>NC_063332.1:150132576-150196900 GCF_021869965.1 Rhincodon typus | reverse complement strand
ATTTTAACAGTTCAGGCTAGCCCAAAGCAAAACATAATCACTCGAGTGCTGTGACATCAAATGTTTTCACTGCCTCATTCCTTGGAGAAGCCAATTTCAGAGACACTGTTCACATTGTTCAGTCTTCATTCAGAGTCTAGTGTTCCTACTGTCCGATAGCCAAGTAATGCACTGGTAATGATCTGCAAACAACTGCCTATACATTTGCATCATCTGAGAAACATTCACATAATGAAGAGTCAAGTGAACTGAAGGTAACAAAATCTAGAAAGAATGCAAATAAAATTAATGTCAAACCATCACAGTACAAACAACACTTTTTTTGGAAGGAACAGATTTCACAGGTTGCTTATTCTCTCCTTCATGCATTTATATCTTTTTTTCCCCTCATTACTTTCTTGTATATTCTTCAATGGATACTGATTGTAGTTAAGCTTAATGCAATAGTCTGAAGGAGATGAATTTGATTATTTGATATAATAATTAATTTCTGCATTCTCACCAACTCAGTTGGTTCAGGTAGTGAGCAGCTGATCCACGTATTCAATATATAACTGTACGAAGAGATCTAATCTCATTAGTGATATGTTTGTAATTGTACCCAATGCCCCAGGTTTTTTGAGAGAAGGGGAAGGGGTAGTAAAAGTGTAAAGTTATCACTTTTATTCACTATTCAGTGAACGCCAAAGGAAATGCAGATATGGACATCTGGAAAGTGCATGTGTAGATGAGATTGAGCTATGTTTAGCAAATAAGTGATCAAAGGTGAACAAAACTTGTGGAGAAATAGCTCGCTTTCACTTTAAGTCAGGTTATCACTATTCAGGGGTCAAGCCCACAGTCAGGGCAAGCTCTTCCACTATAGGAGGCAGCCGTTGCTTTTGAAATTATTTTAGAAATCATGATAAATTCTGTAATTTGAAAAAAAAAGTACATTAATCTGATGAAAGAAAAAATATTATTACAAATAAGAACTTAAAGGTATACAAGAATTGACTCTCAATTTTGCTTTTAATCTTATCATTGTTGTTTTTGGAAAATACTTGAAAAAAACTTTTTCCACACTAAGCCCAATTCTAAGCTTTCTAATTAAAATACTTACTATAGCACTGCAACAACTTTGGCGATAACAAAAGGTATGAAGGCACACAAAAGGATATAATAAGGATTCTCCAGTAGAAGTGATCCCATGCATGCTTCCTTTATCATCGGACGAGCCATCAATGTACGTCTTCGCCAGTAAAACTAGAAATAGTTTTAAAGAAAGCAGAATGTTATATATACGAAAAAAAATTACTAAAAGCCACAAACTATTTAAAGATGATCACATTTTTAAACCCACTGATGCCATCTTTCAATTTGCTTGATTCAAGTTTTTAAAAAATACACCCAGATTTATATCTCTTTGTTTTGTAGCCAAATGTAAGTTTCCTTGCCCTCCCTGAAAAGCATTCTTCTGACTTTTCGCAGACACATATACATTTACTGCAAGAACAAGAGTTGCATCTTTCATTGTGACATAAAAATGGCATAAATACTGCACTCAAGCAATGTTCCAACTTCCAGTCCTGATTCCAGAGTTGAATCCAGGTAGTGACAAATCTGATCAGGAGCCAAAATGATCACTGTAAATGACTGAATACTTTACGAAATTTAAGCTCTGGTGCTTGAGTAATGGCAACTTTCACAAGATAAATATACTGTAAGACAATCAGAGTATAGTGAAGAATTCACCTGAACTGTGTTTACTCAGCTGCCTTACAGGACATTATTGGAATGAAGCATAGAGAAAAGAAAATTAAGTGCAAGGTTTTGGCAAAAGGATATGAAGCTTACATAGCAACCAATGTCAAATTGCTACTTTAGAATCTGGATAAGATCTTTTAAAAGCTCACCCATTACAGAAACTTTCAGTATTGGTAGAAACAGCCCAAATTGAGGTAAAAATCCAGAAAATACTGGAGGTTACTTTTAACAGGTTTTATATTCTGTCCACATATATGTATTCCCTAGGCAGGGGTCATAAGTTAACAATCTGAAATTGGAACCCTGTCTCACCGTTTCCTTTGCTAGACCTGGTAGATTTACAGTAATTGTAGGAATGCAATCAAATCACTACTCTGGTAAAGATCAGTTACAACCATGGAGCCTTTGTGGCTTGGGTTCCTTGATATCAGGCGATGTATTCACCATTTTTGGGAGAAACAGGAAGGTGTGCAAAGAATTGAGAACTTTTGTTGACACATTTAAACCAATTTTTACGAAGATGTTGACTTATTACTGGGGCGAGGCTCCAAAGACAAATGTAATTCTCCAGCATCTTACTCAAGTGACCATGAATGTGATGCAAAGGGGGCATCAAAACAAGACTAACCTAATCTTCAAACATTTGCAATAACTGGTGTTACACTCAAGGACATTGGTCCAGAAGGACCAAGAGATGGAGAGAGAAATAAAGACGAAAGGGAAGGCCAAGCTAAACTATAATGCCCCCTCCCAGTCAAGAAATTCACTGGAATGTTCTATCAAGAATTATACATGAATAATAAGTAGTAACAGAATAAATGAAATCATATTCCAGAAAAGATAATGCATTTTGATGACAGTAAATAGTTGAAACAAACAGCTGGAAATAAATAATGCTGTGAATATAAAATGACCCCATCACAATTTAAAATTTAGTTTAAGGATGTAATACTGTCAGGTATTTAAGAAATCAAGCAGCATTATGCTGATTCATTCTAACATTAAAACCAATTTTACCGCCGTTCTCTCCACTTACATGATCTCCAGTGCCAGCTAGATGGACACATACAGGTCGGTATTTATTCTTCCATTCTTTCGGAACTATGAACTGAAACCTGCAGCAATGGCATGTGAATAATTCATGTTGCTAGCTGTACAATAATGTGACAATCATAAATCCAAAACACGCAAACCTGGACTTAAACAAAAAACACCTGATATATAATTAATATCTCAGCAAAATAACATGGAGATTTTATTATCTGTTCAAGGTGTGAACAAATACAATGAATAGCTCTATCTCAAATTAGCAGGACTGACAGGAGGATCTGTCATGACACAACAGCCAGAATTCTACCAGGTAGTTAGAGTATGATTGGGAGATGGAAGAGGTGATAAAAGTGGGGGGCAGAAACTATCAGGAAACAATCAATGACATACTCTCCCTTCCACAGAATATTCCAAAAATGGGAACGGTATTATTTGAACAAATTTGTCTATTAATGGCGTCAGCATGATAATGGACCTATCTACCTGGCCTCTGCATGATAAATAAAATCCTTACTGGCTCTTCAAGGGCATTTCAAACACCAATGTAGTCTCCTCTGTGGTCCCACTGTTACCCAATCATAGCTTAGGATCCGTGGTTGGTCCCAACTGTGGGACCCATAGAGCACTTGTAAAATTCTGGCCATTGTGTTTTTGATATCCTATCATATTTGTCATGTTTTATAGGTTATGTTTTATAGATTTCTATTTAGTCTTAAATAAACGTAATGGTTTTCTTTCCTTTGCATAAAAAGCCAAGAACCAGGCAATGCCAACATTAGAATTCAGAGAATATTTTGTTTTGTAATGCTCCTTTCACATCCAGTGAGATGTTTCAGCATGTTGAAGGAGCTATGCATGTAGTAATTCTTAGAAAAATTACGCAAAATCTTGCATTCTGTTAGCAGAAACCTTTTTTTCCACACCCTTCATTAATCCATAGCAACCAACAGGAAATGACCTTTTTGGGATACTAGTCATTCTTCCCAAACCACATCATCGGAAATTGACATATTTGAACAGATATCAACACCAACTGAGATTACATATCAGGTCTTCTGATCTGCTTTGTTCAGTACTATACCAAAATTATATTTGTCCATAGGACCATCAGTGAGCTACTTCATTTCAATTATCAGATGCGCAACACCACAAATGATTGTTTTTTTTTTAATTGGTTGTTAGTTGGCTTGTGAAGCAATAACGTTAATTGCTTCAATAAACCATTATTCATACTACCCAAAATTATTTTCTGCACTATGTTTTGCTTAACTGATACTACAATACAGTATGAAATGAAGTGTAACTAAGCACACAATTTGTTTAAACTGTACTAAACAGCAAATCTCTAAATCTTCAAATGAAGTTTTATAGTTCAGGAAAATTTAGCATGTCATCTTGTGACTGACCTTGGCAAAGGAAAGGATTTGGTTATGGTTAAGTGACTTTGAGCTCATCAGCAATAACCTTTGGGCTAAAAATTGTTCTTGGCTCCTAAAAATGTAAGGTATATTTAAATCTTGCATTTGAAACTGATATGTAATGCTGGGTGAAAGCCATTAAACATGGTCAGATAAGATTAAGCACAGATTAATAAAATTGTATAGCAGGTCATAAAGTATTGGAAATGTTCTTCTTCTTGCAAGTGAGAGACAGAGATAGAGAGTAGGAGAGAGAGAGAGAGCGTGTGAGTGCATGTGCATAAATATGCACACATTTACACATTACATACAGATTAATATTTGTTCACATCTCATGATTAAGGTTTAAGTTTACCTTTTATGTAGGGATAGCTTTTGGCATTGTACTATAGCTTGAAATAATGAAATAAGATTGTTCATTCCCAGAATGCCTTGGGATTTAACACAAGAGTTCACAATTGAGCTGACTGTTCTGTTTGTTGTGAGCTGTGTAAAGGATGTGTGATTCCTGCCTGTTGAATTGAACTTATGAAAACACTGTGAAATGAAATAGCTGTGGTAGTGACAGGAATGAATCTGTGATGGTAAACAAGTGATCTGGTATTTTTAAAGGAACTACATTATTTCTGATGTACCTTTTTTTGTGTATGCTTTGTACTTTGAAACACTGCATCAAGATATGGTCGCACAGAGGAAAAGTTTAAGCTGTAACGATGTGTTATCAAATTTGAATGTTCCATCAGACCTGCTAATGATTAATATAGATCAACATATGCTTCATTACTCGCATGTATTTATCCAGATTCCCTCTGAATGCATCAACATGATTTGCCTCAAGAATTTCAAGTGGTAGTGAGTTCAATATTCTTATCACTCTCAGATTTCTTGCATTCTTTACTGCATCTTCTTTTTAATATCCCCAGTTTTTGAATCCCTTAAGTAGAAACATTCTCTCTGTATCTACCCTAAGAAACACAAATCCCTTCATAATTTTAAATATCTTTCTAGGTCATTTCTCAATCTTCCTGGAGAATGAACCCCATCCTAATCAGTCTTTTTCGTCAGCTGCATCCTTGGAGTTCTGAAATTATTCTTGCAAATCTGTTTTGCATTTTCTTTGTACCTCTATACCCTTTCAATAATATGGATAGTACTCAAATGGTCATCTAACCAAGGTTACATACATGTTTAACATAACTTGACTGTTTTTACATTCTATAGCTGTAAAAATGAAACCCAGTGATTTAGTTGTATGCTTTATAGCATTGTTAATCTGCACAGCTCAGTTTCATGACGTGAATCTGTACATCTAGATTCCTGTGTCTCCAATATCTTACTGATTTTTATTTTCAAAAGCAGCAGGTGGCTTACTTACTCCTACCAAAATGCACGTTCCTCGCAATTAAAATGAAAATCATTTGCCATCTACACATCCATCCTGCAAATTTGTTAATGTTTCAATCATAGTATTCCTTACTATTAAGTACAACCCTAATTTTGTGTCATCTGCAAGTTGATCTATGAAGACCAAATAATTCATGCCAATTGCAAACAATGTTTCCAGAACCAATCAATCACTGTGGAACACCACTGCTAACTGCATACTAATTGATTTGAATCAGCATCCTTATTATTTCTGGATGTTGGTCAAAAGCAATAACTTAATATTAGGTAAGGACTACTCTACATTCCTCTTTGTAAAGCTATCCACCACAGGAAAAAATCTACAACCAAAAAGAATGGTCTCACTGAAGGGAGTAAAGGTTAGCTTTGCCCAATAGCCTCCAACTATTTCAAAATTGCCACATCACAATATCATGCTAAAGAGTTATTTCAGTTGAGGGGTCTAATCACAGAAGAATTTTGTTTCATCTATACTTAGCCATAGAAAACTCTTTCCCCTTTTACAGTGTTAAATGTCAATTGTAAGTTATCGTAAAAAAAGTTATACTGAAGAATTGAGATAGAAAGTAGTCACACAACACAATATATTAGTTTACTCATGTACTACCCTTCAATAAGAGATTATCCTACAATTTTTGGCAACACTAACTTTTGATCTTGACCAAACAATGAAGACCAATGCAAAAGCAAAGAAAGACAAGGAGAGGGATAAAAAGAGCAGTCACAATTAATGTCTGCATTTAAGTGACGCTAGTAATGCAAATTAACGGAAATTCACTTACAGGAATAACCAGAGAATCAATTCAAGAATATAATTTGTATATCTCAAATAGATAGATCCAAGAATTATTTTCAATAAAAGGTAAAATTTCTCAAATTTCAGAATAAAAATGCAAGCATTGTGAGGATTCAACTGAATGCTTTCATTTCCTTACCTAGCTTTGACCGATTCAGCTGGCATTATCCCTGGTAGATAATGGTCTAGTGGGGATACAAAGTGCCCATCCATGATCTGACAATCAGCCTGTTCCTCGATCTGTAACAAACAGCTTTCAGTTACATTTTAATCCAGAAAGAACAGAAAAAAACTATTTCTTTGTTGATTTAGAATGGCTACTTTTTCACTTCTAAGGCTGTACCACACCAAACACAGACCCATGTTTGCTAACAGCAGCAAAAGACTGGAATTTGCCATTCAACTCTTCAGCAGCTGCCCACAAGATTTCTCGGGCTTTTCACTGTAGACTTCATTTAATATGTGGTCTGATCCAGCACAGCACCCTCTACGGGACACCTGTGACACCTGCTAGCCGGTCAAGAAACAGCTTCTTCAACCAATTCACGTTGAGACATGCAATCTGAGTGGGATGGATATATTTAAATTTAAATTCTGCACAGAAAGAGAAATAAAGTTTGACAAAGACATCTGTGATTAATAAAGTGGCACAAAAGACTGGTAAAAAGTAGAAGTTTCACTTTTGTGTTCAACATCAATTAACTTGTGAAGGAATGAGACTCGACTTGTGAAATTAAACTTTGGGGTCTAGAAAGATGTTCAGTAATAATTATCATTTAATGTACTATTAAAAATTCAATGAAATATGAATGGACCTGCCCTAATATTTTACTAGAATATCTTTGTCATTCGGAAATTCAAGGCTTGCTGACAGAGACAATGACGACTGGGGCACTGGAGGAATCAGTGATAAGATTCCAGCTATTCACAACATACATTAATGATTTGGATGAGGAAAATAAACATAATATCTCCAAATTCGTAGATGACACAAAGCTGGGATGAAGGGTGAGGAGGATGCAGAGATGTTTCGGTGGAATTGAGTCAAGCTGAATGAGTGGTAAATGCATACCAGATCCACTTTATCTGAGTAGCTATAAATTGAAAAGGGAAATGTGCAACAAAACCTGGATATGCTCGTACACCAGTCACTGAGAGGAAGTATGCTGGTGAAGCAGGCAGTCAAGAAGGAAAATGGTATGATGGCCTTCATAGCAAGAAGATTTGAGTACAGGAGCAGGAGGTCTTGTTGAAATTATACAGGGCCTTGGTGTGACCACACCTAGAATAATGTGTGCAGTTTTGGTCTCCTTATCTGAGGAAGGATATTCTTCATATGGAGGGACTGCTGCAGCAAAGATTTACTAGACTGTTTCCTGGGATGGCAGGAGTGACACACAATGAGAGGATAAATCTATGAGGAGAGGAGGCGATGGCCTAGTGGTATTATCGCTGGTCTGTTCATCCAGAGACCCAGATAACATTCTGGGGACCCAGGTTCAAATCCCACCACGGCAGATGGTGGAATTTGAATTCAATAAAATATCTGGAATTAAGAATCTTAATTTGACTACTGTTAGGAAAAACCCATCTGGTTCACTAATGCCCTTTAGGAAAGGAAATTGCCATCCTTAACCTGGTCTAGCCTACATGTGACTCCAGACCAACAGCAATGTAGTCAACTCTCAACTGACCTCTGGGCAATAAAGGTTTCCTAGCCAGAGATGCCCTCATCCTGTTAATGAATAAAAGGGAAAAAAAAATCACTAGACATCAGAAGAACAAAAAGGAATCTCATAGAAAACTATAAAATTCCAACAGGACTTGGCAGGGTAGATGCTGGAAGGCTGTCCTCAAATACAGAGGAGTCCAGAACCAGGGCTTACAGTCTAGGGATACCAGGTAAACCATCTAGGACTGAGGAGAGGAGAAATACCTTCACCCAGAGAATGGGGAGCCTGTGGAATTTGCTACCACAGAAAGCAGTTGAGGACAAAACATTGTATAGTTTCAAGAAGGTGCTGGATATAGCACTTGGGACTAAAGGGGGCAACAGTTTGGGAACAGATTATTGAATTAGATGGTCAACCATGAACATAATGAATGGTGAAACAGACTCAAAAGGGCCAGCTGGCCTACTTCTGCTCCTGAGATAGTAGGAACTGCCAATGCTGGAGAATCTGAGATAACAAGGTGTAGAGCTGGATGAACACAGCAGGCCAAGCAGCATCAGAGGAGCAGGAAAGCTGACGTTTCGGGTCTGGATCCTTTTCTGAAGAATGGTCCAGACCCAAAACGTCAGAAGAGTCCATACCCGAAATGTCATCTTTCCTGCTCCTCTGATGCTGCTTGGCCTGCTGTGTTCATCCAGCTCTACACTTTACTTCTGCTCCTACTTTCTATTTTTCTCTGAATGTGTGGATGCCTCCCCCTTATTTTGTCCAAATTTTGCACAGTTAATAAGTACTTCTGACTTAAGAAATCAGACAACCTTTCTCAGCCTTAAGTGCATTCAATGATGGAGCATCTGAAAACTTCTGGGCTCAGCATTCTAAAGTTCAAAACCCTTTGAGTAAAGTGAGTTAATGAGTTTCCATCGCATGTCATAAAGCTGGGATATTTTAACCAGAGAGTTACAACCCCTTATAGCCTCCCTAACAACCCCATTTCCCTTCTAGGCTCCCACTTCTCTCCAAGCCAACACTTCTCCTTGCAAGCCCTCCTATGTGCCTGCATCCCATTTTCAGCTTCATTATTCACCCATTCCCAATCCTATAGTCCCTGCAGTTTCCTAAATTGCCCCACCACACCCCTTATAACTTCCTACTTATCCCCCATCCCCATTGCAGCATCGTGGATTGCCCCCACTGCTTCTATTTTGAGCTGACACAGGAGCTGTTTGCAACCAGTGAGAACATGGTACAACTTGACACTATCTGGCTCCTTTATCACTTTTGATGTGCAACTGTCAAGAGCTATCATTTTTCTGTCAGTTAATCTGTAATCCATGCGACAATCAAACATGAACTAACATAATGCCAGCACAGTTTCCTTAGATTTAAAACACATCACTGCATTGGACTCTTGTAAACATGGACAAACTTCATAAGTCTGAACTGACCACAAGACTCCTACGACCACTGGGTATCAGAGTAACACACAAACCCACATCAGCCCTACGCCACTGCTAACCCAAACCAAAGAGCCATTACCCACTATGGACAGGACCAATGTCATATACAAGATTCCCTGCAAAGACTGTGACAAACGTTACATTGGACAGACAGGAAAAAAATTAGCCACAAGAGTACACGAACATCAACTTAGCAACAAAAAGACACGACCAATACTCACTCATCTCCATCCACATGGATAAGGAAAATCACCAATTTGATTGGAACAACACCAGGATCCTGGGACAAACCAAGCAGAGGCAAGCACAGGAATTCGTAGAGGCCTGAATCTCCACTAAGAAGGCCATCAACAAACACATAGAGCTAGATCCTATATATACTCCATTGTGAAGGGAAACTGGAAGTGAGGTAACCCAGCTCAACGGACACCAGAGTTTAAATACCAGGCAGGAAAACACAACAGCCTTCATCGGAGGCTGCACTGATGATATTACCAAGCAAGGTAATGAAACGTCCGCTGAACAATAAATTCCTTTAAAGCACTTACTTTGTATATATTTCTCAGATTATTACGGAGACTGAAGGTAGAACTGGCTGGAAAATTTTCATGACCACTTTCTATTTTTAGATCAACAATCTGATATGTCAGTCAGCCATGATTAAATACCACCTGGTTGGCAAAACTTCATATGAAGATTAAAGAATACAGAAGAGAGAGAGAGAGAGAGAGAAAGACCAGCTGCATTGAAAAATGATACTGCACAGATTTTTTAAAAATTACAAAATGGTCCAAATGCCAAATCAATTCCCTTAGTTCAAAAGAAATCAAAATTCTTGTCCATCACAGTTTGCAACCATAAGTTGCCAGAACCCATGAAATACCACCTTAATGACGATACATCAGCAAACCATGTCGGAAGCAAAAACAGAAAGTGCTGCAAAAGGCCAAGGGGTCTGGCAGCATCTGTGGAAATTGTGAAGAAGGGTCACTCGACCCGAAATGTTAACTCTGATTTCTCTCCACAAATGCTGCCAGATCTGCTGAGCTTTTCTAGCAATTTCTGTTTTTGTTTCGGATTTACAGCATCCGCAGTTCTTTCAGTTTTTAATAAGTCTGAGGCCACTGCATCAAACACCGTCCTTACCCGCCACTTCTCCCCCTTTCCTTAATTGTTTACAATTTACATAGTTGATTTAGAATTGGGAACCAAGTATAGTGTGTCAAAGTTCACAGCTGACACTAAGATGAGTGGTAGAACAAAGTGAGCAGAGGACACTGAAAGTCTGCAGAGGGATACAGATACGTTAAGAAAGTGGGCAAGGGTCTGGCAGATGGAGTACAATGTTGGCAAATGTGAGGTCATCATTTTGGTAGGAATAACAGTAAAATAGACTATTATTTAAATGGTGAAAAACTGCAGTATGCTGCTGTGCAGAGGGACCTGCATGTCCTTGTGCATGACTCACAAAAAGTTGGTTTGTAGGTGCAGCAGGTAATTAAGGCAGCAAATGGAATACTGTCCTTTATTTCTAAAGGCATGGAGTTTAAAAATAGGGGGATCACGCTGCAGCTGTACAGGGTGCTGGATTGGGCCACACCTAGAGTACTGTGTACAGTTTTGTCTCCTTACTTGAGAAAGGATGTACTGGCACTGGAGGGGGTGCAGAGGAGGTTCAGTAGGCTGAGTCCGGAATTGAGAAGGTTGGTTTATGAGGAGAGATTGAGTAGACTGGGACCATACTCATTGGAATTTAAAAGAGTGAGGGGTGAATCTTATAGAAACATAAAATTTTGAAGGGAATAGATAAGATCGAAGTCAGGAGATTGTTTCCACTGGTGGGTGAAACTAAAACTAGGGGGCATAGCCTCAAAACAAGGGTAAGCAGATTTAGGACCGAGTTGAGGACGGACTACTTCTTCAAAACCCTTTGGATGAATCAGCGGAATTCCCTGCCCAGTGAAGCAGTTGAGGATACCTCGTTGAATATTTTTAAGGCAAAGATGTTTATTGAACAGAAAAGGAATTAAGGGTTATGGTGAGCAGTCAGGTAAGTGGAGCTGAGTCCATGAAACATCAGCCGTGATCGTATTGAATGGCAGAGCAGGCTCAATAGGCCAGATGGCCTACTCATGCTCCTATTTCTTAAGTATTGAACGACTTGTATTGTGGGATATTTAAACTAAGACTTAGATTTCTTTTAGCCACATCTCTGTCATATAAAATCAAATTTCAACATGGGCGTTTGCATCTATTAATGCACCAATCTGATTTACCATATTCCATATATTCATTTACATGCACAACAACTCTAATTTTGACTTTTACTTTCTCAAGTACTTTCAATTCACCTAATAATTTACTACTTCTTCTTACTTGGCTGCTTTCTATTATTCATCTCTTCCCTTCTCTAGAACTACTTGGTATTCTAAACGTATGCACCTTATTCCTGTTTTCTACCTCTATATGGTTTCCAACCCCTTCCAAAAGTATCTCAAACCCTTTCCAACCACATCAGTGAACCTCCTGAAATGACACTGGTACCGGTCCTACTGAGGTGCAATTTGTCTCTTGATAACAGCCATTTGCTCCCAAACTGGTCTCAATGCACCATGTTTCAAGTCACATGTTGACCATTGTTAAACTTTCTATTTCTACTCTTATGAGCGCATAGCACTGGAAGTAATTCAACAATTACTATTTTTGAGATCCAACTTTTTAACTTCTTCCTGAAATCAAATTGTAGGACTTTGATGCTTGCCCTCTCTAGGTCATTAGCACCAATAATACCTACAACTAATCTTAATATCTACAACTTCTGGCTCACTCCTTTCTTGCCCTGCAAAATAAATCAGAGAAATTCAATCTTGTCCTCATGCAATGGCCTGATAGGTACTTTTCAACAATTATCAAGACCATAACTTTTGGCCAAGTTATTCATTCCTGAGCCCAGGCATTCTCAGCCAGTTGTTATCACACAGGCACAATTGCCTTACAGAAGCTAACAAGACTGCTTTCATCTGTACATTCACTGTACTCACTGGTAAAAGTCACAGTAAAAGGGTGGAAGTGGGAATAGGGCGGTTGAGAAAACACTTAGCATGCTTGTCTTCATTGTTCAGACCTTTTAGTATAGGAGTTGGCATGCCATATTGAGGTTGTACAGTATGTTGGTGAGGCATCTTCTGGAGTAGTGTCCAGTTCTGGTCGCCCCTTTATCGGAAGGATATTATTAAGCTAGAGAGGGTTCAGAAGAGATTTACCGGGATGTTGCCGGGAATGGAGGGTTTGACTTATCTGGAGAGGCTGCATAGGCTGGGACTTTTTTTTACTGGAGCATAGGAGGTTGAGGGTTCACCTTATAGAGGTTTATGAAATTATAAGGGATATAGACAAAATAAATGGTAGGTGTCTTTTCCCTAGGGTGGGGGATTTCAAGGCGAGGTGGCATATTTTTAAGGGTGGGAGGAAAAAGATTTTAAAAAAGACATGACAGGCTACTTTTTATTTTACACAGAGTGGTTCATGTATAGAATGAACTTCCAGAGGAACTGGTGGATATGATTACATTTACAACATTTAAAAATATAATGAATAAGAAATGTTTGGAGGGATCTGGGCCAAGCGTAGGCAAGTGGCACTAGTTTAGTTTAGGATTATGGTTGGCATGGATTGGTTGGACCAAAGGGTCGGTTTCCATGCTGTATAACTCTATGACTTCATGACCAGGAAAACATGGACATGGGGGTGGGGGTGGGGGCGGTGACATCTTTGCTTCACATGCTCCTTGTCCAACACTACTACGTAGGGATGATATGAATAATGCTATTTTTCACATTTCCACAAGATCACAGTAGCTGCCTACTATTTTCCAATACCAAGTATTAACTTAATGGGAACACAGTGAAATACGTACTGTGATGCAATGCATTAGAGACACAACGTAGTTAATTATGTTAACGATGTAATTATCTATTCCATTCCATACCCAACAGCTTGTTTCATAAAAACAATGTTCCTAACTTCTCCACTGAACATAGAAGTATAGACCATTTGGCCTCTCAATTTTGTTCTGTCTTTCTAGAACATGGCTGATTGCCATCTCCCTTGATATAGTTTTTACCTAGAAATCAATTGATCGCTCTCAAAAATAGTCAATAACCAAAGTTTCCATAACCCTTTCAGGTACTCACTGCTATGTTCTTTTTTTTAAATTCACTCGTGGGATGTGGGCATTGCTGGTTGGACCAGCATTTATTGCCCATTACTAGTGGCCCTTGATAAAGTGGTGGTGAGCTGCCTTGTTGAACTGCTGTAGTCAATGTGCTATTGATAGACCCACAATGTTATTAAGACAGGAATTCCAGCATTTTGACCCAGCGACAATGAAGGAATGGTGATAAAGTTTCAAATCAGAATGGTGAGTGGCTTGGAGGGGAACTTGAAGGTGGTGACATTCCCATCCATCTACTGCCCTTGTCCTTCTAGGTGGCAATTGCTGTGTGTTGGAAGGTGCTGTACAAGGATCTTTGGTGAATTTCTGCATTGCATCTTGTTGCTAGAACACACTGCTGCTACTAAGCATCAGTGGTAGAATGACTGAATGTGGATATGGTGCTAGATGGTACCAAGTTTGTTGAGTGTTGCTGGAGCTGAACTCAACCAGGCAAGTGGGGAGTACTGCATCACAATCCTGGCTTGTGACTTTGTGGGTGGTGGCCACCAGTCAGCTGGTGAGTCACTTGCTGCAGTATTCCTAGCCTCTGACCTGCTCTTGTAGCTAACCCTATATTTACATCTAGCACTAGTCCAGTTGAGTTTGTGATCAATGATAACCCCCAGGATGTTGATATTGATGGAAGCAGTGATGATAATGCCATTGAATGTCAAGGAGTGGTTGTTAGATTGTGATTTATTGGAGACAGTCATTACATGGTATATGTGTGGCGCCAATGCTACTCGCCACTGAGCCTGGGTATTGTCCAGGTCTTGCTGCATTTTGACATGGACCGCTTCAGTATCTGAAGTGGTGGATAGTGCTGAACATTGTGTAATTACTGATGAACATTCCCACTTCTGACTTTATAATGGAAGGATGATCATTAACAAAGCAGCTGAAGATGGTTGGGCTCAGGATACAACCCTGAGGAATACATGCAGAGATGTCCTAGAGCTGAGACAACGGACCTCCAACAAGCATAAGGTGAAAAGATTAGTTCTCACCTCGGTCCTAAATGACGTGCTCTCTATTCTGAAACTGTCACTGCTTCTACTTTTTTCCCATCCCACCACCCGGGGAAAAGCCCTTCTGCATCCACCCTACCTAGCCTTTAAAAGTTTTGTAATGGACAACCAGATGCTTTTGGACATTAATGCTTCCCAACCTCTCACTATTTAGGAATACATTGTACTTCCAATTCTCCTACCAAAGTGGATAACCTTATATATCCACACTATATTCTATTTGCCATGTGTTTGCCCCATACTCATGCTTTCCAAATTCCCTTCAAGTCTCTTTTCATCATCCTCAAAGCATATATTGTTGTGTCATCTCCAAACTTGGAAATATTACATTTAGACCCCAAATCTAAATCATTGATCTCGATGGTGAACAGTGGGGGCATAAGTATTTAGCTTTGTGAAACCTCACTAGTCAAAGGCGGTCTACCTGGGAAAGATCTATTTATTCCTACTCCAGTTTCTTTTAATTAACCAATCCTTAATCCGTGCCAATATATTACCCCACCAATGTGCTTTAATTTTTGTTTACTAACATCCTGTAATGAACCATATTGGAAGACTTTGTAAAATCCATATTTACTACCTCCACCGGATCTCCCTGATCTACTCACTAGTAACATCCTCAAAAAACTCCAACAGGTTTATCAAATATGATATCCCTTTGTTTTTTCTAACCAATGAATTAAAATTTATGTGCTCTAAGTAGCAATTCATGAATCAACTTAAGCAGTTATTTTTCCCCTCAATTTACCTGAACAAAATCACTCAGTTCTGAGTACTTCTAAGTGTTGCATTGTTACCTCTTCAGGCCGTGACATCTTATCTAAAGTAAGGCTCGAAAATTGGGCAATATTCCAGTTACAACCATTGATATACAAAAATATACCTCAAAGAACATAAGAAATATAATAAGCCATTTGGCTACAAGTTTGTTCCACCATCAGTAAGAACAAGGTTTACCTTCTACGTCAACTACATGTTCCTACAATGTTCCCACAATCCTTAAAATTGCAGTGAGACTTCTTCACTCTGATAATTGAACCCCTTTGTGATAAAAGGTAAAGTCCTACTTGCACGTACAACCAGTATTAGGGAAGTAAGTTAGCTTTCTGTGGTTGACAGAGAAGGATACTCAGATTCTTCTGAATAACATTCCCTGTGTCTCATCATTTCCTACTGATTCACATTACTTATATTTCCCCCACATTGTACTCTTTTTGTTCACTCTTATTCAAGTACTTAACTGTATAAATCCCTTCACATACCCTTCATATCCCATAAATGGCTTACTTTCCCATCTAACTTTATATTGTTAGCAGAATCTGACATATTTAAACTCACTCCCAAACAGCTGAAGCCAAAACGCTAATCTTTGCAGTATTCAATGCCTTCAAGTCCGAAAAAAACCCACCTAAACACCGGCAAGAGTAAATCTACTGTTCAGATTTTACTGCAAACTCAATTCTAACAGAATCCAATATTGTGCAACCTCAATATCCTCCTTGATCTTAAGCCAGCCTTCTGTTAGCCAGAAGCTGCAGAGAGATAAAGATAGATCGAAAGGTACAAGTTGCTGACATTGCTGCCTGGGGAGACGTTAGCCAGAGGCTGCAGAAAGATAGAGAGAGATAGAGGGGTACCAGTCGCTGATATCGCTAACAGGAGGTACTGAATGCAAAGGTGCTGACATGAAGAAAGAAGCAGCTTCTGAACTAAAAATGACCTGTGCCCAGGTGCTAGTTTGAGCCGATTTAAACCGGTTTGAATTAACTAAGTTCTGTAAAATCTAAGAAAGATGGAGTAATGCAAAAGCCTCATTAGGTGAGAAATAATGAGGTAATGCTACCAAAGTCTCTGGGCCAGGGCCAATAAGGTAAAGGCATGCGAGAAGTGAATTAGTCAAGCCCTTGGAGTGTCAGAGGACCCTAGTGGGTGTATAAGTAGCACCACGTTCAGTCTGTGGGAAAATGTACAGGTCTAGTTTTGTGATAAAAACATTTAAGCAACATGTGTCTTATTTAATACATGAATAAAGTAATTTGTGAGCTTACAAGTATTGACTCTTCTCTCTATGTAAGTCAATAACTGGAGCCAATGCTCTCTAGGCTCCCTACAACATATTACGGTGCCGTGACTCAGATCCGAGGGTAGATCTCTCCGTTGAGTCAGCGGGAGACTCGGGTCAGACCGAGCGAGAGCTTTGGGTTTGAGGGAAGACATCTCCGCTGTGTCAGCAGAAGATGCAAGTCGAACTGAATTAGCAGAGTACAGAAAAAGGGAGTTTGGGGTTAATCCGTAGCCACCAGTGTACAATGATGAATCAGGAGGGAATGGACTGCCCTGATTGGACAGGGCTCCTCCTGAAATACATAAATAGAGAAATGGCCGCAATACGGGTAATATGCAGGTCACACGACGGACAAGGGAACATCTACTGGGGAAGCCCTTTGGCAGGTTGCTCAAACGAAGATGTCGGACAAGAAGTTTAAAACAGTACAAAAGGTGGTAGCGATCGGCTGTTTAATGGAGGAATGAATGGAATGCCGACAGCTAGCCAAGTTAGACAAGGTAGAGAGGGAAACACTAGAGGAAGAGAATAAGAGACTTCGCGAGGGGGTAGCCCGCCTAGTGAAAAGGTAACTGATCTGCAGGGACAGAGGAGTGCGGACTTGGTACATATGAACCAGATGCAGTGTGAGAAGCTAGTTGGGGAAAGGAGTAAGCGAGAAGAAGAAGTCCAAACACCTAATGCTGAGGTGGAAGGATGGAAGCAAAAATTTAATGATATAAAAGCTGCAGTGAATATGATTCAGAGAGCAACTCAGGAGAAGAGGAGGAGTAGTGCCGTGGATCACACAAAATGTCAGACAGGTAGAGAAGCTGCAAGGTCAGCTCACCGCACAGAGAGGCACAATGTACGCCTTTGCATCTGACAGAACTGAGGAAGGCAGTGAAGGGGACATAGATTGGGACGATTTAGCAGATGAAACAGCTAGGTCCAGACATGATGATGGGAAGCCTCTACCACAGGATCCACTGCCAGCTTATGGACCAGGGTTGGAGACCCCGTCAGCTCCATTCTTAATGTCCCCACCTCGTAACCACCAGAGGAGGATTACAGGCAGATGGTCAGATAGTAGAGGGCAAGAGGGTAGTATATTTCACCCCACTGTTGAGGGACATTGCGAAAGGTATTGGGACATGCACGCCGGGGTATAATCCTAGGGAGCTGTTCCGAGCAGTCAGACAACAGAGGGAAATACATGGTTTAGATAACGCTGAGGAAGGAAAATTAATAGTAATGTGCCTGCGCCCACATGTACGTTCTGTCTTAAGGGAAGAGCAGAAAGTTGGTAGAGGCACAATTGAGGCTTTAAAAGACCAGGTGTTAACTGTTGTGGGCACTAACAGAGGGGACCCATTGGAGGCGCTGATAAAGTGCTATCAAAGGAAAGGTGAACACCCACCGCGTTTGCAGCACACTTTTGGGCAGTGTTTCAGGGGGCACATGATACAACCTTGGACAGGAACAATCTGGAGGCAGAGGCTAGGAACCGATGGCTGAGAACGTTGGTGTTGCACGGCACCAAGGAGTCAAGGAGGGTATTAGAGCAGTTTGCTCCCACTGATGACACGCACACAGAGGCCTGGGTAATGAGGAAGATGGTTCGAGCATGGGAAAAAGAAACAACAAAATTTCCCAAGACCTCTGGAGTAAGGATGATGCCTGTTAAAGATCACGTAACAATCTAGAGAAATGAAGGGGGAAGACCTACTCAGAGGGCACCCCCTCCAGCCTATCCAACAGTGGGAAGAGGTAGACGTAGACGTAGAGGGAATGTCTCGGGAATAAGTTGAGGTAACGGATTTAGCACAGGAGCAAATGAAAGACAGGGAATTGAAAAAAAAACCTAACAGAAGGAGCAGAATCTCACTCATATAAAGCACACAAAGGGATCTAGTCCAGGACGGAGTAGTTTCATATGATGGAAAATGTGGGGTGCCAGAGTGGGAGGGATGAAATCAAATAATTCACTGGGGACATAAAGGGGCAGAGAATACCCAGGATAAGATAAAGGAAGTGTGCGGGTGGCCTGGAATGAAAGGTGGTGATGTGGAACACCACGTTACTAATGGTTTGATCTGCACATAGCATAACCCCGATAAAAACGTTAAGAAAGGGACCCTCCAACATACTAGATTAGTAGAAGGGCCGTGGACTAATTTATGAATTGACTATATTGGACCCCTACACACCCCTCCAGGAGGATACAAGTAAATTCTAGTAATAGTGGACACCTTTAATAAATGGGTGGAAGCTTTCCCGACCATGACAAATACAACCAGGAATACTGCAAAAATTTTGTAGGAACAGGTATTCAATCGTTGGGGTATGTCCTCGAGCACAGAGTCAGATCACGGAATACATTTTGCATTACTTGGGCCGTAAAATGTGATGAACCTTCTTGGGATCAGACAGAGATTCCACATACCCAAAAGGCCACAGTCTAGTAGAATTGTGGAAAGAATGAATGGGACATTGAAAAACATGATAGTTAAAGTAATGCAGCAGCATAAGACAACCTGGCAGGTTGTGGCGTTTGGTACGTTTGGACTTGGCTGGACCCAAGGTAGACAATCGCATAACCAGAAAAATGGGTACAACTGTTGGTTGAAACAGCAAAGAAAGCAAATTATGTAGCAGCCCACCAACAAGAGAAGAAGCAGCAGCAAAGGAAGGCCTAAATCGACGCAAAAGCCAACCCGATAGAAACAGTAATGATAGGAATACGCTAGCCCACCTCATTCTTGAGTCCAAGTTCACCGGTTTCTCCAAGATAGTAGATAAGGCTAGCCCATCTGTATACAAGGTATTAATGGCACGAGGCAAGAGTAGTTGGTATCTCAATCAGTTAAAGTTAGTAGGAGAGAAGCAAGCTAGCCACAATTGGCATGTGATGCTCGATGCTAATGATGCGCCGGGTTCCCAAGGTCAGAGACAGCAAGAACAGGACCAGTTACAGATATCCAAAGAGATAACTGGAACGTGACCCGACGTTGGCCGTCCACGTATAAAGACTAGCCAAAGAAAATGACGAAAGAAAAACAGAAAGGGGACAGGAAGTAAATCGGGTCAGACAAAACAGATGGTTAGAATCGGAAACAGATTAGGAAAAGGGGATAGATGATCTGGCTCAGAGTTTGGAGAACCTGGGCTTAGAGTAGTGATAAGAAAGAAACTGTAAATAAGAGTATAAATTACACTTCTATGTTACAGGTCTAACCTAGGATGAAAGGAGTAATACATTTTGTCGCCATTGGGCTGATCATGCTTGAAACTATGGTTGAGCCACCATCAGAGTCACCACAATGAGTGAATGCGCCTCAAGCATTATCAATACTGGAAGAATATCCCATGATTGAGAACAACTCTGTTCCACAGCGCAAGATAATACAAACTAATAAAGGAAGCAGAAGGGACTTAAATTTGTATTATATGGGAGTGAATGGGTTGGCATGCACAAAGAAGACATTGGGTATACCAGAAGGAACAGAGGTACAATTCTCATGCAACAGAGTTCTGGAGGTGACACTGGTGGTAATCCCAGAAGGACAAATTACTAATCAATTTATACGTCCATTTATTGAACAACCATCGGGGAATGACAGTCGAGGTAAAATTATGGTTCACTGGGATCGCACCTATGTGAATATAGACTGGAGTAGTGACACACAAAAAAGATAGATTGTCTGGGGCAGCTACTCAAGGTAATTCAAGAAAATTGGTTGGATCATCGTCAACTGTACAGGGGATGACATGATACAGGAGGGAAATAGAGAAAAAAGGGCGTTGAGAGATGCAGATAGGGGTTTTTGTCAGGGGCCAGGGCCCTTCATAATTTTCAGGACCCATAAGAAGCTTATTACCCCACGTCCCCCGGTGATTAAAACCACACTGGAACCTAGATGTAGTGAATCTCAGTCTGGTGCTAGAGGAGACTGGAGAATCTGTCATTTTGGTACCTGGATATTGGCATGTCCAGGTAGCCTTTAATTTAACTGAAATGACAGCTCCAGAATGGTGCCTGTCCACCACAAAACAATTATTTGTCCACCTCCTTGATGAACAGGAATGATGAGCAGGAATGAGCTTAAATCCAACAAGAATAGAAAGAAAAGAGGACTATTGGAGGTAGCAGGGGCAGGATATGCATCAGGAGTGGCAACCATCAACACCTTGGACATAGTGGAATTAGAAAGTCAAATACAATCCCTTCAGCAGAAAATGCAGGTCATTACTGGGGAATGTTACTTAGACCAGATACAAACCAACCAGATGGGCCTGGATGTGTCACAAGTAACCCTGGACACAGTTAAAGTTCTAAACCCTTTACAGGATACAACTAATTTAAATCACTGATCGTATGAACAATACTTCTGAGGAGGCCCATAAGGCCGAGGTGTGTGCCATATACACTAGCTCTGAGTTGACAATGATCGGGACTAATTTGTTACAGCTGCATGCTCACCAAGTCCGAGACTGGGTGAATGATGAATAATTAATAAAGTGGGTTGGAGAAAAGACAATGCCCTCTGGAAGGACACAATGTAGCTATTAATAATGTGACCTCTGATTTGGTGATTAGTGGACAAGCACTGTCCCAGACAATGACCAAGGTGGTGATAACAGAAAAACCTCACGATCCAACGTACCGATACAGACCAAGATGTATGGAGGTTTGTTCGCACCAAATTACAAGCCATTCTACACCTGACAGCAGATTGGACACATATAGTGGGAGAGACAAAAGAAATAATTCATCAATAACCAAAAGAGAGAGAGAGAGAGAGAGAGAGAGAGAGAGAGAGAGAGAGACAGACAAAGAAGCGCCTGTCTAGCGCGGCCCTTGTTAGCTGCAGCAGGTATCTTGATCAGGTATTAGCTTTTATATTCTGTAACTAACTGGGGAGTGTCAGAGGACTCTAGTGGGTGTATAAGTCAGTCCAAGTTCAGTTTGTGGGAAAATGTATGTCTAATTTTGTGATAAGAACATTTAAGCAACGCATGTCTTGTTTAATACAAGCTGCTAACAGTAATTTATGAGGTTACGAGAATTGACTTTTCTCTCTGTACAAGCCGACAACCGGATCAAGTGTTCTCCAAGCTCCTGACAACACTTCACTATCCGCCCATCAATTACATTATTTATTTCTATTGCTATTAAAATACTCAATCTACTTCTTTAAACTAACAAATGTTTCTTAACATCCTGTTAATCAACCTTCAAACTTCTCAAAAACGTTACAATTCAATAGCAACTGTAGCACTTAAAGCCCTCTTGTACTAAATCATGCACACTGAGCATTCAAGTTTTCACTAATTCCATGGGCTCTTATCTGCACAGCTCACTGACAAGTGACAAATCATTGGCTCAAGCTATCTTCCGTCTCCACCTGCCTCCACATCTAGATCCCCGCTAATATTTTCTGGACTCAACTCTGGGCTACTTATCACACACCCTCTCTCTGTACTACCAGTAGCAGCATTTCATTCTTACTGAATTCAATTCCTGTCCTAAATCCTTCAATCTTGCTAAATTTCACAATATCTTCCAAAGAGCGTTCTCTAAACCAATACCATTATTATAGTATCTCTGTGACCTTCCTCAATTTGCCCTCTTTGTCAAGTGATCCCTACACTGAAAGTTCAATATCAGCATAAGCTATTGGTGGAAAATGCATCATGGCACAACTGAATTCAACTGTAAGCAAACACTGCTGCATCCAATTAGTTGAACTTAGTACAGAAAATATACAAGTAAACCTACAATGATACAAATGCATTGTCAGCAGTTTTCAGAAGGCTCACTGGACTAGTATCTTGAATGGGTGGGTTGTCTAATGGGGAAAAGTTGGAAAGACGAGGTTTGTATCTGCTATAGTAAAGAAGAGTAAAAGGTGACCGGAATGAAACATACAAAATCTTTGGAGTTTCTAAAAATGTGGATTTAGAAATGATGTTTCCACTTATGGGGAAGATCTCGAATTTTGGGTCACTGGTTAAAAATAAGGAGTCACCCATTTAATACAGAGATGAGGAGAATTTGTTTCTTAAAGAGGATTGTGTATCGTTGGAACTGTCTTCCTCAAAAGGCTGTAAAAGCAGAGGCTGAGTGGTTATTTCTTGATAAGGGGTCAAACATTATCAACGGTAGGCAGAAATTTGGAGTAATCAGATCAACCACGATCTACTTGAATGACGGAGCAAGCTCATGAGGGGAGTGGCCTTCCCCACTCCTAATTCAAATCTATGTTTGTTACGAACACTGTACTTAAATACCCGAGAGAAATTTTGCCTGATATCAGATCAGCCTGTTTTCACAATGAAGACAAGAATTCGATTCACTGATACGTACAAATTAGGGAAAGATGGTTTGAATTAGGTTTTAAACACAAAGAAAAACAGAAATTGCAGCATCTGTGGAGAGAAATCTGTTAACGTTTCGGGTCGAGTGACCCTTCCTTAGAACAGTTAACATTAACTCTGATTTCTCTCCACAGATGCCGCCAGACCTGCTGAGTTTTCCAGCAATTTCTGTTTTTGTTTTTGATTTAGAGCATCTGCAGTTTTTCAGTTTTTGTTTGAATTATGTTTTATCTTGTCCAACAGCGTAATTTAAAAGAAAAATAGCACAGTTCTACAAAAGGCTATTTTGTAGCTAATGGCTTACCTTGTCAATGAATATGGGGTAGTCTTTAGGGACCAACTGTTGACATTTTTCTCGATTTCCTATTGTTTTCCTAAATTCAAACAACCTAAAATTTTAAAAACACAGTTACAATATTTTTAAAACTTTCCAATTAAATATAAGTCCAATGTCAACCAGAGGTACAACTACTGGCATCCAAAGGAATACACAAAAGCTTTTTGGTGTTTATTTCCAACTGCAATTTTTGAAATTTAAATTGTTGATTGCTATCAACTACAAATAGCACCAAAATACAATGTTTGGCTTAATAATTTAAAAGTCATTAAAAGTCTAAGAATAAATCCTAAAGGAGTTTAATTATTTGACTGAGATATTTACAGCAATTTAAGCAAGCATATCAGAATATCGAACAGCCTATCATTCAAACTACATTCTACTGAACTCTTGATTTCAGTTACTTCACCATAGAGGCATTAACATGCACAATACATTTTTCATCTAAGTTTGTTTTCCATGACTGTTTCCTGTCTTCCACACACACACAGAATGAGATTCATTGCCGCACTGTATGAAACGTTCAACTTCCTCTTTCTATACAAGTCACTGTAGCAGTTTCACAGCAAGAATCCCTGGAACAGCTGCAGAATTATTCAAGATGGAAAAGACTGAAGCAAGAGAAAGCTGAGCATGCTTCATACGTATACAGAGATTGATGCTTGGAACTTAGAAAATAGTACATTCCACTCCATGCCAGATTTGAACAACTGCAGAGGATACACAACAGGAGAGAATAGCAAAGTCATGCAAGACTGACATAGGGAGAACAAACAAATGTACAACCCTTGACCTTGTAGTATCCACTCCAAAATTCCAACATCAGATAAAAATGATTTCACATATCTCATGCAGTAGAAAGAATGTAGTAGTGTATATGCTACATCCTATTGATTAATGTAATTCAATTTAGATTTTCATGAGTCATTAGGCCAGCTCATTCATCGGATAACTAATTATATTTCCTCGATTTATATGGAAACTTTTAAAGTTACAGTAAATTTTGTTTCTGTTTTTCCCCTAACACCTCTGCAGCAAATTCCATCTCTACCTCTATCATACTTTAGTCAAAACAAGCAGGCAGTCTGAGAAGAAAAGTTTATTTACAGACACCAATTAAGTCTTGCAGCAGCCGAATAATGAAGTGCTTCAACACTACTGAAAAGGATATAATCATTTTCCCAAATCACAAGAACAAACTTTGAACATGAATACATGGACTGGCTTCATTATCAGTCCCCAAAAGGACTACTGGATGACAAGAACACTTCGACAGTGCAATTCTAAAATCATGTAAAGTCAAATGTCACAGAACAGTTTCTTCATACAATACCTTCTGAGATCATCCGGCTTTCCCCATCCTTGAATGAAAAGTTTTGAAAGGAGGAATCGTCTATACAGAACGTCCAATTTACTGACACCCATTCGAAGAAGCAATTACTCTAATATTGCATCTAATTGAGAAAAATGGATGACATTCTTTTTAAATTTTATAGCCATAGGACAACATTATATAATATAGTTACATAGCAAAAATGATTTAAGAAAGATTAAATGAGAAAAATTCATTCATCAAATCTAGCTCTTCCACAGACCATGTACAGAAGTCAAGTAAATATCTCAACACTTGGTAAATTATTTGTATCTTCTAATACACCACCACAATTAATACTAGTCAAAATATTGCAAAAATACTGAACTTCCAAAGGAAATATAGAAATTCTGAGCAACTGTCATCACAATGGGCAATGAGAATCGTTCTGCCCCACAGAAAAGCTATCTCAGTCTACATTGGAACATAGGAGAATGAGGGGTGACCTTATTGTGGTGTATAAAATCATGAGGAACGTAGATAGGATGAGTGAATATAGTCATTTTCCCAGGGATGGGGATTTGATGACGAGACGGCATAGGTTTAAGGTGAGAGGAGAAAGATTGAAGAAGGACCTGACAGGCAACTTCTTCACTGAGAGAGTGGTCTGTATATGGAATGGGCTGTCAGGCAAAGTGGTTGAGGCAGGTACAATAGCAACATTTAAAAAAAAACATTTGGATTGGATGGGAAGGGTTTAGAGGGATATGGACCAAATGCGGGCAATTGGGACCAGCTGAGTGGGCACCATGGTCAGCATGGATCAGTTTGAGCCGAAGGGCCTGTTTCCATGCTGTAATACTTTGACTCTATTTAACCCTCAGCATAAAAGTAAGCTAGTTGGGCATCATGCCTATGTCAGCTTTTAAAGAAGTATCCAATTTGTCCTAGTCCCCTGCTCTTTTGCCGTAGCTCTGCATTTTGTTTCTTTTTCAAGCACATATTCAATTTCCTTTTGAAAAGTAACCATTGAATCTGCTTTCTCACCTCTACAGTCACTGCATTCCCGATTGTAATGAGCTACTTAAAATATTTCTTTCTTGCCTCTAGTTCTTGCAAATTACCTTAAATCTATGTCATCTGGCTACTTAGCTAATTGCCATTAGAAACAGTATTTTATAAATTGTGCAATTATGGGGTTTGGGTTTGCTGGCAAGGTCATCATTTATTACACACCCTAACTGTCCAAGAAAGTAGCAGACAGCCACCTTCTTAAGTACTGCAGTTTGTCTGGTGTAGATTTGCCCACAATGTTGTGCTGTAGGGAGTTCCAGCATTTTGACACTAATTTTAAGAATTTAAAAAAAGAGGAGGGAGTAGGTCATACAAGGCTTCAAGCAAACTTTCTCATTCAATACTTCTTTGCCCTAACTATGCTGTACTGAGCTCTAAGACTGAACATCTTCTGCCATCTGGAATGGAGAAAACCAGAGACTTACAAGCCTCTGAAGAAATTTCCCATCTCAGACTTAATGGTCAACTCTTTATCCTGAGGCTATCAACCCTAGCTTTAGATGACTGCCTCTCAGCATATATCAGGTCAAGCCCTCAGAATATTATATGTTTCAATAACATGATTTCATATTCTTCTAAAATCCAAAGAATAAAGGCCAATTTTACTCCATCTCCCCTTGCAGGTCAACTCCGATTGCTGAGAGTGACAATCAAATGAACCTTTTCTGTATCTCCCCATGGCATGTGGCTTCATTAAAGCCCTATATAACTGCAGCAAGATTTCTTTACTTGTATACTCCAACCACCTTGCTATAAAAGGTTAACATACCATTTGCTTTCCCAATTGTTTGCTGTGCCTGCAGGTCGTTTCCTATCAAAGCCTTTCACAATTCTGAACATCTCTACTCAATCGCCGGTTAACTTTTTCTGCCCCAAGGAGAATAATTTTGGCTTCCCCAGGCTCTCAAAATATACCCTCACCAGTGAATTACCTACAAAGTTTTAATTTATTCTCACATTCAGTTAAAATTACCAGGCATGTTAGCCATGCAGTACTACCATAATTTTGTGACAAAACAATCACAATTCATAGCATCACGTCACATGAAATTGCTATACATTGCTAATCGTCAAAACAGTTGTGATACAGTGAACTTGCTGTAGTCACTTTAAATGTACAACTTGCAATACATAACAATTACAAGAAAGTTTTGGGATATACAGGAATGCCAATATACTTTTAAATAAGCACTCAAATATTAACTAAAGGAGAAGACATATTCTAGAAATTTCTGGAAAACTATGCAAATAAATAGGATCAGAAATATATTGTCTACAAATCTTAAACATGTTATTTTTAAACTCAACCTGTGAAAGATTAGTCACTTGAATCTTTTTCTTCTAAGATGAATATTTAGTCTCACTGTTAAATTGAAATTGTTGTGTGAAGTACCACGTACATTCAATAAAGAAATTAATTTTATTTTCAGATTTTTTTATTCACTTGTGGGATTTGTAGATCGCTGGCTGGGCCAGCATTTGTTGCCCATCCCAAGATGCCCTTCTAAAGGTGGTGGTGAGCTGCTTTCTTGAAACACTGAAGTTCAAATGCTGTAGGTAGACCCACAATTCAGTGAGGGAGGGAATTTCAGGATTTGACCCAACAACACTAAAGGAACAGCAACACAGTTCTAAATCAGAAAGATGGGTGTCCTGGCGTGGAACTGGCAGGTGGTGGCGTTTCCATGTATCTGCTGCCCTTGTCCTTCTGGATGGAAGTGGTCATGGGTTTGGAAGGTACTGTCTAAAGCTCTTCGGAGAATTTCTGCAGTGCATCTTGCAGATGGAACACACTGCTGCCAATGAGCATTGGTGGTTCAGAAAGTGAATGTTTACGGATGTGGTATCAATCAAGTGGGCTGATTTGTTCTGGATGGTATCAAGCTTCTTGCTTTGATGGAGCTGCACTCATCCAGGCAAGCGTGCAGTATTTCATCACACTTATGACTTGTGCCTTATGGATGGTGGACAGGCTTTGTCAGTAGCAGTATATGATACTCACATAAAAGAAATAAATAAAGCATCACATACTTAAATTCATAAAGGAAATCAATAAAATCATAGTATAACAAAATGGGGATGTGAAAAATCCGAAACAAAACCAGAAATTGCTGGAGAAACTCAGCAGGTCTGGCAGCATTTGAGGATAAAAGCAGACTAAACCCAGAACTGAGGAAGGGTCACTGTATTTGAAATGTTAACACTGCTTTCTCTCCATAGATGCTGCCAGACGTGGTGAGTTTCTCCAGCAATTTCTGTTTCATTTCAATAAAGCAACACACACTTAAGCTATAAAATCATATCCAATGATAACAATATTTGAAACAAATTGTCAGGCACAGATATGATCAACAGCAAGGGCTATGTTCTATACCTGGCTAATGATGGCTGACTTTCTTACGACAGCAAGCTGACTACCAACATCAACACACTACACATCCCAGCCAACATTAGACCATAAGACATAGGTGCAGAAAATGACCATTTGACCCATCAAATCTGCTTTTATTCAATGAGATCATGGCTGATCCGACAATCCTCAACTCCACTTTCCTGCCTTTTACCATAATCCTTGATTCCCTTACTGATTAAAAATCTGTCTATTCCCATCCTTGAATATTTTTAACAAAACAGACTCGACAGCCTCCTGAAGTAAAGAATTCCACAAATTCATTACCCTCAGAAAAATTTCTCCTCGCCATGGTCTAAAATGGGTAACGCCTTACTCTGAGATTATGACCTCTAGTATTAGACTCCTCAGAAGGAGGAATAACCTCTCAGCATCTAACCTGGCAAACCTCCTAAAGATCTGACATGATTCAATAAGGTCACCTCTCATTCCTCTGAACTCCAGTGAGTACAGGCCCAATCTATTCAACCTCTCCTCATAAGACTGGGATCAATCAAGTGAATCTTAATGGACTATCTTCAATGCCAGTATATATTTATTTAGGTAAGGGGGCCAAAACTGTTCAGTATTCCAGGTGTGGTCTAACCAATGCCTTATCTAGTTTTAGCAAGACTTCCCTCTGTTTATACTCCATTCCCCTTGAAATAAAGCTTAATATTCCATTTGCCTTCCCATTACCCACAGAACTTATATACTTTACTTTATGATTCATGCACAAGGACTTTCAAATCCCTCTATCCTGTAGTTTTTTGCAGTCATTCTCAATTTAAATAATATTCAAGTCCATTATTCTTCCTGCCAAAGTCCATTATCTCACATTTTCCCACACCATATTCTATCTGACGAGAATATCTTCTCATTCACTTAACCTGTCTATATCCCTCTGAAGATTTTGTGTTCACCCTCACAACTTGTTTTCCCATCTATTTTTATCCCACCCACAAACCTGGTGATTGCACATTCACTTCCATCATCAAAGTCACTAATATATATTCTAAATAACTGTGGCCCCAGCACTGATCCCCGAGACACTCCACTAGATACAGGTTGGCATCCAGAAAATGCATCCCCCAACCCTGCTGTTCCCAGCTCTCTATGGGCTTCCTAACAGGCCGTGTATGTAGTACCTTACTGAGAGCCATCTAGAAATCCAAATACATTACATTTACTGGTTTCCCCATATCCATTCTGCCTGCAATCTCCTCAAAAGAATTCTAATAAATTTGTCAGGCATAATTTTTGCTTCATGAAGCAAGGCTGAGTTTCCATGATTGTATATACTCTGCTTTTACATCCTCTATAACATACTAGCATTTTCCCAATGATAAGCTAACCTTTGCTTTCAGAAGAATCTCCCTGTTCTTAAACTTTATGCCTCAGCTAATAAAGGGAAGGGTACTAGTTTTGAAAAATCCTTAGATTTGGGAAATTTGGGATTGGAAAATTGCTGATGTGACAATCTTGCTCAAGAAAGGAGGTTTGGGAGTGGTAAACATGAAACTGATAAAACTGTATAAATTGTTGGTTACATTTTGTTGTTATCAATAAATTAATTATCCAATCATGGTCAAAATACAGTTGTATGGAAAAGTACTATGACAAGGACTTAGGGCAAGCATAAATCACAGTACGATTTAAATGAGCTTAATTACACTTCAAAAGTTCTCCATTCCATTTGAGTGCTTCTCCAGCTACCTACAAAATGTGTCTACCCCTGGAGGCTTTCCAACCAGCTCAAATGATCACTCACCTTAGATCAAGCATCTATAACACAACACCACTGACTATCCTCAGACACCAATGTAACTCAACATCAGAGGTCCATGTCAGAGGTCCAGTCTACAATCCTATCTGGAATCCTCCTCAGACATGCCCACCATCACAAGTTCCCTACCAAATTCTAATCCCAATCTCTTTGTTTACTCATTTTCTCCTACCAGCCTACAGCCGTGTCTCCAGCATTATTTCCTCTTTCAACCAGCTATGTTGTAGCATATCTTTGGCAGCTGTTCAACGAATGCAGGGTTGCATCCCATCTTCCTGTGTGGAAGAAGAGTCAAATATTAAATACATAATCAATAAAACACAGATGAAAGGCAGGAGACAGAGAATCAGATAACTGCAACATGTCAAATACATATTTTATTCTTCTATCACAGATTTCGTATTCAGATCTCTCAAATTGATCCCAAAACTGTGAAGTATAAATTGAAGCGTACTAAGTGTTGTGCTCCATTCACAGGGTTTGAAAACAGACTTGTGAGAGAAAATATTTAACTTTTCTTTATGGTACCTCATATGAAAACATTTTAAATAATGTGGCTTTTTAGAAGTTTCAGACCACTGTCAATCTCTCATAGAAAGTATGCTACAGGCAGAGCTAAATGATCTCACAATTAATGCATTTGATTTAAGTTCCACAGTTATGCCATATCCACTTGTGAATGGTGGAGGATGACTAAACAAGCAGAAAGAGACTGCTGCTTCAGGAACGACCCCGTTCTCAAATTTTTTTTTTTTTTTTGTGGTGGGGGGGCGGGGGGGGGGGGCGGAGGTGTCCAGCTCTTGGGTAAAAAATGAAAAGCCTTAAGCATTTTCTTCTATCTTTAGCCAACATGGATGATTTATCTGGCAATCTCCACTGCCTCTCGAGGTCCACATCACAGAAGGTAGTCTTCAGCTAATTTGATCCACTTTGTGATATCAAGAATAGCAGATGAATCGGAAAATGCTTAGGACCGTCTGTCCATTGAAGCAGAACAAGTCCAATCCAGCCAAACACCACACTGTCAACCTATTCTGAATCAAAGTGAATGAAGAGGTTGCTGACAGTGCTAAGAAGCAATACCTCCTTACTGATGTTGCTTGGCTTTGTCACAATCATTTAGCTCTGGACCTCACGTCAACTTTGGCGCAAACATGGACAAAAATAGCTGAATTCCAGAGATGAGGTGAGAATGACTCCATTTGATTTCAAGGCAGCATTTGTTGCCTGGGATGAATTCCCCATTATAAATACCCTGCAAAGGTAATCACTACAAAAATCTGAACACAAACAGATACTTCAATACTGTGGCTACGACTGCAGATAAGTAGTGGGAAGTTTAATTACTGACTCCTCAAAACCCGCCCACCATCCACAAGGTAGATCTTAGGGTGCAATGGAAGTCTTCAGTCACTTGGATCAGCATAGCTCCAACAAGAAGCGTAAAAACAATCAGCTTAGAGCAGCCCACATTTTGGCACCAAATCCATCACCTACAATGCACACTCCCTTCACCAGCAGTCCATCATGTCTGCTATGTGTATCATTTGCAAGAGTCATGTAGTAACTCCAAATCTGCAGCCTCTACCACCAAGGACAGCAAATGTGTCGAAGCATAATCACCTGCATATTTTCTATAAAAATAAAATTCTATCCTTACATGGAAATGATTCACCATTCCTTCATTGCTGCTGGGTCAAAATTCTGGAACTCTCTACATAACAGCATTATGACAGTACCTATACAACAGATGGTAGCAGTTCAGAGAATAGCTTACCAGCGTATTTGTGAGGACAATCAAGGAAAGGCAATAAATTCTGGCCTTGTCAGCAACATCGTATGTCACAAACAAACTAAAAGAGACAATGTAGCCTTTCTTTAGTTGTATCAAGACTAGATTACATGTTCCAGTACTGACAGTAGTGTGGTTTGAATCGAAGAAAATTGTCAGTTGAGTACTGGTGGCACCAAAATATAATAAGAATCTATATATTATGTAAGAAGTACCAAATAAATATTAATTCACTTTGCCATCTGAATTTAAGTGGTTTTCTCTACAATCCTCCACATGTTGTATCTCTGCTGTTGACACCTCATTCAAAATGACCCAATTCAACTCAAATAATTTGCAAACATACTACTACAAACCAGTTTTAAGGAAGGCTTTGGACAATAAGTTTGGGATCCAAAGTCTCAAATTCTTACCACCATCTGAATATGCCTGGGGGTTTTCTCCTTTGTTCATTCCACTTACGTAAATGCTATCCTTTGATGATACATCTTAGAAAAGCAAATTCAGGAATGCATAATGATACCCATTCCTTCTCAACACTTTTCCAGCATTATCAACACTCTGAGCTTTTGAATCTTTACCTCGAGATACTTTCCTTATGGAAGGCAGAATTAGATAGATTCTTATTAGACAAGGTAATCAAAGGCGATCAGGAAACATGAAATTTGAAGCAAACATATCAGCCATGATCGTACTGAGGGTGGAGCCAGCTCGGGGGGCGTCGAATGAGTCACCTCTACTCCTAATTTGTATGTTCAGCACAAAGACCATGTTTAAGAAAGCACTTGCTCCTCAAACTGAAGTGGATTTTTCAATGCTCAGTATCTAGATAGTTGTAACAATTCAAGAGTTAAAAGGAATCCTTGTAACTATATTTGGTGTACTGGGTATATCACAGGCCTATACATGAATCTTGGATCTCAAAAAGTAATTCAATAAGCGATATTTGGTTCACAGTATAAATCACAAGGAAATTTGTTAGTGATTGTAAAAACTATGTGAAACAAATTGAAGATTTACATGTATTGACACAACCCAACTTTCCTACTTGGAATTTAAAATATACAAACAAAGTTCTGTCCTTAGCATTAAAGCTGTTAGCAAAATTAGGCTGGAAGACTACTAAGCTCTCTCAATGTCTACTCGGTCAATTGAAGCAATATGCAATATTTTTGCTCCCATATTTGGCTCACTAGATACATCAAGAGAAAATTGAAGTAGCAATAGGGCCATTAAGAGATTACAAAATCAGAGACAACAAGATTGAGAAAATATTAAATCATGTCTTTACTACAGTAATTACCCAGGAGGCAGATCAGGTGGAGGTGACGTTGGAAGATGAGTTTAGAAATGATATAAGCATACGTACAACAGAAAAGTATCAATATAAAATAAACAAATCAAATTCAAGTGAATAACAATCCTGATCTGATCAGATTGTATCGGTGCGTTTTAAAATAATCTGCAGGAGATAGTGAAAGTACTGTTTATGTACTTTTAATAATTCATTAGAAAAAGGTGTAACGCTAGAGGACAGGTAGATAGCTAAGTTTATATCTATCTGCCTTAAATATAGATAATGTCCTGAACTACAGACCAGTCAGCTTGACAATCTTGGTGGAAACTACATGGGAATTCCTATTAAAGAAGCAAAAAAAAGAAAAATGTCCTATTTGTCAAACACACTGAATGCTTTAAATAGTTAACAGTGAGAAAAATAGGGCAAATACAATTGATGTAACTTATCTAGATTTCAATAACACATTCAGTAAGGTGCCACACAATAGGAAGCAAGACTAGAGCTTGCAGAACCACAATAAAAGGTAGAAGAATAGTTAGATATAGACCAGAGGTGGGGGTAAAGGGTAATTACTTACAGTGACAGAAGATTAAAGCTACAAGGTACATTAAATGCTTGCAAGGATCAGTATTGGCACCACTGCTGTTCACGATTTTTATAACAAGATCAAACTTTTAATGAAAAACGAGTTTTAAATTTGTGGATGGCATCAAATTGGGGGAGAATAGTCAACACCAAGGTCAACTTCAATATATGACAAAATTATGTTGATACACTTGTAGATTAGGCAAATAATTGTCAAATTAATTTCAAAACAGGCAACTATGAAGTATCACACACTTAAAAAGAACAGCACCTCTTAGATTACTGTTTTTTTCCAAACCAGGAGCAAATGGATCTGGGAGTATGAACACACAATTACAAAGTAGCAAGTCAACTTAATAAGGTTGTGAAAGAGCAAACAAAGCAAAAACAGCAATAAAGTTTACTTAGTGGGATAGAACTCTAAAGTAGAGAAGTTATCCTAAATGCATGTTTTAAACATTCACTCTCTGGCATCATTGCACGATGGCAGAGTGTGTTCAATCTGCGAGATGCACAGCACCAACTCACCAAGGCTCCTTTCACAGCACTTTCCAAAACTGTGACCTCTACCATCTAAAGGGAAAGGGCAGGAGGTGAATAGGAGAACAATCACCTGCAAGTTCCACTTCACCATCCTGACTTGGCACTATAATCACAATTTCTTCACTGTTGCTGAATCAAAATCCTGAAACTCTGTTCCCAACTACACTGTGGACTACCCCCTGCCCCAACTGCAATTTGTGAAGACAGCTTTTGATGTTCTCAAGGGCAATTTGGGATGGGGTATAAATGCTGGCCTAGCCAGTGACACCTACATCCTATTATTAAATGCAAATGAAATCTATTCTTCAGTAAACTATTCTGACTGAAATATTACAAAGATACTGGAGAGAAGTAGAAATGCAAGTTTATACCTAAAGGAGAAAATGAACAGCCATAATTCATGCCAGCAGGAAAACAACTCACCAGATCTTTTCATTTACTAATACACGCAATCAAAAAGCTACAATGGCTATGAATTTAATAACAGCTAAAACAATCCAATGTTGCAACAGTCCTTTGAAATAAAATAAGATACAGCGATAAAGAATAATGTAATTCAAGCAATTTACTTATTTATACTTGCAAACGTAATACCATCTGTTTCTTGAGTACTGCAGATCTGTTATTTTCTTTGAATTAATTTGGTTTCAATCAGAAAGACCCAAAAATAACCATGATCAAACACACCACTTCCTGATGCAACGAGTGAAATTTCTAAAGATGCTAAATTTTATGAGCTAAAACTCAATCTCAGTAATATCAAAGCTACCATTTCAGTTCTCAGTTGCCTCTCTGCACCTCTAGCAAAACACTCCAGATGAAGTTTCAAGATACACAAATTATCACACCATTCAACAACTCAATCACCTCCGGCACATTTAAGACACATCTAGTCACAAAAACCATCAGTCTCCAACTATATCATTCTTACACCTGCCGAAACTTCAGTTCTGTATTTCAGACTGAAGTTTAATTTCTCCCACATTCTCATCATCATCTCATCTCCAGCAGCCAAAGTAATCCAATTCAGAACTTATATCCTCAGCCATATCAATTCCAGCACTCAACTTTGTTTCCAAATCCCTGTTCCCAACAAACTTATTTAGAATCCTCAGCCTCCCCTTCAGATTCCTTCACAACCTTATTCTGATCCTTTTTAAATTATCCCTAGCCCCACAGACATCAGTTTACTTGCTCAAGTAAAAAAATTCAGAGACACTTGTCAGGTAAGGCTATGGAAAAGACAAATAGTTCATGCTTCAGATGAGCAACCTTTAGAGAAATTCCAGCAACAGATTTTATAACTTAAAACATTAATTTATTTTTCCCATTGATGTTACCTTACTTGCTATATCTTTCCAGTATTGTTCTGTTGTTTCAAATTTCCAGCAACTACAGTTTGTTTTGCAAATTACTTGTTGCTTGTTACTTCCTCATCTAATCCACAGCATTCCCCATGTATTTACACTAAACCATCTTCACTTTTTAAAGCCTCCTTAAGTCTTTTGATTTGACAAGTAATTTCATTCAATTTTTCTCTTCCTTCTTTATCTCCACACTTGGTATCAATCTCTCTTCTCCACTGTTGGCCACTCCTAACAATTGATCAGGATGCTGCAGAAATGCAAATTGATGTCAAACAATGTGTACCAAAAACATTCTCAACATTAGAAACGTAGTTAGGAGGCAATCTGAAAATGTTCAAAATGGTAGGGCCAGTTTGTGTTTAATTTTTTTTCTATTCATTTTTGTGGGACATGGGCGTCACTGACTGGGCCAGAATTTCTTGCACATCCATAGTTGCCCATGAGAAGGTGGTGGTGAGCTGCCTTCTTGAACTGCTGCAGTCCACTTGCTGTGGGTTGACCCACAATGCCATTAGGGAGGGAATTCTAGGAATTTGACCCAGGGACAGTGAACTAACGGCGATATATTTCCAAGTCAGAATGGTGAGTGGCTTGGGGGGGAATTTGTGGCTGGTGGTGTTCCCAAATATCTGCTGCCCTTGTCCTTCTAGGTGGAAGTGGTCGCGGGTTTGGAAGATGCTGTATGAGGATCTTTGATGAATTTCTGCAGTGCATCTTGTGGATAGTACATGCTGCTGCTACTGAGCAGCAGTGGCTGAAGGAGTGGATGCTTGTGGGTGTAGTGCCAATAAAGCAGGCTGCTTTTTCCTGGATGGTGTCAAGCATCTTGAGTGTTGTTGAGCTGCACTCATCCAGGCAAGCAGGGAGTATTCCATCACACTCCTGACTTGTGCCTTGTGGATGGTGGACAGGCTTTGAGGAGTCAGGAGGTGAGTTACTCGCCGCAGTAGTCCTAGGTTCTGATCTGCTGTTGTAGCCACTGTGTTTGTGTGGTGAGTCCAGTTGAGTTTCTGGTTAATGATAACCCCCAGGATGTTGATAGCGGGGGATTCAGTGACGGTAACACCATTGAATATTAAGTGGCAGTGGTTAGATTGTCTCTTATTGGTGATGGTCATAGCCTGGCATTTGTGTGGCACGAATGTCATTGCCCACTTGTCAGCCGAAGCCTGGATATTGTCCAGACCTTGTTGCATGTGAACATGGGCTGCTTCAGTATCTGGGGAGTCATGAATGGTGCTGAAAATTGTGCAATCATTGGCAAACATTCCCACTTGTGACCTGGTGATGGAGGGAAGGTCATTAATGAAGCAGCTGGGGATGGATGGGCAAAGGACACTACCCTGAGGAACTGCTGCCGAGATGTCTTAAAGCTGAGATGATTGACCTCCAACAAGCACGACCATCTTCTGATACCCATTGATTCCAGTTTGCCAGGGTTCCTTGATGCCAAATTCAGTTAAATGAAGCCTTGATGTCAACCGCTGTCACTCTCACCTCACCTCTGGAATTTGGTTCTTTTGTCCATGTTTGAACCAAGGCTGTAAGGAGGTAAGGAGCTGAGTGGCCCTGGTAGAACCCAAACTGGTTATTGCTGAGCAGGTGCTGCTTGATAACACTGTTGATGGCACCTTCCATCACTTTATTGATGATTGAGAGTAGATTGATGTGGCAGTAATTGGCTGGTTTGGATTTGTCCTGCTTTTAGTGCACAGGGCATACTTGGGCAATTTTCCACATTACCGGGTAGATACCAGTGTTGTAACTGTACTGGAACAGCTTGGCCAGGGGAGCAGCAAGTTCTGGAGCAGAAGTCTTCAGTACTATTGCTGGAATCTTGTCAGGGCCTGTAGCCTTTGCATTAGCCTTTACACATGAAGATTCATATAGCCTGTAGCCTTTACACATGAAGATTCATAGAATACTTTAGCTCTTTAAGGTATTGGCAAAGATCCGTAGCTCAGGTTGTGGACGAGTTGTTGACTTGCCCACCGGGCTGGCTTGTTTTTGTTCAGATGTTGTCACCATGCTAGGTGACATCAGTGGAACCTCTGATGACGCGATATTATTCTACTCTGCTTGGAATTTATACTGTCCGGTCAGTTATGGTGAGTACTGTCATTTCCCATTTTGAGCTGTATGGGTTTATACATGGGGTCCAATTCTATATATGTTTGTTGATTGAAGCATGGGTGGAGAACCATGCCTCTAGGAATTCCCGTGCGTGTCTATGTTTGGCTTGGGCTACTATGGTCACTTTGTCCCAGTTAAACTGATGGCCTTCATTGTCTGAATGTACAGATATTAGGGAGAGTTCATCGTGCCGTTTTGCTGATAGCTTATGTTTGTGTATTCTATATAGCCGTCAGAATACATGAACATCAGCTAGCGACAAAACAGTAGAATAACATCGCTTCATCGGAGGCTCCACTGATGATGTCACCTAGCATGGTGACAAAACGTCTGAACAAAAACAAGCCAGCTCGGCGAGCAAGTCAAGAACCTCATACTTCAGCTTTGAAGAAAGCCATTTAGCCTATCATGTCTACTATTTTAAATAAAATAGCCAAATTAAGGTTGATAGACCATACAGGAAGCTGTAACAGAAATATCAAAATTTTAAGGGAAATTTATCAATTTAAATAAAATATCATTTTAAGGGATGATAATGCATGCCAGCCCTTGCAATGCCCAGCGATCATATGAGGGCTGAAGAATATCAGTGAACACCATACGGTCCTTCTCCAAGGACACACGGATGCAGCTTTAACCACAGAACAGAGGAAGACCAATGCACCTCCCACACTAAATCTTGTTGCCTCAACCTATCAGGCACAAGAGCACGCCCACAAGGAGATTCTCTGTCTTGCCACTTCACTCCATACTAGGTATCCAAAGATCAGAAGCACAGGGATGAAGTGCAGCCAGAAATTTAAAAGCATCCCCTTTATATTACATAGAAAAAGCCCCAAACAGTAGATGCTGGGCTCTTTCACATAAATCTAGTTAATCCCACTATCTCCTTCTTGCCTATATCACTACAATGTTTTTCCTTAAAATATTGCTCCAAGTTCCTCTCAAAAGCTACAATTGAATTAATTCCATCACCCCCTCAGACTATTTTGCAGGAACCTACATTTGCAGCCATGCAGTAGGATGAAAGCTAATCCACGTGCCTTTTGTTCCGAGTCAAACACTGCATTTCACATTGAGGGTGAAGAAGGGTCCCGACTTGAAACATCAAATTTCCTGCATTTCTGAAGAAGGATCCCGACCCGAAATGTCAACTTTCTAGCTCCTCTGATGCTGCCTGGCCAGCTGTGTTCCTCCAGCTCCACACTCTGTTATCACTGCATTTCACATTATTTATATGCAACGTAAACATACTACACACTGAAAAAAAGGTTATGCAAAACAAAAGGAGCTTTCCAAAGCCTAATAATTCAATGCATTGAAATGTTTTATCTCACGTATCCTTAAGTCCTTTAGCCAACCACTTTAATTGCTGTCTTCTACATATGAACTCTTCAGGCAATGAAAATAGTTTATATCTTTTACTTTGTCCAATCCCTTTATAATTATAATGTGGAGGTGCCAGTGTTGGACTGGAGTGAACAAAGTCAGAAGTCACACAACATCAGGTTATAGTCCAACAGATTTATTTTAATCACAAGCTTTCGGAGTGCAGCCCCTTCTTCAGGTGCAGTGACTGCACCTCACTGCACCTGAAAAAGGAGCTGTTCTCCGAAAGCTTGTGATTTCAAATAAACCTGTTGGAATATAACCTGGTATACTGTGACTTCTGATTTCATAATTATAAATAGTTTTATCAAATCTCTGCTTAGCTTTCACTGTTCAAAGGAGAGCAACCTGAACTCCTCCAGTTTACTGTAATCTCTTAACTTCGGTCTTAATCCATGCTAAAGCTTTCACTTTTTTTTCCAATGTCTGTAAACAAAATTTGACATAAATGGAGGAATTTCATCAATACAATGGGTATCTCAGCCGTCAACTGGAGTTTCATCAAGTGATCCACATTGACTCCCTTAGGGAAGGCCTGAATTACAAGCCAATTAGGTAAGTGATTGACCGAAAGCAGACTTTCCAAAGGAACAGGACCCCACGGGTAGAAGTCCCACCTGCAAAACAAATAAGAGTTTGGCAGGTTTTTTCCTTAATAGCTTGAATAGGAGGCAATGTCTTCAACTGGACAATAACTATGTTGCCCAGGATTGCAGAGTAACCCAGGCCAGAGTTATGTGATGACCAAAGGGGTTTTAAGAGTTGGGGGCTGCAAAAGAGGGAAAGGAACATGGTGGAACCAAGGGAAGGGAGATGGCTCTCAGCTGGCACTATTCCACTCCTCGCTGAGTCCTGCACTATGTCTTCGAATGAGGGTCCCCAGGAGACCCAAACAACCCTACAAGCTTGCTTGTCATGCTCCCCACATTGCTGCAGGCCCACCTACAACAGGTTTATCACCAGTCGAAGCAGGATAATGGCCCTTAAATGGGCATTAATTGAATGTGATTACGGTGGAATCACAAAATTCCCTCCCACCATCAAGCCCACCAATGGAAAAGAACATAAAATAATACCTATTGTTCCTATTATAATGTTTTTATACAAGTTTAGTGTAATTGCCCACATTTCATACTGTTTATACAGCTCATAAGCTTTATCAATTACTTCAACTTGCCCTACCATCTCAAAGTCTTATGCACGTACAAATACACCCAGCTACCAGGGTTTTTAACTCTCCTTTAATTGTATTGCCCCTCATTTTTTCTACATGAAAGAAAATAAAATAAAATACATTACAGTGGCTCTCAGCAAGTAAGACACTCCAAGCTTCTTGTCAAAAAAGTGTAACAATTGTTGCAATGAGAAAGCATAGCAGTAAACACAGTAAAGCACAGTGGCTCAGTGGTTAGCACCATTGCTTTACATTCCTAGGGCCCTGCCTTCGATTCCACCCTCAGCCTACTGTCTGCATGGAGTTTGCACATTCGCCCTGTTTCTGTTTGGTGCTCCAGTTTCTTCCCACAGTCTAAAGATGTGCAAGTTTGGTGGATTGGCCATGCTAAATTGCCCATAGGGTTCAGCAATGTGTGGGTTAGCCATGGGAAATGCAGGGATAGGGTAGAGGAATAGGTCTGGGTGGAATGCTCTTTGGAGGGTTGATGTTGGGCCCAATGGCCTGTTTCCACACTGTTGGGATTCAATGATAAATTTGTGCTACATGCAGCATTAAATAAAGAATGAATGTGTTTGAGTGATCTTCCCTAACAGATACATGTTGACCATGTCAAGAGAACAACGCAGCTTTCTCGCAAATACTGGGTAGTACAATGTAATCTTTTATGGCCATACTGGGCCCAGTTTTAACATCTTTTCAGAAAGACAGCTCCACCTTTAGAGCAGTTTTAGTTTGTTTTTGGCCTGACAATGTCATCTCAGGTTATGATCTCAAGACTCCAGAATGGTCTTGAATCTACAACCCAACAACCGTGAATAACCATAATCAGACTGCTGCCATCCTAGAAAATAAAAATTTGATTAAAAATTATGAGATTTTGCTGAGGCCAATAAAAATGTTGCAAGGAAAGATTCTTCATTATTTGAAATTATACCAAGATGTAATTGGATCCGAAAGTTGAGATTTCTAAAGTTTAACAGGGAATCCTTTTGTTCCAGTTTGAATCTTGTGCATGTGTGGACTTACACTCACGATTTTTTTGGAGGAACGTAGTCACATAAATTATTCGTTTTGTAATCATGTACTTGTTGGTTTATATTACTCACGGACTCCGACTACCTCGATGCTTTGCAGCCATTGTTTTGAATTCTTCTCATAAAACATAAACCTAAATCCACATGAAGATCTTTAGAAAAATATTAACCCCTGTGCTCAACAGCATCTTTACCACTGAAAATGGTCAATCAAAAGCATTCAACGGATCTACAAGGTTTTGAATTTTTAAAACATCCTATCGGTTTAGTATTCGGAAAAAAAACACAAATCAAATTACCAAAACACATTAAAATTCGGCACTGTGCCTTAGGGGGCTCCACCGACTTAACTGAAAGTTTTTGACCAGATCAGGAATCTCTTCCCCCGCAGCAGTTGTTTACCCTCACCCTAGACTGGGCTGCAGCAGGCCAGGCCGTCCAGCTGCAGATCTGTAAATTCAAGCGAGCGCCAGAGGATCAGTCTCAAGATCAGGAGAATAATAACATAAAAAGGCAGAGTAAACGTGACTGGAAGCACGGACAGCTGCACTTTAACACTCCATCAACCTTTCTCTGTCTCACTCAGGGACGGGACAATGCCTCACCGAAACCACGGCCAAGGCCTCGCCGCTTTGCGGTCACCGTCCAATCAGCGCGCGGAACAGCCGCCGTTCATCATATCGCGAGAGCTGGATGGAAAGGGAACAGATCGCTCAGCTGATTGATTCATTCATTCATTCATTCACTCACCGCGACTACAGGTCGTTGCGCGGAAGGAAGAATGCCCACTCTATTTTAACTTATCTCCAAGGAGATTCCAACCCCACCAGTCTTGACGGTGTTCATGCATTGATTCGGTCTTTACTACTTTAGTTGGAAGCCTGATGCACAGAAAAATAGAAAATTGCATACGCTGAGCACTCCTTTCTAAAGATTTTCCCCGCTACCGGCAGTTAAATTACTTGTTTGAACCTATGAACTCTAACTTTAATCCCACATTTTAATTTGGAATGTTATCTTTAAAATAACAAACGGGTGATCCATCTCAGCTTCCTGAGTGGTCCCCAATATCACAGATGCTCGTCTTCAGCTAACTCAGTTCACTCTGTTTCAAGAAATGACTGAAGGCATTGGATACTACAAACGCGATGAGCCCTGACAATATCCCAGCAGTAGTTCTGAATAATTGTGGTATAGAACTAGCTGTACCCTCTCGGCAAGCTCTTTCAGTACAGCTTCAAAATTGACATCCATCCAATTTAACACAACCTCCACCACTAAATGGCAATGTTCAGATAAGGCACTGAGTAGGGCAGCTGGAGCAGTTGTACCAGGACCTCCAGCAGCAACTGGTAATGGTGAGGGATGATGCCAAGTAGGGCAGAGGAGCATTTGAACAGAACCCCTGGATGAAGAGTGTCCTTAATAGAAGGAGGCCTCTGGGTAGAAGGATCAGACAGGCAAAGAATTGTCTCAACCAGATGTAAACTACAGATGTAATACTATGACTTCGATGATTAACCTTAATTTCTTTCATGTTTGTAATGACCTGATGCCCGTGGAATAAAGAGCCATTGTTGAATGATCTTTGTGCCCTCCGTGTGTTCAAATCTCATGCTACAATAGCAATAGAATACAATACAATACAGCACAATAAAATGCCCTTCAGCCCACCAAGGCTGCGCTGATTCCTAGTCCTTATTTAGAACTGCTGCTTATTGCCCACGTGTGATACCTAACCCTCAGATTTGATTTAATTTGATTTATTATTGTTTCATGTACCTAGGTACAATGTAAAGTTTTGTTTTGCATAAAGTACAGGCAGATCATACTATAAAAAGTGCATTAGGGTAATAGAACAGAGCAAAGAATAGAACGTTACGGCTGCAGAGAAGACATACAAAGAACGAGATCAACATTAACTTTAAAATTTAGGAGATCCATTCAGAAATCTAATAACAGTGGGGAAGAAGCTGTTCTTGAAGCTGTTGGTATGTGGGTTTAAGCGTTTGTATCTTGTGCCTGACCATGTCAAGCTATACCTTAAATTTTGATAACATGCCTGTTTCCACCATCTCCATTGGCAGTGCATTCCAGGCACCCACCATTCTCTGTGTTAAAAATTCTTCCTGCACTTCTCCCCTAAACTTTCCCCTCTCATCTTGAACCTGTGCCCTCCTGTAGTTGACCTTTCCACACTGGGAAAATGCCTCTCACTATCCACCCTAACTATGTCTCTCATAATTTTGGTGACCTCTATCAGGTCACCCATCAGCCTCCATTTTTCCAGTGAAAACAATCCAGGTTTATCCAACCTCTCCTCATAACTAAAACCCTCCAGACAAGATAAATCTTCTCTGCACCCTCTCCAAAGCATCCATGTCCTTCTGGTAGTGTGGCAACCTGAACAGCACGTAATATTTAAAATGTGGCCTAATATGGAAAATCACTTTATTAAAACCGAAAAAACTGTGGATGCTGTAAATCTGCAACAAATCAGAAATTGCTGGAAAAGCTCAGCAGGTCTGGCAGCATCTGTGAAGAAAAAAATCAGAGTTAACATTTAGGAGGGTGAATAGTTGTTAATGGGAATTGTTAGTGACTAACAATAGGTAGTGTGCAATGGCAGGCTATGTGATAACAAGGCCTGCGAACAGTGTAGATGTTCTGCAAAGCGGTCACCCAGAATACGCTCGTTTCCCCAATGTAGAGGAGACCCCATTACGAGCAGTGAATGCAGTAGACTAGATTTTGGGAAGTGCAGGTGAAGTGTTGCTTCACCCGGAGGGTATGTTTGGACCCTTCGGTACTGGGAGGGAGGAGGTAAATGGGCAGGTGTTGCACCTTCACTGGTTGCAGAGGAAGGTGACGTGGGTCTGTGAGGTGGTGTTGGGGGTGCAGGAAGAGTGGAACTGGATGGAACAATCTTTGTGGAAGGCAGACAAGGGAGGGGAGAGGAATATGTGTCTGGTGGTGGTATCTCATTGGAGGTGGCGGAAATGGCGTCTGATGAACTTCTGGATGTGGATGCTGGTGGGATGGTAGGTAAGGACAAAGGGAACCCTATTGCTTTTGCGGGAGGGAAGAGAAGGAGAGAGGGCGGACGTGCGGGAGATGGGTTGGACCTAGTTGAGGGCCCTGATGACAACAGTGCTGGGGAATCCTCAGTTGAAGAAGAAGGTGGACATTTCGGAGGCTCCCTTGTTGAAGTTCACCTTATCTGAACATATGCGACGGAGATGGAAGAACTGGGAGTCTTTACAGGAAGCAGGTTGTGAGGATGTATAGTCCAGGTAGCTGTGGGGGTCAGTGATTTTTAGTGGACATTAGTGACCAGTCTATCCCCAGAAATGGAAACAGAGATGTCGAGGAAGGGAAGGGAGGAGCCCCAACAGCATCCACATCCAGAAGATCATCAGATGCCATTTCCGCCACCTCCAGTGAGATGCCACCACCAGCCACATATTCCCCTCTCCTCTCTTGTCCGCCTTCCGCACGGACCATTCCCTCCGGAGCACCCTGGTCCACTCTTTCTTCACCCCCAACACCACTCCCACAGTCCCACGGCACCTTTGCCTACAACCTGCCCATTTACCTCCTCCCTCCCCACTATTCAAGGGCCCAAACATACCTTCCAGGTGAAGCAACACTTCACCTGCACTTCCCAGAATCTAGCCTACTGCATTCGCTGCTCACAATTGGTCTCCTCTACAATGGGGAAAGGAAGTGTAGACTGGGTGACTGCTTTGCAGAACATCTACGTCCTGCTCGCAAAAAAGACCCTGAGCCACCTGTTGCCTGCCACTTTAACACACTACCCTGTTCCCTGGCCAACATCTCTGTCTCTGGCTTGTTGCAGTTTTCCAGCAAAGTTCAATGCAAGCTGGAAGAACAACACCTTATTTTCCACTTGGGGACCCAGCAGCCCTCTGGACTCAATATTGAGTTCAATAATTTTAGGGCCTAAACTCTCCCTAGCCCCCTACCCCACACCCCAGGCCTTGTTATCACATAGCCTGCCATTACCCACTACCTATTGTTTGTCACTAAAAGTTTCCATTAACAGCTATTCACCCTCCTAGCCAGATCATTATCAACTCCTTTGTCTATCCAACTGCTGTTCTCTCTCTTTGGGCTCTATCCTATCATTTACTCCCTACCCCAGCCGCTCCCTATTTTCTGCATATAAACCAACATTTTCCCAGCTACCATCAGTTCTAAGGAAGGGTCAGCGGACCCGAAATGTTAACTCTGGTATTTTCTTCACAGATGCTGCCAGACCTACTGAGCTTTACAGCAATTTCTGTTTTTAACCTGCTCACAAATTGGCTTCCAACTAGGCCACTTGCATCCTGACTACATTATAGCCTTGGTCCAAGCATGGACAAAAGAACTGAATTTCAGAGATGAGGAGAGAATTCTTCATAACATCAAGGCCATGTGAAACATAAGAAATATGAAGTCATTGGGAATTGGGGCAAAAGCTTAAATATTGGATTCATGCCTGGCACAAAGTGGAGTTGAAATTGAAGTCCCAGGTACACAGGATAATGAAGAAGCCGTTTTGTATTCTTGCCTTTATTGATCAGTTCATTGTTTATAGGGATTGGAAGATCATGTTACGGCTTTACAGGACATTGGTTAGGCCACTTTTGGAATAGTACGTGCAATTCTGGTCTCCCTGCTATAGGAAAGATATTGTGAAACTTAAAAAGGTTCAGAAAATATTTAGTAGGATGTCAGAAAGTTTAGCTGGAGCTATTTTCCCTGGAGGTTGAAGGATGACCTTATAGACGTTTATAAAATTATGAGGGGCATAGATAGGGTGATAGCCAAGGTCTTTTCCCCAGGGTGGGGGAGTCCAAAACTAGAGGGTATAGTTTTAAGGTGAGAGGGAAAAGAGTTAAAAGGGATCTTAAGGGGCATCTTTTCACACAGAGGGTGGTGCATTTGTGGAATGAGCTGCTGGAGGAAATGGTGGAGGCTGGTACAATTACAACATTTAAAAGCATCAGGATGGGTATATGAATGGAGATAGTAGGAACTGCAGATGCTGGAGATCTGAGATAACAAGGTGTAGAGCTGGATGAACACAGCAGGCCAAGCAGCATCCGAGGAGCAGAATGGCTGACGTTTCGGGCCTACACCCTTCTTTCAGAGATAGTAGGAACAGAAGGTTTAGAGGGATATGGACCAAATGCTGGCAAATGGGACTAGATTAATTTATAATATCTGGTCGGCATGGGCAAAGAGTGGCAGATGGAATTCAACCCAGTAAAGTGTGAAGTGATTCATTTTGGAAGGTCGAATTTGAATGCAGAATACAGGGTTAATGGCAGGATTCTCGATAGTGTGGAGGAACAGAGGGATCTTGGTGTCCACGTCCATAGATCCCTCAAAATTGCTACACAAGTTGTTATGGTTATAAAGAAGGCGTATGGTGTGTTGGCTTTCATTGGCAGGGGAATTGAGTTTAAGAGCCGTGAGGTTATGCTGCAGCTCTATAAAACTCTGGTTAGACCACACTTGGAATATTGTGTTCAGTTCAGTTTTGCCACCTCATTATAGGCAAGACGTGGAAGCTTTAGAGAGGGTGCAGAGGAGATTTACCAGATGCTGCCTGGACTGGAGGGCAGGTCTTATGAGGAAAGGTTGAGGGAGTTAGGGCTTTTCTCACTGGAGCAAAGGAGGATGAGAGGTGACTTGATAGAGATGTCCAAGATGACGAGAGGCATAGATAGAGTGGATAGTCAGAGACTTTTTTCCAGGGTGGAAATTACTTTTACGAGGGGGCATAATTTTTAGGTGATTGGAGAAAGGTATAGGGGAGATGTCAGAGATAGGTTCTTCACACAGAGAGTGGTGGGGGTGTGGAATGCGCTGCCAGTAGTGGTAGTGGAGTCAGATACTTTAGAAACTTTTAAGCGACTCTTGGATAGGCACATGGAAGACAGTAAAATGTAGGGTAGATTGATCTTAGTAGGATAATAGTTTGGCACAACATCATGGGCTGAAGGGCCTGTACTTTGCTGTACTGTTCTATGTTCTATGTTCTATGAACAAGTTGGACCGAAGGGTCTGTTTCCATGCTGTGCAGCTCTATGACTGTATGACAAAGTAGTGGTTGTTAGAAGCCAATATTCTCAGTCACAGGACATAACATGACTGTTTGTTGGAGGCTGCTGTGTGCAAATTGGCTGTTGTATTTCCTACTTCAATGACTACTCTTCCAAGGTACTTAATTGACTGCACTTTGAAATCATTGGTGATTATTAAAGGCATTATATAGCTGCAAGATTTTATATTTTTGGTGATATCGCCACTTTGGTTACCTATTAGCTCTTAATTCAGTCCTTCCTAACATCAATTCCTAATACCAATTGTCTTCCATTCTCATGATATAAATTATGTTGACCATCTTACAGCATGCTGATTAATTTCTGCCATGCTGTATTAACATACATAACTTCTGATCATAGTAAATTAGTATTAGAATTCACTCAGGATATTGAATGCTGTCAGTTCAGAAGGTAGAAAGTATCAAGCTGTGGCCATGCTTCATTAGGTTAAACATGTTAATGAAATTTATTTTTGTTTGGCATTTATAGAAATAATGCAATTCGCAACATAAAATACAAACAGTAATTCTGATGAATTAGAAGTAGGGTCGAATCCTAAAATGCTACTTAAATTTATATCCTTGCTGGTTCCTTCTATTGCTTTCTGTGCCCTGTTGGCATTAAGCAATCTACATATGCCAATGTGAATTGTTATGTCTAAATTAATGCATGCTTTTGTAGTCTTCAAAGATCACGGACATTGCAGCTGACCAATGAAACAAGAAAAGCAATAAACTGAAATCAAAGAAATTAAACGAGTGAATTGAATATGGAACAAAAACAACGTTGCTGGAAAAGCTCAGCAGGTCTGGCAGCATCTGTGAAGGAAAAAACAGAGTTAATGTTTCGGGTCCAATGACTCTTCCTCACAACCGATGGTGGCTGGGAAAATGTCAGTTTATATGCAGAAAATAGGGAGGTGGGGTAGGGAGTAAACGATAGGATACAGCCCAAAGAGAGAGAAAGACAGTTGGACAGACAAAGGAGTTGCTAACGATCAGGCTGGGAGGGTGAATAGTTGTTGATGGAGACTGTTAGTGACTAACAACAGGGGGTGTGTGATGGCAGGCTATGTAGTATGGAATTGACTCCTCCAGCTAAACATATCTTTCATCATCGAATTGCACATTATTGAAGCAAACTGTGCGTAGTTCAGGGTGTTTCCCTCCCTACAAGGATGACATAATCAATGACATGTATCATCACTATCTTTGACCTTGTTTCTATTTGATTATGTCTATGATTGTTCACTGCTCTGCAGGAGTGATGTTACTATTAAAGGAAAGCAATCCCACTTGTAGCATATTCCAGTGGAGTAATAATTTCAAATGCATTTTATTTATGTCACGGGCAATTTTTTTGCGATCATAACTTAATCTTGTATATTTATTGATTTGATCAAAAGGAATTGACTGCTGTTGGCTCATAAGAAACTAACTTTATAATTAATCTGTTATCTTGGTACATAATTTGTTTCCAGGTGACAGTGACTCAAAAATAGAATCTGTAGCTCCAGTTTCAAATTCCGAAAGCAAAGCTCTATTTTAAAGGGGCATTGGAGGCTGTAATTATTCAGAATATAGTTCTTACGTTATACAAATATTTTGTTGATATTTTAATTTGCATAATAAATAACATTATGGGTTAATAGGATTTTTTTTAACAAAAGGCTATTATAATAGTTAACAGTTCCTGGAAGGAAGGGATTAAAACTATGTAGCTTCACAGAAATTACTCAAGGCCATCAGATGCAATCACATTTTCTTTTCTTAAAAAAAGTCATTGTCTAAATAAAGTTTTCAAGCAAGTTTTTCGACATGGCTTAAAGATGTGCCATTTGATAATTTAACTACATTATAAATGTATAATTCTGTCAGTTACAAATCATCTAATTGTAATGTACTATTTACAAAAACAAATCTGTGACCTCCTAGAATCTTTTCAATGCCACCTTTAAATTGTAGCACTTATTTGAATTGGCAGGTTCTAGGTTTAAATATCACTCCTGAGATTTAAGGATATAATCCAGGCCAAGGTGGGCTCTTGTGCTTCAGTGGTAGTGTCCCTCCCTCTGATCCAGGAAGTCTAGGTTAAAGTCCGTCCTGCTCCAGAAGTGTGTAATAACATTTCTAAACAGGTTGATTAAAAAATATCTATAATCAGGACTGACAGTACTAAGGAAAGTGCAGAGTTGAAGGGGGTCATCTTTCCAAAGAGACATTAAGCCAAAGGTCCATTTGCTTGTTGAGTGGACATAAATAATCTCATGGCATTAATGATAATCACAGAATGATAAAGCACAGACAGAGGCCATTCTGTCTACTTTGCTGCTTCTTGAATGATCTCTCCCTTCACTTGGTGGAACAGAACTTGGATTTGTTGCAAAGGGAGACAAGTTGTTAAAGATTTTTTATACTCACTCATCAGCACTAAAACAAGAATGCCAAATTTCAAACAATTACAACTATTTGTATTACGAAAGAAAAGGGTGCTGATTAGCTGGTAAGTCAACTCTGACTACCAAGGCACTGTTACAGTGAGAACTGGGAACTATAAACTTCCCAACCTCTCAAGTAATTCACAAAAATATATTTGAATATATTTATATATTTGTTTGAAGAAAATGGGTCACTATGTTTGAAAATAAGTCATTAATAGCAAATGTAAATGAGCCATGTTATGAACTCAACTGATGATCTTAAATTGTTTTTTAAATAGTCATTTGGTAGTACAGACCTTGCATGTCACTGAAAAAAAGATATATTGTCAAAGTTTGTCATCTTGCACTCATCAGGACTTTTCACAATAACGTAAATTCAACAGTGAAACTAATATTCATATTCCTTGAGGTGCATGTTTTGATTCGTTGGCACGTTGACTCTGATTTTTGAAGGCATCATTATGGAGAATGCACTTATTAATGCTCATTGATAGTTAACAGCAAGACTTTGTTAAATTTTAAACTGGTTGACTCTGATTGGTCAGAGCATTATCCTGAGAAATGATTCAGCAATCAGCTGTCACTAATTTTGTTAAGCTGAAACAGGTGCTGTGTGTGATGTTCTTTCTGTCTGCAAAAACGGATCCAATGTGCTAATAGTGCACCAGACTATGAAACACACTGACAATCCTAAATTGGTTGTCAGCATAATTCCTTGCACATTTAGAATTATCCAGTAAAATCTGTGCAATTGCAGAATCACATCTAACATTAGACACCGTGTTGTGAGTTTTACAAATGCTAGCTGGTTCAGTATGATCAATAACTTGCTTGTTGTGAACAGCTGAAGGGATGTGCTGTTTGAATTGATCTGCCAGCCTTCGGCCAGAACAACCGACATATCTGGCATCTCACTGGCAGTTATATTTATATATCACTAATTTATTTGTGTGAGAGGCAGAATGTCTTTTTGGCTTAATGGCAGCATCTTGTTAGTGGAAAAAGCTGCTTGTGTCACTACTGCAAAATAACAGCATGAAATAACTAGCATCACTTATTGCTTAAATGTTTGAGATATCTGAGCTTTCCAGGGTAATCCGAGGTAGACTGGGCAGTTTTCAGGACCAAGTTTGAACGTCTTATGGCCTTTGATGGATTTGCGCAATATACAGCAAGAAACAATCTAATCACGTTAGCCATTATCCCACAGAATGACTTCGATGTGCCTTATTTCAGCATCAGGTTTTCATGGTGAATAAATGGCTTTAGCCCATTTATCCAATAAGGCTAATCTTGAAGCATGTGAACATGTAGCAATCCCAGTAGTAGTGTAGGTATTTTTAAGGTGAGAGGAGAAAGATTTAAAAAGGAAGCATTTTTACATGGAAAGCAGTTTGTGTGTGGAATGAACTGCCAGAGTAAATGGTGGATGCAGGAACAGTTACAATGTTTAAAAGACATTTGGATAGGTAAATGAATAGGAAAGGTTTGGAGGGAGATGAGCTAAACGCAGAAAGGTGCGACTAGTTTAGTTTGGAAACATGGTCAGCATAGACTAGTTGGACCAAAAGGTCTGTTTCCGTGCTGTATGACAGAATGACTATATATGCAGTAGACAGAAGTTGAGAACCTCTGACTGATTTCTCAACAAAGAAATCAAGGAAAGGGAGCTCAGTTGACTGTTTCAGTTTAAACAATAATTTGAGCACAGTTTGGACCCCATTAAAACATATAAGAAAATGCTTACATGCAAAGACACATCTATCGTGGAATCCAATAAAGATATTTGCAAGACCTGGGCATATTGTGGATTCTGTGGCAACGGAATCTATTTGGATATTCACGGTGTCATTGAAATTGAATTCAACTGCTTGAGTTGCTGAGTTCATAAGTTCAACAAATACTGTTTTACACATTGTGCTGAGTCTAGACCATCACAATATAATGCTGCAGAGCAAATGTCTATGACTGTTTTGAATGGTACATTGGTGAATAAGCTAGCAATGTCAAATGAGCACCTGGACACTGCATTGCTATTGATATGCAAATTATGTATGGTCTTCACAAATAAGAAGGCATCTTTCACCATGTAAGTGAAGAACTTGCTCAAAACTGGTTGTAGCAGTTCACCCAACCATTTGGTCAGTTGTGTTGTGCACAACTGGTCATAGATAAGGTAGGGCATAAAAGGACAACACTTTTATGTGATCTGGTCCTTGGTCAGCATAAACGAGTGCATTCTCCATGGCAACATCTCAACCAGATTTCATTTGTCAACCAATTGGCACTGTCCACTCATTCAGTATAAATATTTGTTCTCCCAATAAAAGTAAAAAGCTATAACAGTTCCAGGCAGCGAGGCATAGTGGGGGTTATTATGGCCAACTGGCTGCTCCTCTTCTGTGGCTATGTTTGGGCCCAGGTGTCCCTGGAGAAGGAGCACGCGGTGTCCACTAACACTCTTGATGTCTTTTGATACAGGTGGGCACTGTGGGGAGTGGAGTGCTTTGTTTCTCCCTCCAACTCTTATTATGATTTAATCCCTACCTTCCCCTTCACCTTTTAGTTCACATAAGCATTGCCCCTGGGGGCTCTGCTTGTTCCAGGTTCTTGGTCACATGGGTATCTTTTCTGGTGGTGGCATATTAATAAAGTTTGTAGACTTGGTATTTATACTGTGTCTCGCACTTATACACGCACATGGATACTGAGAAAAAATAAGCACTACTGCTAAAAGAGAAAATAATAAAACCAGGAGATTAGAATCTCCTCAGTTGAAAAAAAACAAACAAAAAGCTTTAATAAAATACAGATTTTAAAGCTATATTCACATTGGTTGTTAATGCAATTGTTGACACACAGAAATTTTTTTTAGTGCTGCTCAATCTCAGAATCACATTTAACAGTAGACGATTCAGTTTGGGTTTTGCAACTGCAGGCTGGTGGTCCATAACAAAGGATGTAAATAGAGTGTTATTTTCTTAAGCTGTTGTCATGGAAAAGGATGGACTTTGTGGCTAGGGAATGGAGTTTGGAGCAGAGGTGGAAAACAAAGACTTCAGTCTTCCCAATATTTAATTGAAGGAAGTTTCTGTTCATCTGGCACTGAATTTCAGAAAGCAGTCTGATAATTTTATATTAGTGGAATTGAAACAGTAGTATAAATGTTTAAAAAAAAGGTGAAAAAGATTTAGCAGCTTCTCAAGGAGGTTTTCTTTTCACCTAGAGGGTGATAGGAATCTGGAACTCATTTCTTGAAAGTATAGAAAAAAAAAGACAGAGACTGTCATTGCATTTAAAAAGGTTTTTTTAATGTTTACCTGAACTACCACAACCTACATGGTTACAGATGAAAAACTGGAAAATGGGATTAGAGTGGTTAGTGCTTCCTTTACTAGCAATTCGTAGTTCAAGAGGCAGGTTTAAATTACTACGTTGGTGGAAATGAAGTGGAGGTGCCGGTATTGGACTGGGATGGACAAAATCAGGAGTCACACAACACCAGGGTACAGTCCAACAGGTTTTTGAGAAAGGTGAAGTGAGAAAGAAGCACACAGAACACAGAATTTATCGGCAGAGAGAGATCAAGGGCAGGGAGATTAAAAGACCATACAAATCATGTGAGTGGAGTGCCGAATAATAAATCCCTGCAGATGATCCGAAGTGTTAGACAGTATGATTAGAGTGTCAACAGCTGAATAACAAGCAAAAGGATGACCTATAATCCGATTAAATGAGGCAGAGAGATAATTACTAAAAATTAAAAATAAGGTGATGCTGAAGACAAACTAAATGAGTGGAATAACACTTGGATAAATTGTTATGATTTCTCTATCTTAATTAGTGTGTACAGTTTTGGATTACTTATGACTTTGGTTAGACCCTTGGCATGCAACTCTTATACTTATCATGTTATTCCACTCATTTAGTTTGTCTCCAGCATACCGTCTTTACTCATATGTCTAACATTTTCCTTTTTCCTTAAAATCCTTCTGAAAGCATATAAATCTCTAACATATGACTCGTATGTCTTTACTCATACCGTCTAACATTTCGAATCACCTGCCAGGATTTATGATTTGGCACTCCTCACACTGTTTGTATAGTCTTTTAATTTTCCTGCCCTGATCTTTCTCTGCCCATAAATTCTGTGTTCTTCTCTCTCACTTCACCTGAAGAAGGGGCTACGTTCCAAAAGCTTGTGATTTCCAATAAACCTGTTGGCTATACTTTGATGGGGAAAGAGGAAGAGATATACAAATGTTTAACAGTAATTCCAGGAATGGCACTTTAAATCTATAAGTATTAAACAAATTACCTCACTCCTCCGTATATCATTTGGAATTTATTCTCATGGGAGCAGTGGAATTGCTAACAATTGGGAATTATTCAGATGGGCAAAGGGATGAGCCAAAGAATGGCTGAAGTGGTTATATAGATACTGACAGATCAATACAAAATAGTTGACTGTGTTTAAGTCAAACACATTTTATTTTCATCAACTATAATATGTTACAGGCTGCTACATGTATTATATGTTGATTATGAGGGAATTATAAGCATAAATTAATGTTCATTGGAAAACCTTGAATATGTATCCACTTCAGAAAATTCTTGTTCATTGTACTGTTGATGCATGTTATTTCAGGTAAGGAAAGAATTTGCAGTTTCTAATCATTAGATGTTTGTTGCGGTTGATCTGACACACCTTCAAAGCCTTTTGCTTCATCACACCTGAAAATAACATGCAATAATAAATATTTCATGTGTGTTTACAATTGCCCTGTGAAACATGATTGAAGTCCACAAACTGTAGCACATAATTCCAGCATGTTGGATCCACTCGCATTCAATATGGAATTCTGAAAGTAAAGCAGAGATTTAATTTCTATAAGTCAGTTGATGCAGCAATTCAGAAGAGGCAATGTCAGAAGGGAATTATTATTATCTCACCAAGGAGAAATATTCCATGGATCTCCATAATGTACTCTATTTACACAACATGTTAAAGCTCAATTAGGTGAAGAATGAGGTAATGTTATTATGCAAGGAAATGAACAGACCAAATTGTTGGCTTTCAGCTAGAGATTTAAAATGTTGTAATTGGTCTTCCACAAAAATAATATATCTTTTAAAAAACTCTCCCAATATTCTTAGCTATTCTAAATTCCTATAAAAGTGATGAGAATGGTAGTTAAATATCTCATTTATCTATATTGGTTAAATTTAAGAAATATAAAGCAAAATTACTTTTGAAAAATAGATTGCATGTAAGAGATTTATATGCTTTCAGAAGGATTTTAAGGAAAAAGGAAAACGGAATTACTACTGAACAAAATAGATATTGGCTTAATTACTGATATTATCACAGGGGAAAAAAATCAAATGAAACTTATATTTATGTAGCAACTCATATGCATGAGTTAATAAGTTCAGACAGCATGGTGGTTCAGTAGCTTGCACTGCTGCCTCACAGCCCCAGGGACCCAGGTTTGATTCCAGCCATGGGTGACTGTCTGAATGGAGTTTGCATGTTCTTCCCGTGTCTGTGTGGATTTCCTCCGAGTGATCCGGTTTCCTCCCACAGTCCAAAGATGTGCAGGGTAGATCATTGGCCATTCTAAATTGCCCATAGTGTCCAGGGATGTGTTGGTTAGGTGGATTAGCTATAGGAAGAACAGGATAATAGGGATTGTGTAGGGATGGGATGTTTTTTGGAGGGTTAGTGTGAACTCAATGGGCAGAATGGCCTGCTTCCAGACTGTAGGGTTCTGTGATTCTATTCCTTAAATGGCTAATAGATATCCCAAAGCACCAAGGAAAGACTTTTGAAGTGTGATATAGGAAATGCAGCAGCCTTTCCTGATTTCCAAATTTCACCAAACAACTCCCACAAACAACAGGGTGATGATGACTAGATATTCTGTTATTTTCAGATGTTGATTGAATACAGTTGGGATAACTCCTCTGCTTTTTCCTTCAAAATCGTGCCATGTGATCTTTTACATTAACCATAGAGTGTATTGGGGCCTGGGTTTAACAGCAAGCAAGAGACAGAGGAGAGAATATGTAGACTGATTTTGGAAAGATGTAAAAACGGCAGGGTTGTTGTGGTGGACAATTTTAACTTCCCCTATATTACCTGGGATTCACTACGTGCTAGGAGCTTGGATGGGGCAGAACTGTAAAGACCATTCAGGAGGGATTCTTGACACAATATATAAATGGTCCAACCAGGCAAGGGGTTATACTGGACCTGGTATTGGGAAATGAGCCCAACCAGGTGAATGATGGTTCCATGGGAGTGCATTTCGGGAGTAGTGACCATAATACCGTGAGTTTTAAATTATTCAGGGATAGGGATAACAGCAGGCCTCGGCTGAAGGTGTTAATTTGGGGGAAGGCGAACTACAACAGTATTAAGCAGGAACTGATGAATTTTGATTGGAGGCGGCTGTTTGAGGATAAATCTACATCAGACATATGGGAGTATTTCAAACAGCAGTTGATAAGAGTTCAGCAGTGGCATGTTCCTGTGAGAATAAAGGATAGGTATGGCAAGTTACATGAGCCTTGGATGATCAGGGATGTTATGACCTTGGTCAGAAAGAAAAAGAAAGCTTACATAAGGTCTAGGAGGATGGGAACTAATGAAGCTCTTGAGATATATAAGTGGGAAAGAACTTAAACAAGCAATTAGAAGGGCTAAAAGGGGCTGTGAAAAGTAGTTAACAAACAGAATTAAGAAGAACCCCAAGGCTTTTTATACATATATAAAAAGCAAGAGGGTAGCCAGGAAAAGGGTTGGACCATTCAAGGACAAAGGAGGGAATCTATGTGTGGAGCCCGAAGAGGTAGGTGAGATCCTATATGAATACTTCATGTCGGTACTAACAAAAGAGAAGGAATTGATGGAGGATCATCTCTGGGAAGGCAATGTTGAGTTTCTATGCCAAGTTGCTATTAAATAGGAAGAGGTATCCTGCATCTTAAAAAGTATTAAGGTAGATAAGTCCCTAGGTCTTGCTGGGATCTATCGCAGAATATTGAGGGAGGCAAGAGAACAATTTGCTGGGGCATTGACAGACATCTTTGTATCTTCTTTGGCCACACGTGAGGTCCCAGAGGAGTGGAGAATAGACAATGTTGTCCCACTGTTTAAGAAAGGTAGCAAGGATAATCCTGGAAATTACAGGCCTGTGAGTCTCTGTCATAGGGAAATTATTGGAAAGGATTCTCAGGGACAAGATCTATATGCAATTAGAACCAAATGGACTTATTAGCAATAGACAACATGGTTTTGTGTGCATGATTTTGTGTGGGGGAAGTTGTGCTTCACAAATTTGATTGAGTTTTTTGAGAAGATGACAAAGATGATTGATGAGGGAAAAGTGGTTTATGGTGTCTGTGTGGACTTCAGCAAAGCCTTTGACAAGGTCCCTCATGGCAGACTGGTACAAAAGGTGAAGTTAAATGGTATTGGAGTGAGCTGGCAAGTTGGATACAGAACTGGCTTAGTCATAGAAGACAGAGGATAGTGTTGGAAGGATGCTTTTCGGAATGGAGGGCTGTGACTAGTGGCATTCCACAGGGATCAGTGCCGGGACCTCCTCTGTTTGTGATCTACGTAAAGATTTGGAGGAAAACATAGCTGGTCTAATTAGTAAGTTTTCGGATGATACAAAGATTGATGGAGTTGCAGATAGTGAGGAGGATAGTCAGTGGATGCAGCAGGATATTAGGTCAGTTGGAGGCATGGGCAAAAATTGGCAGATGGAGTTTAATCCAGCCAAATGTAACGTAATGCATTTTGGAGGGTCAAGTACAGGTGGAAATTATACATTAAATGGCAGAACCCTTAGGACTATTGATATGGAGAGGGATTTGGGTGTTCAGATCCACAGATCACTGAAGGTGACAGTGCAAGTAGATAGGTAGTAAAAAAGGTTTATGGCATGCTTGCCTTTATTGGAAGGGACATTGATTATAAGGATAGACAGGTTATGCTGCAGCTTTATAGAACTTTAGTTAGGCCATACTTGGAATATTGTGTATAGTTCTAGTCGCCACACTACCGGAAAGATATGGATGCTTTGGAGAGGATACAGAAAAGGTTTACCAGGATGTTGTCTGGTATGGGGGATTTTAGCTATGAAGAAAGATTGGACAGACTGGGTTTGTTTCCACTGGAACACAAGAGGTTGAGGGGTGACCTAATCGAAGTTTATAAGACTGTGAATAGCATGGATAGAGTGGAAAGAATGAGGCTTTTTTCCCAGGGTGGAAGGGTCAATTACTAGAGGACACAGATTCAAGGTACGAGGGGGGAAGCATAAAAGAGATGTGCAAGACAAGTTTTTCACACAAAGAGTGGTGAGTGCCTGCAATGCGTTGCCAGAGGAGGTGGTGGAAGCAGACACAATAGCAACATTCAAGAGGCACCTGGACGAATACATGAATACGAAGGGAATAGAGGGATACAGATCCTGTAAGTGAAGACAGTTTTAGTATGGAAGGGCAAAATGTGGCAGCGCAGGCTTGGAGGGCCAAAGGACATGTTCCTGTATTGTATTGTTCTTTGTTCTTTATCTCATCCAGAAGCCAACACCTCCAAAAGTTCAGAACTGGCTCACAACCCAAGTGGAGTGTGAGCCCTAATTTTTGTTCTCAAGCCGTGAGACTTGGGATGACAATCTTCTTTCTGAGATGAAAGTGCTACCAACGGAAGCTTTGAGGCCAGCTGACACCTTTGAACAAAGAGCATTGCTGAAGCCTCTGAAGATGATTGGGCCAATGATGTACTCAAGGAACTCCTGTAAATAATGCGTGTGAGGCTGGAAAAGCACAGCATGTCAGGAGGAGGGTTTTGGCCCAAAACATTGACTTTCCTGCTGCTCTGATGCTGTCTGACCTGCTGTGCTTTTCCAGCCTCACACCTATAGAGTCTCGCTTCCAGCATCTGCGGTCCTAATCGTCTCCAAATCCTGTAATTATGCCAGAAGGCTAGAGACGATTACCCTCCAACAACCACAACCATCTTCCTCATGCTAGATATGATTCCAGCTCTCCCATTGAAGAAAGAGAGGATTCTACAACAATGCGAAATTTTCCAGATTCAACATGAAACAGCAGCTCGTTATATTATAGAGGTTCCCAACTTAACAGAGATATTTAATCTCACAGACTAGCACCATACTCGATACAAGCAAACAGCTCAATGAGATGCAACCTTCCAAGTGTTGCAAGAATTATTGATGAAAGGAAAGCCCAACAGCATTAAGGACAAATGATAATAAAATTGCCCAATCACCTAAGACAGTTACACATCAAATGTTTTCCCATTTGTATGTTCAAGGTCAAAGTTAGAAGGATGATAGCCATAAATAGTAGGTGAACTGGTTTAGCTGGGGTTCTCCAATTTATTGAGCCTACTCTCAAGCACAGGACAAATGGAATCTGGTAACGGAAATTTTGCTTTCCTTCAGCAAGTGGAGACACTGAGATAAAGTCAGTGAAGTGATTGCGGCATGTTGAACAAAACACAGGACTACATGAAAATTCAACTGGTCATACATTTGCATGCAATGAACACTTATCAGTACAACATCTTTTTTAACGACATCCTATCTCCAAAGTAAAGTCAGTGATGAACAAAATTCTCAGGAATCCACTTGTGATCGTTTAGCGTGGGTGTGCACCTCTTTGCTTTCTTCAGTAGTTTGTAAAGTCAGGATTTTCCTTGTTTAACTTCATAGCACAAGGGAGGTGAACAGGAAAATGACAAGTTTCATTGAAGGCTATAGTTCAAAAAGGATAAGTCAGCGGTAAGGGTAATATGGAGTGGAGTCAGGGCATGGAAGCAAAGAAGAGAGATCCAGGGAGGACAGAGTGTGGAATTGGAGAATGAAGGACTGCAGTAGGAAGACCCTAGTGTTCTGTTTGTGTTGGGAGCAGTCAGTCAAGGACAGATGGTGAGGGGCCTAATAGTCAGTGTCATACTGTCTAAATGTGTCCATCTCAGGAAACTGCCTGGCAGAGGGCTTTGAATTTGCCTGCAATGCTTACAGCTATCACACACTGAGAGTGATCTCAAGTATGTCTTTTACATTACATTGAAAGGCGGGAGGTTCAGCCATGCCCCACACTGTGGTGAGTACAACATGGGGCACTAACAAGAACATTCAATAAAGAATGAATGCAAAAATACAATTTTCTAATGCGTGGAAGAGACAGTCGGTTTTGATTTTGTTTAAAGAAGTTAAAGCTTAAATTCCATTCACTTAATAATAGAATAAAGTCACAAGATACAGTAGTTTTAAACAAACAGAGTCAACAAAGTAAACAATCATTATTATTTATCTTAACATTGAGAAGTAACAGGAAGTAAACATGAATTAATAGGCAAACTATGATGGAACAAATCACAAACTATATATTAAATGGCAGACGCAACTAAAAATTTTCTCAGCAATTCACCCAGCTATCATGAAGAAGCCCCAATGTCCAAAATTTCCAGCAAAACAAATGCTCCAGACCATCTTTTGGCATATATGGCCTGTACCACAGCCACTCTCTGTGCTTGAGCCAAAGCCCTAGACTGCTGGGAGTTACAGTCATCAGCTTCCACTCAGAAACACACAGCACAAAAGCAAAATTGCACAGATTCACCCACACAAAATAAAGATAATGTCCCCAAATCCCGTGTAACCATCATGTGCTAACCGTGACATGTATCAGTACATTTCATTCTCTGACAAATAATGTTTACGTGCACAAGAATGAAGTAAAAACAAAAGTAATGTAAAATATTGATAAATTACATTTAATTCTGAAAAGCACCGATGCCAACTTTGTTCTCTCAAGTCTTCTACCAATGGCAGTGTAATTAGGTAGGAACATTGCACCATAATGCAGAGCCTCCCTGTTTCATCTAAAGTCTCTTTAATAGATTAAATGTAGAAGCAGCATTGTTAGTTAATGGTAGGTTTCACCAATGAATTGCTATCCCCACTGCTAAATGCTGTTTTCTATCCACATTGCTGCTGTGTAGAATTATAATCATAATTGTCTGGAAAATAACAAAAACAGAGAAAACAGTTCCAGTTACAATGTCAGGTACTGCGAGCAGTATCCGAGTCAAATTGCTCTGTCTTTGTGAGATATGAATTATTTATGTAATCCCCCAGATCAAACAAAGGTTGAAACTCAACTGATAAATAAAGGAAGTTCTTAAATGATCAAGATACTTCTCAGATCAAAAGACAGGATTGGGAATTGTGGGGATGAGATTGAATTTCTATCTGGCATATTCCAGGGTAGTATGTTGTCAAGAGGCTGTGTAAAAAGAAGTTAACCTTTTCATATAGGATTTTGATTTCCTGCACAGACACATTTGGTGAGAGAGGAGAAGGTGGCAGCAGTGGATATTCAGAAGTAATGGAAACCAGTATCAAAGGAAAATCAGAAACAAAGGTGTTTTCTGACTTAGGAATCACTGAGTAAGAAGGTGGTGAAGCCCATGCTTGAGCTGGGGCATCCACAATCATAAGGTGATAAAAGAGAATTGTAGGAATATCTGGCTGAATATTAGTAAAAGGTTCCCTAGGAATCTCATGCTTTGGAAAATCATAGAAACACTGAAGGACTCAAAATCAACTCCTGAAAGCCATGACACAACTTGGTTTGGTTGCAGTGACAATGAAAGAATTCTCAAGATCCTTGAAAGTGTAGGGGAATACTTGGGTGGAATTAAATATAGGACAGGAAGTGAATCATAGAATCATGGAATTGGTATGGTGCAGAATGAGCCATTAAGCCCATCATGTTTGCACAAGCTCTCTGAGCATTTTGACTTTGTGCCAAACTCCTGCCTTTTCCCCATAACCCTGCACATTTTTTTGTTTAAATAATCATTTAATATCTTCTTGATTGTCTCAATGGAACCTGCCACCATCACAGATAGTGTAAAGATTGTTTTTATTTTATCTATCTACATTTTTGGTTGTGAATTGAAGTGGGAAAGGGACTGTTTTAAAACCAAGAATTGTGGAAGGGATTACTGCACTTCCTAAAAAAAATGCAGGTTACCAACACATGTTGTAAGCACTGTAAACACTTCTGCTTGTTCAAGAATTTGGGGGGTTGGGGGGGGAAGTTATAGGCTGGAGCTGGGTTGGGGACGTGGAGTGGTATGTGTGAAGAGGAATTCAGTGGGCAACAAGTACCTGATTGGTCTGCAAGGTAGTGACCAATTGTTAATGACAAAGACCTTCTGCCTACCAACAACTATATGCTTAGCTCCCAGGTAGGTAAACAGTTTGTAGGTAGGAACAGTTGGATAGGATGTCTTTGAACATTCAGAAAGGGAGGTGCTGTCTGTTTCCCTGCAGTAAAAAAAACCTTAGCCTTGAAGAAAACCAGGTTGCTGTAAGCTGTTGCTTTTATCCGATAAGTCAGAGACTTTATAAATTGCTCTGTGACTCCTGTAAGCAAATGAAAGGACTTGGAGAAAAGTAACCATAGAGCAGCAAGTTCTAGAAAGCCAAAAGGATAATCTCAGCAAACCATGTGTACAGAGACCATTGAACCGCCTTCCCTGTTTTTCCCTCCACACGTCACCAATTTATTTTTGTCTGCATGGGTATGTCAGGGAGATCTATAGAGTTAGACATTTACCTGGTAGAGTTGTATATTGACAGCTCATAATTATTTTCTGTGTGGGTAAAGTCTACTTATTGTAATAAATACTGCAGTACTTCTTGTTAAGTATAGAAACCCGGTCCATGTTTTCCATCAACTTGGGTCTAAAAAGACAGGTAAATTGGGGAATTGTGCATGCTTCTTCAAAATCATTAAATCTTGTGATGATTCTGGGAACAGCAGGACCTAATTTCCAGCATGCTACACCAATGAGGTTTGATGATGTTCGGGGGCTTATCTAGGACCAAATTTGAAAAAGTGGCAATGAGGATTTGTATATGATATTAATAAATAACACACATAAAGGAAAATGCATTTAAGATATGGTATTAGAAACTGCAAAGGAATTCCTGCAATAATTTAAAACAAACAACTGTAGATGCTGGAAATCTGAAACAAAACGGAAATTGCTAGAAAAACTCAGCAGGTCGAATAGAAAGCACAATTAACATTTTGAGTCCAGTGATCCATCTTCAAAAATGAACAGAACATAACAGGATTTCCTGCAGGTGGCAGAGTTGTTTCTGGCAGTCTTCACAGAAGTTTCAGAACCCAGGTTTTCTGAATTCAGGGGAAAACTGAAAGCAGAATTGCCCAACAGAGCTAAGAAGGAAAATATAATTAAGATACTGATATAGCAGAGACAACAAGGTGCAGAGCCGGCTGAACACAGCAGGCCAAGCAGCATCATAGGAGCAGGAAGGCTGACGTTTTGGGCCTAGACCCTTCATCAGAAATGGGGGAGGGGAAGGGGGTTCTGAAATAAATAAGGAGAGAGGGGGAGGCGGATAGAAGATGGATAGAGGAGAAGATAGGTGGAGAGGAGACAGACAGGTCAAAGGGGCGGGGATGGAGCCAGTAAAGGTGAGTGTAGGTGGGGAGGTAGGGAGTAGATAGGTCAGTCCAGGGAGGACAGACAGGTAAAGGGGGCGGGATGAGGTTAGTAGGTAGGAAATGGGGGGTGCGGCTTGAGGTGGGAGGAAGAACAGGTTAGGGAGGCGGGGACGAGCTGGACTGGTTTTGGGATGCGGTAGGGGGAGGGGAGATTTTGAAGCTTGTGAAATCCACATTGATACCATTGGGCTGCAGGGTTTCCCAAGCGGAATATGAGTTGCTGTTCCTGCAACCTTCGGGTGGCATCATTGTGGCACTGCAGGAGGCCCAGGATGGACATGTCGTCTGAGGAATGGGAGGGGGGAGTTGAAATGGTTCGCGACTGGGAGGTGTAGTTGTTTATTGTGAACCGAGCGTAGGTGTTCTGCAAAGTGGTCCCCAAGCCTCCGCTTGGTTTTCCCGATGTAGAGGAGGCCACAACGGGTACAACACATTAGCAGATGTGCAGGTGAACATCTGCTTGATGTGGAAAGTCTTCTTGGGGCCTGGGATGGGGATGAGGGAGGAGGTGTGGGGGCAGGTGTAGCACTTCCTGCGGTTGCAGGGAAAAGTGCCAGGTGTGGTGGGGCTGGAGGGGAGTGTGGAACGGACAAGGGAGTCATGGAGAGAGTGGTCCCTCCGGAAAGCAGATAAGGGTGGGGAGGGAAAAATGTCTTTGGTGGTGGGGTCGGATTGCAGATGGCGGAAGTGTCGGAGGATGATGCGTTGGATCCGGAGGTTGGTGGGGTTGTACGTGAG
>NC_063332.1:150131995-150132476 GCF_021869965.1 Rhincodon typus | reverse complement strand
TCTAGGTAGCTGTGGGAGTCGGTAGGCTTGAAATGGTTATCGGTTTCTAGGTGGTTGCCCAAGATGGAGACAGAGAGGTCCAGGAAGGTGAGAGAGGTGTTACAGATGGTCCAGGTGAACCTAAGGTTGGGGTGGAAGGTGTTGGTGAAGTGGATGAACTGTTCGAGCTCCTCGTGGGAGCACAAAGCAGCGCCGATACAGTCATCAATGTAACGGAGGAAGAGGTGGGGTTTAGGGCCAGTGTAGGTACGGAAGAGGGATTGTTCCACGTAACCTACAAAGAGGCAGGCATAGCTTGGGCCCATGTGGGTACCCATGGCCACCCCCTTTTGTCTGTAGGAAGTGGGAGGAATTGAAAGAGAAGTTGTTGAGGGTGAGGACAAGTTCGGCTAAGCGGATGAGGGTGTCAGTGGAGGGGGACTGGTCGGGCCTGCGGGACAGGAAGAAGCTGAGGGCCTTTAGGCCATCTGTATGGGGAATG
>NC_063332.1:150091518-150121995 GCF_021869965.1 Rhincodon typus | reverse complement strand
ACTGCAGATGCTGTAAATTAGGAACAAAAACAAAGTTGCTGGAAAAGTTTTTCTGATGAAGGGTCTAGGCCCGAAACGTCAGCCTCTCTGCTCCTATGATGCTGCTTGGCCTGCTGTGTTCATCCAGCCCTGCACCTTGTTGTCTCAGTTAGGATTATGTTCACTGGAGTTTAGAGGAACAGGGGGTGGGCAACTCATAAAAAATACCTACAAAATTCTAACAGGACTGGGCAGGAACAACGTTTTCATGATGGAGGAGTCCAGAACCCAGGGGTCATAGTTTAAGTACAAGGGGCAAACCTTTTAGAAGATTTCTTGAGGTGATCCTGTGGAATTCACCATCACAGAGAAAGTGTTGGAGGCCAAAACATTGTGTTTTCAAGAAGAAAGTAGAGAAAACTAAAGGGATCAAGTGAAATGGGGGATAGGGGGTGGCAGGATTAGGGTATTGAGCTGGATGATCAACCATAATCATAGAAAGCCTATCCAAGCGTCTTTTATTAGAATCGCACCTACCACTTCCTCTGGCAGTTCTTTCCATAAAAGAACCACCTGTATGTGAAAAAGTTACCCCTCAGTTCCCCTTTAAGTCTTCCTCCTCACCTTAAAAATATGCCTCCTAGCTTTGAATTCCTCTACCATAGGGAAAAGACCTTTGTAACCATGATCGTATGAAATGGCTCAAAGGTGTGAATGGCCTAATCCTGCCCCTCTCCTACGTATTTAAAAATCGCCTCGCGGGGAGAGAAGATGGATCCGCCTCCCCCTCCCCTTTCTCTATTTATTTCAGAATACCCTTCCCCTCCCCCATTTCTGAAGAAGGGTCCAGACCCGAAACGTCAGCCTTCCTGCTCCTTTCATGTTGCTTGGCCTGTTGTGTTTATCCAGCTCTACACCTTGTTATCTCAGTAAAACAAAACAAACAGTATTGTTTTTGCCTTAATCCTTAGTTAGAATACTGCATTCACAGAGTTTTTATTCGGACTAGTTTCTCCTCAATTTGGTCTGGATTTAAACTACTTGCATCAGACGATTTGTTCTCAAGTCAAACTTTTAAAAAATCGTGATCTTTACATAAGGAAGAGTAAACATTTTTTCCGGCTTCTTCCATTCGGTTTTGTAAGGTCCCTTGATCGCCCGGAACAGTGTGCCAGGACAGCAGTTTCCCCGTCTCTCAGCGGAGCTGTTACACATCCTGTTGTCGCTCTAGGTTTCATTGGTTTGTTCCAAGCACCGTCACTTCCGGTTATGAATCAGTTCCAACTGAATAAAACAAGTTAAAGCCAGGAGATATTTTTCAAAATGACGGAGGTTCAGGATGAGAGAAGCCCCCTCTTAACGTCGGAGTCCCGCAGGTGAGCGATATTTAAGAGAGGGCCGATTATTTACTGCGCCTCTTCTCCTGTCTTTTCCATTTCCCTATCTTTCCTAAATGCTTTGAACCAGAAATAAAGATCCCTTTATCTTGTCTAAGCCAGTTTTCCACTTATTAGTCTATTATAACAAATAGTATCTGTAGCTAACCAACCTTATTTATCACACTTCTACATAAATTAAGTTCAGTAATTTTGAGAGATAGTAAGAACTGCAGATGCTGGAGTCAGAGATAACACAGTGTGGAGCTGAGGGAGCACAGCAGGCCAGACAGCATCAGAGGAGCAGGAAAGTTGACGTTTCGGAAAGGGTCCCGACCCGAATCGTCAACTTTCCTGCTCTTCACTCATTTTGGTATGCATTTAAATTATAAACCACAACTGATTCTATGGAAAATCAAACGTGCTAATACTTGGGATCTTGTACAGTTTCTAGACAATTTGGTTAAAGTCAAATGTAGAGTATTTCTTTTTGCTTACCTCCAGTTTATTCCTTATTTCAGCTGCCTTCACAATAGGATCCTGGAATGATATCTGCTAGTTTTGTGTAATTATTTGTTCACTCTATAGCACTGCTGACATGTTTGTAAACTTCTGTCGTCTCTGCTGCATCAGTATGTTTATTGTTTTCATCCTAAATATAATAACGATAACATGCAGTCAGTGTGGAACGTAAAGATGAGATGTCAATTAGTTTTACTGCTTTTTCATCTTAAATATCAACACGCACATGTAAGGCCATGTAAATACCTGATATTAAATAAGAAGATAGTCATACAGAGCAGCATCTGAAAGAGAAGAAGGGTAATGGTATGGCCTGACAAGTCCAATTCCCTAGTTTGCAGTTATTTTAATCAACCTGCTCTCACACATCTGTAGAAGGAGAGACTTGAGCCTGCTTGCATTTCTATTATTTTTAATCAACCTATTCAGACATGTTATAAGATACATCTATGAAAGGTGGGACTCAAACTCAGAACTACTGAACCTGAGGTAGAGTCACTGCCATTTTCCCTCAAGACCCTCCTCCCTCAATTTGAACACCTACCATGTTTACCATCTTACATCTTCTGCAAAACTTAAGCTCATCTGAAACACTACTATCCCTATCCTGGCTCCTGTACTTGCTGATCTCCAATGGCTGCCAGTCCAATATTGGCTCAGTTTCAAAGTTCTCACCCTTACTTTGAAATTCCATCTGCCCTCCAACTTTCGTGAACTCTTCATTCTTCTAGTGCTGACCTATGTATTTCCCTGATTTTTAACTCTATTAGCAGCTATATGTTTAGCTGTTCCTAGTTCTTAAATTCTAGAACTTCCAGTTAAACTTGTTCCTCCTTACGATTGTCCTTAAAACCTGCCTTACTAGCCCAATTTTTGTCACTGTTTTAATAGTTGCTTAGATGATTTGATGTCAAATTTCATTTGATAATGATCCTATGAAATGCCTTGGGCATGTTTTACTATGCTATTTTTAGATATGTAAATACAGGTTGTTGGTGTATGAGTTATGCTTGGGTCACAGAGATTGTGCACAAACTAAGCTTCCCTTCTGTCCTACGCAAATGCATAGGCCAATTGGTCTTCCAGGTTTTCAAGTTCTGACTGCCTTACTGGTGTGTCAATGCAGTCTTGCAGTGAAGTGCACTGTCTTCATAACTCACCTATCTCAGTAACTGATTTACATGGCTCAACTCGGTTGGCGTGGAAAGAAAATGTTTCTCCTTTTCTCCATGTTTGCTGTCAGGCTAATACATTAAAATAAAGCCTGCTGGAATACCTTTGCTATTTAAACTGTTTTAAAATATTGTAATAGGAATTGACACAGAACTGGAATAACTTTGAAATTGAAATATGGTTTTATCCTTCATGTATGCATGGTGACTTACAGCACTGGCTTTTTTCCCCATCAATGCAGAAGTATGCAAATGTGCTTTTAAAACTAATTCTTGGGAAACTGGTATCACAGGTGTGGCTGGCATTTATTGTCCATTCCTAATTTTTCTATTAAAGTATGGTATGCTGTCTTCTTGAACCATGTGATAGTTTTTGTAATGGTTTGATACAGTTGTGTGGCTTGCTGATCCACTTCAAAAAAGTAGGGCAATCAAATGTCAATGAGATTCTTTTGGATTTAAGGTAACTTATTTTAAAATTAAGCTTCATATTATCCTATACATTCTAACAGGTTTTTTTCGAAATGCCTGATTAGAGGCTTAGCAAAGTGGTTGTTCACCAAAGAAATCTCAAATCATCATAATGGCTTAATTTTTTTCAATTTTGTTGTCTGAAATAAATGGATTACCCTGGAAGGCTGAGATATCTCAAACATTAGAGTAAGCTGTTTCACTCTGCTATGTTGCAGTAGCAACATGAGTGAATTTTTGCCACTAACAGAATGCTGTCATCAAGCCAAAAAGATGTTTACCTACCCTACAAATGAGAAATGTGGGATTGAAGTTTCAGTGCTGGTGTGAGGCCAATTATGCCAGTGACTTGGCTGCGTGGATTCAAAATTGGCTTGTCCGTAGAAGACAAGAGTAGTATTGGAGGGGTGTTTTTGAATTGAATTGAATCGAATCATTGAATGTCATGTGTATTCAATGTAAAAAAAAATAACTTATTAGAGTCCAACTTTCCTTTCCACTGTCACAGTCCCGCTCCGGGCTTTCTGGCCCTCGCCGTGCCTCCGCCAGTGTACCGTTCCGGGCTTTCTAGCCCTCACCGTACCTCCGCCAGTGTCCCGCTCTGGGCTTTCCAGCCCTCGCCGTGCCTCTGCCAGCACCCCACTCCTGGCTGTGTCGCTGGCCCACTCTTGAACTGCCGCTGTCACTTTGGCCCACGTTCGATCTGCTGTTGCTGCAGGACACAGCCCGTACGTTCAGCTTCCACCATGTGGTTCCTGGACATGACCCAGCTCCTTGCTGACTCCTTAGGTAGGTAGTTGAAAGGAATGGGTGGGAGGGGCTGGAATTACTACAGAGGAAGAGAGAAGATTGGAGGAAAAAAAAGGAAGGACAAAGGAGGAAAGAGAAAGAACTCGTCGGCAGAGTGGAGCTCCGAATGGAGCAACTTACCCTGCAGCCATGTGATCAGTAGTGTTCCGCAGGGATCCATACTGGGACCTCTGCTGTTTTGTGATATATTGGATGAAAATATAGATGGGTAGGTCAGTAGGTTTGCAGATGATATGAAGGTTGGTTGAGTTGTAGATAGTATAGAAGGTTGTCAAAGGATACAGCGGGATATAGATCCGTTGCAGATATGGGCAGAGAAATGGCAGAAGGAGTTTAATCTGGTTAAGTGTGAGATGGTGCACTTTGGGAGATTAAATGTTAGGGGAAAGTATTCAATTAATGGCAGGACTCTGAAAAGTATTGATGTTCAGAGGGATCTTGGGGTTCAAGTCCATAGCTCCCTGAAAGAGGCCATGCAAGTAGATGGACTGGTAAAGAAGGCATATGGCATGCTTGCCTTTATTGGTCAGGGAATTGAGTACAAGAGTCAGGATGTCATGTTGCAGCTTTATAAGTTAGGCCACACTTAGAGTATTGCGTTCAATTCTGGTTGCCACATTACAGGAAGGATGTGGAGGCTTTGGAGAGGGTGCAGAAGAGGTTTACCAAGATGCTGCCTGGATTAGAGGGTATGAGCTATAAGGAGGGGCTAGAAAAACTTGTGTTTTCTCTGGAGAGATGGAGGATGAGGGGAGACTTGATAGAAGTCTATAAAATTATGAGGTGCATAGATAGAGTTGGTCAGAATCTTTTTTCCAGAGTTGAAATGTCTAAAACTAGGGGGCATGCATTTAAGGTGAGAGGAGGAAAGTTCAAAGCAGACGTGAGGGGCAAGTTTTTTTTACAGAGAGTGGTAGGAGTCTGGAACGCACTGTCAGGGGTGGTAGTGGAGGCAGATATGATAGGGGCATTTAAGGGACTTTTAGATAAGCACATGAATATGCAAGGAATGGAGGGATATGGACCAAGGGCGGGCAGAATGGATTAGTTTAATTTGGTGTCATGATTGGCACAACAGTATTGGCTGAATGGCCCGTTCCTGTACAGTTCTATGTTCTGTGTAGGCCATACTGGTAGATCATGACAAACAGCCTATCCCTTCAGTTGGAGGGCTCTTGTGAGGTAGTGATATCCTTCTGGGTCAAAAAGTTCAGGATCAGATCTCACCAGACAAGTGTCATGACATGTCTGAACAGGTTGATTTAAAATTATCTATCCCTTTGGTTATTCACAACAAGCAGGCTACTCACCAACCAGCTAGTTCTTGCAAAGTGCCCAATATTAAGTTAGATTTTGCCATTGGACCAGGTTTGCTAGGCTCTTGAATGGGGTCTACATGTAGACCAAAACAGGATTGTCAGTCATAGAGTCATAGACCTGTACAGTATGGAAACAGACCCTTCGGTCCAACTCATCCATGCTGACCAGATATCCTAAATTAATCTAGTCCCATTTGCCAGCATTTCGCCCATATCCCTTTAAACCCTCCTATTCATATACCCATCCAGATGCCTTTCAAATATTGTAATTGTACCACCCTCCACCACTTTCCCTGGCAGCTCATTCCATATATGTACCACCCTCTGCCTGAAAAAGTTGCCCCTTGGGTCCCTTTTATATCTTTCCCCTCTTACCTTAAACTTATGCCCTCTAGTTTTGGACTCTTCTACCCTGAGGAGAAGACCTTGGCTATTTACTCTATCCATGCCCCTCATGATTTTATAAACCTGTATAAGCACACTCCTCAGTCTCTGCCGCTCCAGGGAAAATAGTTGCAGTTTTTTCAGCCTCTCCCTATAGCTCAAACCCTCCAACCCTGGCAACATCCTTGTAAATTTTTTCTGAACCCTTTCAAGTTTCACAACATCCTTCCCATAGCAGGGAGACCAGAATTGCATGCAATGTTCCCAAAGTGGCCTAACCAATATCCTGTACAGCTGCAACATGACCTCCCAACTCCTATAATCAATGCACTGACCAATAAAGGCAAGCATACCAAAAGCCTTCTTCACTGTCCTATATGCCTGCAACTCTACTTTCAAGGAACTATGCTGGACTTCAAGGTCTCTTAGTTCAGCAACACTCCCAGGACCTTACCATTAAGTGTATAAGTCTTGCCCCGATTTGCCTTTCCAAAATGCAGCACTTCACATTTATCTAAATTAAACTCTAACTGCCACTCCTCGGCCCGCCAGTAAGTCAGCTTATAGTGTAGTGTACTTGCATATGCTGGAAGCTAGACAAATTAGTACACAAGGCCCTGTTCTCTGCAGATAGATAGAACATGTACACTTACTGAACCTGTTTCAACGGAATAAAATAGATGCTAGCCATTCACTGGTCTTTTATTTTTTTTTTCTTCATTCATTCATGGGCTGAGGGCATTGCTGGCTAGGCAGCATTTATCGCCCATCCTTAATTGTCCAGAGGGCAGTTAAGAGTCAACCACATTGCTATGGGTCTGGAGTCACATGTAGGCTAGACCAGGTAAGGAAGGCAAGTTTTCTTCCTAAAGGACATTAGTCACTTTTCAGGGAAATTTCCTGAACAATCGGAGTCAACCTGCCTGGTTTAAAATTTAAACAAATCCTGACTATTACCTGTTAATCATTATTAATTGATGTATTCTCCATGGTAATGCTTCTGCCAATTGGAGTCTACTTGCCAACCGATCAACACACTTTTCCCATGCAGTATAAATATTGTTTATCCCCTTGTATTGTTATTCTTAAGAATCATCCAGATGAAAGATTTGACAAAATGTTTCTTTTCAGCAATACTCAAATTAGTGGATCGCTATGGACATCACAATCTAAAGGCGTAGGCAACATTTCCATACTGTAACCCAAAAAATTGAAATTAAAATGTTGAATTAGTAGTTTAAATTTCAATGCTCCGGTTTAATTGCGTCTTCTTAGGATCTGCTATGTGCAGCAGTGTGAGAACTTTTTTGCATGGTGTGGAATTATCCTTAATGTCTCGGTTCTATTTATGATGTGATAAGTATATTCTGAAGCTATTAAATATATGTTTGATATTCTTCATGTTTTTAATTTAGGAATTTTAAATTGAACAATTATCCACTTCTGTTTTTCAACTTCTCTTGCTTGGAATGAGATAATTGAAATGCGAAGTTTAATTACCCTTTCCAGAGTAGTATTTACATTGATTTGGGGTATATATTCTACTGGGTTATCAGCTGAATTCATCGGGGGGATTCAGCATTTCATCCTATGTAGACATTTAAACTTTTTAGATTATTTATATGCCAACACTTTGCTTTTTTTCTGAACCTTTCACTCTGATCTTTTAGTGGTTAGAGGTTGTTGCTTCTTGTGTCAATTTGGGCTTATATACATTGTTCTGAATCCGTCCGACCGCAGTTTCAATTCAATCCTCATTCCTCCTGGTACCATTCCCATTTTCAGTATCTCATCCTCCATCCCTGGAAACATATGCTCTGTTTTAGTTTCATCGTCAGCACTTAGCTGCTGACGTCATTGTAGCCTTGGTCTAAGCGTGGGCAAAAGAGTTGAACTCCAGAGGTGAGGTGACAGTGGCTGCCTTTGAAATCAAGGCAGCATTTGATCAAGAATGGTTTAGAGGGCTCCTAGCAAAATTGGTCTGTAGAATCAGGGGAAAACACTCCAATAGTTGGAGTCCTATCCAGCACAAAGGAGGATGGCTGTGGTTCCTGAACACTAATTATCTCCGCACTAAGAAACCTCTGCAAGATCTCCTCAAAGTAATGTACAAGCCCACCATCTTCAACTCCTTCATCAATGATCTACCATTCATCAGAAGTGGAGATGTTTGCTGGTGAATGCACTGTGTTCATATTGTTCGCAAGTCCTCAACATTGAGTAGTCCTGTACAAATACAGCAAAATACATTCAAGCTTGCCTTGATAAATGACAAAGTGACACCTGCGCTATACAAGTGTAACATAAGGACCATACCATACAAGAGCAAATCTAACCTCTCCCCTTGATGTTCAATGACATTACTGCTGCTAGATCCTGTATGATTGTTGTTGGGAATTCCTCGCTAACGAGTATGGTTATCCACCCTGGAAATTCTGTGTCACTGATCATGGGTTCTTGTGGGTCCTTGTGTGGCTGATGAGCCCAATCCTCGAGCTTCATTTCTGACCACACATTTGGCAGTGTTTCCAGAGGTACAGTTGGTCCTTGTTCTTGACATCGTCGGCATTCTTTTCTCCGGCTTCCTTGACGTACTTCTTCCTGCAGGTGTACTCCAAGAATTGTGTCCCTTCATACAGGTGTTTCCTCTGAGCTGGTTTCTTCTGAATGAGGATCTCCCATGAATTGACATCTGTGTTGCGTTTCTTGAGGGAAACTTTCAGGGAGTTTTTGAAATGCTTGCTTTGTCTTCTTCTCATTCAAGTGTCTCCCTTGAGCTGGACGAAGATTTGCTTTGGTAGTCGGAACTCGGACATCTTAAGCATGTGGCTGGCCTGGTGGAATTGGTTTCTTATGATCATGGCCTTGATGCTGGTGCTGGTAGCTATTTCAAGAAGCTGTTGTTACTATGCCTGTCCACCCAGCTGATGCAGAGAATCCATCTCAAACGACATTGCAAGTACTTTTTTTCAAAGCTCTTGAATGGGGTCTACATGTAGTCCAAGTTTTGGAGCCATATAGAAGAGTGAGAAGGATGATAGCCTTGTACACAAAGGTCTTGGTATCAGTAAGGATGTCATGATCATCAAAGACTCTCATCCTTGGGTGTCTGAAGGCGATGCTTGGAGTTTGTAGAGGTTCAACATCACATCCGTCAATGTCAGCCGAAGGTGAGAGGTAGCTTCGCAGGTAGAAAAATGTTCCACATTTGGGAGGATTTCTCCGTTGATCTTAATGGAGGGATGGACTGGGGCTTGACCTGGGATGGGTTGCTAAAGGGTTTGAGTTTTGTTGAGACTGAAAAACATTCTTCGGTATGCTTCCATGAAGGCATTACGTGAGGCTTGAAGATTCCCTCCGGAGAGTGCAGAGATTATATTGTCGTTCGCGTACTGACGTTCCATTAGTGAAGTCAGTGTGGTTTTCTTCTTTGATTTCAACTGGTTGAGGTTGAAGGTTTTCCATCCATCCTGTAGACAATGTCCATGCCACTGAGAAGTTTGTACTTGACAAGATGACGAGTGGCGGTGATGAAGATGGAGAAAAGGTTGGGGCAAAGACACATCCCTGCTTGACTCCTACCTTGTCCTCAAAGGATTCTCTCATTTTGCTGTCAGTGAGGACCGTCACTGACATCTTGCGTGGAGGAGACGGAAGATGTTGATGAATTTCAGTCAGCCTTTGATAGGATCTTGTATGGCACTTCCTGAATGACTGAGTCAAAAACCTTGATCAGATTGATGAAAGCTGTATAGAGTGTTTGGTGTTGTTCCTGGCATTCCGCTTGGAGTTGCTGAGCAGGGAAAATCTTATACATGTCTCCACGGTTTGGTCAGAAGCTACACTGGCTTTCAGGAAGGATTTCCTGTGAGTTTGGGAAAGGGTGTCTAGTAAGAATTTGGTGATGATCTTGTCAGCAATGGCGAGTAGGGAGATTCCTTGGTAGTTCCCACAATCCACTTTGTTTCCTTTCTTGAAGATGACAGCAATGGCAGTATCCTGGGGTTCGGCAAGTATTTCTTCTTTGTCCCAGATTTTCAGGAGAAGTTGAGAGTGATGTTGGGTAAGCTCTGCTCCTTGAAGTTTTAAAATCTCTGTTGGAATCATGTCAACTCCTGCAGCTTTTTCATTCTTCAAGTGTCTAATGGAGGCTTCAACTTCTTTTACTCTCCATGGGGTTCATGATCATCTTTGATGGGGAGTTGGGGGATTTCCTCAAACATGTCCTTGTTGACGATTGTATCATGGATTAAGAGTTCATTGAAGTGTTCTGTCTCTCAAGATGGTGCCATCCTTACTCCACACCAGTTTGAGGCCAAGGGTGTTGAGTCCATATAGTATCTTGGTGGCACTGAAGAAACCACGAGTGTTGTGCTTGACTGCAAGGAGTTGCAGCTATTTAACTTCCTCAGTGCACCACTGGTTCTGGACTTTGGTAGTTCTTTCTAACTACGCCTTCGTTGTTTGATGCGTTCTCCTCATTGCTTCGCTGGTGAGGTTGTTTTTCCAGGCACTTTTCTCTTCTGGTTGATGAGGTCTTGGATGGTGTGGTCATTCTCCTTGAATCATTCTTGGTGTTTCCCGGTCTTATAGCCAATGGTTTCTTCACAGCATGAAATCATGACTGTCTTCAGTTCTTTCCAGATTTCCTCCAGTCCATTAAAAATGAAATCTTTGAAGATTTTGATGAAGACATTGTTGGAAGTTCACTATGGTCAACATCTTGAGTGTTACCCCTGGACAGGAACTTTACTGGATCCGCCATATAAATATTCTCTAGTGAGTAACTCTACTCCTAACTCCTCTATACCTGAGCACCATCTACAAGGCACAAGTTAGGAGAGCAATGAAATATTGTCTGATGTGTATGGCACCAAAAACACTTGAAGCTCAGTACGACCCAAGACAAATCATCCAGCTTGATTGGCACCAGCTTAAACTTTCACTTCCCATTCCACTGACACATAGTAGTAACATAAGAAAAATATGTAAGATGCAGTGCAGCAACTTGCCAAGTCTCCCTCAACAGCACACCTAAATCCACTATCTCTACTATTTTGATGGGCAAGGGCATCAGATGCATAGGAATACCACCTTCTGTAAGTTCTGCTTGAAGCTATACCCCATCCTGATTTGGAATTATATTGCCATGCCTTCATTGTTGCTGGGTCAAAATCCAGAACTCCCTTTTTAACAGCACTGTTAATGTACCTACACCAAATGCATTGTAGTAGTTGAAGAAGGCAGGTCACCACCACCACCTTCTCAAGGACACTTAGGATGGGCAACAAATGCTGCCTTTTCCAGTGATGCTTGCATCCCATGAAAGCAGAAAGAATGATATCTGTTTCACAGTATAGCCCTAGACTACGTAATGGCTGGATTTTAAATTCAAAAGTACCCTTCCTTCATTCATTGGATTTTCTATTCATGGCCCCTGTAGCTTGGTCTTAAAGATTTAAAAGGGACCTGAGGGGCAACTTTTTCATACAGAGGGTGGTGTATATATGGAACGAGCTGCCAGAGGAAGTGATAGAGATGGGTACAATTACAACATTTAAGACATTTGGACAGGTACGTGAATTGGAAAGGTTTAGTGGGATATGGGCCAAATGCAGGCAAATGGGACTAGTTCGGTTTAGGAAACCTGGTTAGCATGGGTGAGTTGGCCCAAACGGTCTGTTTCCGTGCTGTATGACTCCATGACTCTACGACACTGACTTGCTGGATTTGTCATGCATAGAACCACCTCATTGCCATGATAGCTGAATTTCCTCTTCTGCAGCATCTACCTTCTCCAGCTTCACTACACCTATACTTTGGCTGTATTTTATTGTCATTTCCCACTCACATTGAGAAGATTTCCTAGGTAGGAGCAGTTTTCTGAAGAACACCTCCTCTGTGTCTTTTTGTTTTCTCTCCCCGCATCATCCCATCCTTTTGTCCCCTTACTCCCTCCTCTTCTCCACCAAATGCTTTGCCCACCCTTTGCTGCTTCCATCCCCCACACTACTGCTTCCTTCCCCACCTTCTGCATCTTTTTTCCTTCTTCTTACCCTACATTGACCATTATTCCATCCTAACCAATGTACACTCCCTTGCTTACTTTCCTTTTCACTCCTCCCATTTCATCCCCCACCCCCACAACATAGACTGTTTTACCTCTGTACTCTCTGCACTGTTATGAAGTCTTCTTATTCATAATTTTTATGGACTTGAGTTTGAAGGAATGTGGACTCTTGTTTGTTTTTTTTAAAGAAGTCAGTGAAAGGATGTTAGTACGTTACTTTTAACAAAGCATTTCTTGCGAGTTACGTCTTGTTTACTGGAGATGATGTGCCTGGAACTATGACAGTTAGGTTCCAGTTTCCTTTGGATATCTTTTGAAGTAGTTTGATACCTCCTGCAAGAAGGAGCATCTGAGCCTAGATCTGCCATTTTTAGAATAGAACCCTTGTTGTGGCTCCACTGTGAAACCTGGAGGGATGGTCTGACTGCTCTCTTATTAAAAAGCTTCTAAAAGCCTTAGTTGATATTTCTTGAATGACTGATTCTGTACAGGTATCCTGTTACAATACATGTGTTCAACAGCATCTATTTTTGTGTACCAGAATGTCAGACCAACAGCCATCTGAGCATTTAAAAAAAGATTTTATGGGATGTGGGCAGTGCGGGCTGAGCCAGGATTTATTGCTAATCCCTAGTTACCCTTTGATAACAACGACACAGGTAGAAAAAGGGATGACATCCTGCAGAGTGAATATAGGGAATTAAGCAAGAGGTTAAAAAGCAAGACCTCAAGGGTAATAATATCTGGATTACTCCCAGTGCCATGTGCTAGTGTGTTTAGGAATATGAGGAAAGGACAGATGAATGTTTGTGGCTGAGGAGCTGGTGCAGGGGGCAGGGATTCAGATTTTTGGATCATTAGGATCTCTTCTGGGCAGAGATGACCTCTACAAGAGGGACAGGTTGCACCTGAACTAGATGGGGAACCAATATCCTGGTTGGGAGATTTGTTAGGGCTGCTTGGGAGGGTTTAAAATAATCTGGCAGTGGGAAGGGACCCTAATCAGTAGTGAGACAAAAGAGAAAGTTGAGGCTGGTGTTGAAGTTAAAGGGCGCAAATTAAATAGAAAAGACAGGCAGAGCATGGCAAGGAATGAGGGAAGACTGATGAATTAAACTGCATTTATTTCTGTACAAGATGCCTGACAGATAAGGCAGATGCATTCAGGGCATGGATAGGTACATATGACTGTGATTTATAGCACTACAGAAACATGGCTGAGGGAGGGTAGGATTGACAGCTCAATGAACCAGGGTACAGATGCTTTAGGAAGAATTGAGGGGAAACGAGAGGATGGGGAGTGGCGTTTTTGATTAGGGAAAACATCACGGCTGTACTTAGAGAGGATATTCCTGAGGGATTATCCAGTGAGGCTATATGGGAGGAACAGAGAAATAAGGAGGGGGTGATCCTATAGGTCCTTCAACAATCAGCAGGAAATTGAGGGGCAAATATATAGGGAGACTCAGATAGCTGTAAAAATAATAGGGTTGTAATAGTTGAGGATTTTCACTTTCCAAGTATAGACTAAGACTGCCACAGTGTTAAGGGCTTGGATGGGGAGGAATTTGTGTGTTCAGTAAAAATTTCTCAAACAAAATGTAAATGGGCCTAACAGAGAAGGGGCAAAACTTGACCTTCTCTTGGGTAATAAGGCAAGGCAAGTGACTGTTGTGTTAGTGGGGGAGCAGTTTGTGACCATAATTCTATTAGTTTTAAAATAGCTATGGAAAAGGATAGGCCTGGTCCACAAGTTAAATTTCTAAATTGGAACAAGGCCAATTTTGATGGTATTAGACAGAAACTTTCGAAAGTTGATTGGGGGAGGCTGTTTGCTGGTCTGGCAAGTGGGAGGCTTTCAAAAGCAAGATAATGAGAGTTTGGGGCCAGCATGTTCCTGTTAGAGAGAAGGGCAAGGCTGGTAGGAATAGGGAACACAGGATAACTAGAGATATTGATGTTCTGGTGAAGGAAAAGGAGGCATACGTAAGGTGTAGGGAGCTAGGATCAAATGAATCTCTTGATGAGTATAAGGGATGTAGGAACACACTTGAGAGGGAAATCAGGAGGGCAAAAGGGAATATGAGATACCTTTGGTGGATAAGGTAAAGTAGAATCCAAAGAGATTCTACAAGTATGATAAGGGTAAAAGAGTAACTTGGGAGAGAATGGGGCACCTTAAGGATCAACAAGGCCATGTATTTGTGGAACCACAGGAGATGGATGAGATCCTAAATGCACATTCCCAAATGAGTATTTACCCAGGTCTCACGTTTTGGTAAGACAAATTGGGGCAGGACTTGCACAGTTTAATAGTAGGGCCCTGGGAGTGTTGTCAAACAGAGATCTAGGGGTGCAGGTACATAGTTCCTTGAAAATGGCATCACTGATACACAAGGTGGTGAACGAGGCATTTGGCAGTCTTGCCTTCAACAGTTAGAACATTGAGTACAGGAGTTAGGACATTGTGTAACAGCTGTACAAGACATGGTGAGGCCTCATATGGAGTACTGTGTACAATTCTGGTCACCCTGCTGTAGGAATGATGTTATTAAACTTGTCAGGGTGCAAAAAAAGATTTACAAGGATGTTACCAAAACTGGAAGGTTTGAGTTATAAGGAGAGGCTGAATAGGTTTTGACTTTTTTTTCCTTGAAGCATTGGAGGCTGAGGGGCAACTTTTTCACAGAGTGTGGTGCATATATGGAATGAGCTGCCAGAGGATGTGGTAGGGGTAGGTACAATTATAACATTTAAAAGACATTTGGACAGGTACGTGGATAAGAAAGGTTTAGAGGGATATGGGCCAAACACAGGCAAATGGGGCTAGTTCAGTTTAGAGATCTGGTCGACATGGACAAGTTTGGCCAAAGGGCCTGTTTCCATGCTATAGACCTCAATGATTTAACAGACCCTTTGGTTCAACTAGTTCACACCGACCATTTTCCCAATCCAAACTAGTTCCACATGCCTGCATTTGGCCCATATCCCTCAAAACTGTTCCTATTCATGTACTTATCTTTAAACATCCATTGTATACAACTTCATACCTTCTAAAAAGTATCCTTTTACTGTCCAAAATAGATAACCCTACACTTTCTTACATCGAAATCCATCTGCCACAGTTTTGCCCATTTACCTAGTCTATCAATATGCCTTTGTAATTTTATATGATCATTTATGCTGTCCACAGCGCTGCGTAATAGCTGATCTGATTATGGCTTTAACCCCAGCCTGTCACTATCACCATGACTGCCTTTTCGATCGAGAATCTGTCCAACTCAGCTTTGCATGTACCATAAGACCTATTGCTGTCAGGAAGAGAACTCCAAACATTAATGACTGCCTCAGAAGGAGAAACAAAAAACCCCTCCTCATTTCAGTCTTCATTCTCAACTTTTCCTCTGGTTGCAGAGGAATCCTATCACATCTCTTGTACACCCCCACCGCCCCGTTACAATCTTGTATCTTTCCTTACTTCCTATAACTCCATTGAATACACAGCGAACATGTTCAAACTTTCTTCAAAAGATAAACCTCTGAGACCAAGAATCAGCTGAATGAACCTTCTACTGTGTTCACATCCCTCACCCTAACACTGTGATGTATGCCACAATCCCTCACTCTAACATTCTGATGTACGGTATTCCCATCAATGTAACATGTAGATGTATCTCACATCCCTCACTGTAAAAGTCTGATATACTACACACCTCTGACTGTAACACTCAGACATATACTCAAATTATAGCAGTATGTAGAACTACATTGACTGTGGTGTCTGGTAAATCCAAAAAGCCCTGTAATCTCAGGAAATGGCTGGTGGAATTCCAACTGAAATGCTGTCAATTACTAGTGACCCCAGCTGAAGCTTGACTTATTCCTGGCCCTTTCCTGCCTTCCTGCTAGCCAGTTAGCACTCACCTGACATTTGCAGGCTGCTGTCTTCCTGAGCTTTCCTGGTTCTTCATAGTTTGCTGAGAATTTGGCATAATGTAGTACAGTTTATTGAGAATTTTTCAGAATAATGCTTGAGGAAGAAAAGACTGAGTATGTATGTAAACGAGTGAAGTTGAAAACAGTTCACATTGTCGACAAGTATAAAGTTGGAGTACTTGAACTGGGATTAATGTGCTAATGAGACACCAATTCTGCAAACAATTCTAATTTACCAGGGGTACAAAATTCAAAAAGAGCAAACCAGGAAAAAAAGAAACAGAGGGACGAATTGCCTAATCTTGGTGGTTGTACCTGGTTCATGGGCTGCAGTTTGGAACACCTGTCTGAAATTTTCAACTCCAGAAAACCCATTAGTGAGGGATAGAACTACAGCTAGCCAATCTTAACGCTTTTATGTGTATTTAAAGAATCACACCATATAAATGTGCACAACAATCCAATAACCACAAATTAAGCCTGTCTAATTATAGGGTCTCTCATAAATCCTGAGTTAATACTCACCACTCGCATACAATTAAAGGAACTTAATATGCAATTAATATAAATAATTGTAATATGTTTGGATCTAAAGATGACTCCTTTGTTTTTAAAGCTCCTGATGATTGTTTATTTCCTATGCCTTAATGCTGTAAGCTGCAAGAACTGAACATTACCAGCACAGCCACAGGTGACTGCAACGTTCCATGCAGTTCTTTTTTTGCTTTAGATGGGTCACTCTTGAGCTTTTGTTGAGTATTGTTTATTTCCCTCGTTCTATGGAGGTTGTGTTTTTCCTTACTTAAGCTTGTAAATGTCAACAATAAATTTTTACTGGCTTTAAAGACTTTCCCAGCTGGCAATGCATGTATGAAGTAAAAAGACTTAGTCAGCCTGAATATCTCACTTGAATTTATCAATTCAGCATATTGAGATGCATTTTTCATAGAACATTGCAATTTAGAAACTGTTGTTACCATTCTATCACCTTCGTATTGACGCATCTCTCCGATCAGTATTAGATAAATATTAAATACCGTGGCTCCATTGTGAACAGAGGTTCTGTATATTTTCTCAGTAAGAGAGGATTTCATTAGATTGAAAGCTGTCACCATGCATATGCCTATATTGGTGAATAGTTACTTTAAAATATATATTACTTTTGATGCATTTTATTTTGTTTATGAAAGCTTTCCTGTTATGAAAAGTGCTCCTTTCATCACCTTCTAGATATCAATAAAGTCCAGTGTCCAAATCTCAGAAAAAAGCTTGTAGTTGGCAGTAGATCTGTCAATGATTGGTCAGAAGTGTGTTTTGGTCCTGATATGTCAGCAACCTAACACATTTCAAATTCATCTAGTTTTCATTAAAACTGTTTTGCTATGCACAATTTGGGATAAATTGCATTGTGCTTGCCAATCCTGCTGATTGTGTGGCCAATCATTCTCTGTACTACAGCACAATTATGGTGTGATAGAAATAAGTGTTAACATTGGTGTTTGTTGATAGCTCTGTCATTTGGTATTTAAAGCTTTCTGTAAATGCATTTAGATTTTTTTCCCTTGGTGCTGATTATTAGTGCTAGGTTGTATTTTCCAACGAAAGGTGAGGGCTCTAATCTGGCAACAGAATTTCTTGAGAGCTTAATCCAAAAATCCTGTTTCCGATGTTTAATTTTGGCTGTATTTCCTACCAATCTCATTATCATATGTAGGCACATAAAAATAGGCACGAACAAGCAAGAATTAATATAAATAACTGGGATATGATGAAACCACTAAACTCACAGCATATATTCGTTTTTTGATATAAGAAAATTAAAGTTTCAAAGCACAATTTACTCAGCTTTATTTGTTTTAAATTATTTGGTGGCTGATGCTAAGATTGGAGTTAATTAAGCGGCTGTCTGTATGTGTTCTCCAGTTGGCTTATGTCTCAGTGATGGTTGTTATATTCTCTTAAAACATAGAACCATCATATTTGACTGTGGGGTAGATTGACTAACAAGACCCTGTCTCTGCTCAAGCCTTGTGGTTTCCAAAGTTTCTATCTTATGAAATGCTTTTCTTGGTGGTGGTCAAATAAGTGTTGAAATTTAGTGGTAAAAGAGATGAATTTTGCATAAACAACACAAACAAATTCATCTTGAATATTGTTCTCTTTCTAACAAACAAATTCAAGATTAATGTGTTTGCTAGAAAATGAATGATATTCTTCCTGCTTCACATGAACAGTATCTAATGAGGAAGATCATTGACAATTTTCTTTACCAATGACTAAGATGTCAAGGAATCTGGTGATGGTAATTTTCTGTGTAAAAACCTTAGAGGCCAAAGGTGTTATGTTATGAAGTTTATAAGATTATGTTTTGGAACTGTGTCTTTCATTTAAGGTAAAACACAAGGTTTCAGCCACCAATTCTAAATTCTCCCTGTTAACAGGCCTGAAGTGGCTAAAGATCAAAAGAAGATCTAGATATGTAACTATAATAATGGGTAAAGTGTCTATGGTTGAAGGCAATGGCAGCAGTTATTGAGTTTGCAATGGGTACTCTGAATCTTCCACAGTTCCAAAAAGGTACTGTAAGTATCGAGTTGTAAACCATTGTGCTGTACAATGTCAATTTACTTCTAAGATTAAGGAGGGTAGGGATCATAATGTCTAATGAACATTTCTAAATGGATACAAGGCCAATGCATTTCATGTTGCCATGACAGAAACCTATTTTTGAGATCAGGTTGCAGGTTTCTCTACAAATTAATGAATATAATTTGTAGACAAAAGATTTTGTGTGGCCAGCAGAAAGAAGAAGCTGCTTGGCTCTGCAAACTACCTCGGGCAGATGATTGAAGAAGACATCTCTAGTCACAAGAGATACATCGTGCAGCTATCTAAAGATTCTGGGTAATTTTTATGTGGTAAGGCCATCAGGGAAGAATCATCAGCACAGGGTTAACTATTGGTAGTAGATTTAGGAAACACTTCAAAAGCTAAAGAAAGCTTGGAGGAGGTCACCTGAAATTACTACTTTGTGAGATGGGGTAGATGTGAGCTAATTTGAAGCAGGAAGCATTTGTGGACTGTTTTTAAGGACTGTAATTTGAAGCACAGTGTGATGTATGAAGAGAAATGTTCCTTTCTATGCTTTTAAAGTATTAGTTGCCTCCAAAAATAATGCGGGTTTGTAATGTTTTTAGTAATTTGTTATAGTAAAAGTCTTAATCTTTATGTTATCATTTTCAACTATTAACTAGAACTTAAAATCTCTTTTTTTTTAAAAACATTCTCAGGCTCTTTGGAGATCATAACACAAAGGTAAATAATAATTGGTTTATTTTGCAGCGAAGACACATTAGTTGAGACGCTGCTGGAAAATCGAAGCCGCTGGAGATCAATCCGGATCATGTATATCACTATGTTCCTCAGTAGTATAGGTAGGTACCTTTCTCAGAGTTAATCATTGAAACCTAATGAAGAATCTTCATTTTAGATGTAAAGATCAGTTGTAACTGGATCACTCCTTATTGAGCACAAAGATTTAAGCTGACATTACAGCTTAGCAACAAGGGAGTTCTCAGTTAGAGCTGTCATATTTTGGAGGAGACATTAAACCAAAGCCTTGTTTGCTTTCACTTGGATATAAAAAAAACTCTGTGACACCATTTCAAAGAAGACAGGGGAATTATCACTTGTTTCCTGGTCAATTATCTATCATTCAACATCACTGAAAATCCCAATACATCTGGTCATTGCTGTTGCTGTAGTTGTGAGGTTGTTGTGTGTAACTTGGCTGCTACTTTTTCTACACTACAACAGTGACTACAGTTCAGAAGTACTTAATTGGCTGCAAAAAGCTTTGGGATATTCTGAAGTTAAGAAAAATACAATATAAATTTAAGTTTTTTTTTCCCTGTAATCTTAGGAAAGTAAGTATGTGCATCTGTTTCATTCCATTCTACTACAATTTTTTTTACATCATTGATGTGTTCTTCTTTCTAGAACTCATTAAGTTGATGTTTTTCAATAGCATTCAGATTTTTCCTTCCTCCTGCTCTGTTTATTTTCAAAACCTTCTGTTCTTATGCAACCTAGGGAATAGACAGAGTTTCTAGTCCCATGTTGCTTTTTAGGTGGTGATATCTAAGGCAGGCCTGCCATCTGTTATAACTTTATAAGGTTCCTGATTGCACATAATTGAAGAATTATCATTGTTGCTCTGTAACATGTAGATTCCACTGGATTTTGTAATCTACAGTGTAGCCTTAATTCTTGATGCATCTTAAAATGAGTGACTTAACTTGCATAGGAGCACCAATGAGATCTCAGCAGTTTAACAGAGGTAGCCATTAGGGATGGTTGGAAAAGAGATGTTGGACTAGGATAACTGTTAAATGCTTCCTCAGAGTCATTGAGTCATACAGCACAGAAACAGACCTTTTGGTCCAAATTGTCCATGCCGACCAAGTTTCCCAAACTGAACTTGTCCCACTTGCCTGTGTACAGCCCATATCCCTCTAAACCTTTCCAATTCATATGCCTGTCCATTTGTCTTTTAAATGTTGTAACTACCTGCATCTACCACTTCCACTGCCAATTTTATTCCACCCTCTGTGTGTAAATGTTGCCCCTCAGGTCCCTTTTAGATCTTTCCCTCTCTCCTTAAAAATATGCCCCCTAGTCTTGAATTCCCCCACCCTAGGGAAGAGCTCTTTGCTATTCACCTTATATATGTTCCTCATGATTTTATATCCTATTGTTCTCTTATCCAAGGCAGCATTATTGTTGTGCAGGAAACAGATTGCTGAGCTGTCACCACAAAGGTATAAGTTTATTTTAAAGACATGGATTTTTATAGTATTGAGAACCCTACACAGATGTCTAAAAGTGGTAAGCAGATCCTGAGTATGGAAGTTCCACCTCCATTCACACATAGGAGGGAAATCTGTACTCAGCAGGACCATTTGAAGTTTGTGCTAATTTCAAATAGACCTAATTCTCCAAAGGTCTTAACCTGCAACTTGTGAATTAGAAATTGATGGAGTACCCATAACTGCTCATGAAGGACAGATTATGGCCTCTTAATGGTCACATTATGTTTTGTTTTAAACAATCCCCTGCAGTTTAAACTTGAACATAAGCAGGATTAATCTGGTGGAGAAAGCTTTTAATGTGTCTGCCACACTGCTTTGAATGACAGACCATCTGACGTAGGATAGAAAAAAAAACATGCATGTGAGCAGTTTCAAAAGAGTTCTTCGTTAACTCTTTTGAAGGCCTATCATTATGGACGCTAGCTGAGTTTCAAAATCTACGGTTATCTTGGCAGGGGCTAAGATCACATTTTGATTCACACTTTAAAGAGGTATTAAAGGAATAGCTGCCTTTGTGAATTAAAATTTGTTTTTAAGAGAGATTGAATACTAGAGGAGATCTAAAAGCCTTGAATGGATTTCATGATTTGGGATGTTTCTTCACTGTGCAGTGTGTAAGAATGAAAGTTCTGTTAGTTTGTTATAAGTTCATCCTTCTCTCATCCCTGCTTAGCTCATGAGGTCTGACCATACGTGATACTGGATAGGTGGCTACGGAGGTAGCTTGAGGATGTGAGGGAGTATTGGGGTGGGTGGATGGGGTCAAAGTCCCAGGAAACCAAAGACAGGCCTTTTAGCCTGCCCACCTCTGCACTTGCCAGCACAGGATCAGCTTCTGGGGTGAGTAGGCTTGACTTGATTTTGCCCTTGCCTCTCCGGAATGAAAGTTGGGTCGGATGGGGCCATTTTGAACCATGGTGGATCTGCCATTTGGGGAAATTTTCCTGCTTGAGTTAATCTGTATTGATAACGAAAATCTCGATGGTGATCTTAAAATACTGTTGCAATCATGTTTGGTACCACTAACATTTATAAAAGTAATCAAAATATCCAATAGAACTAGGTCACAATGTTTTACTTTTGTAAACAAAAGACCAACTTTGTTATATAAAGGAAGAATTAGACAAAACAAGCACAGTTGACAACCCTATAGTTGAAAACTTTTATATATAGTGAGCTCAGTTTAATCTTTATTACTTACCACCAAGCGTTTACTTACCGTATAAATTCTTGAAGGTTCATTCACATTTTTAAGGCCCAACCCAAAGGTATGCCATAATTTTCTGAAATTTAGTTTAACTTTCCTGAGTATTACAATTTTCTTCACATTAGAAGATTTATGGGAATCCTGCCATTAGACTTTGCAGTATGACCCTAAAGTCTAAAAGACCTCACTTGAACTCTTCAGTCCTTGCCCGATCTTTGGACATGCAGAGATTGTATTTTCCTTCTCAACTCCCACATCTTCTGTATAACTCCTTCTAAATTAACTAGTCAAGCTGACTGCTTTCTGCCACAAGGCTTTGAGGACCACTGTAGATTTCCTCCTCCAGTTTCCGCCTTTCTTCTCCTTCTCAAATTCCAAACTCAACGTGATTCTCCCATCCGCATTCCATTCTGTAAATTAAGTTTGTATTTTGTCTGCTTAAATGTAGAACTGACTAACATTAATTGCCTTTGTTCTTCATAATCTGCAGTATACACCTAGACCAAAAGTACAACTGCCTCTCTGTCCCCACATTGAACTACTTCCTTCTGTCAGTGAATACACACAGGCAAATTAACAAGACAACCTTTGATCCGTATGCATTGTCTCCATGATTACATCGCAAGTGTCGGGATGTTCTTAAACTTTATTTTAACTTCACACAAGTATTTCTAATTCTGTGATCCATATGAGTAATTTATATTACTAATGGAGTTTTCTTCAGACTCCATGGATCCATTACAAGCTCAAAGATGGATTATTTATTGTTCAAGTATTTCCAACATCAACTCTGACATTACGAGCAAATACAGGCTACCTTTAAAGTGAAATAAACCCAGACTTGCATTTACATTGGAGTTGATTTTACCAGCTTCTCAACTAAGTGCTCAGAGATTCAGTGATGGTAACACCGTGGAATGTCAAGAGGCAATCATTAAATTCTTTCTTGTTGGAGATAGTTAATGCCTGGCAATTGTGTGGCACAGACATTATTCACCATTCATCAGCCCAAATCTGGATATTGTCCAGGTCTTCCTGCATTCGAACATGGACTTCTTCGGTATCTGAGGAGTCACAAATGATGCTGAACATTGTACATCATCAGCAAAATATCCCCACCTCTTACCTTTTACGATGGAGGGAAGATTATTGTCAATTGATAAAGGACATTGATTCCTGGGATGGCAGGACTGACATATGAAGAGAGACTGTATTTCTTAGAACAACGTTCTCAGGAGTTTAGAAGAATGAGGGAGCTACTCATAGAAGCCTAACAGGACTAGACAGGATGTTCCCAATGACCGGGAAGTCCAGAACCGGATTCACTGTCTAAGGATACAGGGTAGGCCATTTAGGACTGAGATGAGGAGAAATTTCTTCACCCAGGGAGCTGTGAGCCTGTGGAATTCGCTACCACAGAAAGCAGTTGAGGTCAAAACATTGAATGTTTTCAAGGAGGAGTTAGACTAGTTCATAGAACTGAAGAGATCAAAGGTAGATAGTTGCTTTTCAGGCTGGAAGCCTGTGACCTGTGGTGTGCCACAAGGAATGGTGATGGGTCCATTACGTTTTGTCATTTATATAAATGATTTGAATGCAAATATAGGAGGTATGGTTAGTACGTTTGCAGATGACAGCAAAATAGCTGATGTAGTGGACAGTGAAGAAGATTACCTCAATACAACAGGACTTTGATTAAATGGGCCAGTGGGCTGAGGATTGACAGATGGAGTTTAATTTAGATAATGTGAGGTATTGCATTTTGGTAAAACAAACCAGGGCAAGACTTGTACAATTAATGGTAGGGCCCTGGCCTTTGTTGCCAAACAAAGTGACGTGGGGGGGATTTCTTAGTTCCTTGGAAGTGGAATCACAGGTAGACAGAATAGTGAAGAAGGCATTTGGCATACCTGCCTTCGTTGGTCAGAACATTGAGTATAGGAGTTGGAATGTCATGTTGCGGCTGTAGGATGTAGGTGAGGCCACTAGTAGAATACTGCGTTCAATTCTGGTCGCTTTCCTATAGGAAGGATGTTGTTAAACTTTAGAGGGTGCAGTAAAGATTTACAAGGATCTTGCTGGGACTGGAGGGTTTGAGTTTTAGGGAGAGGCTGAATAGGCTGGGGCTATTTTCCCTGGAGCATTGGAGGCTGAGGGATTACCTTGTGGAGGTTTACAAAATCATGAGTGGCATGGATAGGGTGAATAGCCAAGATCTTTTTCCTAGTGTGGGGGGAGTCCAAATCTAGAGGGCATGGGTTTAAGGTGTGAGGGGAAAGACTTAAAAAAGGATCTAAGGAGTAACTTTTTCACGCAGAGGGTGGTGTGTGTATGGAGTGAGCTGCCAGAGGAAGCGGTGGAGGTGGAAACAATTACAACATTTAAAAGTTTTCTGGATAGGCATGTGAATAGGAAGGGTTTAGAAGGATATGGACCAAATGCTGATGAAAGGGACTAGGTCAGATTGAGATGTCTAGTCAGCATGGAAGAGTTGGACCGAAGGGCTTTTTAGCATGCTGTATAACTCTGACTCTATGACTATTTTCCTATCGTTGAAACTTTAGTTCCTAAAACTAAAGTTATATTCTAAAAGATATGAGTAATGAACTAGATTTGCCCAAATATAAAACATAACCATATTAATTTGATTTATGTATTTAAAAATCATTAATTTTAATATAAATGCCTTTGTTATTAAAGAAAGGCTGCTCTGCTAGATCAAGTAAATGATCTTTTCTCTGCAGGTTTCTCGATTGTAATATCTTCAATATGGCCATTTCTTCAAAAGGTTTGTTACTTTTAGGCATTTCTTATAATGTAGTTGGACAATACAGTTCTCTGTGAATCACACTTATCAGTAAATGTATAATTTTGAACCTATTTAAGCTGTCAGCCTCACTTCTGATTATATCCTTGCATCTAAGTCAGAATATTGTAGGTTCTGGCCTCCAATATAGAATAGCTGCTATGAATTCCTATGGTGCAACAGTGACTATAGTTCAAAATATACTTAATTGGGTGTTAAATGCTTTGGGATATCCTAAGATTATGAAAGGTGCCATTAAATGACCATTCTTTTCATTCCTTTCTCTTCTGAATTTTTATCATTTTCTGATATAGATCTTTATTCCAAAACTATGTTAAACCATATGAATGCATCCTTTTTATTGATATCCTTGACTATCTGGAGGATGCATTCTTTTTGAAGCAGGGCTGTTTAAAACACATCATGTTGACTTTACACCATAGTGCTGCCACTAACCTGTGATTTGAAGATTGCTGTTTGAAAATGAGCCTGATTGGCTCTCACACAGGTAGTAATGATAATAACATTAGGCCTAAACTAAACACCCATTGCTGCCAAAATTACAAGCGCGTCATTAAGTATCAAGTGGTAAACTTGTACTGAAGTGCCAATTAGAGTGAAAATACATGAGAAAATGTTAGCCAACTTTTATTTTTAAAGACATGGTTTGAGTTACGTACAGAAAGTTGCTTTAATGTTATTGAATTCTTCTTTACTACAGGTGGATAAAACTGCAGATACTAGTTTCCTTGGATGGGTCATTGCTGCTTACAGCCTGGGACAGATGGTTGCTTCTCCATTGTTTGGTGCATGGTCTAATTACAGACCAAGAAGGGAACCACTTATTGTATCAATTTTTATTAACGTTTCTGCAAATGTACTTTATGGCTATGTACATGCCTTTCCATCACATAATAAGTACTATATGCTGCTTAGTCGGGCATTTATTGGATTTGGAGCAGGTAAGACCAAGCTCGTGAAAGAAAAACAAGTAGCACTGTTAGGAATTTTAACACAATGGACAAATTCTAGAACAAAGATTAAATTTACTGGGATGAAATATGGGTTATGTTAGTTCTGTGGGTTTTGATGTACAATACATATAACAAAATACTCTTTAAGAAAGCTTATTAGGCTTTAGTTAGAACCTGACTATTTGGATTTAATGTATATATCCTTTCCTGGAATTATTATTATTCCACTTGTTCTTCTCAGTTTTTTTTTTAATATCGTCAGTACCATTTCAGCTCCAAAAATTAATTTAATTGTTACTTTGCTTATGATCTCCTCTGACAGTTCTGCAGATAAGTTAGATCTGTAGCATTAGGTGCTGTAAATCATTTTTGAAATGAGAATCCTTTTCACGAATGTACTGCTGAGATTACTGTTCCAATAGCTTATGTAAAGTGAAGTAAGTCCTGGTATGAGTGATGGATTCTCCATATGTCTTTAAACATGACAGGTGATTGTCACAGTTTTGCCAAGAATTAGTTTGATTACATAATTGCTGGAGTTCATTTGAAATTTTGGTTTGATTGAGTTGTGTTATTTCCTGTTTTTGTTATGAAACTTATTTTCTTCAGTAAGCAAGTCCTGGTTCTTTTCATTTATTTCCCTCTGTTCCCACTGTATTTATACTGCAGTGCAAATTCTGACAACAGTGATTCTTGATGGAGCTGAGGAGTGTGATCCAGCTTGTGCTCCTAATTGATGCTGCAGCTTCAACTGAAACTCCATGTACCATAATCTATGCATGAATACATAGATGCTGCTTTGCAGTATAACACAACTAATGCTTCTCTAGTGAATGGATGATGATGGATGTAGCTTGTGTGAGAAATGTAAGCTGCCTGGCTTTGTTGTGTTTATCCACCAGCATATTGATTCTAAAAAAGCGATTTGCAGCAGAATTGGTATCACCCATGCTTCAGTTGATGGTACTCTTGACTCTGGGTCAGTAAGTTGTGTTGATGAGCTCCTCTCCAGAGACGTGATCTAAGTTGGCACTTGGATGCAGTAGAGGTAAATGGATTTTGATGGTCAATTTTGTGATGATGACTTTTTTTCTCAGGTTCAGAAACTTCTTTGTCTTTTGAGCAGTGGGTCAAAACACCATTTTCATGAAATCATGTACCTTTGCTAAATAACAACACAAACTACCTGACAAAATAATTGCTCCGAGAAAGAGGGGCCAGAAATAGGTTCATTTTAAAAGAGAAGATCCATACTAGCAGGATTGTATTTGCTGACCCGTCAGGTGTGTGTTGGGGAGAGATTGGGACCCAGTTGAAGCGGCGTAGGAGGAGGAAGAGATCAGGACCTTGGAAAAGGGGCAGAGCGGGGAGAGATCAGGACCTGGGAAGAGGCCAGAGAGAAGGGGTGGTGAGAGTTGGGTTCAGTTGGATTGGGTGAAATACTTCCCTGAGATCCACCTACCTACCCTCAAGAGAACCTGAACCCACAACTTTGCCCAACAGATATGAGGTACGTTTGTGGATAAGCACTAGGACTGCAAGGTAAATGAGAAAGTTGGAATGTCAGTCATGTGGGGGGTAGTGAAAAGAAATGTGGACAGTATAACCAGAGAATAATTGCTAATTTCTGTTGCTGTAAGCAGAAATTCTGAAGGTTCTGTTTGCCTGCTCAGTGCCTGGGTTAAGGACATGTAGAAAAGCATGGAAGGGAAGAATCTAGTTGGTGTGCTCAACATGTGAACAAAGGACAGAGGTAGAAGTGGGACTAATAATCTGCAAAGAGAATTGTTACTTTCAAGGTCCAAATTCAAATTCAGAATCTGAAAGGTGGTAATCTCTCAGTTATTTCCTGAGACACATGCCATTGGGCACAGGGTCATGCAGATTAGAGAAGTAAATGCATGACCCAAGGAGTAGCGTGCGAGAGATAGTGTTTAATTCATGGGCAGTGGCACCAGTACTTAGGATCGAGGGTGTTGTTTGGTTGGGATGGGCTCCACTTAAAAAGCCCGGAATCAGTGTCCTGGTGAGTTATAGAAATAGGGCTGTGGATAGGGCTTTCAGCTAAAAGAGGCAGATGGGAGGTTTCAAGTGAAAGGAGACTTAGAAATGTAAAGCAAAATGTTGAGGCCAGAGAATGGTAGAAAATTTAGATAAAGACAGCAGAGTGGGAAAATAAGGTCCACGTGAATAGAAGTATTAAAAAAAAAAGTTAAACACTCTATCTTGGCTTAGAAGATCAGGAAGTAGAATCAGTATGGGTGCAGATTAGGAATAGCAAGGTCAGCACATGCTGTTGGTAGTAGTTTTATAGCGCCTCCAACAGGACTTACCATGTTAGCCAGAGCATTCGCAAGAATTAATTGGAGATTGTAACAAGAAAATGGAGTTGAGGCAGAAGATCAGCCATGATCAGAGCAGGCTTAAGGAACCATAAGGTCCACTGCTGGCTCTCTTTTTTTTGTCTTATATTTGAAGAGATGGTGTGGCAGCTGTGACAGAAGAGCTCTCAACATCTATTTAGATTTCTTGTGCTTGCCTCTACTACTTAACTCGCTCCTATTTGTAAAATGCTTCACTACGTGACAGGTGATTGCCACCAGTAAATGGATGCCTTAGTCCATTTCGAGACAGAGATAGATGCACAGAAATGAACAAGATTGGTACTTTTCTATATAATTTCAGTTATTTTTGATTATGAAAGTTGCCACAGTGCTAGACAACCATAGGCTGCTCTCTCATCAGAGGTATGGAACTGAAGGCGAATTTAACCTGAGGTTCATCACACCTTAAGCAAGGTGGAGCTTTAATGGTGATCTCAGCTGGTGTAGGAACTGAATTCACACTGTAAGCATGAGTTTGAGTTTGATTTGTTGTCACATGTACGGAGATGCAAAACAACACTTTTTTCATTGTGTACTATACGGGCAGATTGTACCATACAAAGTGCATCAGGGTAGCAGAACAGAGTGCAGGATAGTGTTACAGCTGCAGAAAAGATACAGAGAGAGATTAGAATTTGAGGGGTCAGGTGACTTTGACTTTGTTTTGCTGTCATAGGTGTTACAGAAGTACTGTGTACTATGATATTGAAGGAATTAACAGAAATCCTTTCAGGAGTGGTGCTGGATCTTTGAAAGTTGTGGATTTGGAAGGCTTCTGTGTAGAAAATACACTCAAACACGGAGACATTGGTTGCTGTTCTTGTGTGATAGCAGTCCATGGAGATGGAGCAGGGACAGTAGAGAGATGAAGCAAACGCAGAAAATGTGATGTGAGAGATGTTTTCACACAGCAAAGGTTTAGAGTCAAGAATGCACTACCTTGAAGTGTAGTGGAGGCAGAATCGATTGAGGCATTCAAGAGGGCATTGGATGATTATTTGACGGAAGAAATGTACAAGAATATGGGGAAAATGTAAGTGAATGGCATTAAGACATAATGCTTCTTGGAGAGCTAATGCAGATACGGCGAGCCATATGGCTTCCTATGCACAGTAACAATTCTTTGATTTTTGCGAAACCCTTCATAGAGGGCAGAGCCTTCATTCAGCCAAGAGCAATATTTGAGGTAGCTATGCTTCAGCAAGGAGAAAGCCACAGAGCTGGGTCACTTCCTTGAACTAGTCCTGTAGGTGCAGAGACAGGCAAGGATAGCATTGTCAGTGACCATTAAGGACTTGATTTCTACACCTGTGGATCCATCAAGGTTAGAGTTAGCGACATTGCAAACATTTCTCAGTTTGATACACAAGGAGAGAGGAATTTATTGTTATCTATCCAAACAGAGAAGCAGTGGGAACAGGTTCATCACTTTGCAGAATTCCCAATGATGCATCGTTGATGGGAGCCATTGATTGCAAACATGTGGCCCTGTGGGTGCCACTTCTCAAGGGAGATTAACGCCTGAATGTGTTTCTGCTGGATGATCAGACTCTGAACATGATGCTAATTGGCCTTTTCCAATTGATTGCTATTGAGTTTAACTTATATTATGAGGCCTAAGAGTCAGGAGCAGTATTTAAATTTCTTTATTCCAGCAACATTTACAAAGACGACGTAATACTTACATGAGCTCAATAACAATGTCAGAACCATATGATGGTATAATGTCGTCACAAGATAAAATTAAAGTCACTTCAGATTTCCTGATTCAGTTGCGATTCAAAACAGCAACCATCTCAGTGCAGTAGGGTTACTTTTTGAAAAAAGAATGCATTTGTACATGTTGGACGCCTTCATGCATATTTGTGAATAGAATTAGGTTAAATGCTAAGAATACATTTCTGTTTCTTGATGTATTTCTTTCTCACTTGTTTAGGAAATGTGGCTGTTGTACGATCATACGTTGCTGGTGCAACTTCACTTCAGGAAAGGACTACTGCTATGGCAAATATTAGTGCTAGTCAGGCACTCGGTTTTATACTCGGGCCAGGTACAAACCTTGAATTTCTGAAAATATTTGGCCATTAACAAGTAGGTACTGATAAGATTCTCAAATGGATACATTACCATTAACCCTCCCCTTTCCTCTGACAACAAGGTGCAGGGCTGGATGAACACAGCAGGCCAAGCAGCATC
>NC_063332.1:150019953-150086518 GCF_021869965.1 Rhincodon typus | reverse complement strand
GATGCTGCTTGGCCTGCTGTGTTCATCCAGCCCTGCACCTTGTTGTCTCGGATTCTCCAGCATCTGCAGTTCCTACTATCTCCCCTTTCCTCTGTCTGTTTTCTGTTATTTGTTTTCTTTTCAGTCCACTGTTTATTTGCCTTTTAGTTCCTTTACTGAGCTGTTAACTTTGTTCTTGACTAGATCTGGAATTGATTGTCCCACTTAATGGGAATTGTGTGTGCAAACGCAGAGGGCCACTTGGATACTGCTGCTAAATTACATGGCCGCAGAAAATGAAACATTTGGTTCCTCTCCTTTAATCTCACCTGATCTTTACAAAGTGCCAGGAATTTTCCCACCCTACTTTGTTAATTACACCACCATAACAGATTATTTAGTTAAATTGAGTTTTCCCCGAGTGTTTAACTTTCTTCCTCTGGGAAATCAACGCTATTGATTGATCAAGGTTATTCCCATCCTTTGCTAATAATTTAATTCTACATTCATCAACTTCCTCCAGATTTCACAGCTTTAAAATCAGTGGACGACTCTTTCATGTCTTCTCTCCATTCCATTTCACGGAAACCTAGCTGTTTTTAGTTGGTTAGAAATGCAGGGTTTGCTGTGATCACTATAAATCTTTAGTCCATCTTTACCATGAACTTTTTGCCTTATTGTCTCTGCTGATTTTGTGTGAATCTCCGACAACAACAGCTTGGCTCTGCTTTCATGCCAAGCATTTCTTTCTACTCAACAAATCATAATTCTCTATTTAAACCAAGGATAATTGAAGACTTGAATACTGCTGCCACATTAGGGAGTCCCTTTTAACTTGATGAGAAGGAACTAAATGTTTTGACATGAAAGATGAAGCTAAATTTCTGGGGGAATGTTAAAATTTAGGAATTGTGACTGATCTGTTGGAGATGAGTGGAGATAATGAGGCAATCAGAAGCTGTACATAGCCACATGAGTGGCAAAGGGAATAAGTATAAAAGACTGATTGATTGTTTCTATACCATTGGCTAATTCCAATATGGAGAGTTCCAAATAATTTGCGATTCAGACTTGACCTGTGGATTGTTTTTAGTTGCCTTTATTGATTAAAATTTAATTGCTGTTAAAAGGCTCAAAGATGGGCTATTGTTTATTCATGATGGATTTTCACTTTCAGTGAAAGTTATGTTCACTTGTGCAATTCTATCAATAATAGGACAATCACAGTGTTCATTACCTTTATATGGTAATGGTTATGAAGATATTTAAATTGCTTTTCTAAATTTATTTTGGTTTAGCTTTACAGGCTGGTATGGCAAGCATTGGACAAACAGGAGTGTCTTGGAATTTAATTGACCTTGAGTTGAACATGTATACTGCCCCGGCATTCCTTGGAGCTTTCCTAGGTGTTGCAAATATCGTACTTATTGTTGCTTTATTCAGGTAAATTTTAATGGATCCTTTATTTTACCAATTTCCATGATCTCCATAACAAGGTGGTGGTAATATTTATATTCTGGGGTTGTTTCTACAATTAATTTTTATACAATGCATTCCTATACTAGTTATTAAAATTTAATTCTAGGGTTTTATTGGCAGAGACTTTGTAGCAAAATCTGCTTTTTTTTTTAAACTCCCCTCTTTAGGTAGTTTCTTTTCTTGGCGAGATTGAGCATGGTGTGTGCTCCCTTGGGAGATCTGTTATTTCTCACCTGTGTTCATTTGTGACCAGTTGCCTGATGTGTAATAATAATCTTTTCGTTCTCCAACCCCTCTTAATACAATTATGTTCCATCAAAAAGGATGTAATTAAATTTTAACCAATAAAGGCAACTAAAACAATCCATAGATCAAGTCTGAATGCCCCAAATAATTTGGAACTCTCCATATTGGAATTAGCCAATGGTATAGAACCTATCAGTCTTTTATACTTGTTCCCTTTGCCACTCTCATGCAGCCACATACCTCTTCTGATGGCCTCATTATCTCTGCTCATCTCCAATAGATCAGTCGCAATTCCTAAATTTTAACATTGCCTCCAGAAATTTGGCTTCATCTTTCATGTCAAAACATTTATTTCCTTCTCCTTGAGGAAATCCCTAATGTGGCAGCAGTATTCAAATCTTGAATGATCCTTGGCTTAAATGCAGAATTATGATTTGTTGAGTTTAAAAAAAAAAAAATGCTTGGCATGAAAGTGTGGCCAGCTGTTGTTGTCGGAGATTCTCACAAAATCATCAGAGACGATAAAGCACAAATGTTCATTGATAAAGATGGACTAAAGACTTATTCAAAGACAAGTGCATCCAAGACTCCCTCTGCATTTCGAGTCTTTTTGGAGGAGGAAGTACAATAAATGAAATTATATTTCATTTCCTGGTGTTTGAAATAAGGGTAATATCCTAGAGTGAATAATCTGTTGACAGTCTTGGCAAGGCAAAGGAGGACGAAATAGTCTGGTGCAAAGTAAGGAAGTCATGTGAAACAAAGTAAAGCTGTTGAGACCTAAGAATGTGGCTGTGGCAAGGCAGCGCAGTAATGTCTGAGATTAAACTTAGTTCGTACCGGTGTAATGAAGCTTTTTCCTCTCACTTCTTCCCATGTATTGTATTTGGGTCATTATCAGCCCAAGTCTAAATGGAAAGGGATCTACATCACAAAATTAGTAACCTTGTTCAGAAATATCACATCAGTAGAGTAGCAGGGTTTTTACTCCCAAAGGAGTCTAACCAGGATGTTATCAGGATGGAAAATCGGTTATGAAGAGACTGGATAGGCTGGGTTCGTTTTCCCAGGAGCAGAGCAGACTGGGGTGAGGGAATATGAGAGGCATAGAAAGAGTGGATTGTGCATGTCTTTTCCCCGGAGGGCATAAATTTAATGTGAGGACTAAGTGGTTTAGAAGGGATCTAAGGAAAGATTTGTTCTCCCAGAGGGTCTTAGAAATATTGAATGTGCAAGCCCGAGAGGGTAGTGGAGGCAGGTACGCTTGCATCATTGAAGAAGCATCTGGATTAATACTTAAAATGTCGGCATAGTAGGCTTTGGACCAAATGCAGATAAATGGGTTTAATATAATTTGGTGTTTGTTGATCAGCATAGACATGGTGGGCTGAATGGCCTGTTTCTATGCTGTATTACACTGACTCTGCAATTTACAGGGAATGCTTAATGCCAATATACAGTGTCTGAAATGTGTTCCATTTACCACCACTAACACTTCTCACCTGGAATATATAAGAATAAATATTCTGCGCACACAAAGAAAATCATGAAATCATATCCCTCATCCCGGTCTCCTCTGCTCCGAGGAAAATGAATCCAGCCTTTCTAGTCATTCCTCATAACTGACTTTCCATCCTGGTTTGTCTCCGCTCGGAGTAAAAACCCTGATACTCATGATAGTTTATCTTGTAAAAGATGATATTTCATGGTATTTAAATATTTAAAAATTCTAAAAAATAAATTTTAATCTCCGTATCATTATCTCTGAGGCTTTCCATTCTCTCATTATTTTGAAGCCTGTCCTATAATGCTATGGTCATTATAAAATTGTGAATTTCATTTTAACACAAAACAATCCACCTTTGCTCTTCACAGAAGTAGCTGCTTTGTATTCCCAGAGCAGTATCTGCCTTGTCTCTTTGTGTGTCTCAAAATGCAGCTGTTTCAGGTGTGAAAACTGTTGGTTGATATTTCAAGCGGTTTCCTGCCCGTGTCAACCAGATCACAAATGCATATCTCCAAGTTAGAATGCTTCTGGAATTCTCTGTCACACCTTAAGTTAAAGAAAGCTTTTTAAAACATAACTGTCTCTTGTAATGTTCAGCATTGAAAACATATTAACTGTCACGACTGGCATTTAGCTTTGACTGTCTTCGATAAATTCTTGCTTTAACAATAGTATGGAATTTGTAACAAGAACATAAGTGAAGCTCTCAGTATTCACTGTTGAAATGGAAAAAATTTGACAGAAACGTCTGGACTACACGCATGTAGAATTAAATGCAGAAATCCAAAAGCTATTGTCAGAGATGCTTGAGTTCCTCCGCTTGGTGTGCTGTTGCTGTCCTTGTGAATAGACTTGATAGTGATGTTATTGTCATGGTGCAAACTAGTAGCATGCAGGTATGTGAATTTTTAGCAGCCTGATAATTACTGCTGAACAAACATTCTAGCACTTTAAAATTTGTGTGGTATCTCATTTCCTCAGAGGAGAATTAATGTTGGAAAGTTAAACACGTTAAAAATCTTTTTCAGACCTCTTTTTATCTCTTTGCTAATCTATTTTATGTTTTCTGCTTGATATCTTCTCGTTTGGATGCTGTGTGGTTCCATGAAGGTTCTTTTATCTAATTGTTTTAAAAGCCTTGGTATTGCTTGTCCTGTTCACAGAGACCACAAACACCCTGTAGCTGTGCTGGAAAAGATGTTGGATGAGACAAATTTTTCACTGATGAGCCCACAAAAAGTCTGGGGCAGGAGTCAGTGAGATGTTCTTTTGCTGTGGAGTGCAAAATCCAGACCATGTAGCAAACGGACCATAACAGACTTTTTATTTTGAACATGCCTGTACCAATTGTCAATTTTAGAATGTCCTTCTATCCAAATTGCAATTCTCCAAACTGCTACAAGAATATAAGCTTTAGAACAAATCATAAACTTAAATATTTGTTTTTCTCCCTAGGGAGCATTGTGTTATCGATTTGGATAGAATGAAAAGTATAAATGGCAATATCCAAGGTAACTCGTTCAACTTTCCTTGAGATTTCTACACAAGCAAATGATTAATATATGGCTAGTGTCCAATGGAGTGATTTTTTGTTTTTTTTTTTGTAGGAAGTTCTGAGGTGCTTGAAAATTCCTATCATAGCATTGATTTGATTGCAGTGGTGTCGTCCAACACTCTGTTCTTCGTCATCCTGTTTGTTTTTGCTATCTTTGAAACGTAAGTGTTCTCTGTACTGTTCTCAACTAGCTAATTAGATTCTTTATGGTCTGGAATCTTTTCTATTAATTCCTGGGATGTATGTGGTGACGGAAAGGATAACATGTATTGCCCAACTCTATTTGCCTGTGAGAATGTGGTGACGACTTTTGTGATAGTCCATCGACTGCAGGTAAACTCTCACTGCTGTTAGGAAGAGAGTTGCAGGGTTTTGAGGTAGCAACAGTGAAGGAAAGGTAAAATAGTTCAAAGTCAGAATGGTGTATGGTTTGGAGGGGTATTCTTGTGTAGTTTTAATCCCATGCTGTTGCAGTGTTTATTCTTCCAGGTGTAGGGGCTGTGGATTTGAAAGGTAGTGTTGAAGGGGGCGAATGGCTTGCACAAACTATCTTTTTCCCTTGAGGGCTGTTCTTGAATTTTTCCTTATTTGTTACTTCTTGATTTTCAAGGGCTTCATTTGCACTGTCACTAACACATTTATTTGGTGGTGCAATCATGTAGTAACTGTACCTTTTGTGTTTGTGTTAATGTATTTGGATTCTTTCAAAAACAGAATTAGAATTATGCAATTTTCTCTAATTATTAACCTTCCATTAAACTTAAAGTCATAACACACAAGGAAAGCAATAATTTCAGTCCCCAAGCCAACAGAGGAGTTAACAAAACTGTTGTTTTCAAAATAACTGATGCACATTTCTACAGACAAAACAAGCCATCACCTTGCACATACCTTCTGCAGACTCTGGAGGTCATAGCTGATGCATTTCCATCAAAAATACACAAAATGGGAACATTTTAACTGGACAGTTGCCATCCATTTTACTGCCTCTCTGATCTTAATCTTCGATTAAAGTTTAACACTTGACAAGCAGGCCCAGATTTTCGCCATGTCCGTAGAGGGTCATAAGGTAGCATATTAGGACACATGGTGGGCATGAATGGGGCATTGTGGAGTGTGTGGGATGGAGGAATGTTTTATTCTTTTATTTTAGATTTTGAACAAAGTGTTGAAGCCCTCAGGCAAGTTTTCCATCCAGCCCACCTCAGCAATTGGTAGTGTCCTCAGCATTTCCTTGACTACCAAACTCGACTTCCAATCCAATCACCAAACTCCAACACCCCTGCACCCACTCCCACAACCCTGTGGGATCATATCCACTACAATTTTTCCCCATATTGTACCTCTTGAACCTATTCAACTTAATTTAGAGATTCCATCTTGATTGATTTGCAAAGATTTCATTACCTCATGATTACAAGTTTTCCTGCTCCAAGTTATCTGAGTATTTCATTGTTGACGGGTTTAAAACTTTTCTCCTTCTTTCAATATCTCTTTTTTTATCCTTTTTGTGCTTCTGTCTTCACCTTTTTGCATCCTCCCTGTCCATCCACTCATCTTGCAGCATCCATCCTCCTGCCTCATCTCCATCCCCATGTCATATTCTCCATGCCACCCCTTTTCTGTTTTCCTACCCCCAACTCAATCACAGTCCCCTCCTCCTTGCCCTCGCTCTCTTGCAGCTTGCTCTTTTCACTCACCTGTCTTACATCTGCCTCCTCGCCCTCCTCCTGACAGATGCCTCACCCCCTGCGTCACAGACATAGCAGATGACATCACATAGAGCCTGGCAAAAAGAATGCCTCCAGGCAAAGGGCAGGCTGTTGGTAAAAGCCACAGCTCACGAGCCTGTAAGATGTAGGAGCAGAAGTAGGCCATTCAGCCTGTTGAGTCTATTCCACCATACAGTGAGATCATGGCCGATCTGGTAAACCTCTACTCCACTTTCCTGCCTTTTTTCCATAACCCTTGATTCTGTTAATGATTCAAAATCTGTCTGTCTTGGCCTTGAATATATGTAATGATCCAGCCTCAACAAACCTCTGTGGCAAAGAATTCCACAGATTGACTACATTCTGACATTATTCCCTCTGGTTCTAGGCTCTTCCTCCAAGCTGAAACAACCTTTGCACATCCACCCTGTTGAGTCCCCTAAGAATCTTGTAAGTTTCAATTAAAGTCACTTTTTATTCTTCTAGATTCCAACAAATGCATGTCCAGTCTACTTAATGTCCTCCTGTAAGACAGCCCCTCAGTTCCTGGTATCAGCCCAGTAAACCTTCTGTGGACTTCTTCAATTGTCAGTATATCGTCCCTTACGTGAGGAACCCAAACCTGTTCTCGGTATTCCAGCTGTGGTTTGACTAGTACCTTGTATAGTTGTAGCAAATCCTCTCTAATTTTATGTTCCATTCCCTTTGAAATAAAGGTAAACATTCCATTTTCCTTTCCTATTGCCAACTGGACTTGGATGCTAGCTTTTTGTGATTCATGAATGAGGACTCCCAAATCCCTGTGTTCCATAGCTGTTTTTCTTCAAAATGCCAGAATAACGAGGTAGCTCCAGCTTCCGCAACAATCCTTTTACTTCCTCCTCGTACTTTTCTCATTCCTTGCTGTTCCTTCAGTCACAGCCTGTTTCGCTCCTACATCTGCTGATGATAGACTCACTAATCATGGCCTTCAATGATGTGAATGTGGGGTCCAAATATATTATTTCCAGGTTCATGGATAGCAGAGAGCTGGGTGGGAATTTGTGCTCTGAGCAAGATGCAAAGTGCCTTCAGGAGATTTTTGGCCAAATTTAATGAATGGGCAAGAGCATAGCAAATGGAATATATTGTGGAAAAATGTGAGGCTATCACTTTGTTAGGAGGAACAAATGTGCAGCATAGTTCTAATCTCTTAAAGCGTAGATGCACAAAAGGACCTAGGTATCCTTCTCAATAAGTCACCGAAGGCTAATATGCAGGTGTAGTAAGCAATTTTGGAAGGCAACTGATACGTTAGCTTTTATGACTAGAGGATTTGACTATGGAAGTAGTGAAGACATACTTGACTAGAATGCACCTGGAGCACTGTGTATGTAGTTTTGGTCGCTTTGGCTTAGGAAGGATATTATTGTCATTAAAGGGAGTGCAACAAAGGTTTCTGGGATGACCGTACTTTCCTTTGAAGACAGAATGGGGAACCTTGCCTATATACTAGAGAATGATCTAATTGAAACCTACAAAATACTGAAAAGGTTTGAAGCAAGCAAGATCTTTCTTCCGGTTGGGGAGTCTAAAACCAGAGGACACAATTTAAAAACAAAGGAGGAAGCCATTTAGGACCAAGATGATACAATTTTCATTTTACTTGGAGGGTTGTGAAACTTTGGAATTCTCCACCCCAGAGGGCTTTTGGCAACTCAGTCATCGACTAATTGTGAATTAGGGATTGACTGACAGATTTTTAAATAGCAATGATATTAAAGCATGTGGGGTTTTTTTGGGGGGAAAGAAGCATTGTAGTGGATGATCAGCTATGATGGTATTGAATAGTGGGACAGGCTTGATGGGCTAAATAGCCTACTTCTGCTCCTGTGTTCCTATGTTCATCTTAAATGAGGTGGCTTCTGAGATAATAAATATACAGGCTTTAATTTTCCCAAATTCCTTAGATTCTGGATAGGTTCTAGCAGATTGAAAAATTGTGAATGTGAGTCTTCTAGTCAAGAAAAGAAGGCTACAGGGAGCAAGAACCTACAGGCCAGTTAACTGAAGATTCATCCTCGGGAAAAAGATGGAGTACGTTATTAAGGAGGTCGTAGTGGAGAACTTAGAAAATTTGAGTGTAATCAAGCAGAGTTAACATGGTTTTATGAAAGGGAAGTCATTTGACAAATGACTAATTTAACTAATTTATTGGAGGTCTTCAAGGAAATAACAAAACACAATTGACAAAGGAGAGTAAGTGAATGTGCACTTAGATTTCTAAAGACTTTGGCAAGGTGCTATATTAAAGGTTGGCATGTAAAATAATGGTGTTGAGAGTAACATATTGGCATGGACAATGGATTGGTTAGCAAACAAGAACAGGGTTGGCAAAATGTGACAAGTGGAGTGCCACAGGGTGCTGGGACCTCGACAATTTATAATTTAAAATTTACAATTTATATCAAGCCTTGGTTGAAGGGAACAAATGTGTCGTTATTAAATTTGCTGATGACACGCACTAGGAAAGCAAGGTGTTAAGAGGACACCAGGAGGCTACCAAGGATTTAGATATGTTAGATAAGTGGGGAAAGGTACGGCAAATAGAAGAAAGTCTGAAATTGTCCACTTTGTCAAGAAGAATTAGGAGCATATTATCTGATTGGTGGGAGATTGCAAATCTCTAAAATGCAGGAGGATATGGATGGCCTAGTGTATGAATCACAAAAGTTTAATATTACTTAAAAATACTTTAAATTAAAATTACTTAAGTAAGCAATTAAGAAAGTTAATAGAATTTTTTTATTGCAAGGAGAATTGAATACAGAAATAGGTGAGCTATGCTTCAATTGTGCAGGGCATAGGCGAGATCATCTCTGGAGTTCTACATACAGTGTAAGAGCCTTTTTATTTTTGAGCTTTTAAAAACTAGGTACTGAAATGAGAGAGAACTGTTTTAAAAACCAAATTACTTGATACCCATGGCAGGTGTTGTAAGCAACTGTTGGAACAAGCAGTAATAGAAGGTTAGATTGCAAATAATCTGGAGCTGAGCTGTGTACTGACGCAGCTCTTGTTGGCAGCAAAAAGCTGAAGTTCAATGATAGAGACCTTTTGCATACCAGCAACTATGTGACTGGATTTTGAATGGCTGATCATCTTGGAGATGGAAAAGAGAGAGAGAAAAAAGTGCGCAGATCCTCTCCCATCTAGGCCCAGAAGGTGCCTGTTCTCTGCAGTCAAAATGTTGGGTATTGTGTGTTCTTTAAAAAAAAAAAAATTGGTACAACCCCAGGATTAGCAGGGCTTGCTTTACAGCACAGTACCCCATATAGTGTGCTATCCCAGTAATGCATAATAACAGTACTGGTCTGCTTATTTAAGAAAGGCATAAATGCATTAGAAGCAATTCAGAGAAGTTTCACTTGACTGATGCCTGAGTTAGTGGGTTGTGGGGGTTATCTTAAGGAAAGGTTGGTCTAATTGGATCAGTATCCAATGGAGTTCAGAAGACAGAGAAGTGATCTTATTGAAATGTATAAGTTCTTGAAGGAACTTGAGAGAGTGGAAACGGATAGGATATTTCTCCTTATAGTTGAGACTATGACTAGAGGACCCAGTTCCCAAATAAAAGGTTACACATTTAAGATGGAGATGAGGAAAAATATTTTCTTCCAGTGATCATGAGGTTTTGGAACTCTTTTCACCAGAGAATGGTGGAGGCTGAGTAATTGTGTTTCATTGAGGCAGAATAGATATTCTCTTGACTATCAAGTGACTTGAAAGGTATTGAATAGACCACATCTGCTCCTAATTTGTATGTTTGGAAAACCAACCTGTGATTGGAGAAGCAGCTGCTGACCAGTTCTGCCCATTGTACTTATGGGGCAACCTGTTGCCTATGAATTGTCATGTGATTGGTGTGCACTGCTGTCACTGTGTTAGTGGTGGAGCAAGAGGAAGTTTAAGGTGTTAAAGCAGGTATCAGTCGAGCAGGTTACTTTGTTCTGGACGGTGTTGAGATTTCTGAGTGTTGTTGGAGCTGCACTCAACCAGATATGTTAAGCGGATTCTGTCGCACTTGCAACATGTGCCTTTGTATGTGGTGGACAGACTTTGGGCAAATCGGGTGGTGAATTACTTGATGTAGTTCAGCAATGAGATTCCCTGGGTGGTTCTTTAGGAGAAATAAAAGAACAATGGAGTAAAAATTTCTTTACAAAATTGAGTTCAAAATGATATAAATTTCCTGGCAAGTACTGAAACAAGTTGATATTTTTTACTTCTGAAAATGTTTATCTTCAGAGCTGCTGTTATAGAATATGAATAGTTTTCATCCAAGTTTTTTTTCATTCACTAATGAATTTGACACATTGACAGCATTAATTGATTCTATTTTCTTGTTTTTTTTATTCATTTGTGGGATGTGGGCGTCACTGGCTTGTCAGCATTTCTTGCTCATCCCTAGTTGCCCTTGAGGAGGTGATGGTGAGCTGCCTTCTTGAACCGCTGCAGACCACCTGCTGTAGGTTGACCCACAATGCCATTAGGGAGGGAATTCCAGGATTTTGACAGTGAAGGAACGATGGTATGTTTCCAAGTCAGAATGGTCAGTGGCTTGGAGGGGAACTTGGAGGTGGTGGTGTTCCCATATGTCTGCTGCTCTCGTCCTTCTAGGTGGAGGTGGTTGTGGGTTTGGAAGGTGTTGTCTGAGGATCTTTGGTGAATTTCTGCAGTGCATCTTGTAGATAGTACATGCTGCTACTGAGCGTCGGTAGTGGAGGGAGTGGATGCTTGTGGATGTAGTGCCACTCAAGCGGGCTGCTCTGTACTGGATGGCTCAAGCTTCTTGAGTGTTGTTGGGGCTGCACTCATCGAGACAAGTGGGGAGTATTCCATCACACTCATGACTTGTGCCTTGTGGATAGCGGACAGGCTTTGAGGAGTCAGGAAGTGAGTTACTTGCTGCAGTATTCCTAGCTTCTGGCTTGCTGTTGTAGCTACTGTGTTTATGTCGTGAGTCCAGTTGAGTTTCTGGTCCATGATAACCCCCAGGATGATAGCGGGGGATTCAGTGATGGTAACATCATTGAATGTCAAGGGGCGGTGGTTAGATTGTCTCTTATTGGTGATGGTCATAGACTGGCATTTGTGTGACACGAATGTCACTTGCCACTTGTCAGCCCAAGTCTGGATATTATCCAGATCTTGTTGCATTTGAACATGGACTGTTTCAGTATCTGAGGAGTCACGAATGGTACTGAACATTGCGCAATCATTGGTGAACATCCCTGCTTGTGACCTGATGATGGAAGGAAGCTCATTGATGAAGCAGCTGAAGATGGTTGGGCCGTGGACACTACCCTGAGGAACTGCTGCAGAGATGTCCTGGACCTGAGATGATTGACCTCCAACAAGCACGACCATCTTCCTATGTGTCAGGCATGACTCCAACCACTGGAGAGTTTGCCCCCTGATACCCATTGATTCCAGTTTTGCTAGGGCTCCTTGATGCCGCACTTGGCCGAATGCACCTTGATGTCAACCGCTGTCACTCTCACTTCACCTCTGGAATTTGGCTGTTTTGCCCATGTTTGAACTAAGGCCGTAATGAGGTCAGGCACTGAGTGGCCCTGGTGGAACCCAAGCTGGTTATTGCTGAGCAGGTGCTGCTTGATAGCACTTTTGATGGCACCTTCCATCACTTTACTGATGATTGAGAGTAGACTGATGCGGTGGTAATTGGCCAGGTTAGATTTGTCCTCCTTTTTGTGTACAGGACATACTTGGGCAATTTTTCACTTTGCCGGGTAGATACTAGTGTTGTAACTGTATTGGATTAGCTTAGTTAGAGGAGTGGCAAGTTCTGGAGCCCAAGTCTTCAATACTGTTGCTGGAATGTTGTCAGGGCCCTGTAGCCTTTGCAGTGTCCAGCGTTGCCAACCGTTTCTTTATATCACGTGGAGTGAATTGAATTGGCTGAAGACTGGTATCTGTAATGCTGGTGACCACTGGAGGAGGCCAAGATGGATCATCCACTCGGCACTTCTGGCTGAAGATTGCTGCGAATACTTCAGCCTTACCTTGTGCACTGATGTGCTGGCCTCTTCCATCATTGAGGACGGGGATATTTGTGGAGCCAGTGAGTTGTTTAATTGTCCACCACCATTCACGACTGGATATGGCAGGACTACAGAGCTTAGACCTGATCCATTGATTGTGGGATTGATTAGCTCTGTCTATCACTTGCATGGCAAACAGCGAAAGCAGCAAGTAGTCCTGTTTAGTGGCTTCACCAGGTTGATACCTCATCTTCAGGTATGCCTGGTGCTACTCCTGGCATGCCGTCCTGCTTTTTCCATTGAACCAGGGTTAATCCCCTGGCTTGATGGTAATGAGTGTGGGATGTGCCGGGCCATGAGGTTATAGATTGTGGTGGAGTACAATTCTGCAGTTGTTGATGGCCCACAGCACCTCATGGATGCCCAGTCTTGAGTTGCTGGATCTGTGCAAAGTCTGTTCCATTTAGCACGGTGATAGTGCCACACAACACGATGGAAGTTATTCTCAATTTGAAGCTGGGACTTCGTCTCCACAAGGACTGTGTGAAGGTCACTCTTACCGATACTGTCATGGACAGATGCAACTGCAGCAGGCAAATTGGTAAGGATGAGGTCAAGTGTGTTTTTCCCTCTTGGGGTTTCCATGCCACCTGCTGCAGACCTAGTCTAGCAGCTGTGTCCTTTAGGACCCAACTAGCTCGTTTGGACTCGGTGGTAACTGGTTCCCTCTCCTCAGATGCTACCAGACAGCACTTCCTCTTTTTATTTCAGATTTCCAGCATTCACGGTATCATGCTTTAAATTATGTTGCTTGTAGGTCTTTTAAGTCTGGTCCTTCCAGATTCATATCAGAGAGCCCTAGTCCGCTTTGAACGTACAATTTCTATAGATCTGTTATTACCATCAAGTTCTTTTTGGCCGTCTACTGCAATAATTTTAGTATTTATCAAGCCAGTCTTGATGGTGGATATTGAAATCCCCTACCCAGAGTACATTTTGTACCCTTGCCATCCTCGGTGTTTCCTCTAAGTGTTGTTCAACATTGAGGAGTACTGATTCATCAGCGGAGGGAGGACAGTATGTGGTAATCAGCAGGAGGTTTCCTTGCCCATGTTTAACCTGAAGGCATGAGACTTCATGGGGTCCAGAGTCAATGTTGAGGACTTTTAGAGCAACTCCCTCCTGACTGTATACCACTGTGCCGCCACCTCTGCTGGGTCTCTCCTGTTGGTGGGATAGGACATATCCAGGGATGGTGGTGGTGGTGTCTAGGACATTGTCTGTAAGGTGTGATTCTGTGAGTATGACTGTGTCAGGCTCTTGCTTAACTAGTCTGTGAGACAGCACTTCCAATTTTGGCACTAACCCCCAGATGTTAGTTAGGAGAACGTTGCAGGGTCGACAGGGCTGTTTCTGCCGTTGTCTTTACCAGTGCCTAGGTTGATGCCAGGTGATCCGTCCAGTTTCATTTCTTTGAGACTATGTAGCGATTGGTACAACTGAGTGGCTTGTTAGGCCATTTTAGAGGGTAATTGAGAGTCAATCACATTGCTGTGGGTCTGGAGTCACGTGTGGGCCAGACCAGCTGAGGGTGGCAGATTTCCGCACCTGAAGGACATTAGTGAACCAAGTGGGGTTTTCTCACAATCGCCAATGATTTCATGGTGATCAGTAGATTCTTAATTCCAGACCTAAAAAAAATTATTGAATTCAAGTTGGTGGGATTTGAACCTGGGTCCCCAGAACACTAGGTTTCTGGATTAATAGTCTAGTGATAAGACCACTAGGACATCGCCTGCTCTACAAGTTCTTCTAGAACTTATTTTGGTCTGCTAAATCAGATCCTTGACCAGTCCCCTCTATTTAGAATTAATCATGCTCAGTTGAGATGATCACATAGTTTGTTAGCACCCACTCCTGAGGGCCACAGATGAACAATGAATTTTCTACTTGGATGAGGTACAGATGGAGTACCATGTGTCTATGGAACCCCCATATGAAAAAGGCATCAGTAGCTTCAGGACAAAGTAGCTTTTAATTTCCTGATACACCTGCTAAAAATAGGATAAATACTAAAATTATTGCAGTAGACTGCCAAAAAGAACTTGATGGTAATAACAGATCTATAGAAATTATATGTTCAAAGCTGACTAGGGCTGTCTGACATGAATCTGGAAGAAACAGACTTAAAAAAAACAACAAGCAACGTTAAAACATAATTTAAAGCATGATACTGTGAATGCTGGAAATCTGAAATAAAAAGAGGAAGTGCTGTCTGGTGGCATCTGTGGAGAGGGAACCAGTTACCACTGAGTCCAACATGATGACTTGTCATAAGAACAAAACTGGAGATATTTACGGAATACATGTATAATTAGAAACATCTCTATATTTAAAAAATGTAAGTTACCTCAGATTTTATACATGGCTAAGTATTTAGCAAAATGTTTATAAAATGGTTTCTTTTTGAATTCTTTACAGGATAGCCACCCCATTAACCATGGATATGTATGCATGGACTGGGAAGCAGGCAGTCCTGTACAATGGAATTCTACTGGTGGGTGTTGGTGTAGAATCCATTGTTGTTTTTATGACAACAAAATTTCTTTCGAAAAGGTAACTATATTAAATTTTTTTTGGAAACATTTTCATTCTTTTAAAGTTATGTTTTGTTACAATATCCATTTGCTTTATCTCCTTAACAGATTTCAGGATCGTTTGTTGCTGCTTGGAGGATTTGTTATAATTTTCCTTGGGTTCTTTGTTTTGCTACCATGGGGAAACCAGTACCCTCCAATCCAGTGGACAGGTACAATTTGATTTGTCTTCAAACACTGAAGGACCTAGTATTTTCTTTTTGGTATTAGTGCATGTACAATGTGTGTTCATCGTTTTTTTTTAAATGTGCTGTTTTTTTAAGGGTATTTTTTGGTGCTTTTCGCTGGTATTCACTATCTTTTTGACTAATTTCTATTCAAGAACAGTTTTGAAAATGATTCCAAGAACTCCTAGATTCAGTCAACTTGGCACAACACGTAAATTCACAGAAATATCTCGGGGAACTCAGTCAAAATTTGACAACACTGTTGTTAAGGAAGGAGATCACCTTGCTAGCAACAATTGTGGTACTCATTTCATTTGTATGAAAGGGGGCGGGTTCATGATTTTCAGCTGGATTCCTCCCTGTTCAATGATCATGCGACTGTTATAGGTGTAGTGCTGTGATTACTATTTGGATGTACTGAATTTAGAAAGACCTTGTCTTGATAAATGCCAACAGTGCCCTGAATTGTTAATTTGCACAAATAATTTCTTTTTGTGAACAGCCATGGTTCCAGCTGCTATCTTGATTATTTCATTTGGATATGTAGTCATGAAAATATGATTTATAAGGTAATTTAAATAACCGTTAATTTTCTTGTGCCTTTTACAATGCACCAGTAATGTTGTTCGAGATCTCTATAAGCAATTTCCATCTCAGAAGGCTGCTCTTTTTATGATATGGGTTGGGAGTCTGGTTGAGGTTTCAGTTGCTTATTTGAAAAGTTCACTGAGCCTTAGGCATAATTGATTTTGCACTGTTGCAGAGTAAAATTTCCCAGCATTTGAATGACAAAGATTATGGCAAGACAGTTGGGAAAACAGGGCAAGAATGGAAAAATAAGAATCTTGAAGTCGAGAAAAAAATCGTACAATTTTCTGCGTAAGATTTCAATTGTTTGTATTCACAGCAGAAAAGGAGATGGCTAGCCAGAAATCCTGAGGAAATTAAGTGGATCAGGGTCAGGGACTGAATAAAACTAACTTAAGTTTCTAAAAAGAAAAGGTGAAGAAGAAATTAGTGGAATTAGAGTGACAAGTTATCAGAACTTCACTGTTTCCACTCAAAGGTGTTAAAGTAGGGGAGCACACTGTAGGTACCCTAACTATAATCTTTCAGAGTTCCCAGATACAGGAGTAATCCCTCTGGATTGAAAATTGCACACATCACACTGCCTTTTAAGAAGGCCGAAAGAAGAATATCAGGAAATTACTGACCAATTAATCTAACACCTGTGGTAGGGATATTGTTGGAATTATAATCAAGGATATAGGGTAACTGAACACCTCAAATTTTCAGCTGATCAGGGAGAGCCAGCATGGATTCATGACAGGTAGATCATTCCTATCAAAGCTCATTGAATTTTTTGAACAGGTCACCTAAAGTAGTAGACAGGGTAAGGTCAATGCATGTTATTTATCAAATGCCTTCTGAAAGTCTGTAATAGACTTAACAAAGGTAGAAGCCCACAGAATTGAGGGCAACTTATTGACATGGCTGGGAAATTGATTGAGTAGCAGGTGAAGGATAAAGGACAGGTACTCCATTGGCAAGATGTCAACAAGGAATGTTTTAGGGTCTCAATTATTCACATTCATAAATAATGACTTGAGTAATGGCATTGAAAGGCATCCATTAAATTTGCTGAGGACACAAAGTTAGGTGTTGTTGTTGCCAACGTGGATGATGGCATGACATTATTGTGATATTGATAGACTAAGTGAATTGCTACAGTTGTGGCAGATGGAGTTCAATTTGGGGCGGCACGGTAGCTCAGTGGTTAGCACCCCTGCCTCACAGCGCCAGGGACCCGGGTTCAATTCCACCCTTGGGCGACTGTTGTGGAGTTTGCACATTCTCCCCGTGTCTGCGTGGGTTTCCTCCAGGTGCTCCGGTTTCCTCCCACGGTCCAAAGATGTGAGGTTAGGTGGATTGGCTACGCTAAATTGTCCGTAGTGTTCAGGGATGTGTACATTAGGTGGGTTATAGGGAGATAGGTCTGGGTGGGATGCTCCAAGGGTCGGTGTGGACTTGTTGGGCTGAAGGGCCTGTTTCCACACTGCAGGGATTCTATGTGTCTGTGATGTTCTATGAATGTAACCAAGGTGAGGTTATCTGTTTTGGATCAAAAAAGGATAGATCAGGGTACTTTCTAGATGGTATGAAGTTAAATACAGTGGATGTCCAAAGAGACTTGGGGATTCAAGTGCACAAATCTTCAAAATACCACAAACCGATGTAGAAAATAATCAAAAAGATTAATGGAATGCTGGGCTTTATATTTAGGGAACTAGAATATAAGGAAGCAGAAGTTATGTCGCAGCTACATAAAAGGTTAGTTAGACCTCATTTGGAGTACTGAGAGCAGATCTGGGCACCACACCTTAGGAAATATATATTGGCCTTGGAGGGAGGCTTACAACAATGATACCTAGACTTCAGGTTTAAATTATGAGGAGAGATTATGCAAATTATGCCTATTTTCTCTAGTATTTAGAAGATTTAGGACTGATCTGATCAAAGTCTTCAAAATATTAACTGGAAAAAACAGGGTAGATAAAGATTAACTCCACTGGTTGGGTAATTCTAGAATTAGGGGGCATATCCTGAACTTTAGGGCCAGACCGATGTTAGGAAGCACTTCTACACACGGTGGTAGAAATTTGGAAATCCCTTCTACAAACAGCAGTAAACGCTAGATCAATTGTTAATTTTAAGTCCTGAGATGGATTAATTTTTGTTAAGCAAATGTGTTAAGGGACATGGGCCAAAAATAGGCATATGGAGTTAAGCCACAGAATGGCATACCCCTGCTTCTTTATTCCTAGCTGAGAATCTTGCTGGTAAATGGCATGGAACTGATTTGCACGCATTGATATCTGATAATTAGCTAATCTTGTCTCATTTACACATTGGTTGAGATTTTCCCAGGCAGCAGATGCAGCTCACTGGCATCTTCTGTGGGCTTGCATTTTGATCAACATCTCCAAGGCATATTGCATGAACAGCGATGCCTGTAACCTCTATGCAGACATTGGCAACAGCAAAGTGCGAACCTCATCACATCTATGTTCTATGTTCTACATCACCATCATGGCACATCTTTGACTCACTTTTATAAAAGTTCAGCAGTTTCATACTGATACCTTACATTGCAAAGTGGACTGGCAGCAGCACTGCAGGCAGGGACACAGACCCATCTCACACATCAGGACAGGGGGCATCTCTGAGCTGTTAGCTCGCTTTCTCAATGCTCACTGCAATTTGTGCACACAAAGGTAGGTAGCTTGTCATGGTTGTCAGCAGTAAGCAGTAAAGAGGATGGACATAGTGCATAGTTGGCATTGTACAATATCCGTTTGACACCTGCACTATGTGGCAGCAGCTTACATGGCAAACCAAAATGTACTTCAGCAGAGCACTCTTTATTTTGCACACACACAAAGATCATAAGAAATGGTATTCTACACAAATCATATGGCGTTGTACAAGGGGTGTCAAACCTTGGGCAGTATTTAATTAATAAAATAGTTAAAGAGGTGGGGAAATAATTGGACCAAGATGGTGAACAGAATTATTATTTAAATTGAGAAAAAAACTGCAGACAGTTGAAACACAAAAGGACTCAAGGTAATTTGAACATGAAACATGAAAGCTAGCATACAGATGTAACAGGTAGTCAGGAAGGCTAATGGAATGTTGGCCCTTATTTCAAGGGGGTGGAGTATAAGAGTAATGAAGTCTTATTGCAACTGTACAGGTTGCTGGTGATGCCACACAAGTAGTATTGTGAGCAACTGAGATCTAACCAGTTTCCAATGTAAATTCATCATAGCCTCCTCCTTCTTGTACTGGATGTCCATAATGTTTGCAATTCTCTACCACCGCCCCCCACCAAATCTAGGGAAGATTGAAAAATAATTGCCAGCGTTTCTGCAATTTCCACTCAGTTATTTTACATGAAAATAGTACAGAATCTGCAAATAGTGTATTCTGAGAAATATAACAATAACCTCAACAGAATGTCAAATACAAGATTCTTCCTTGATGTTTATGGGGACAAAATGTAAAATAAGCTGCTGTCAGTATGTCAGTACAACCATTTCCACAGGTGTGGACTGCAACATAACTTTATTTTCTAGAGAAAACATTATTCAAGAATCGATACAATAAATTTGACTCACTTCTCATCCGCCAGTGTGCTTGTTCTTGAAGATATTTTTAGGATTGTTATAATTGAATTAATAGTTTCAGACTTTAATTCTTAATACTTAATTCTTTAATACTTAAATACCTTTGGACTTCAAATATCCTTATAAAGAATATAGCTGAAATGAGAGGTAACAGCTTTTCATCATGCATTTGTTAAAACTAGCATATAAGAGACAGACTTGAGAGGAAAAAAGAAGTACATCAATTTGTACAGCATGAGAAGAGAGTGCTATTTGGTTGGGCGATTGTTAGCATGATGATGTAGCAAGAATAGTTTATTGTCTTAGGGCTCAGATCAGGCAGGTATATTCTGATTGTTCAGGATGTTGTCATGGAAAGTCAGCAGAGATTGGCTGTCTCCATGGCCCCGTTTTTTCTAAGTGCAGCTTATGAATTCCTTTTGCCTACATAAAATAGCGTTCAGTGTCTTAATACATGTAGTAGCTTCTAACACATGCAAATGTAGTAAATTAATTTCAATAACAAAATCCCATTGTTTTGAGATTTACAAACACAGGCTGTTCAAATACAATTGGCATGCCGCCCACGATGTGTGGTCAGGTAGGATTTGTTTGGTTATGGACCACCAGTTGTAGGACATCATGGAAACTCCTATCACATTACTTAATTGTGTGGTACGATGATTCCAGCTGATAGTAGTACCAGAAAAGTCAGATCCCATAATGAAACCTGGCTTGATAGATCAAATTTTTTTTTTGTTGCTTAGTTACTGTGGTGGTTAGCAACTGGGACTTTTTCACGGAAGGCCGCATGTTTTCTTTAACACTGTAACAGAAGTTTATTACACACACAAGTAGTATGAAGAAAAAAGCTAAATATCTGACAGGTAGAATGATCACAAAGCACTCAGTAGAACAATATTTCAGTCTGTTTCCTGACACTAGCTTATTACAGTGTCTCAAGACTAGAGATATTACAGGCAATATCCCAACTGTTTAGGCTTCTACTTAACTGACATCTTTGTCTCCTATCCAACATCCAAGAAACAAATTTAATGAGTCTTTTCCCAAATCTACCAAGATAAATATTTCTACAAACCTGACAGCCTAACCTTCCTTAGTTCTCATAACCTGTAGGTTTCTACCAACACTCCTGGTGAAATTTCCAAACTAATTATTGTTCTGCTAAAGTAACTTATTCCCTGAATTTACCTGAATCATGCTCTTAGGAGAGAAACTAAACTGGCTTGCAAACTCAACACTGGTATCTGCTGAACTGAACAATTTGCATCAAAACTGAATTTAAATAAAAATCAATGATCATAAATACTTATGAATTCTGAACCAGAAACAAAGCTTACCTTTAAAACTAAAACCATATGTTTACGCTACTGGTCACAACACTGGAATATGTAAATAGCTTTCCATTAACACTGTAGGAGTTTGCAGTCACCTTCTTTCTGAATATTGTATTAGGTCACTGTTCTGGAATGACTCAAAGTCTTCACAAAAATACTTGTGTTACTGTTTTGAAATTCAGACTCCAATTATACAAGTTATCCATTCATTACAGTTCGGTAAAACATCTTTTTAGCTTGGTGGCAGCATCCTGTGCATGGAGAAAACCACTTGTGGATTTTCTGTAAACTTGCAGGGTACCCATTATTCTGAGGGAAGTTTTATATGCCTATCTCAGTATGAAGCTTACAATGATGAGAAAATGGCTAGGGCCCTAATGACAAGGTTGCCATTAAGATTGATCTTTAGCACATGAACAGTGTACATATTGACTAGAGAACTCAATACCAGATTCCTCAACTAAGACATTGTAGCCCACACATACATGAATGCATAGAGCTATGTTAATGAATCCTATCATATTTGTCACCAAGTGGATTACCACTCTTATACAAGTCCAACACACAAATCTGCAATGTGACCTTGCAGTCATGTACAGTGGCAGGTCCTATAGATATAAACTTGGAATTGTCATTTGAGCACAAAGTACATTTTGTTGATGTAGTCCATAAGATTGTAAGATGTAGGAACAGAAATAGGGCATTCAGCCTATCAAGAGATAATGGCTGACCTGATCATCCTCAAACCCACATTACTGCCTTTTCTCCGTAAGCCTTGATTCTCTTGCAGTTTTAAAAAAACGTCAATTTTAGCCGTCAAAATATTTAACAACCCTGCCTCAAAAGCCCTCTGCAGTAAAGAATTCCACAGATTACCATGCTCAGAAAAGAAATTTCTATCTCTGATTTAAATGACCCCTTAATCTGAGATAATGCCCTGTGGTTCTGGACTCTCCTACAAGATGAAACAACTCTTCCTATCTATCCTGACAAGTCTCGACAGAATCTTATATGCTTCAATAGGTTGCCTTTCATTCTTCTACACTCCAATAAGTACAGGCCCAACTTGCTCAACCTCTTGTCGTAAGATATTTCCTCCATACCCAGGATCAACCTAGTGAACCTTCTTCAGACTACCTGCAATACCAGTACATTGTCTCTTGAATAAAGAGGAGTCAAACTGTTCAAAATATTCTAGCTAGTACCATGTATCATTTTAGCAAGACTTCCCTATTTTTGTACTTCATTCTGTTTCCCTATGATCTGCTGAACAATCTGTGCACAAGGGCTCTAAATCCATCTGTGCTGCAGCTTTCTTTATTTAAATAATATTTGCTCCCTCTATTCTTCCTGCCAAATGTATAATTTCAAATTTGCCCACATTATATTCCATCTATCAGGTTTTGCCCGCTTGCTTAACCTACGAATATATTCCTCTGTAGCCTGTGTCATCTTCACCACTTGCCTTCCCATCTATTTTTGTGTCACTACAATTTGGTAATAGTATATTCACTTCCCTCACCCAAGTCACTAATATGTTGTTACAGGGTCAAATCAAATCAAACTCTCTGTCCCTATATTTGAGTAAAATTGAAATACTCAATTACCTCCAAATGGTTCCTAACCAGACTTTGTGAAGAATCCATACCAGATACAAAGTTTATTTCTGAAAAAAAATTAACAATTTATTTATAATAGAGTAGCTTTAGCGAAGTTTAAAAAACACACTCTAATTAATGTTTATGATTTAAACCCAGTCTTCTTTGAATCTAGCCCCTACACTCACACAGACAGACACAGTTGAGGGATAAATCAAAAGAAAAATGGTGACATAAGTGGCCGGAGACAATACAATGTGAAGCTGGAGGAACACAGCGGTTAGGCAGCATCAGACAAGCAGGAAAGTCGAAGTTTTGGGTTTGCAGCCTTCATCAGGACTGGGGAGGGGGAAGGGAGCTCGGAAATAAATGGTGGGTGGGGCTGGGAGAAGGTAGGGGATTGTGGAGATAGGTTGTGGGAAGGGTGGGCAGATAGGTGAGAAAGAAGATGGACTGCTTGTGTCAGGTGAAGGAGGCAGGGATGAGAGGGAGGGTTGGACACGCGACAAGGCTGTGATTGGGGAAATTTTGAAACTGGTGAATTCTACGTTGAGGCCATTAGGCTGTAAGCTCCTGAGGCGGAATATGAGGTGTTGTTCCTCCAGTTTACACGTGGCGTCATTGTGGTAGTGGAGGAGGCCCAGGATGGACATCTCACCAAGGGAGTGGGAGGGGAAGTTAAAATAATTGGAAACCAGGAGGTGGTGTTGATTGTAGCATACAGAGTGCAGATGCTCTGCAAATTGGTCTCCGAGTTGGCGCTTGGTCTCACCCATGTATAGAGGAGACCACAGCGGGGGCAATGGATACAGTAGACCAGCTTGGAGGACATACAAGTGAATCCCTTTCGGATTTAGGAAGATTGTTTGGGGCCTTGGATGGAGGTGAGAGGGGAGGTGTAGGGGCAGGTGTAGCACTCCTGCGGTTGCAGGGAAAGGTAGCGGGTGTGGAGTGGATGAGAGAATTACGGAGAGAGCGGTCCCTATGGAAGACAGATAGGGATGGGGAGGGAAATATCTCTTTGGTGGTGGGGTCGGATTGCAGATGGTGAAAATGGCAGAGGATGATACGCTGGATGCGGAGGTTGGTGGGATGTTATGTGAGGACCGGGGACTCTGGCCTTGTTTTTGTTGGGGGAAGGGGGTTTGAGGGCAGAAGTGCAGGAAATCTAAAAGATGCAGTTGAGGGCATTATGAATCACTGGAGGGGAGAGATGTTAAGGTCCTTGAAGTAGGAGGACATCTGGGATGTCTGGGAGAAGAATGTTCCTTCTTGGGAGTGGATTTGGTGGAGGTGGAGGAATTGGGAGTATGGGATTGCATTCTTGCAGGAGGGTGGGTGAGAGGAGGTGTAGTCAAGTTAGCTATGGGAGTCAGTGGCTTTGAAATAGATGTCGGTGCTGAGACAGTTAATGGAGATGAAGACGGAGAGGTCCAGGAAGTGGAGGGAGTTGTTGGAGATGGTCCAGGTGAATTTGAGGTTGGGGTGAAAGATGTTAGTAAAGTTGATGAATTGTTCAAGCTCCTCCTGGGAGCATGCAGCAGCTCTGATACAGTCATCAGTGTAGGGAAGGAAGAGGTGAGGGATAGTGCCAATGTAACTGCTCGACATATCCTACAAAGAGGCAGGCGTAGCTCGGCCCTATACAGGTGCCCATAGCCACTCCTTTAGTTTGTAGGAAGTGGGAGGAGTTAAGGGAAAATTTGTTGAGGCTAAGGACAAGTATCGGTGGAGGGGGACTGGCTGGGCCTGTGGGAGTGGAAGAATTGGAGGGATTTTAGGTTCCTCTCATGGGGGGGGATACTGGTGTAGAGAGACTAGATGTCCGTGGTATTTGGGGCTTGGGAATTGAAAGTCTTGGAGCAGGTGGACGGTGTGGGTAGTGTCCCAAATGTAGGTGGGGAGTTCCTGGACTGGGGGAAAACTGAGTCAAGGTAGGTGGAGATGAGTTCAGTGGGGCAGGAGCAGGCTGTCAGGTTTGTGGATTTTGGAAAGGAGATAGAAATGGGTATTGTGGTGTTGGGGAACAATGACGTTGGAGGCCTCCTCAGGTAATGAGATTATTGGCGGTCTGGAAGATGATGGTTTGGAGACCAGGGATGGGGTCATAATCAAGCAACAGTATGAAGAGGTGCTGGAGAGTTGGCACCTGGCCTCAGCGGTGTAGAGGTTAGTATGCCATACCACCACCATGCACCACGCCCCAACCCCATCAGTGGGTTTGATGGTGAGGTTGGGATTGAAGTGGATGGAGCAGAGGGCTGCACGTTCCGTTGGGGAGAGGTTGAAGTGAGTATGAGGGGTGGAGAGGTGATTGATGTTGCAATGACAGTTTTAAGAGGTCAAGGGAGGGTAGAAGGCCATAGGGTGGTGTCCAAGGGGATGAGGTTTATTGGAGGTGGGTGAAATGGTCGTTAGAAGTGGGTTAGACTCTGGGTCAATGAAATGGGCGTGGAGGCAGCGGAAAAAAGAGTTTGACTTCTTGGCGTGTATGGTTCATTGATCTGAGAGTCCTTTGCTGAGGACTGACCATTTGTCATCAGTGAGGGGGAGATCTGGGGTGTGGGGTGTGGGGTGGGGGTGCATTGTGAATACCCAGCAGACCTTGGGGCTAGGGCTAGGGCTAGGGCTAGGGCTAGGGCTAGGGCTAGGTAGAGCTGGAGCTAGGGGTGAGGGTGAAGACTGTTGCAGGAGTGGGTGTATGTGTATGGGAACAGTCACATGGGCAGAAGAAGTAGCGATGTTGGCAGCGTTAGCAGAAGTGATGTAGTTGACATTGGAAGCAGTCTTCGTGATTCATAACACCACATGCACAAGGGATTGTATCTTGCTTGCTTTCTGAAGACACTGCTCAATGTAAATAACTTCTAGTAGGTACAGCAGAATAATCATTTGCTTTTTAAAACAGAGACTCAAAAAGTTGATAACGGGAGGATAAGCAGGGAGAAATCAAACCTGTCCTATAGCTTTAGCAGCCATAATCCTTCTGACAGAAAACATTTAACTTTGGCTGCTATTTCCTTTGTTGGACTGATTGTCATTAATATCCAAACATTGGTTAACTGTTTGAGCATAATATATCCTCACATCTGAAACACCTATAGCTTTCTTTGAGCAAGAATCAACCTGCAATTTAACCTACAGGTCTAGCCTCAAAAAAAAATCAGTTTTTTTTCAAAATGAAAACAAGCTTTTGCTTACAGTTCAAAGGTCACCTTCAGCTTCCAGCTCCAAACTACAAAATGATAAAAATAAAAAGGTCTCAACGCTATGATATATAACTGTACCGCACCCCTGAACCCTGTGACACTTCACTAATTATAGCTTGCCGTCCTGAAAGTGTCCTCCTTTTATCTCAGTTCTCCATCCATGTTAATATACTACTCCCATCACTGTAGGTTATGTTATTAAATAGCCTGTTTCGTGTACTGGTTTCCCTTTATCTATTCTGCTTGTTACCTCTAAAGAGTTTTAATAAGTTTTGCATGCATTATTTTTGCCTTCATGAATCTATGCTAGCTTTGCTAGATTGTGTATTTCAAAATGCTCTACTTAAAATGCTCATCCATTATAATAGCTTAAAATGTTAGTCTAACTGGCCTATAATTATCCACTTTTTTTCTCGCCTTTGGATTTTGAATTGACGTGTTACATTGACAGTTTTCCAGAATCTAAGGTTTCTTGGATGCACTGGTTATAATCTTCCACTATCTCTGTAGCTACTTCCTTTACCTAGGCTAGGTCTAAGGGATCTATCAACTTTTGACACCATTGATTTTGTGTTGTTTCTTTTCTGGTGTTATTTCCTCTCCCCTTGATTATTTAGGATTTTTGCAATCAATAGCTGTTGTGTCCTCTACTGTGAAAGATGATGCAAAGTATTTATTGAACTCTTCAGAAACTTTACCATTTCCTATTTCCCCAGCCTTGTCCTAGGGAATCCTACATTCACACTGACCTCACTCTTCCATGTATTTAAAAGACTTTTGCTGTCAACTATTTCTTTTTTCCACCCTCTTTGCCTTTTTAAAATTTACCCAATCCTCCATCATACTAATCTCTGCTTTGTATTTTTTTCCCCTTTTGAACTTGAAGCAATCCCTACCTTCCTTTGTTGGAATACTCTGGCTGGCATATCCCTTTCTTAAAATCCTTCTTTCTTAAAATCCTTCTCTCACTGGTATATCTTTGTTATTTTCTTCAATGTTTGCTGTCGATCCTTAAACGTAAGTATGGCTATTCCAGTCATATTGGTAGAAATAGGATATTGAGGATACATAGGTAGTTTCTCAAAAAAGGTAAAAAATTTAGTCATTTATATGCACAAAAATTTGTTTGCCATCAGCTATTTCATGGAAAGACAATCAATTGCATGTTAAGAATAAATAACCCAATTATTTTTCTATCATTTACAGAGATTAAGAACACTTCCAATTACAATTCTGCTGAAATGAAGTATAATGAGTCATCCATAATTACGTGGAATTTCTTAACACAACCTTCATTGTACCTCAATGCTGAGAGAATAGGTTGTCCTGTGCAGCAAGTGTGGTGTCAGCATATTCCTATCATCCATCTAGCTCAGTACATCCTTTCCGCAGTACTGATTGGAATGGGGTACCCAGTTTGTAACGTTATGACCTATACATTGTATTCAAAACTTCTTGGACCAAAGCCTCAGGTAACAGATGTTTAATTATAGTACAATGTCAACAGCCATCAATGAATAAAATGAGACACTGGATTTCTCAATAACATGCTCTTCTAACAAGCGTATGGTTGTATTTATATTGTCATATTTTTGTAATTATATATTGGTGATCTTTTGCTTTCCCTGTTATGTTCTTGCATCTTATTTTAAATTGGTGTAATCAAAGACCATAGTTAGACAAAGTACTTTGACTGCTACATCGGTCTTTGTAATTTTCAAAGAAAGTATCTTACAGCACCAATATTCTGCTATCCTTTAACAAAATAGCTTGAAGTAGTTTGTAGTTGAAGTTTAACAACTGGTTTTATAAATGACAGGCGTTCCACCCCACTGACCAATTTTTAAAAAATAGAATCTAGATGAGAATCAGAGCATAAAGTCAAGCTCGTGCTAACTAGTTTCAAGAACTCAACATATACCGGGCTTGCTGTGCTCACCAGAGTATATAATTCAGGCTAAAATTGCGCAGTGAGCGAAGTTGAATTGAAGGCTTACTCACTGTCAGATCAACTATTACACGACCCAGACTGAAAGGTATTTCTTTTGTTAGCTAGGCCGTAGAAGACAGCCAATGAGAACAAGTTGGAATAAACATTCTGATCCATAACTGGAAGAAAAGCATCTCCTACAGAGGCTTAATTTGACAAATTTAAAGCCAAATTATTTTAACCATACTTGCTACTTATTTTTAAACAGCCATAGAATTGCTATTTATTTAACAGTATTAATATTAACCACAGAACTGCTTCAAAAATGTAAGTTTTTACTTTATCAACAGTGTATGACATCCAATTTTGTTCTCACTTTTAACTTCTTAGGGTGTTTATATGGGCTGGCTAACAGCCACTGGAAGTGGAGCACGCACACTTGGACCTGTGTTCGTTAGTCAAGTTTACACTCATTATGGGCCTCGATGGACATTCGGCCCCATTTGTGGGATTGTGATGGCAGCTATAATACTTATGGGTCTGATATACAACAGACTCTTAGGATTCTCAATCCACTATCAGAGACTGCAATAATGATGGGCCAAAAAAAAAAACTGATGAAACCTAACTGATTGCACTTTACATTTTATATGGACTTAACCTGCTTCAAATAAGTGGTAGGGGGATACTGCAAATGTTATTTTCACTTTGCATATTGTTGCAACTTACTTAACAGATACTAATTAAAAAAAAAAATGGATTTATCATACATAACCTCCTTGGTTCTGGTAATTTGTGTACACACGCACAGCTGACTTCTGCAACATTGAATGAATCTGGATTGTATTAAGAATTGCAACACATGGTCTAATTTTACCTGATAGAGGAACAATGTCCTTCTGACTTGAATTAGATGTGTGTGGGTATTATGCATGTACTTCCATCTTTTAGAATGTGAACCAAATATATATTTTCCTTTAGTCTCACCAAACACTGCACAAGCTAAAAATCTTGAATAACAAAAACACTAATGTCCATTCAACCCAATTCATCAAATCTGTCCACAGATGCTGCCAGACTTAAATATTTGGCGAGAGTAGGCCAGATACAAAATGCTAAGCTGCTTTATTTCTCAGTAAGGTGAGCACACTGAGTAGCTGTAAAATGTAAATTTAAAAGAATCCTAATTTATACAACTGGTGTAAAGAAAACAAAATTTGAAAATTGATATCTTAATTAGGTCACTTAAAAATAATGGTTTTTAAAAACTTATCCTCCAGCAATATTCACTACTATAGAAGCTCTTCCTTTTCTGACCCAACTATTCCCCCTGCCCCCTCACAATCTTCCAAACATCTGTTTTCTATTTCATGGTTCATATCCATTACATTGGAAGTTTTCACTTTCCCTTTCTGGTTGAGAGGTTTGATTGTTGGGATAGTTACAAGTTAGAAAGCAATGTCAACTTTATTATCTTAAAACTACCTTTCAGTTCAGCCTCTTTATATTGAAAAAATATTGTATGATACACACCACCTACAGTAATTCTTTTAAAATTGTGAAAAGGGTGGAAGATCCTGAAATGTGACAGTTTAAGGATGGGGAGTTGAGTGAAACTAAATTTATACAGCAGTAAACTACAACAAAATACAAACCAATTATTGTATTAAAATAGTCAACTATATACAAAATAGTACAAATATGTGCACAATATACATAATTTACAGTAATGCCAGGGAATGATGGCAAAGTCTAGACTTCAGTTTCTGTAAGACAATTATAATCAAAATCACAATTAGAAACAATTCATGCCATTTCAGCAACTGGGTGCTCGTTTCATTCACTTCAGCAAATCATTATTTTTCAGCTACATACTAAGGTTGGACCCCAGAGATTAAAACCAAAATTAGTAAATAGTTAATACTTACTGATTTTAAAACAAGTCAAAGTATTGGGGCAGAAGTACTGCAGCCAACTTTAACATACTTTCCACATTAACAAAATACCAGAATATATAGCATTACTTGCTAAATTTGCAAATTGCTTCGCTTTGCCATTTCAAGATTTCAAAAGGTGTTAAAAATCCAGGGTAAAAAGGTTTCATGATGCTGATGTGTAAAAGGACAGAGTACAATTCCCAATTTCATTTTGGGAGAGGAATAGGAAAAAAAAAAGGAAGTGTTTTGCTTACAACAGGTGAAATGTAAAGCTAGAACATGGCACAAACAGATCAATGCTAAAATGGTTGAAATCAAAATACATCCACAGAAGTATATAAAATGCCTATATAAAATTGTCTTACAAAAGCAAAAATGTTCATGTACAAGTTTATATAATTTGTATAAATCCCTTTATACACAAAGCAGACAAATACAATTCAACAATCTACCACTTCAACTTTTTTTTTTAAAATTGTTTTAACACATGACATTGATGTTCATTCAAAATTCACCTAAATGAGCAATAGAAAAATAAAAGTCTTCAATGTACATTAACAAGCATTACAAAATATACAGACTTTATAGCATATTTACACTTTTATAAACAATTCTTCAACTTGAACTTGGTTAGTTGTTAATCAAGTTTCATACTATTACAGAAAAAGAAAACTCCAATTTTTCTCTGAAAAGCATGCTGAACAACAGAATACCAGAAGAGAATGTTGCCAAACTTCTGACTTCACATTACAGATGAACTTGCTTACTGAATAATATGTTGGTTTGTTTGATTTGCCAGCAATCCTAGGATTGAAGAGAGGCACTGTAGTTTCCCTTTCACGTGATCTGGAATCTTCTCATTTTGCCCATACCTATTAAAACATTACAATGCTTATTTTTCATGAAGGGGAGGATGGGGCCAGTTCTGTTTAAAATCAAAATGAAACAAAAAGAAACTGCAGATGCTGGATTTCTGAAACAAATACAGAAATTTCTGGAGAAACTCAGCAAGTGTGGCAGCATCTGTGGAGACAAAATACCGTTAATGTTGAGTCCAATGTTCAGTTCTGAAGAAGGCTCACTCGACACAAACCGTTAACTATTTTCTCACCACAGATGCTGCCAGATCAGAGTGCCTTTAGCAAATTCTGGTTCTATTTAAAATCATTACACTTGACAGCTTAAAAAAAAAATTAGTATGCATTCTGACATGCATACTGACAATGGAGGACGAACTGTAGTGATGAAAGCAAGACAAAATGATAGAGAGGTGTAACAATAAAAAGATTTATATGCAGTTGTTTGCATCAATAGCAAGATAACTGGAGTAATAAAAGGAACTTAGAGACTAATTATAAATGCAGCATGACTACATAATTCAAAATATGACAATCATAAAATGAAGGGTACACATCTAAAGCTGTCTCTTTTCACTAAAAAATTTATAATTCCAATCTTTTACTTCAGGTGGTCTTAACAGATTTATAATGGTGTAAGTGGTTGTTCAGTCCTTAGTGTCCAGTAAATTCTCATCCACATCTTCCCTGAGATTTATAGAAATGTCAAACATTTTGCTATTTAGCATGACTGAATTCTAAGTTTTGGAAAATTTGCTTGTTCCATGATAGCATTATGCAGCAAGAAAAACAACTTGCATAACAGCTGTTTACAGATTGAGATTTTGTTTTCCCTAGGTCTATTAGAATCTTTAAAAAGGCTAAATAAAGTTTGAAATCTATTCAAAGAGCAGAGAGTTTACAGCAGCTTCATGACCATTCCGACTGAATATAGGAGGACTCTGCTGCAGAGATTTTGTACAAATCCACCCATTGAAGCACTTAAAATAGCAACTGATACTTTTGAGAAGACCAAATGCCAGAAGAAAATATTCTAAAATGTATTTTCCATGAATGGCATTAGTTTTATGAATATTTAGATCCTCAGATGATTTTTGTTTCGTTTCTATATACCTCCTAGCCCATTTATAAAAATGGAGGAGTTGTAGCATGACAACCAATTCATTGCTGGAATGCTGCATTTGCTGGAGTGTTGTAAATAGATGCTTTTAGTCAGGAAATAAAAGATAACCACATTTTAATTCACCATTACTAAAAAATCCTTCCTGCGATGTGTGCGCCACTGGCTGGGCCTACATTTGTTGCCCATCCCTAACTGTGTTATAGGTCGACCCACCATGCTATGAGGGAGGGACCTCCCATATTTGACCCTAGAACAGTGAAGGAATGGTGATACATCTCAAAGTCAGGATGATGCACGGTTTGGAGGGAAACTTTCAGGCAGTGGTGGTGTTACTATGTATGTGCTGCCCATGTCCTGGTTGGAAGTGCTGTCTAAAGGAATCTTGGTGCCGATCTGCAGTGTATCTTGTAGCTGGTACACAATGCTGCTGAGCACCGGTGGCAGTGTGAGTGGATGTGGTGCCAACCAAATGGGCTGCCTTGTCTTGGATAGTGTCAAGGTTTGAGTTGTTAGAGCTTATCCAGGTAAGTGAGAAGTATTCCATCACACTTCTGACTTGTGCCTTGTAGATGTCAGTAAGGTTTTGGGGAGTCAGGAGGGGACTTACTGCAGGATTCATTGCCTCTGATCTGTTCTTGTAGCTACAGTATTTATATTGCTGATACAGTGGTGGTAATGCCATTGAATGACAAGGGACAATGGCTACACTCTCTTGTTAGAGATGGTCATTACTTGGCATTTGACAGGTTTTTTTTGTTACTTTTTAAACAAAGCATGGATATTGTCCAGGTCTTGCTGCATTTCAACATGGGCTGCTTCAGTATCCGAGAAGAAAATGGTGCCGAAAAACGTGCAATTGTCAGCAAATATCCCATTTCTAATCTTATGATGGAGGGAAAGTCATTGATGAAGCAGCTGAAGATAACTGGGTTGAGGAAATCCTACAGGTGTCCTGCAACTGAAATGGCAGACCTCATCCAAACACAATCTTTTGTGCCAGGTATCACTTCAACTAGCATCTGGGACATTGTAAGATATATTCATGGAATCATGTCAGGCTCCTGTTTGACTAGTCTGAGACGGCTCCCTCAATCTTGGCACTAGCTCCCTGGTGTTACCAATGAGGACTTTGCAGCATCGACAAAACTGTTTGCCGTTGTATTTTCCAGATTAGGTTGACGCCGTCCATTCAGTTTCATTACTTTTGGAACTTTCTACTGATTGTTACAAATAAGTGGCCTGCTTAGCCATTTGAGAGGGCAGTTAAGAGACAACCATGTTGCTGGAGTCAAAAGTAGGCCAGACCAGGTAAGGATGGCAGTTTGCTTCCTAAAAAGGAAAGTTAGTGAACCAAATGGGTTTTTCTGACAATCAATGGTTTCGGGGTCATCATTAGACTCTTAATTCCAGATATTTTAAACATTGATTTCAAATTCCACCACTGCCATGGTGGGATTCAAACCTGGATCCTCAGGACATTACTTGGGTCCCTGAATTAATAGTCTAGTGCCTAGGCCATTGCCTCCCCATATCCACTATGGGTATCTCATCAAGTCATCTGATAAATATCAGAGTTGAGACTTGTTCAACACCTGTTTTTCACATCGTGAAATACAGTTCTAACTAATCCATTTGATGAGTTGAGCGTATGATTGTTATACATAGCACTTATTACATTAAAAAAATTACCTGACTGCTTGGCCCTGAGGAGATGTGTAAACAACAGATGCGACTCCAGCTTGCACCAGGAGCTGGGAACCATCGTTAAATTGAACCCAGACTTCACCACTGATTAGCTATCAAACAATAACAAACAGGATTTATAGGGTTAAACTTTTATTCCATTATTTCAAAATCCAGTTTAATAATTGAAAGTGTGATCTCATTACTTCTATTTCGATGCAAGGCCAAAAACAAAATCTTTAATACTTTCTGATACTTAGTACGAGAAGTGTTCATTTCAGTCTCCACGGGGAGTGCCATTGAACAGACAGACAGACAGTCAAAAATGACCTTTCTCCAAATAATACTTTCAGCAATTGCTTTTCAAAACATCAAACTCATCTACTGGTATAGCTATTCTTCAGAGACACCTGCCATTTTGGTTTGATCTCCCAGCTTCTTTCCACTGCAAAGAACTCACTGTACAGTAAACTTGGTCGTTCTAAGAAAACTTCTTTGGCTTCTTGTTGATACCCCACTGTTAAAGGCATTCATAAATTAGAGAACCGAGACAGTTCTTGGAGATAAAATACAGATATGATTGAATGGCAGGGCAGGCTAGTGGAATAAAGTCATAAAATAATTAGAAGTTTGCAGTACAGAAAGAAAGAAAGAAAGAAAGAAAGAAAGAGAGGCCATTCATTACATGATGCCCATGCTGACTGAACAGTAGACATGTTTCATCCCGATTCCAGCATTTTGTCTTTAACTCAATTCTTCATCTTCAAATATCTGTCCAATTCCTTTCTAAAAATAACTTATGGCCCACTCCATTTACTATAAAGCAGAAACATGCCTACTTAAATTAACCTTTATGCAGGTATCTGTAGAATAGTGTAAAATTGCAATGCACAGAAAAAAAAGGATTCTATATTAACTATTGTGATGTTATAAACTTCAGAACTTTAATGATTGTTCATGAATTGAAAAAATAAAGAAGATAAACTGTTATATATGGTAAGCAGCAGTAATAACTCGTTCTGGAATAAACTATTAAGGGGCAAGGACAAACTTTCTCAGGAACTGAAATCAAATAGTGTCTGGGAAAAGGAGGAGTGGAGACTACATAAACAACACAGTTTCAGCACTTGCTTGATAACTGGATGCCTCATGCCACAAGGACATACATGATTGATATGATTGCCCCGCAAAAGGAATGAGGAGTTAACTGCAGGAAAGCTGCATCTTCACACAGTTAAAGCCAAACATAATAAGGAACAAAGAAACTACTTCTAAAGGCAAGCTCCAGATTTGCAATATTTTGGATGAAAGGACTCTAAAGAATCAGAGATATCACACTGTAGACCTGAAGGACTAAACAAAACTGTACAAGAATCCAATACCAGAACAATACAGGAGCAGAACTTTGAACAATACAGGAGCAGAACTTTGAACAATACTGCACCAGGATCAAACTCTGGATACTTGCAGAGACGGACACTGTTGGTTGGAATCATAGCTAAATTCCACTATTAATAGCTAGAGGGGAGGGGTAAAAAAAGTGTGCCAGGGCAATAGTTATAGGGGACTCAACTGTAAGGGGAATAGACAGGCATTTCTACGGCCACAAATGAGGCTCCAGGATTGAATGTTGCCTCCCTAGTGCTAGGTCAAGGATGTCTCCGAGCAGGTACAGAACATTCTGAAAGGGAAGGGTGAATAGCCAGTGGTCGTGGTACACATCAGTATAATAAAAAAAAAGGAGGATGAGGTCCTAAAGGCCAAATACAGGGAGCTGAGAAGAAAGTTAAGAAATCAGACCTCAAAATGAGGTGATCTCAGGATTACTACTGGTGCCACGTGCTCGTCAGAGGAGAAACGACAGGATATATCAGAGGAATACATGGCTGCAAAGATGGTGTCGGAGGAGGGCATTGGGACTGGTACAAATTGGACGTGTTACAACTGGGCAGGACTGGGACTGATATCCTCGGCAGAGTTTGCTAGAGCGGTTGGGGAGGGTTTAAACTAATATCACAAAGAGAGTCAGAAAAGGCAGCAGCAAGGACAAAAACAAAAGCTAGAAAAGGGAATAAAGGAAAAAAAAAGCAATAGACTGAGAAACCAAGGACAAGGTTCAAAACAGGGCTATTGAGAAAAAAGACAAACACTGTTAAAAAGGACAAGCTCAAAAGGCTTTGTGCCTTATTGTGCACAGCATCTGTAATAAAGTGGATGAACTAATTGCACAGATAGATGTAAACGGGTAAATATAATTGGGATTATGGCGACATGGCTGCAGGGTGACCCGGGATGGGAACGGAACTTCCCAGGGTATTCGGTATTTAGGAAGGATAGGCAAAAAGGAAAAGGTGGTGGAGTGGCATTGCTGGTTAAAGAGGAGATTAACAATAGTGAGAAAGGATATTAACTCTGACAATGTGGAGTCTGTATGGGTAGAGTTGAGAAATACCAAAGGGGCAAAAAACATTAGTAGGTGTCATATACAGACCCCGAAACTGCAGTGGTGATGTCAAGAATGGCATTAAACAGGAAATTAGAGATGCATGTGATAAGGGACTACTGGTGATCATGGGTGATTTTAATCTGCACAAAGATTGGGCAAATCACATTAGCCACAATGCCGTAGAGGAGGAATTCCTGGAGTCTATGCGGGATGATTTTCTTGACCAATATGTGGAAGAACCAACTAGGCAGCGGGCCATCCTAGACTGGGTACTGTGTAATGAGAAGACAATCATTGCCAATCTAGCTGTGCAACACCCCTCGGGGAAAAGCAACCATAACATGATTGGATTTTTAATCAAGATGGAGAGTGAGGTTGTTGATTCAGAGACTAGGGTGCTGAACCTCAACAAAGGAAGCTAATGAAGATTTGTGATGCGAGTTGGCCTTCGGTTGGGTAGAGTTACTTTAAGGGACGACAGTAGATAGGCAATGGCAAACATTCAAGAACTCATGGGAGAACTACAACAACTGTTTATTCTGGTCTGTCGCAAAAGCAAAATGGGTAAGAAGGCCAATCTATGCCTTACAAAGGAAATAAGAGTATCCGCTCCAAGGAAGCAGCGAACAGATTGGCCAAGAAAAATAATAAATCCGAGGATTGGGAGACTTACAAAATTCTAACAGGACTGGATAGGGTAGATGTGGGATGATGCTCCCGATGGTGGGTGTGTCTAGAACCAGGGTCACAGTATGAGGATTCAGGGTAGATGATTTGGGATGGAGATGAGAACACGTTTCTTCACCCAAAGAGAGTGGTGAGCCTATGGAATTCATTACCACAGGAAGTAAGTAGATGCCAAAACATTGAATGTATTTCAGAGGCAACTAGATATAGCACTTGGGGCGAATGGGATCAAAGATTATGGAGAGAAAGCAGGATTAGGCTATTGAGTTGGACAATCAGCCATGATCGTGAAGAAAGGTGGAGCAGGCTCGAACGGCCGAATGGGCTCCTCCTGCTCTTATGTTTCTACTGCTATGTTGACTTGCAAGATTTAACTTGATTACTGGAGGTCTTATCTTGATTGCTACATGCAATAAGGTTTAAATCATTGTTTCAGTACTTGATTGACTGCAAAGTTTCTAAATAAGTAGCATAATTAAAGGCAGCTTGTGGCGATTTAACCACAACACTACTCGACAGCTCTCATGTAGTAACACCCATTCTTACAAAGTTAAGTGCTGCCAATCTTAAATTTTGGATTTCAAAGCAAGTATCAGGACACAAGTTATCTGTAAAACAAAAAATTTAGCTGGGCATCCTTGCTACCATGGGGAGGTACAAGGCCTACATGTTATGCCTTCTTCTACCATGTTGTGCTTTGGAAAAATCATTGATACAGACCCTGCAGTGCTCGTCACAAATACTGACTTGATTGCAAAATGCGAGTTGTTGACATTTCAAAAGAATGTTTGCATTTTTGGTACTTTGACTGTACAATGTTTCAATGTCCTCATTTTAATAATACTGACACTGCACGCACCACTGAGACTAGACACTTCCTTTATAATGATATTGCATCTTTCTGCTTATTATCTATCAATGTTTGTGTTGGCAAACTTCAGAGCTATAGGGAAGACTAGAAAAAAGTTTCTAAATTTGATGTTTACAGCCCAATTAATTTTTCTTTTGTAGAAAATGGATTAACATGATCGTTTCAGAATTCAGAGTTCAATGGAAAACTGATGAATAAACATAACTTGAAAATTTAACTATTTATTTCAAATCTAGTACGAATACTTGACAATGCTGGGATGAAAAATTGTACTAGTTTTGCCATTCTAATTAGAAAGCTATCCATAAGAAATTGTCGACTGCTAAGAATACAAGCAGTCAGTTAACAGAGAAAACCTGGGATTTCCTATCTTTGTGATAGTCAGGAGTTGGATAAATTACAGTGAATATCCATTTCAAAGTTACTTCATACTTCTGCTCGTTCTGAAAAGGCATCTATGTTTCCTGCCAATGCACAAACATGGACAATATGCTGAACAAACATGAAAAGTGCTTCCATAATTGAAGTTGAAATTGACTTATGCAAACGGTGCTCAAGTAAACATTTTTAGTGGGGTGAGTTGCTTGTATCTTATCTCCCAGTTAAGATTCATTTTTGAACTGTGACTAATAAACTGTTATTTCAAGGAAATCAAAGAAAGTTGACAAATGTAGTCCAATAATGGTGATGTAGTAAAACCTCTTCATTCATAACAATCATAAAGAACTTTGGTGACATCACACCATACAATCTCACTCAACGAAGAATATACTAGCCTTAGAGAGGGGTGCCATGAAGGTTCACTAAACTGGTTCCTTGCGAAAGGGATTGTCCAATGAGGAGTGATTGAACAGACCAGGATTCAAAATATGGTGCAGCAGGCAAAATTACCTTCAAAATATCACAAGTAGCCCACAAAATAATAAAAGCAAACACAGAAAAGTTTGTCATCAATATTAATTAATGATGGCTCCTGAATAACTGCACATACATTTCATCCAGGCCAAGAAAATGTGGAAAATTAGAATGGAGGAGCATAAACATGGGAGAGCTGGAATATGAGTTTGATTCTTTCAATCTCAGATTATATCACTCACTCTCATGCTAGCTGCTCCAGCTCTTATCCCTTCTACTCTTACTCTCCTCCAGAGGAGAATTTAAGATTGGAGGAGTAACAATGGTGGGAAGGACGTATGTGAGCAGAGGAACTGGAATGGCAGCATAAAAATGACAAGAAATTTGAAAGCAAATAACAACTGAGTTGAGTCAGGGCAAGAAGAGGAAGAAACAAACAGAAATAAAATTCTCTTCAGACCAAAATGCTCAGAACTTTATTCATTGATTCTAATTCAAAATAGGAAAAGGGCACTCAGTCCCTCAAGCCTGATCTACCATTCTACGTACACAGCTATAATTACTCCACATTTCCAAAATATCCCTGATAACCTTTCATTCTCTTACCTGTCCTAAATCTGCATACCTCTTCCTTAAACAAAGACCCTGCTGCAAACACTTTTGAGGAGCATTTCAAAGATTCACACACCTCAAAAAAATCTCATCGGCCTTATATATGCGATTCCTAGTTTCTAACAGTGACGCCTATTTCAAGATTTGCCTGCTGCTGTAAACACACTTTTCACATCCACACCCAGAACCTCTTGGGATCTTGTGTTTCAATCAACTTGTTCCTTAATCCAAACTTCAGCAAATACAACTGTAGCCTGCCTAATCATTCCAGATATTAGTCTAGTAAATCTTTTCTGAACTGCTTTGAATGCATTTAGATCCTTCTTTAAAACAAGCAAACCAATTCTGCATACAATACTCCCAATGCCCTGTTTAATTGAAGCACAACCACCCTACTTTTATAGTTATTTTTTTGAGGAAAATTGAAAGCCTATTAGCTTTTCTGATTGGTTGCTCTACTTGCATAGCAGCTTTTTGCAATTCATGCACTGGGCCACCAAGATCCATCTGCATTTTTCACCATTTAGAGAATGTCTTTTTTACTGAGTCAAAATGGATATTTTCCCACAAACTCCATTTGGCAGATTTTTGCCATTTGCAGCCTGTCTATATCCCTCTTCATATTTTAAAAAGGTAGATATTGAAAGGCCATCAGCAAATCTAGAAACTATACCTTTGGTCTGTGCATTTCATTTATTTTATATAAAATAAACACCCCAGCATAGATCCCTGGTGCCACATTGCATACTACTTCTTGCCAACCGGGAAACAAAAAACCAAACTCATTTGTGCCTATTTATTGGCAAGAATAAAAAAGTTTGGAACTAGTTACCCCTATACCATGAGCTTTTACTTTCTGCAATAACCTCTGTGGCACCACATCAAAGGCCTTCTGGAAGTCTACTTACAATACATCCTAGTTCCCCTTTAGCCAATTGGTTTGATTTCTTTGGCAAAACAAAATGTACTGTGGATAAATATTATTTTCCTTTCAGTAAACTATGTTGACACTGTCTGATTACCTTGTATTTCACCCCCCCCCAAAATACCCTGCTGTAATGTCTTCAATAAACGTGATTCATCATAGAAAAGTTTTTTTTCTTTATTCACTCATGGGATGAAGACGTCACTGGCTAGGCAGAATTTATGCCCCATCCCGAATTGCCCAGAGGGCAGTTAAGAGTCAAACACATTGCTGTGGGTCTGGGGTCACATGTAGGCCAGACCAGGTAAGGATGGCAGTCTCCTTCCCTAAAGGAAATTAGTCAACTAGATGGGTTTTTCCTGACAAATCGACAATGGATTCATGGTCATCATTAGATTCTTAATTCCAGATTTTTTATTGAATCAAATTCCACCATCTGCCATGGTGGGATTAGAACTTGGCTCTTCAGAATATCACCTGGGTCTCTGGATTAACAGTCCAGGGAAAATACCACTAGGCCATTGCCTAGTTTAAATTCTTGGCTTATAGTTTTCTGCTTTCTGTCTCACACCTTCTTTTAATCAAGTAGCTATATTCGTTGTTTTTAATCTAATGGAACCTTTCCCAAATTCAAGGAGCTTTGGATAATTAAACACAATTTTCAACTAATACACTATCCACTTCTAGATTTGCTGATGGCCTTTCGATACCTACCTTTAAGTTGTGAAGAGGGATACAGATAGGATGAGAATAGGCAAAAATCTGCCAAATGGAGTTTACCATGGAAAAATGTGAAAATGTACATTTTGACTCAGTAAATAAGACATTTTCTAAATGGTGAAAGATGCAGATGGATCTGGGTGGCCTAGTAACTGAATTGCAAAAAGGTGCTATGCAAGTCCATGAAGAAGTCCATCAGGACCCAGTGACTTTTCAGTGCACAACTCCAGCAATTGGCTCAATATCACTCAACTTATTCAGTCTGGTCTGCCATTCAATCATGGATGGTATTTTTGTCAATCCCATTCTCCTGCCTTTTCCCAAAAATCTTTTATCCCTTTACGAATCAAGAACCTCTATCTTAAATATACTCAATGGCTTGGCTTTCACAGCCTTCCATGGCAATAAGTTCCAGACTCACCATTCTTTGGCTCAAGAAGTTCCACCTCCCTTTCATTTCCCCGTTTACAAACTATTTCTAGTACATTACTTATATCCATGAAGTGATGACTGATGAAAAAATATCTGTTCAATTCTTCTACCCTCTCTTTATTTTCCAGTATTAATTTCACTTTTTAAAAAAGATGAAAGCTCACTTGTAAATTCAAGTACATATAGAGAAGATTCTGTTTTCACGTTGCTACCTAAAACTTTCTCTTACTCCAATTTGTCTCTAATTTATTGAACTTTTAATCATGCCTTGCTGTTTCATCCTTTCTACCTTCAAATGTCTTATTTAAACAAAGTATGGACTCGAAGAGCCGAATGGCCTGCTTCTGCATCTTTGAGTTGTGTTACAGAGAGCAGAGGTGCGCCAGGAGTTCTGGCAGTTGTTAGGATGCAGTGTCTTTTTAATGTATTTGCAAATACCAAGTCCCTCGCTCACGGCTCTCCCAGTTACTAATTTACCTTGCATATTCAGATAGGAAAAAGAACTGGAATCTCAACAGTACTATGGGCAGATCAGAAGTAAAAAGGATGTTAAGAGGCAGATTTAGCATAGGTAAAATGACTAGTTGGATCTCTGACTGAGAGCAAGAACAACAGCTGATTGAACATTAGGGGAAATGAAAAAAATCCGGGGATAGCCTGGAAGGGTAGAGAATTGAGGTTCAAAAAAACCCCACAAATCTTGAAGGGCTGAAAAGCAGACTGCTGCTCCAATTGCACCAAAATGATTTCCATTACACATATTGATTAAGAATATGCAGTGCTATGTTGCAGTCTTTTGCTGTAGTTTACTAATATAACCAGCATCTTCAGTGGTAATTTTTTTTTGCTGCTGATTACTAACTGGTTTCTCCCCATTACAGTAGAACAGCAATGACAAGCTGGGACTTACCAATGGGGACCACCAATTAAAACCCTGAATACTATACAGAAAGAAAGAAACCGGATGGGATTGGATTTCCTTTTGCTTTCCTCCAGGCCTTATTGAAGGATGTGATTTGGGATTTTACAAGGTTCACAGTTTATAAAACATTAAGAACATGGTTCTAATCCTCTATAAAAAAAAGGGAAGAAATTAAAAATCTCCTTAGACCGCGAAGGCGGGGGAGGAAGCGCATGTGGGGGAGGGGGTGGTGGTGTGGTAGGGTTGGAGGCTGGTGCAGGAGGGGGGGAAAAGCATTTTTTCCCCCTACCCTTTTCTTATGCCACTTCAAGTTCTCAATATAATGAAATAACAAAATTAAATTCTGAAGATTATGTTAGACTCAGGGTGGCAAATACTGAGCCATATCATAAACTTCTACCTGCCTAACTATTACCAATAGTTACAGTTACCATAGGTACAGTTACACAACAAACACCTTAGCATTTCGAGATGATGAATTGATCATTTTTACATACATACCTGAGAAGCCCAACCAACATTAGGTACAAACACAGATTTCAGCACCTGCCCTGGACTGGGAGATACTACAGTCTGAGTTGAAGGTGCAGATTTATTTTTTTCAACAGTGGTCGTTGTTAAATTGGAACTTTCACATGAACAAATCTGCAAGATTAGAATAAGAAAAATGCAGGTTATTCTGATTTGAAAGTCATTATTTTTTCATAACCCAATAAATACAATGGTGTACAAAGCATGCCAAACAAAAGAGATACTCAAGCACTTATGGAACTGTACCACAGCATTGATTGGCAGCTTTTGAAAGGTGAAAATTTGAGTCAAGTTTTAAAGCATTAAAGAGCAGCAATTAAAGCAAGTAAAGGAAGTAAAGGAATTTGCAATATATAGAATTCACATATAATACACATCAAATCAGATTGGGAGATACGACCAGCATGAAAAGACCATGGACCCATACATGTCAAATTTGTGCCAAATCCAAATTGGGTCAAGAGATGAATTTTTTTCCTTCCGAGTCAGTTATCCTCTAATCTTATGCACAGAAGTACATCTTTCATGTGATGCTAGACCACAAAGACCAACCAAACTGTGGAGGGCATTAGTGGCATGATTGCCTGGAGTTTCTGGATAATAGCCAGGGAATACAATTTTTGATGGTTTCCACTTTCTAAACCATGACCTTCATTTCTTTTTGGTAGAGTAAATAAATGAAAAAAAAGCTGTTCCCAATTACTGGGAAAGGTCTTAATTAGAAGGCATAGATTTAAAGTAATTGATAAAAGAACCAGAGGCAACACAAGAAAATGTTCTTTGAAGGAATGCATTTTCTGAAACCCAGGAGCATGCATAGTAGCAGCTAAATCTAAAATACAATGAAAAGAATGAGTAGAACCTTACAAACCCTTAAAAATTAACAAAAGTAAAAATATACAGATGAAGGAAAAACCACTTAAAATAGATTTAAGTTTTAAAAATTGGCTTTTTATTGCACATGCACATTTACCATAAAAATCAGAGGTGAACAGTCAGAATTTACATTAGATGGTTGGTGTCAGACATTCTTTGAGCACAAGTAGTTAGGATTTGGAATGCCAAGGATTTGAGTTTTGAAGGGTTGTTAGACTGGAAATGCCAACTACTTATGGCTCTTCCAGACAGAATACTCAATTTTCTGTTATTTCACTTGGAAGAAATTAAATTTATTTTAAAGAAATGAAATTGCGTTGCTACAACTGTAATGTTTAATAGTAGAGATTATTTCTGCTTTGTTTGGAAAGTAATGTAAACTGCCAGCCCAATTAAGTGAGACTTCCTGATTTTATACCCTGAACCTCTACTAATGAAATCAATTCCAGGATTAATAACAGTTTCAAAAACTGAACATCTTTCAGGACACAGTAACAGATGCTGGTAGCAAAAAAGTAAATCAGATGAAGAAAAAATAACTCCAAATTAGCAAAAGCCAGAGAAAATACAGGCCAGAGAGATATGAATTAGCAATATATCCTTAGGATAGAGTCGAGAATAGTTTGTTGTTCCTTTAGTCTAATTACTTTATTTGCTAAATAAAAACTTAGCTCGTACTAAGTTGAGTAAAAAGGCACCTTTGCTGGACAAATGATCTCAATATCCATTCGGAACATATATACATTACTTTACCAATAAATGTACCATTTTATAAAAGACAAAATCCAGAATGTATCTGTGCTGCTTCACCATTCTGTGTACTTTACTCCTTAATTATCAATTATCTGCTAAAAAAGTATACAACATGAACACAAATCACTGGACATCAATATCTTAGAGAGGGACGATACCATCATTGTAAACTTGACAGTAATCATATCGCTGAAGAAACAAACCTAACAGTTAAAAAGCAGCCCCAAAGGACAAGTTATACAAAAAGATAAAACCTCAGTGTATTCTAGATGAAAAGTTAGAGAAATAAAGAAAAACCAAGCTGTCTCATGTGAATTAACATTTTTTAGCAAGCACTCTGTCCATTAGTTGAGTGACACTTTCATTAAAAACAGCAGCTGTACGGTGGAGGGTAAAGTCTTGTATATACAACAGATTTCTAAGTTTTACCAATAGAGAAAGAAAGCAAAGTTTAGCTCTGAATGATGGCAGATGTTTCAGTAAAATAGACACTCATAGTACTTCTATTTATAAAGCATTTGTTACTCAAGATCATACATAGCTAGGATTGTGACACCGTAACGACATGTGATTAGTCTGCAATTTCTAAAGCAGGCCAGCTTTAATTGCATGAGAGAGAAAAAAAGATCAGTCATGTAGAAAAACATGAAGCAGGAAGAGGCAGCAAACAACTGCATGATCGTAATAAATTGAAGAATATCTATAAATCCACAAACTGCCTTGTTTTTAATAGTACATGTATAGGTATGACAATCAAGGACAGAGTCTAATAGTGCATATCACAGTGAGGGAGGATCACCAACAGCATGGAACCAAACTACAACAATTTGCAAGTCACAATGGAACACATTATATCTGAAACATAGTAGTTCCTGCTGACTAAAGACCAATCTTCAGTGAACAAAAAAGAAATTGCCTATATCTTAAGTATGTACCAAACTAACTAATCCATTAGCATTAGCTTGCTTTGGTGCTTTCTGAATGCATTTTATTCAGCATCCTAAATTACAGTAGCCATTTATTTATTCTGAAGGGTTAAAGATCATTCAGGCAAATTGCTGCAGCATAGATTGTGCACTAAGAAAAATTAGCTAGAAAGATATTTCGACAGATCAAATATAGTAAGTGATTGAAGCATTGCACCCACGATTTAAAACCATGTATCAACTGTTCTTTTTAAATGCAAAGCCATTGGGAAGTGAATTACTGGTAAACAAATTAGCTTCAAGAAAGTAATGACTATATCAGAAACATCCAACATAACCTATGTTCTAAATGCTGTGGCTTGTGACAATTCAGAACAAAGGAAGATACTGTATTGGCAAAAAGGGACGTTGCTTTATTAGATAAAAATACATGGATTGCCTACTTACAGAAGGAGTAATGCTTGTAGTATGGCTAGAAAAGATATGTTGGATCTGTGGTTGCTCCCCTGCTGCAGATTTTGGGCCTACTGAAGGAGCTGGAGACAGCATTGGGTCTGCACTGGATGGCCGTCTATAATAAGAAAACAAAGAATCATCAGAGAGTCACCAAATTAAAATGGTCAAACCTCAATAATACTTCTATATGCTTTGCAATTTTTGGGTACACAACTTGGAATTAATAATTCATAAAATCAATGTTTTACCTTCCAATAATTATTGGAAAAAATGACACCGGCTTTTCCTTCCTTTCATCTTGTATTGCAATTATTGATTCCAGTTCAAGACAAGTCTGATGAGCCTGTTAAATATAAATAGCTATTAATAAATCAGGTTAACAAGTTATTTTGAAGTATTATTTTAAATAGTCATTTGGTAGTACAGAACTTGTGTTTCTGAAAAAGATATTGAAATTTTTTTGTTTTGCACTGATCAGAACAATTGGCAAGAAATACCAATTTTAAAAAAAGGGAAAATAGCATTATATGGTGGAGGGTGCTGAATAGTTGGCAAATAGACTGACTGGTAGGTATTAAATGGTGCCTTCTCCGTAATAATTAAATGGTAAGAATTGATAAGAAATGGGAAGAATTAAAAACTCTATGGTAGGGTAGCACAGTGGTTCAGTGCTTAGCACCAGGGACCTGGGCTCAATTCCAGCCTTGGACGATTGTGTGTGGCTTTGAATGTTCGCCTCGTGTCTGCGTGGGATTCTTCTGGGTATTCTGGTTTCCCCACACAGCCAATTCTGTATCCAGACAGCCAAAATTTCCCTGAATCCCATGCTTCCTTACTTTCTCAAATGCCTTGCTAAAATCCACATACACCACATCCACCTCTCTACCTTCAATATAAGTGTCTGTCACATCCTCAAAGAATTCAATAAGGCTTGTGAGGCATGACTTGCCCCTCACAAAACCATGCTGACTACTTCCAATCAAACTATGCTTTTCCAAATAATCATAAATACTATCTATCTCTCAGAATCCTCTCCAATAATTTGCCCACCACAGAAGACAGACTGACTGGTCTGTAATTCCCAGAATTTACTTGGTTTCTTTAGCAACCGTGTGCCCTGAAAGGAATTAACCACCCAGGAAAGTGGTCAGAAAGTACCCTTTGGGCCTCATCCAACTGTCTCACTGGCTACCCAACTTCCTAGGTGAAGTGGCAAACCAAGCAGTGAAGACGGCAGAGAAAAGGGTGGCCATAGGATAGGCACTTCAGATTCCAACATTCTGGTTCCATGCAGAGTAGGTGCACAACACCAGCTACTGTCACCACCACCAATGCATTAGTGGGAATAATTTCGAATTGAGCAAGTCCTCCACATTTAGGGCTAGGCTAAATTTTCACTTTTTTTAAAACTGAGAACTTGTTTGCATAGTTGTTTAGTTTAGCAGAATTTTAAGAATGTGCTAACAACATACATTGATTCATGAGATTAAGTTCAACTGTTATCTTGTATTTTCTGATTTCATCAGTAATTGGAATTGCTTTTCAAAAATACACTTAAATGGACAAAGCTTCAACACATTTAGATCAAAGCAGGACAGCAGCAATCGTCCAGTGACACGTCTTAAAATACATTAAAGTGAATTATCCCAATTACAAGCGTCCTAACTAGGGTGGAATTTCTGATTAATATTAAGGCTTCCATGGAATTTTGTTTTGAAACAGCATAGAGTTTTAAAATTTCATGAATTACACAAATATTGCATTTTTAACAAAAAGCGTGCAAACAGACGAGCAACATTACAAATAATATTTTTACCTCGTGTGCATGTTCCACATAAGAATTTATTTCTTCACCTGGCCCATTTATTTTTGTTCCTTTGAGAGTGTGAGATTTTCCAGATTTCTCTATGATTCGAAGAAACTCTGATGTTTTGTTAATTTTGGCTCCTGTTAAAAAGGAGTTATCAAAGTAGTAAAAACCCACTTGTTAGTGTCAGTATCATCATCTTGTATTTCACGTTTAAGCACTTAAGACTCACCATCATAAAAGCAGACTTCAACATCAGCTTGTGGACTATTCTCCATTAACATGCATTTGGCATATTTAGTGTACAGTGTGACCTTTGGAGTTTTAGATCTTACCAAATGGACGAACTTGGATGCATATTGATATTTTTTCCAGTACTTTTCTGAAATCAAATTTGTAACAGTGACAGTGAGATACAAATGGATTAAGTACAAGGCCAATCACTTCTGCATTTTAAAAACTCAGCATAGTCAGTGAATAAAAGAAACAGTACATCTAAAAGGAAATCACATTAAAATAGAAAATGCTCAGCAAGTCAGGTGACATCTATGGACAGAGAAACAGTCAGTGGACAGATTTTAATTACCAAGGGGAGTCAGGTTCAAGGCAGGAGCTAAACTTGAAAAATGGTATCAGATTGGAAGCATTTAACATGTCATTATGCTTTTAACAGCCAGCACTCAAATTTCCAGAGTTGTATGGAACTCGCTATGGTCAACTAGGCAAGAGGACAGTGGGGAGAACTTAAACAATTACACTGATGGATTGCGGGGGGAAAATCTTCAAAAGAGTAAAACTGAATAGCCCTACTTCAGGGTTGGTGTCACATCACTTCGGAGTATGCTTTCACTACTTGATAGGTTTGACAATTTCTTGAAAGTAATTCCACTGGTTTGGATTTCACTCATCTTGAGTTGTACTTTCCTGAACAATGGATGTCTCATGAAGAACAAGAGCAGCAGCATCAACAACACCAACAGCATCAAGAGCTAGAACAGCAGTAGCTGCCTTCTCAGGCACAGGCTGTGCCAGAAGACAGAGGGATGAATGGATCCAGCTTGAAGGAGGCAAGGCCCACCCAGAGGATGTTCAAGTGGAAAATCTACTTTTGACATGTGAGCAGCAGTGTCTCGGAATGCCAAAGCTTTCTCCTCAGCTCATTTCTGCTGTAGGCAGGCTCCTGGAATAAGGAAAGTCTTCCTATTGGGCCAATAAAGTAAGCACTACTTTGGTGAAGGCTCCAAATATGTAGGTCAGTTATTTCAATCCTTATCTGGGTTCTCTACCTAGAAATCCTTCCTTTGAAACGTGTGGTGTGTCACAATGCCTGTTTGTGTGTTATCGGTCGAGAAAGCAAGAAGCAGGATGATAATAAAAACCGAAAGTACTGCGGATGCTGTAAATCAGGAACAAAAACAAAGTTGCTGGAAAAGCTCAGCAGATCTGGCAGCATCTGTGAAGGAAAAAACAGAGTTAAATGTTTCGGATCCGGGGACCCTTCCTCAGAACTGCAGGGCGATAATACTGTGGTTGAGTTAAAGAGTCAAAAACAAAGCCTGCTTCAATTAAAGCACATTCGAACCACTGCAGCAGACTCCCTTACTTATCCCTCCCCTTCCCCTTCACAGATGATGTTTCTCTCAAGATTCTACTCAAAGTTTTAGGTTGATGACCATTCAACAGAACGTAAAGGATGTTAAGGTGAAGAACTTTCAATCAGATCTGTTTAAACGTGTTTGCTTAAAGAGAGTTTATTTTTAACATTTGACTTTCCATCAGAACTAAAATGTAAATTTCACCATAGCTACTGCCTGAACACTAATGTCTAGACTTTCCTTTTTATTAGAGATATTTACCCTAATGTTTTCTGGAAGAATATGTCTATTGAGTGGTGGTAAATTATACCCTGTGATACATTTCTTTAAAAGCAAATTTTTTTTTCTAGAACTCTGTTAACACAGTTATGTAAACCCAATTTGGCAATTAAGAAAAGCAATGACTATAAAATTATAAATCAAAAACGCTAAATTTGAACTAGGCCGTAACGGCAAGGCATATTTAACAAGTCAGTATGTAGACCACATCAACATAAAAGATACTCAATTAAATAAACTAAATTATGCTCCAATTAATTTCATGCAACCAAAGTTGACTACATTGGCAGTCTATAATTTTAAACATTATGAAGACTCAAGAAAAAAATTATACCATTGTGTATTAATATAGGATACCTGGCAAGTTGTCAAAACTGTAAGCAAATACATCCTCTGGTGGAGATGGAGGTCTGTCATCCAGTGGGAAACCTTTTCCCTCATTTGGGTGATAAATATGGATCTGAGGAAAGTAAAATTTCAAACACCTATGATTTTATGGATAAACGTATATCTAGATGGTAATCATAACATTAGCCATACTTGAATGAAACAGTAAAATCAAGCTACACTGAGTTTGATTTACAAACGCCTGACTTACACAACTAGGGTTTAAGAGGGATATGGGCCAAATGGAACTAGATTAATTTAGGATATCTGGTTGGCAAGCACGAGAGGAGTTGGACTAAAGAGCCTGTTTCCGTGCTTACGACCCTATGACTCTACAAACACTTGTACTCTCAAATGGATTCTATATACAAGGGTGTATTGATAATTTTAGGACTGAACATTTCCTGGTAATTTTGAGCAATATCTTATATTATCCTGCATCATGTTCTGACTGGTGTACAAAGTGACTTGCCAAAGGGCTTAAGAACAGAATCCTGAGAAGAACATAAGCTAGTTGATTGTAAGTGATTTTAAAAAAGATCCCTTGTAGATTAGTAGACAAATTTAAATATAGTTGCTGGAAGATATTAAAATAGAATATCAGAAACATCAACATTGACAAAAAAGTTAGAATAAAAAACAGCCTTGGGCTTGTGAAAAAGAGACATGCTACACTCCACATTCATACAAACATTGAACGTCTGAGAAAAAAAAAAAAAATCAAGACATGGATGTAAATTATCACTTTCAGAAATAACTTACCGTGCTTCCATCTGAGGATATTCTCAGTACCTCCTTCACACGCTCTTGAGCGCCACTTCCTTTTAGAAGTTCCATACAAACTTCTTCAGAGTCAAGAATACTCACCTGAATAAGAATTACAATTTTATATAACAGTTTGTCAAAGAGGCATATTCAAATTCATGCAGAATGTTTTAACAGAAACAAAGATATTCAGATCAACTAATGTTTATACTCAAGTCAGCTCCCAAACCACCTCATTTCTACTTTTTAAGTGCATCTTAAATCCTTTCTATCATATACCCATTTTGTTTTATTTTGAAAGCATCAAATCTATTTGACTCCACTTTCTGTGGTGACAAGCTTCAAATTCTAATCACTCACTAGGTGAGGAATTTTCTGCTTAGACTTGGTTGTAAACTGTCTTCTATATAAGGTCCCAAGTTTTGGATTTTCCTGATGAGTGCAAAGGTTCTCCTTAATCCAAACCATCCACAAAGATTTCTTTCAGATCACAGTCAAGCTTACCTTTCCCATTAACTGTAATCGCTCAGTTCAAGTGCTTTCTTGGAAATTTTACTTGCACTTACTTCAGGGATTCTGTGCCTTTTAAGGCACACAATAAATGGGATCAAAACCGTGCAGAATTCTGTGGATGGCCTGACCAAGGCCTTCTATAAGCATAATACAACTGGACTTCTTTTCAATTCTAAACTCAAATACTTCTGCCGAAGTACTGAAAAAGTATAGACTACACAGGATGATCATACAGCGTGTTACCTTCATCATACGAATAGGCCTTTTACACAACCATTAGGCTAATGCATTAGGCCAATTAGATCAGTGGATGACAGCTGTCGTGATCGCAGCTGATGTTAATACTGCACAGTTCAGATCACAAAGTGAAACTTGGATTGATAGATCATAAATTTTGCTCTTGCTATCTAGTTACTGTGGATCAGTCACCGGCAGCCTCTTTTTACAAATACATTCAACTTTCTTTTAAAAGAAAAAAAAATTTACACACAAGGCAGGAGAAAAAAAAATGCTATTTTATTGCATACAGCTATTTGAAATTATTTTTTGACTTTGCAATGAAACAAAGATTCACCCCACTTAACCTTAAAAATATTCCAGATGCTCAAACTACAGTGAAGGATCACCCATCTCCAAGTTTTGTTTAGTTGGCACAGCTGCAATTGACTATCTTCATTTAATTTCTTTCATTGGTCTCCTTCAGGGACTCAAACAAACAACTCATTCATTTCTTAAAATGGGTCCCTTAATCTTCTCTTCCTGGTTCTTATATGACTCCAAGACACCCAGGACCTGATTTCTTCCGCCCGGTCAGCTGGAGACAGCCATATGAACAATACTTTTTCTACCCTCCGAACTCACATACCTTGCCTAACCTTCTGGATAGCTGTCTTTATCTCCCTGGGTGACAGGAAGTCTTGTGGCTAGGCATCAAGCAATCTTCTCTTCTACCCTGGTTTCTAATGTACTGAACTGTTCTTCTCTTAAAACAGAGTTAGATTAATCCCTGGGACCTGATCAAATGCTTCCCAGGGCATTATAGAAAGCTAGGGAAGAAACTGTGGGGCCCCTGGCAGAGATATTTGTATCATCGTGAGCCATAGGGAAAAATACCAGAAGTCTGGAGGATGGCTATTGTTGTGCCTTTACTTAAGGAATGCTGCAAGGAAAAAAATAGGGAACTACAGTGAGCCTGGCATCAGTGGTGGCTAAGTTGTTGAAGGGGATTCGGAGAGACAGAATTTACATGCATTTGGAAAGGCAAGAACTGATTAGGGATAGTCAACATGGTGTTGTGCATGGGCCATCCTGTCTCAAATTAAGTTTTTGTTTTGAAGAGGTGACCCAGAAGATAACAAAGGCAGTGCAGTAGACATTGTCTACATGGATTTAAGATCTTTAACAAGATCCCACATAGTAGATCTGTGATTTAATCTAAGATGGCATCTAGGGAGAGAGCTAATCAATAGGATACAAAATTGGCTTGATGGTAGGAGACAGAGGGTGGTGGTAGAGAATTGTTTTTCAGACTGGAGGCTTGTGACCAGTGGTGTGCCACAACAATCAGTGCTGGATCCACTGGTGTTTGTCTTTTACGTAAACAATTGGGCTGCAAATATACGAGGGGTGGTTAGTAATTTTGTGGATGATACCAAAAATTGGTGGTATAGTGTAGTGAAGGTTATCTCAGGGTGCAATAGGACCTTGATCAACTGTGCCAATGGGCCAAGGAATGGCAGATGGAGTTTCATTTAGATAAATGAGAGGTGTTGCATTTTGGTAAGATAAACCAAGACAGGACTTACTCAGTTAATGGTAGGACCTAGGGAGAGTTGTCAAACAGAGAGACCAATAGATGCAGGTGCATAATTCCTTGGAATTAGTGTCATAGGTAGACAGGGTGGTGAAGATAGGCCAAAACATTCAAGTATTTTTACATATAAAAGGGTAGAAGAGATTTGGAACTATGTTCCACAAATGGCAGTGGATGCAGGATCAGTTGTTCATTTTATAGGAGATAAAATACCTTTGCTTAACAAAAATTTAAGAGAAGGGTCAAAAGGCAGACAAGCCTCAGATCAGCCTCGTTGAATGGTGGAACAGGCTCAAGGGGCTGAATGGCCTGTTCCCATTCCTGTTCCTAAATAGGATAATGTCCCAGGTGCAAAATATTGCCTTACTCACAACAATAAGTTGTCAGTTCAGAAAACTGACCACAAAAATCTACATTGAAACTAATTGCAGCACTTTTCGGAGGTAACACTTCATCCAAAAGATGCTAAACAAAGGCCCCTCTAGCCTTCCGAATGCAAGAGATTTCATAGCACTATTTAAAAAAGCAAGGGAGAGCTCCTAGAATCTTGGCCAAATAATTATACTTCAATCCATTTTATTTATGCTGGTTAATGTGGTCATTATCACATCACTATTTACAGGACCTTTGTATGGGCAAATGTGACAGCCAAAATTACAAAACTAACTAAACTTAAGAGTACTTCAACTGCAAGTTGCTTTTTGACATCTTAACTGTGATATTTTCCCCATTTTCAAATCCACTCACGGCTGTTAGATAATGCTCCCTTACATTAGGTCAATAACTTGCTTATTACTGATTAAGTTTAGCTTAGTCTGTCATTTTGCCAGGATTAAATGATAGGTAGGAGCAAACTCATACTTCTACTTCTCTCATACACCTGTCTATAGGTCTTTACTCCACTGCTCAATTCTCAGAGGACTTTTTAAAAAATTCACTTGTGGGACGTGTGTCACTTGCGGGACGTGTGTCACTTGCTAGCATTTATTGCCTGTCTCTAGTGCCCTTGAGGTGGTGGTGAGACTGCAGTGGTCTATGAAGGTAGCTACGTGTAGTAGGTAGACCCACAATGACCTTAGGGAGGGAATTCTAAGATTTTGTTCTAGCAACATGGAAGTAACGGTGGTATATTTCCAAGTCAGGATAGTGAAAGAGCTTGGAGAGAACTTGTAGATGGTAGTGCTCACATACACCTGCTGCTCTTGTCCTTCTGAATGAAAGGAGTCATGGGCTTGGAAGGTGCTGTCAGAGGATCTTCAGTGCATTTCAGCAGTTTGTACTAGCTACAAAATGCACTGCAGCTATCAAGCGTCAGTGGTGGAAGGAGGGATACTTGTGGATGTGGTGTTAATCAAGTAGCTGCTTTGTCCTGGATGGTGTTAAGCTCAAGTGTTACTAGAGCTGTGCACACCTAAGCAAGTGGGGAGTATGCCATCACATTCCTGACTTGTGCCCTTGTAGATAGAGGACAAGCTTTGGGGAGTCAGGTGGTGAGTTACTTGCTTAAGTATTCCAAAATTCTCACCTGCTCTTGTTGAGAATGCACTTAAAACGGCCACTCCAGTTGAGTTTCTGGTCAATAGTAACCCCCAGGATGTTGATAGTGGGGCAGTCAGTCAGTGATGGCAACATCATTGAATGTCAAGGGGCAGTGGTTAGATTGTCTCTTGTTGGAGATGATCATTGCCTGGCATTTGTGGTGCAAACGTTACTTGCCACTTGTCAACACAAGACCAGATACTATACAAAACTTGTTGCATTTGAATACAGACTGCTTCAGTATCAGAGGAGTTGTGAATGGTGAACATTGGCAAACCTCTCCACTTCTGACCTTATGGTGGATGGGAGGTCATTGATGAAGCAGCTGAGGATGGTTGGGCCTCAGATTTTAACCCGAGGAAATCCTACAGGGATTTCTGGAGCTGAAATGACTGATCTCTAACAACCACAAGCATCTTCCTATGCACCAGGTATGACCCCAACCAACAGAGTTCACCTCTCCATTCCCAATACCCATTAACTCCAGTTTTGCCTTTATGCCAAGGTCTGTCAGTCTCATCCCACCTCTAGAATTCAGCACTTTTGTCTGTGTTTGAGCCAAGGCTGTAGTTAGATTAGGAGCCTGATGGTCTTAGCGGTACCCAAACTGGGCAACGCTAAACAGGTTATTGCTAAGCAGTTGCTGCCAGATAGTACTGTTGATGACACCTTCCATCACTTTACCGATGATTGAAAGTAGACTTATCAGGTAGTAATTAGTCAGTTTGGCTTTGTCCTGCTTTGTGTACAGGACATGCCCGGGCAATTTTCCACATTGTCAGTCAGATGCCAGTATTGTAGCTGTACCAGAACTGCTTGGCTAGGGTGGGACAAGCTCAGGAGCACAAGTCTTCAGTACTATTACTGAAATAGTGTCAGGGCACATAACCCTAGCAGTATTCAGTGCCTCTGAAGATTTCTTGATATTATGTGGAGTGAATCAAATTGGCTGAGAACCAGCATCTATCATATTGGGGACTACGGGAGGAGGCAAAGGTAGACCATCTAAGCACTTCTAGCTGAGAATTGTTACGAGTGCTTCAGCCTTATCTTTTGATGTGCTGAGCTCTTCTATCATTGGAGGATGATGATATTTTTGGAGCTGCCTCCTCCAGTGAGTTTATTTAATTGTCCACTACAATTTGTGACTGGATGTGGAAGGACTGCAGAGCTTATGCCTAGTGTTACTTCAGGTATGCCCTCTGCACTACTTGTTGAGCTAGGGTTGATCCACCTGGTTTGATGGTAACAGTTGAGTAGGGCATATGCTGGGCCATGACATTGCAGATTATGTTGGAGTAGAATTCTGCTGTTGATGGCCCACAACACCTTATGGATGCCCAGTCTTTAGTTGCTGGATCTGTTCAAAGTCCGCCCCATTTAACAGTGAACAGTGTCACACAATATGATCGATGGTATTCTCAATGTGAAAGGACCATGCAGTGGTCACTTATTATTACTGTCATAGACAGATGCAGATTGGTGAGGATGAGATCAGGTAGCTTTTCCCCTCCTCTTTGTTCCTTCACCACCTGCCACAGACCCAGTCCAGCATCTATGTCCTTTAGGTTCCAGACAGCCCAATCAGTAATGTGGCTGCCGAGCCACTCTTGGTGGTGGGTTGGGACAATTTAAGCCTCAAAACAGAGTCAAAGTTACAGCAAGAAAATATTCATTTAGGAAGAATTGCTGTAGACTACTCACATTAGTTTCAAGTCCTCAATTTTTAATTCTATCCAGAGACTCTGCATATTTTGTTTTAATCATCAATACCAGAGGATTTAGGTTGTGTGTTTAGATCCAGAAGGGAATAGCTGATCTGTCTGGTAGGGACTTCATTAAAAGAATACAGCATATTATTTCACTTATGTGAATGGTTTGACTTGTTCCTCTTTACAGATCTCCAGGACACTAAAACGAAAGATAAGTTTCAAGTTTTAAAACCTGCCTCTAGTAGTCATTAAAAGGCATTCCTTTGGTTTTAAGTCTGCCAGACTGAGGCTCAGCCACAGCACAGCACGACACTATGTCGGATTATCACTCTACTTGGTGAATGGCTTCTAAATCATTGAGGGAATTAAACACTACCTGAACCAACATTATAAAGTATGGATAAATACCTTTCCTTACCAACAAGAACTTAAAATAGAGAAAGCTGTACTGTCTACCAGTACTCAAATCATATGGGAGCAACAGGTGAATTTATCCCAAATTCCAATCGCATGCATGGCCAATTGGAGGAAAGTCATCTCACAAGTCAAGGAGTGTAGCAATAATAAGCAGGGCAAGAAATCACCAAGGGAGTCAAGGGGAATGGGGGTTGGAAGGAAGTGGCTATAATAAAAAAGGTGGTGTGGTGGTGGTGGTCGTAGGGAGCTAAAGAATTTTTAAAATCTCAAGAAAATGACAGCTGAGCTAACCAAGAGCTAGGAACACAATTTCATGTGTTAAAAATAGAGTGATGAGGAGATAGATTGTGGATGCTATTATAATGAACATCGACAACTGCTACATTTAAAATCAGTGATCTAGATGAGATATCCAGTCAAAAAGGGCAGTAACTGCCTTTTTAAAACATTCCAGTTTCATATGTATGTAATTGAACTGCTTTAGCTGTGAACACACCAGGTCTGTGGAAGGTATACTGATGAATTCTATCTGACACAGAGTGTGTCCAAATACTACATACGTCAACACAAATACAGAAGGTATTCTTAGGTGTGTCTGCACCAGCTATTGAGTTAGTAAAAATGAAAAAGGAGACCCTGAAAATCTCAAAACAAAAAGGAGGTCCTCAAAATAATGCTGCACACTATTTTCATACGTAGTCAATGCTTACCCGTACAGAACCTAAACGTTGCCAAAGTGACACAAAGACAAAGCCTTTAATCTTGCACTCATCAGGACTAATGCACAAGAATCAAACTTGGGTTAACATCAACTTGTACAGAAGAAGAAGAGTGTGCTGGTCGGCTGGACCATGGTTGGCATGAAGAAACAAGAAAAAGAAAAATTCAATCTTAGCTGAATAAAACTCAGACTGGGTAGAGGGATTGATCAACATATTGTCATAGGGAATGGCTCTTTAAAAGGTATGGGGTTTTAGATTTCTACATTCCTTTCATTATTTAAAATGCTTCTGCCTACATTTATGATTACTTGCTCAACTTTGGTATATCTCATTGTAATGGAGACCACGGAAGCAGAGAAGCAAAGTCATTTCCAATCACTTCGTAGGTCTCCCACTGATACAATGTATTTGGGGTAGGGAGGTATCAATCCATTAAAAAATATAATTAAGTAATAGTGGTTAGGTTTTAAAACACAGCATTATTCTTTTGGCGTTCCATTCATTATAGTAGATCTGTAACATGCTCAACTAGTCCTTCACACCTTTGACACTCCGGCAACCAAAAGATCAGATCTAAAAACTTTGTAGTCAACCACATCCAGAGGAGAATGGTGGTGGAAAATTAAACAATTCAGAGTTATCTCCAGAAATTTCCCTATCCTTAATGATTGGGATGCCCTGAACAGTGGAAAAAAAAAATTGATAGATCTTCAGCCAAAAGTGATGAGTTGTGACACTGGCTTTCATATTGATTATGCTATTATATGCAAATTGCAGAGGCTAAAAAAAAAATCTACTGATGTTAAGAAAATCAAGTAAACAAATAAAGACAGTAATATTTCAAGCTTTTTGCTGCAAGATCTGGTTTGTGCCTGACAAAAGTTCGCTCAGAATATTGATGAATTAGAATCGCCAGCAACTTCATTTAGAAAAAGACTGGCTATTCCTCATGATTGGTTCTTTTAAAATTGCTGCTCTTAGTGATAAAATATGGAAGGAAAAACATTTGGACACACAATCAGCAATTTGTATTTTCTTAAACAAAAAACAACAACAACATTCATTTTAAGTTTGGGTTAATGACGTATGGATTTTCTGTATCTGACATGAACTTGTATTTCTGCAACTTCTTGGTAGTGACTTCCTTTATAACAGTTTCATGAGCTACTTTTGCACCACTAAATGGGTTGTGTTTACTTTAGCATGTTTTATGACTTAGCAAGGCAAACCATTATGGAGTGAAGGCCTGTTAAAAATTTTAGTTTTTCTTTAAGCTTCATGGAAACACTTCTGGAGATGGCTGTACGGATCAATGTGTTTGAAAAGGGGAGAAAACAAAACAAAACAAAAAAAAGAAAACTGAAACTATTTTAGAGTAAGGAGATAATACTTCCAGTCTCGGACTTGCATTAAGATAAAACCCTGAAGAGATTACTTGAAGCTGTATACATTCAAGTTCTGGTGTATTCAGGAACAAACTATCAGCATTTCCAGTCTAGGCAGTTAAAGTCACAGTTACCTTAAATTTGTGGTCTCCACCATGTGGATTGTTATTAACTTGTCAAGTGCAGTGCCCCTTACTACATGCATTAATGTCATACCACTGCATGACTTCAGCTTCCAGAAGCCATGCAACTAGAGGAAAAAAAAGTAGGCTTTTACCAGGCTTTGCCAGCTTGTTGTATCATGTTTCAGTTTGCTCCTGATGGACAATCATTGCAGGATAAAACAAATTTTGTGATAGCATTTAAAACAAGTGAATAATAAAAATACTAGGAACCGATGTGTGAAGCCACTATATTACAGTACTAGAAACACTAGTCCTATTCAGCCATTACGTCTACATGGATTCTCTGCAAGAGCAGCTCAGCTAACCCTGCTCCTCTGCCTTTTCTGTACACTTGTAGCTTTTGCTCGTCGGTTGTTATCTATAGGTCCACACAGGCAAAGAACAATTACAGGAAATGCTGTCACACCCAACATCCAATATCCAAGCAACACATCATCCTGAAGTCTCAGAAACGAATCACAACCACAGAAGTGACCTCCCATGCCTCCGTACTTGAAAGCAACCGGCAACATTCTGGATATTCCAGAGGCCTACCTGCAGTGTGATCCGCAGCCATGTGATACTATGAACTACGAACCACAAGGTGTAGCAATAATAATGGGGAGGCAATGGCCTAGTAGTATTATGGCTAGATCATAAATCCAGATAATATTCTGGGAATCCAAGTTCAAATCTTCACCATTGCAGATGGTGGAATTGAAATTCAATAAAAATCTGGAATTAAGAGTCTAATGCTGACCGCAAAACAATCGTCAACTGCTGGAAAAACCCATCTGGTTCAATTAGGAAAGGACACTGCCATCCTTACTTGGTCTGGTGTACAGGTGACAAGAGTCCTGTCGGTCTATAAACCATCTGCTGGGTTAATAGGGGTTGACAATACAGGTTGGCCCAGCAGTCACACCCTATCGCCTGAAAGAATAAAAAAAAGTGAGCGATGACCTTTGGATAATCCAAACCAAAAATGTACTAACTTTCACATGGAATGGGAATTTCTGTTCACATTAATAGATAAAAGGGTTTGCCTTGTATGACAAGTATATCAATAAAAAGGATAGATTGGATCTAAAAGTTAAAGTTTAAATTGGAGGAACACCAATTTTGAGGGTATTAGGCAAGAACTTTCAAAAGGTGATTGCGGGCGGATGTTCACAGGTCAAAGGTTGGCTAGAAGACGGGAAGCATTCAAAAGTGAAATAACAAAAGTCCAGAGACAGTGAGCTGTTAGGGTGAAGGGCAAGGCTGGTAGGTGGAGGGAATGCTGGATGAATAGAGAAATTGAGATTTTGGTCAAGAAAAAGAAGGTAGCATATGTCAGGTTTAGACAGCAGAGACTGAGCGAATCCCTAAAAGAGTATAAAGGCAGGAGAATACTAGAGGGAAATCAGGGGGGCAAAAAAGGGGACATGAGACAGCTTTGGCAAATAGGGTTAAGAAGAATCCAAAGGGATTCTCCAAATACATTAAGGTCAAAAAAGCAAATCAGGGAGAGAATCGGGTCCCTTAAAAGATCAGCAAGGCCGCCAATGTTTGGAACCGTAGGAGATGGAAGATACTAAATGTGTATTTTGCATTAGTGTTTACTGTGGGGAAGGAGATGCAAGATAGAGAACATGGGGAAATAGTGACAACTTGAAAAGCGTCCTTTTTACAGAGGAAGTGGTGCTGAACGTCTTGAAATGCAAGAAGATGGATAAATCCCTGGGACCTGATCAGGTGTAACCTAAAATTCTGTAGGAAGTTAGCGAAGAAGTCGCTGGGCCCCCAGCTGAGATATTTGTATCATCGATAGCCATAGGTGAGGTGCCAGAAGACTGGACGTTGGCTAACGTTGTGCCACTATTTAAGAAAGGTAGTAAGGAAATGCCAGGGAACTATAGACTGGTGAGCCTGACATCAGTGGGGGGCAATTTGTTGGAAGGAATCCTGAGGGACAGGATTTACCCGTATTTGGAAAGGCAAGGACTGATTAGGGATCGTCAGCATGGTTTTTTTCTATGGGAAATTCTGTCTCACTAACTTCATTGAGTTTTTTTAAAGAAATAACAAAGAAGAGCAGTGGATGTGATCTATATGGACTATTAAGGTGTTCGACAAGGTTCCTCATGATAGACTGGTTAGCAAGGTTAGATCAAATGGAACATGGGGAGAACTAGCTATTTGGATACAGAACTGGCTCAAAAATGTAGAAGACGACAGCGTGGTAGTGAAGGGTTGCTTTTCAGACTGGAGGCCTATGACCAGTGGTGTGCCCAGGGATCAGTGCTGGGTCCATTACTTTGTCATTTACATAAATGATTTGGATGTGAACACAAGTAGTATGGTTAGTAAATTCACAGACGACACCAAAATTGGAGGCATAGCAGACAGTGAAGGTGGTTAACTCAATACAACAGGATCTTGGTCAGATGGGCCAATGGGCTGAGGAGCGGCAGATGGAGTTTAGTTTAGATAAATGTGAGGTGCTGCATTTTGGAAAGGCAATCAGGCAGGACCTACACACTTAATGGTAAGGTCCTAGGGAGTGTTGCTGAACAAAGAGACCTTGGAGTGCAGGTTCATCATTCCTTGACAGTGGAGTCACAGTTCTTTGGATAGTGAGGATGACGTATGGAATGCTTGCCTTTATTGGTCAGTGCATCAAGTATAGGAGTTGGGAGGTCATGTTTCAGCTATACAGGACATTGGTTAGGCCACTATTGGAATACTGGAATTCTAGTCTCCCTGCTATTGGAAGGATGTTGTGAAATTTGAAAGGGTTCAGAAAAGATTTACAAGGATGATGCCAGAGTTTGAACTATAGGCAAGAGGCTGAATAGACTGGGGCTATTTTCCCTGGGGGTTTATGAAATCATGAGGGGCATGGATAGGGTAAATAGCCAAGGTGAGGGAGTCCAAAACTAGAGAGCTTAGGTTTGAGGTGAGGGGAAAAGATATAAATGGGACCGAAGGGGCAACATTTTCACACAGAAGGTGGTGCGTGTATGGAATGAGCTACCAGAAGTAGTGGTGGAGGCTGGTATGATTACAACACTTAAAAAGGCATCTGGTTGGGCATATGAATAGGAAGGGTTTAGAGGGATACGGGCCAAATGCTGGCAAATTGAACTAGGTTTATATAGGATATCTGGTCGGCATTGATGAGTTGGACCAAAGGATCTGTTTCTGTGTTGTATATCTCTATGCCTAAGTTAAAGCAAAGAGGAATTTGAAACAATACCTCAACGTTTCACAATATTTAAGAATTTTTTTCCCTTCAACCGCATGCTTTACGTAACAGCAAGTTGACAAGCTATTCCAAAAACTCTGCAGCCCATCTTCTTCTAAACCAAAAGCTAAAGTCAATGCCTGCACTGAAGCACCACTTCACATTTTCCATCTTCTGGAAAAAAAGAAACCACTCACAGATGGTGAAGTAATTAAAGAAGAAATGACTGACTCATTATTAGGAGACTTTAGAGTAAAGAAGAAATAATAAAATGGGCAATCCAGTAAAAGTCACTCAGTGCTTTCTTAGTAGCAAGACAAGTGGAACTTTTGCCTGAAAACATCCTTCAGGAACTACAATAGGACATGAAGGACTGTGAAAGCTTCTCATTGCAATTCGAAGAATCAACGTAACACAGCCCAGCTGGGTGTTTTTGTATACACGGATTTTAAAAACATAACAGCTAAAGAGGATCTGGTCATGCTTTTGCCCCAAAGAACGAGGGATGATGACATCTAAAAACTGAAAAAGCATATGCCAAAGAGAAACTTACCAAATCATATAGGGGATACGGGAGTTTACTGAAGGAGGATATCAGGAAGGCGGAAAGGGGACACGAGATAGCTTTGGCTGAGAAGATTAGGATGAATCCAAAGAGATTCTTTAAGTTTATTAAAGGATGAAGAATAACTAGAGAGGATAGGACCCCTCAAGGGCCAAAGTGGACGAATGTGTGGAACCGCAGGAGATGGGCGAGGTCCTCAATGAATATTTCTCCTCTGTTTACTGTGGAGAAAAAAGACAAGACGACTTGGGAACTATAGGAAGTTAGAAGCAATATCTTGGGGACAGTCCCTATCGCAGTAGAGGTGGTGTTGGAAATATTACAATGTATGAAGGTGGATAAGTCTTCTGGTCCTGATCAGATATATCCAAGAACCCTGCAAGAGGCTACAGAAGAGATTGCGGGGGCCCTGGCTGTTATATTTGCATCATTGTTAGCCACAGGTGAGGTCCCAGAAGTCTGGAGGGTAGCGAACGTTGTGCCCTTATTCAAGGAGGGCTGCAAAGAAAAACCTGGAAGTTATAGATCAGTAAGCTTGACATCTGTGGTAGGTAAGTTAATTGAGAAGATTCTAAGGGATAAGATATACATACATTTGGAAAGACAGGGTTTGATTTGGAGTAGTCAGCATGGCTTCATGCATGGGAGATCATGCCTCACAAATTTGATAGAGTTCTTTGAAGAAGTGGCCAGGAAGGTTGATGAGGGCAGGGTGTAGACATAGTCTATATGGTTATCAATAAGGCCTTTGATAAGGTTCCACATGGGAGGCTGCTCTCGAAGGTTAGATCGCATGGAATCCAAGGAGATTTGACAAATTGGATACACAATTGGCTTGATGGTAGGAAGCAGAGAGTAACAGTGGAAGGATGCTCGTTTGACTGGAGGCCTGTGACTAGCGGTGTGCCTCAGGGGCCGATGCTGGGCCCATTGCTATTTATTATCTATATCAATGATTGGATGAGAACGTACAAGACATGATAAAATAGGCAATCTTATGGACAGTGAGGAAGGTTATCAGAAATTGCAGCAGAATCTCCATCAGCTGTGAAAAAGTGGGCAGAAAAATGGCAAATGGAGTTTAATATACACAAGTGTGAGGTGTTGCATTTCGGAAAGTCAAATTAAGATAGGAGTTTCATGGCGAATGGTAGGGCCTTAAGGAGTGTAGTGGAACAGAGGGACTCTGAAAGTGAGTCACAGGTAGACAGGGCAGTGAAGGCGGCTTTTGGCATATTGGCCTTCAGTCAGGGCATTGAATATAGAATAAAAACTAAAAGAACTGCAGATGCTGTGAATCAAGAAAAACAGAACAAGTTGCTAGAAGCTCAGTAGGTCTGGCAGCGTCTGTGAAGAAGAAAAGTCAGAGTTAACATTTTGAGTCCTTCTGAGGAAGGGTCACCGGACCAGAAATGTTAACTCTGACTCTTTTTCCCTTCACAGATGCTGCCAGACTTGCTGAGCTTCCAGCAACATTGAATATAGAAGTTGGGAACTTATGTTGCAGTTGTATAGAACGTTGGTGAAGCCGCACTTGGAGTATTGTGTTCAGTTTTGTTCACCTTGCTATAGGAAGGACGTTATTAAACTGGGAAAAAAAAAGTGCAGAAGAAGTTTACAAGGATGTTGTCAGGACTCCAGGGACTGAGTTATCGGGAGACATTGGACAAGCTAGAACTTTTTTCTTTACAGCAGAGAAAACTGTCTTACATAAGTGTATAAGATCATGGAGAGGGTGGATAGGGTGAATGCACTCAGTCTTTGTCCCTAGGTTGGGGAATCAAGGACTAGAGGGCATCAGTTTAAGGCAAGAGCAGAAAGAAAGAATACATGGGAGCCTGGGAGGCAACTTTTTTCAAAAAAAAAACAAACAAACAAAAGGGTGGTATGCATATGGAATGCGCCGCCAGTGTAAGTAGTTGAGGCAGGTACATTAACGTTTACAAGGCATTTGGACAAATACATGGACAGGAAAGGTTAAAGGATATGGGCTAAGTGCAGAGAAATTGGGTTAGTGTGGATGGACATTTTTAGTCAGCATGAACCCGTTTGGGACAAAGGGCCTATCTCTGCAATAGGACTCAGACTCTGAATCAAGAAACTGCTTTCCATCACAACTTATTGTGCACCAGCCAAACTTGGCACAAATGAGGGCTTTATTGTACTTTGCAGAAATTACCCTGGTTTCCTCCCCTTTTTTATTGCATGCCACTGTATAGTCAACCAGCAAACACTAGCAAGTTCAGGCTTTTCTAAGGATTAAAAATTTTTTAAGACTGTAAACTTGATTACAGCAAGAACCCTTCAACACCATTTAAATCCTTATTCGATAAATTTAGTGCTGCCTACAGTGAACTAATCTTCCATGCAGGCATGAGGTGGTTAAGTTGAGGGAAGGTCCTACCCAGATGTTTAGATCCAATACCTGAAATCACCACTTCTAAAAAAAAAAAAAAATCAAAGAATGAAGTGTGCAGAGAGTGATCAGACAATGTATGGTTGCATGACTTTGCAGAGATAACTTAAAAACTGAACGAGCCAAACTGTATACTGTATGAAATAGGACAGAGGAATAGCATATATTAACAGTGTTGTGATTTCAAATTGGAACTGGGTCTATGCTCCTCCCAACTAAAACATAAAATGCTTGACACTGACTCTGGAGACAATACTAGGAATAAAAAAGAAAATCAGAGTCAAATAAACAATGGTCCCACACTGAAAACATCTGTGCACACCTGAGGTTAGCAGAGGAATTTAAACAGACGATTTTAGGAATAAGCTGCAATGGAACAAATCACCATGTTTGTCTGAAATCCATTCGATTAAGTAGACATTGGTGAGTTAACTGCCAAATTCCATAATATTTGATGTACAAAGTTATCTAGCTGATATGGAGATAATTACAATGCAAAATGATATGGAGTTGAAAGTCAGATCAATGAAAGTGATTTTTTGGGATTTGTAAATAGAAAAATACCCACTATCATCCTGTGCTTTTGAGATGAAGGTTTACATCGACTTTCATATCTCTGATGCAGCATTCACCCAAATGAAAATGACCAAGTCGAAGTTCCGTACCTACCTCTCAGACACCCATTTGATGCACTCTACACAACTAGCAACCTCAAACTGCAACCCAGACTTCAAGGCAATGACAGATAACATGCAGTCACAAGTGTCACACAAGAATAGTTGAGTGGAGGACAAAATTAATGCATACTTGGTTGAAGGTTTATAAGCAATTTAAAATAAACTGGTTTGTTTTATATTTCCTTCAGGAAATATCAGCTTTACACTTAAAAGTGACTGCGTTTAAAAGAAGTTGGAGACCACTGCCTTAAGTCTATCAAGATGTTAGTGATCGATTCTTCTCCTCTGGTGTGAGTACTACTAAAAGGATGCATTTAGGTACCGCACAAGGGCTTTTTTTCTGGGCACCTCACAAAAGGACTTTGAGATTATAGTTTCTGCTACGCATTTTCAAAGTCTTTGATTTTGTGTTTGGTAAATTGCTTAGTTTACTCTATTTTAGATTGATTTCTTTTCATCAATAAACTTCTCATATTGAAACAAAAACCTGCAACATTGCAAGCCTAGTTTCAGCAAGAGATCACCTCATTAAAACATGAGCCATCAAGCCAGGTTTCAGTCTGGAATCTGACTTGTCCAGTAATATCAACTGGGGTCATAAAAATCTAGCATATCAAGCAGTGCTCAAACAATCCCTCCTTCCCATTACATAACAACATTGCCACAGATATTATTATTCAGCTGGAAATTGAAACATGACGTGTGTGGATTTTCTCTTCAAAAAGGTTAAGCCATTCTGGATTTTAAATAAATAAATTAAAAAAAAAAAAAAAAAAAATCACTGGAAACAAAAATAGGCTTGAGACAACATTTATTTACAGCTGAATATGTGCAGTAGCTACTGTGGGGGAAAAGTAACGCATACTATTGTAATGAACACTGTCAACTATTAAGTTTTAAAAAAGTGTAATTGAAATCAAACATGAAATTAAACAAGTTAGCAACTGTCTAGTTAAAGTATTCCAGCTTTGTGCATGTGTGATGGCTGTGACCTTTCCAGTGTGCTCAAAAGCCATTTTAGGAGGATGTCTTTGAATATGCAGAAGTATATGGCAGGCATTTTGAAAAGAAAACTTTTTTTTTGGTAACTTATATTAGCTGTCTTGCCCCAATTTAAATACTGTGGCAACTTGGAAATTAAATGATTTCCTTGTGTGTTGTGGCTTTCAGTTTAATGAGGTTGATAGGATATTGGAATTGTCGATATCCTCAATGACTATCTGTGAACACAAATACAGATGACACTGTTACTACAGACTGCATTATGTAATCAAAAAGGTTAGTGTGAAAGAAAAGGTAGCCACTGGGGAAACAAAAGTAACCTTCAAAGAGACCTTGGGGGGGGGGGGGGGGGGGGG
>NC_063332.1:149830794-150019853 GCF_021869965.1 Rhincodon typus | reverse complement strand
GATTTGGCATTCCATAAATCATCCACCCAAAATTGCTTTAGTATGCAATGTTTCTTCAGGCACGCAAGTCCTGGATCTCTCATACCTCAGCTGGTGACTTCTGAAGCTGCCTGCAAGGGACAGAATAAGTTCTACACTACATTGCCCTGACCTCATCATCTTCCCTGTATCTTCATGAAGTATTGGCAACACCACCTGGTGAAACACCAAGGTTCTCCTCCAGGCATACACGTATTGCTAGTCCTTCATTGTTGTTGCATCAAATCCGTGGAATGCCTTAGTTAAAACCACTTTAGCTGCACCTTCACCACATTGACTCAAGTTATACAAGTTGATTGCCACCACCTTCCCTAGGGATAGGCACAAATGCTTGCAATGCCAGTGATGTCATAACCCCAAAGTAAGTTCAAAACAGCAAAGACAGAGACCCTCCATTCTACAAATAATGCTCACATAACTCAAATATTCCAACCTATGGCTATAGGTAGCTCTAGAAATTTACAATTACTGAAGGAAAAAAGAAGATTAGTCCTTTACACAATTAAGTGAGAGGGGGAATACTAATGTACTGTTGGGAACGACAATCTAATATGAAAATCATTCTTCACTTCTATAATAATCACAAGGAAGTAAAGATTAAAAAACATCAACCTAAGCTCATGGTCATTTAGATTTCTTGGATGTAGCTACAGTATTTCTGCTACTAGCTGTAAGTTAATTTTCTAGCTCATTTAATTTTACTTAAAACACCTGACCACAGTCTTCCTACATATATCCTCACCCAGCCTGGGCTACTCAGAATTGTAACCAATCTTCCAGGTATCTGGTCATATATACACATGCAGAGATCAAAAGAATGATCAATTTGCAAAAAAAAAAAGTACTTAAGCAGCTTGTTAATTCCTGAAACAATAACCAAATTCTTAAACTAGGTTCAACAACTGCCGCAAATTTATTCCATCGCAGATTAAAAAAAAGTTAAAGTCAGGTGATGTTCTTATACCAACTTCACTCTGGTGGTTTCTCCTGTTTACTGGCCGCAAATGCCCATTATCCTTTCTTCCTGAAGTCTGAAGTGCACTTCAAAGTACAATTTTTTTCAATAGATTTTCAGCTGGAACTACTTTCTTCAGTGACCAAGTATCTCACATCACAAGCGTCGTTTCCTTTTATTTTAAAACTGCCTCCATCACAAATCAGCTCAGTAAGCTAGGTGCTGCATTAATTGTCACAAATTGGAAAAACTGCCTTAGGCAGTCACTCAGATGCAATGAAAACGGCCACTTCCATGAATATCTTTAATTAGAAGTGCTCATACAGCCCAACATCTAACTCTATGAAAACATAACCCAACGGTGCAGTGACAGAATCTTTGTGACCAGCACAGGATGTTCAGGTTACTGTACGCATGTTTCTTCAATTACACCAAAATACAAGTTTTCAATATTTAGTTTTGAAAGGAACCCTTAAAAAAAGGGCAGCCAAAATGCAATGCTTGACTAGTATTACAACCAAAGATCAATCCAGGTTTCACCAGCCTGGCTCAGGGATGCAGGGACTAATTAGTGTGACAAGGATTGTCTTAAGAAGAATTAACAATGCAGAGAGTTCCTTCATGTGGATGGCATTTAATACACTAGCAGTCCCCTCAGAAGTGTCCTGACATTTTTGTTTTAAACTCATACATTTATTGATAAGAATCTGAAGCTGCAATTCTTACCACTGCATTTTTGGTTTTCTGACGGATTGGTTTAAGTCTGTGGGCCCTCAGTGGTGACACCAACTCTTGCAACATCCTCGACTGATTCTCAGAAGGTTGTCTTTCTTGTTGGATGAAGCTGTGTGGTTTCAAAACTTGACAACAGTTGTATGGAATGTCTGCTTGTCCATTGCCTCCTTTGGCACAATGTGGTAGAAGAACCTCATCACACTTCTGAATTCCCATCTGTGTTTTGAAACAGCTCTCTTGATAAAAAGTATCACTTTTCGTTTGGTTGCTAGGATTTTTTCCCCATGCACTTGCTGATATTACTTCTTTCATAATCTGTTGTTTTCTTCCACAATAGAAATTTTCACTAGTGCTACCGGCACTAACATCCACGACAGTTTTGAATGGAGCTAGGAGATAAAATGATCATATATCAAAGAATAAAACTTGGCAAAAAGCTGCCTAAATACTGTCCAAATTTTACCAACATTACCAGAGGGACTCTTGGGGATGCTCTTCAGAAAATTTGGACACCTCTACAGGAACAGAAAAATTATGTTCAGGGAGAGGGTGATGCTCAAAAATCTAGTGCAGTGCCAAGTGGATATATGACGAGAAGGCCCAACTTGTATGCCATTTTATGGTAGGGGGCTATAAAGCAGCCATTTTATCCTTAGTCAGGGGAAGCTGCAAGGGTCCCTTGGGTCCAAATACTGAACTGGACCAGGCATATAAATATGGTGGCTAAAAGAATAGGTCAACAGTGGTAATATTGTGGCCAGTATCCGATCTCTTAACACTCATCTTCAAAGTAAGAATGCAATGGTTATACTCTCCACTTGCCTGGATGAGATAGCTCCAAATACCACAAAAAAAAACTCAACACCATCTGCAACAAATCAGCTTGCTTAACTGGCATCACATTCACTAATCTAAACATTCACATCCTTCTGTTTCAATACAGTGGCAGTATGTACCTGCAAGGCTCCCTTCAGCAACTTATCAAGACTCATTCAACGGAACCCCTAAAGAGGACAATGGCAGCAGATGCATACTACCATCTTCTCTTCCAAGTCTCACACCATCGTGGCTTAGAACGATATCACTATTCCTTCTCTCTAGTAGGATTAAACTGCTTGAAGTTCCACCCAGCAGCACTGGTTATACCTGCACTAGATGGACGATAGTGGGTCAAGAAGGCAGCTCACCACTGTCTTTAAAAGACAGATAGACAACAAATGCCAGCTTCACCAGTAGCACAAATATGGTCAGCATTCGAATAGATTGGTAGAACCTTAGCTAGTCAACTCATCTTAAAAGGATGGCTGGCACAAATATGGCACAAAAATTAAGAAAAATGTTAAAATGAAAATACACACCATTGTTTTAACATTTTTGAAATGTCTAAAATTTTGTTGCATACCATTATGTGCCTGACCATCTTCAAACCAGCGATGCGTCATGCCAATCTGAGACAACTGCTCTAAGAACGGCCCATCAGACACAGGCTCATGAGCAACTTTTGATCTGTAAATAAAATTAGGAAAACAAATGCATTATTAAGATGACACTGGCTTTTAATTAACTAAAAGGTTTAAGTGCAAAAGTTGAGAGAAAGCCATTTTTAATTTCACAAAGATACACTTTTATAGAAACAAATGTGCAGTGGAAGAGGCAGGAGATCAGCACTCAGTTAAACTGCTCACAGCGCAGATGCAGATATGACAGGTCAGATGTCCTTCTTCTGCACTTTAACAATTCAGAGATTAGAGTGATCAATTGTGTGATCTTAATTTCATGATAATGGTAGTTTTTGAATGAACGTATCAAAAATACATCATTTTGCCACAGATTGAAACAAGACTATGTGCTTGCAACTGCTTCTTGACAAACTACTATCTGAAGAAAGAAAATTTAATTATACAGACAGAGCTAATTCTGCCCAAGGTTTTGTCTGCGACTCTCAATCTTTTATCTACTCAGGAACTTGGCTATAACATGATTCACTGCAACTATATCTTCCAATTGTCTTACTTCATAGCTGCTGTCTTTCACAGTTGCCTAGAGCCTAGGCTTGATCCCATCAGTACCAGTATTATATTGCATACATGTCCCAAGAGTTTCTAATCCTTGTTTTCAAATAAATGAAGCATGTACTGTAATTAACTGAATAATAAAATCATTTAAATTTTGTTTCCCTTTCTAAAAAAGGAAGTGGGCAGCTGCATTCTTAATAGTTGCCCTAAGATTTGCGCATATTACAAAAATAATTTGCTACCAATTCTATTCAAGCTTTCACCATCCGGTATCCTACAGCACGTACAGAATTAGTTTACAACAGTAGGGGTCATTCTATTTTGTAGAAATACGAAATACTTGTACTTACTTTGCTGTCTGCTTGACAGGTGGAGATATGGCAGGTTTCTCATGTGAGCCACCAATACACGAACTGTCTTTATTGAGTTGCTGATTATCCATATAACCATCTCCATATGCATTTGCAGGATTGTACATTCCAGGTCTGGCAGAAATCGTCAGAGCATCAGCAGAGTGACATCGCTCCAAAGTACTACTGGACTTTTCTGTATTCTGGCTTTGAAAGGTACCAGATCTATCAGTGGAGTGTGCTCTACGAAGCCATCGAGAGTGAGGTCGTTCTTCCTCTGCAATTTGTACAATTCTTCCTCTGTCAGCTCTGATAATTTCAGAGTTTTGTATACTTCTGTCACTAAAGACTGCACTGCCTTCCATGGAGGAGTTATTATTAAGTCTGTTGTGAGAGGTGATGACTGCCATTTTGTTGGGAAGAAACTGTCCTATAACTTTAGTCTTTAGATGCAAGCGTCCCATTGTACTAGCACCAGAAGATCCTGTTCCTATAGTATATCCTGTTGAAATCGTGGCATGCCCACTATCCATTGAATCCTCCACAGTTTCTGAACTTTTACTTCTGGGCGAAGGGCATTTTAACATGAATGTATGATCTAATACACTAGAAAGACTGATACGGTCTTCTGGATTTTTTCGAAGCAGCTGGTAAATGAGATCTTGAGCCTCATTGGAGATAAACGTTGGCATTTTATAATCTGCCAGCATCACCTTATTAAGTGTATTTTTAACTGTGTCAGTATCAAATGGCGGCTTTCCTACCAGAAAGGTGTAAAACATGCAACCAAGAGACCAGACATCAGATTCAAGGCCATGAGCACTGTGGGTTGCAATCTCTGGTGCAATGTAATTGGGGGTGCCACACATGGTAAAATGCTTTTCATGTGGCATTTTCAATTGTGTTGCCAATCCAAAGTCAGCAATCTTTATGTTCATATCACTTGTAAGAAGAAGGTTGGAAAGAGTGAGGTCCCGATGCAGTATACCATGAGAGTGGAGGTAGAGCATTCCAGTAATAATATGATGCATGAAGTGTCGAGCTGTTTTAAAAATGTACACAGAATTATGTCAGTTTATACAGAAAGTGCACTTCAAGCTACTCTTATCTCGTCCCTTCATCATTGGTCTGCTTCATCCTTAACTCCACATTCCTACCTTCCCCCTGCAACTTTTGTAATTAAAAATCTATTTCAGCCTTGAATATCTCGAACAGCCTTCACACCCCTTTGCAGTAAAGGATTCCATTGATTCACTCCCCCAGGAAAGGCATCCATCCTAATCTGTTTTAAATGAGCACCCCCTTATTCTGAGATTATGCCCTCTGGTCTCAACTCTCCCACAAAGGGAAACAATCTTTCCAGATTTACCCTGTCGGTCCCCCAAGAATCTTGCATATTTCAGTAAGTCGCTTCTCATTCTTCTAAACTTGATCAAGTACTAGCCCAACCTACATAACTTCTCACAAGAATAGTCCTTCCATACCAGGGATCAGCTCAGTGAACTTTTGGACTGCCTTCAATGCTAGTCTATTGTTACTTAGATAAAAAGGGGACCAAAACTGCTCATAGCATTCCAACAGTAGTCAGACTGATGCCTCACACAGTTTTAAAGAGATACTTGTTAGTGTGTTCTACTGTGAAGACTGATGCAAAGTATTTATTGATCTCCTTTCCTACTTCCAGGTTCTCTAACTGTATTTAGAAACTTGTACTATGGCTGGCTTTCTCTCACGTTTTGATGCGGCACCTTATCAAATGCCTTTAGAAATCAGAGTACATCATAACTAAAGATTCCCCTTTATCAATCTTGTTATTCCTCGAGAGGTGCTCATCTCTGGGAATGCACAACTCAAGATGGCTCAGCGACAGACTGTCAGGAAGAGGAATGCAATTTGTGGCCAGGGATCAAAAGACACAGACTTTGGTCTTCCCAACATTTAGAAGAAATTCTTACTCATCCATGATTGGATATTATACAAGCAGTATATCAGAGACAATACAGATTTCAAAAGAGGTGGCGCTGATACAGTTGGGTGTAATAAATAGCAAACTTTGGTTAAACCAGCACCTATGAACCGGCAAAAATTATATACTTGAAATATTGGAAGTTTACTGCATTATCGCAGTCTTGCGGTGTCCAAATAGTCAGTTGAGGCTGCAAGTGAGAAGGCTCTCTGCTGTTAAGTTTTATTTAAGGCAAAGTTGTATTACTGTTTAAGTGATTTGTGCTGTGAATAAAGCATAAAAGTGATGTTTATATCCCCTGCATTACATTTCTATTACTAGGTGTGTTTTTACACTGATTATGTGGACCTGTTGATCAATTGGAATATTTGATCAACCGGCACACTCTTGGTCCCATAGGTACCAGTTAATAAAATGTTTGTTTTGACGTAATAGGTTTTCAGATAGTGCTGCCAAGAGGTAGAATTAGATGGAAAATAGAATGGAACCAAGAATAGATCATTGGTCTGAGTAAAATAAATCAACGTGGGAGTGGGAAGAGAAACTGATGCTTGTGATTTTGTTGGCTAAAATCGCTAGATGTGAAGAGTTAGGGAAGGGCAGTTCCACAAACTGAATGAGGGAGGAGAATACTGAAGGGTGTGTGTGTGTGTGTGTGTGTGGGGTTTAAACACAGTAAGGGAGAATGTAAATTTGAGAGTTTGATAAATACACTTTCTGTACTGTAGTGGGCAGAAAACTAATTAGAATGAATCACATGGAATTAGAGGAACTATGGGCAGATTTGGGAAGTGAGAACATATTCAGGTCTTTGAAAAAGAAATGGACATTGTAAACTACTTTCTCCCCCGCCATAAAAGAGATTAGGGTTGTGAGAGCAGGTGATAATGGCAAATTTGAAATAAAGGGGACAGTAGCTGAAGAGAGGGAACCTTTAACAATATCAGTTAACAAGGCCAGAAAGGAAAATGTTTGATGCTCAACTTAATAGGCATTGCCTTTTGGGAACAGGAAGTCTCTATCTTTGTAACAAAATAAAATCTGAGCTCCTTGCATTTAATTCTTGGAATGAGGGTGGAGACGGCACCGGGAGAAATTTTAAAAGATAATTTATGGGTGAGAAGAGAAAGCCAAAAGGGATTTGCATTCAAGTTTATTTTTAAATATGGGAAATTCAAACAGTGGATCATTCCCATTACTATCCTAATAGAGATTTTCATGTAACATATATCCCTCTTAAACTGTTTCCAGATGGCTGTTACCTTCATCTTCAGAAAACGTAGCTTTCCTGTTCTTTAGATATCTGCTCATCTCTCCATTGTGACACATCTCCAAGACTAAATAGACATAATTGTCATCTTCAAAATAGTTGTAAAGCTGAAAGAAAACAAAAACCATTTTCACGTATTTTAACAAATAAACTAGATCTTTCACTTATCTTTAAAAAATTAGTTTTACCTCCAATATAGAGGGATGCTTTAACTGACAGTGAATCTCCACTTCATTACGGACTCTCTGTACCATTCCCACTTTGTGCATTGCCTTTTTGTCAATCTGTCAACAGAAAACATCTTTGCATCAAGACATGCAGAAATATTTGATCAATGATGCCCAAGGCCATCGATCCTCAGTAATTATATTATTAAAGTACCAGCCTTGCAGGGAAAAAAAACATTAATCGATTACGGATTTAAGGCAACACAAAAATCATTATAAACCACATAACTTTGTCTACTTTGATGTGACAGATGTTATGTTAACTCTAGGAATATTTCATAACTATTTTAAAATTTCAGCAGAGAGTAAATTGTATACTTGGCCTGACAAAGTGGTTATTCATTCTCATCATGCATAAGATTCACTGCTATCAACTGAAATTTATGTTACCAACATTGTAGGGCAGGAAGCTGGAGGAAGGGGATACATATTGGCACACATATTCTCTTGCACACCCCCTCCAAATCAAGGAGAAATTTACATGCAAAAGCTTCAGATATGAAGTATTGGCTTCTCATATTCCAAGGCAAATCAGCAAGGATTGGCATGACAAGGAGATTTTTTTAAAGGCATATCTAGTTCACTTTAAGATTAGTTGGGGGATGGGTACAGGTAATAGCAAAGGCTGAAGACAGTGGCTTCCCATTATTTGACTGGTGAAAATTGTCAAAAGATCCAATCCTAATATCACACAAACAGCTCAGCAACATTTTGACTCGATCCTTAGTCTAGAAGCCAAGTAGTGGAGCTGGGCTGTCAGTACCATTTGTATGACAGCTGACCCATGCCTGATATCTTAAAGGGATAGCATGTAAATTGGCAAGACGGGAACAAGTGATGGATTCTTTGGGGATTTGGGTGACAGCTGTGTACAAGAGGCAAGACAAACTATTGCTAAAAGTGCGTTGGCTATAGGGTCATATGCATCTAGGTAGAAAGGTGGGGGGGTAGTGGCGGTGGGTGGGGGGGTCCGGGTGGAAAACAGAGAAGGTGAAAGGCTAGTCCTTTAATGTAATTGCGATAAGTTGTTGTGAAGGTCATGGCAAACTGATTTGTGAAGAGTATGCACAGATCTCAGTCAAAATCTTTCCTCTCTGAAGAGAGAAAGGAGAGATTGAGAAATGAGCAGTTTGGAGGATGGACTGTAGGAAGTAATGACAGTTTCAGGCAATGTTGCTCAGGAAAATACAAGTTAGTTATGATAGACAGAATCTGTTTTGAGCCTCTGGCTTGAAACTTTTTGTACAAGATTGAAGTATATTTTCTTAAAAACTTAGCCAAGCGTATAATTGTTCCTGGCTGTTCTGAATTGGTTTCAAGTCGGGATATTTATAACACAATCATTTTCAAAATCAATCTTCATCTAGATGGTTTAAAATAAATACTTAGAATATTTGCTGCGTCGAAAATTTATCATTAATAGATGAAGACTAAATTAGGCAAGTTTAAAAGTCAGTATCAATTTACCATTTTTATCGCTACTTCCAGACCAGTACTGACAGATTTTGCTCTGTAAACACATGCAAACGAACCCTTCCCCAACAGCGTTAAAACCTTGAAATCCTGTAAAAGAAACATTTGAGAAGAAAACGTAAGTACTGATTTTAGCACCACCTTTCCCCTCAACGATTACAAGACACCGATGCAGATTAAACTATGTCTAACGGTTAGTTTGAACGGCTCCTTAAACGCTCCAACCTGCTCACCTCGATTGTATTCTCGCCATCTGTTACTGACATCCTCACATCGCCCGAGACTCCGTATTTGCATTTCAAGTAAACGTAATTCAACACTCGATCAAGCATTTTAAAACTACCAGCAGGAACTTGGATACAATTCGTTTGACTGCATTACCAGCCAGCTGACGATTAACTGGAACCAAAGGCAACCGGAGAGTCACTAAAACGCAAGCCCGGCTTTATTCCCGCGTTACAACCAAGATCAACGGCTTCTCATCGCCAAGCAACAGTCTTAAGTCTAGCTACGAGCTCTTCAAGCGAAAGATCAACTGTCGTTATAGAATATTTACTATGAAATATAAACTGCCACCTTAGTTAAAAAAGGTCAGTTATAATGATGGTCGAGGCTCTCATTGTAATTTGAATAGCCTTTTCTTTCATAACTTGATTCTTTTATTTGCGGTTTTAAAAAGTGATAATGTTTTCCTTAAATTGGAACTACCTAGTCTCTTTTCAGCTACTTGCATTAAAAGTCCACAGTAGACACACAATCCTATGGAGTGGTAAATAATTTCCTTCATTTTAACTTTTAAAATAATCCAGGGTTTCCCGAATACGTTAACTTTTGATGAATTTTCTTATTGAATGGCCAAATTTGTGACTACTTTGTCCTTATACGCACAGTCCTACTCTAGCAATTTCTAACAATTTCAGAAATATCTTTCAATTTCCTCAACTTACAAAATGCCTCTACGAAGATCATCTGTCAACACCACCTCTCCAAGCCGAAAATCTTTAGCGTGGCTTCAGAACTTTTGTCACAAGGGACCCTAATGGCTTCTAGTGCCTTTTAAAAAAAAAAGTGTCCTCTCAGGAATCAAATCAAGACGTCTCCTAACCATTGTAGATTAATTTGGTCTTGAATTCATCTCGCTGCTCCCATATTCAATAGAATGTGGCATTGAAAGTAATCTACAGATCAACACCTTTGAGGTCTTGCTCCTTAAATAAACTCTGCTCTTACGACCTCAAATTTCTTTCCTACATAATTGGCTTCAACATGGAGCATAAGTGTTGTGATCTTTCTACCCTGGGACTCCATTGAAAAATGCTGCTAGAGAAGTTCAAAGGTCAGTGGTCACCCAACATAATGAGAAGCAACAACAAGCAGAGTAGGGATCGTTTTAGTTTTGTATTTTGAGACAGTAATAAATATACAAGAACAAGGAACAAAGCTGAAGATAGTCAGCTGGAAGAGGGCAAAATTTAAATTGAAAACCAAAATGACACAGATGGATTGAAAGCCAAAAAAAGTAGTTAGTTAATTCAGTAACTGACCAATGAGAAAAAAAACTTTGAGAACAGACTTTATCTACTTTAGCTTTAAAGTGCTACTTTAAAGGTCCCCAAATGATTTCAACGAAAAATTAAAATAAACAGGGAAAGGGAGGCTTTTGATTAACAGTGTTTGAATTGAGCTATGCAATATATGATGAAGATGCATAATGTATTACCATTTGCATTTTAAAAATTGGAGATAGAACTGAAAGTATGCAGCCAATTTATGAAGACATCGTTAAAATACAAGAGGGTCAGAATGTCATTTGGAATATAGTGAACTAAAGGTAGAAGTTAATTGCCTGGCAGGATATCTGCAATGTTAAGCAAAAAACACAGACTAGGAGCACTAGCTGTTTGAATTCAGTTTAGTAGAACTGGTAGGATTTATTAAGTTCAATGCAGAAGAACAATTTCATCCCAAAAGAACTGCACGTTGTTCGGTTAAAAAGAAACCTGCAAAATGAGAGAGCTTAGTTTTTAGAATTTCCAAATTGGGAGAGAGGTTGGGAAGTCTTCAAGCTGTGAGTTTGTGTACAAGTTTTGAAGCTGTTAGAGCCCAGGGAAGGTTCGGGGCCATAGGAGCAGAAAAGAAACTAACTTTCTAGTATTGATTAGTTAAGTAAGAAATTAAACAATTAAGATAGGATTACCATTTCACTGGACTGAGTGTCAATAAAGGATAACGCTGGGGAAGGCTTGAAACAATTTCTTCCTGTTTATGTTAAGATCTTCCTAATCAGTTACAGCTTTGTTTCTTTTTTGTGTAAACTTACATTCTTTTATTAAAATTATGTGAACATTTTCAGTGACTAAGTTTAACAATTGTAGTTATTGAAGCATAGAACTATAGAAATGATGCAGCACAGAAGGGGGCCATTCAGTTCATCTTGAGCATGCTGACCCAAAGACACCCAGATGCCTTTTTTAATCCCATCTTCACACATACAGCCTATAGCCCTGCAGTTTACAGCACTTGAAGTGCAGATTTAGTATTTTTAAAAGTGTTTAATGGTCTCTGCGTCCGCCACAAAATAAGGCAGCAAATTCCAGACATCCATCACCTTCTGCATAAAAAAGTTTTCCTCCCTCTAATCCTTCTGCCACTCAGATTCAAGCTAAGTAACCTGGTTTTTGAACTCTCTGCCAAGGGAACCAGGTTCATCCTGTCTATGCTATCTCCACCCCTAACAATTTTGTATGCTTCGATCATGTCACCCCTCAGCTTTCTTTGTTCCAATCCCAACTTTTCCTTGTAGCTACAATTCTCCAGCCCTGACAACATTCTAGCCGATTGTCACTGCACTCTCTCCAGAGCAATTATGTCCTTCCTGTAATGTGCTGACTGGACCTGCACACAATACTCCAGTTGTGGTCTCACCAGTTTCATCATTGTATCCCTACTTTTATATTCTATGCCTCTGCCAATGAAGGTGAGCATTTCATCTGCCTTCTTTACAACCTTATCTACTTGTGCTGCTATTTTTAGGGACGGTTACATGCCAAAATCTCTATCTACCACTCAGTACATTCCCATTTATTGTGTATTCCCTTTTGACTGTTTGACCTCTCTAAAATGCATTACCTCACTTATTGGCTGAGCTCCATTTGCCACTTTCCTGTCTATTCCACCAACCCATATCCATCATTTGGGAGCTTACAGCTATCCTCTACACTAGCTACTACGTGGCCAACTTTTGTGTCCTCTGCAAATTTCTCCCATTGCACCACCCCACATGTTCAATTCCAGGTTGTTAATGTATACAACAAACAGTAGGTGTTCCAACACTAAGCCCTGTAGATCAACTTGAAACAGCTTTCCATTCGCATTACCGTGTTTCTTTTTACTAAGCCAATTTTGGATCCAATTTGACACAGTACGTTGTATCCATGGGCTTTTACTGTTTTGAACCAGTTCACCACGTGGGATCTTGTCAAATGCCTTATTAAAATCCACGTAAACAACATTCACTGCACTACCTCCTTGATCCTCCTTGTCACATCCTTGAACTCAATCAAATTTCCATGGCATGACCTGCTCTTAAAGCCACACTGAGTATTCCATGCCTTTTTGGGCAACAGTTTATCCAACTACCAACCTCTCAGGATTGATTTTAACAGTTGGCACACCAAAATCAGACCAACAGGCCTATAATTGTTCAGCATTTCCTTTGTACCTTTTTAAACATATGAACCACATTCTTCTTGTGCCTCATCTGTGCTAATCCTCAGAGCATCCATTTCCTCCCTGACCTCCTTCAATATCCTGGGGAACAATCCATCTAGCCATGGAGACTTATCCACTTAAGGATTCCAATTCTTCTAATACTTCCTCTCTCATTATAATTATTTGGTCAACTATTTCACACTGTTCCTCCTAGATTACTACATCCGTATCATCCCTCATCTTTGTGAATGCACAGAGGAAAAGAAAAATTAAATTCTTCCCATATCATCTGCATCTTCACACAAAATTCCCTTCATCTGATAGGTCCTACAATTTCCTTAATTGTCCTTTTGCCCTTTATATAACGGTAAAGGAAAACACAAAAGATGTTTTATCTTGCTTGCAACTATTTTTTTTCATGCACCTCTTTGATTTCCAATCTTTAAAAAAAAAAAGCACGATCCCTGTCGTTTTTCTACTCCTTCAGGCTGTCTGCAGTATTGAGATTTTTGTGACTACCATAAGCTCTTTTTCGGTTTAATCTTAACCTGTATTTTTCTTGGCAACCATAGGGGTCTAGATTTGACAACACGATTCTTATTTTGAGGTGACACGTTTGCTTCATACCATAAGGATCTTGCTTGTTAGTGCCTCCCACTGGTTTAGCAGTCCTGTCCAGTCCACTTCAACTAAATCACTTATCAGTTTTGTAAAATTTGCCTTTCCCCAGTTGAACGGAATTTTTTTACTCCTGATTTATCTCTGACCTTTTCCATAATAATACTATATCTAACCAAATTGCAGTCACTATCCCTGATATGGTAACAGACCGTTACTTCATCCACTTGCCCATCTTCATTTCCCAAACTAAATCCAAAATTGTGTATCTTCTCATTGGGCTTGTCATGCATTGTTTAAAACAAACTTTTCCTAGACATAGTACATGAATTTCTCACCCTCGATGCCCCTTTTGTTGTTTGAAACCCAGTTGATATTGGGATAAAAGGTTTTGAGAAGATTTGTAGCTCGGGTTGTGGATGAGGTTGTAGACTTGCTCGCCAAGCCTGCATGTTTGATTGCATTGGAGCTTCACCGGAGGCGCACTGACGATATTACCTAGCAGGGTGACAAAACGTCTGCAATCAAACACACTGCCTCAGCAAGCAAGTCTACAATGTGATATTGGGATAATTAAAATCTATTATTGTCCTCTTATTCTTAAGGCAGAAATCTGTCTCTGTACATGTTCTTCTATCGCCCTCTCATGATTTGGGGGTCTGTAGTATACTCCTAGTAGTGATTGCCCCCTTTTCTTATTCTTACACAACTCAAAGCCTTCTTTGTTAACCTATTTATTTTTTCATCCCATTTCCACTGTAATTGATTCTTTAACCAGTACTGCTACCCCACCTCCTTTTTTGTCACCCACTCTATCCCATCTGCAAACTTCATATCCAAGAATACTGAGCTGCCATTTTTGCCCCTCCTTTAGCCAGGTTTCAGTTATAGCAACAATGTCATGCTGCCATGTGCTTGTGCCCTTAGTTAATCTGCCTTGTTTGCAATACTCTCTGCATTTAAGTATTAGCAGCTTAACCCCAAACTCCTTTGCAGAATGCTTTTTAATCCTGTGTGTCAGAGTCACTGACTACATCACTAACCAATGTTCTACCTCCCATTTCCTGATCTGAATCTGATCCATCTAAGCCTACACTTTGGTTCTCATTCCTGTTATATTACTTTGAAGCCTCAACAATGGAACTAGCAAAAGCCCCTGTCAGGATTTGTCCCTGCTGCGCCCAGGTACAATCATTCAGGCTTGCAGACATCCCATTGTCCCCAAAAAACGGTTCCAATGCCTCAAGAATTTAAATCCCTCCTTGGTACACCATTTCTCCAGCCATTCATCTGATCTATCCTCTTATTCCTGCTCTTGCTAGCACATGGCACTGGGAGTAATCCTGAGATTACTGAATTTAAGGTCTTGCATTTTGTTTTATCTCCTGACTTCAGATATTCAGCTTTCAGGTCCTCATCCCTTTTTTTTACCTACGTTACCCTGACCACTGGCTGTTCACCGTCCCACTCCAGAATGTCCTGCAACAGCTTGGTGACATCCTTGACCCCGGCACTAAGGAGGGTTGGATTCATACGTACAGCCACAGAAGCACCTGTCTGTACCACTTAATATTGAGTTCCCTATGACTATAGTCCTGTTGCTTGCTTTCCTCCCCTTCTGTGCAACAGAGCTATCTGTGGTGCAATGAACTTGGTTGATGCTAACTTTTACCCCCTTGAAAGGCCATTCCCCACAACAGTATCCACAGTGGTATCTATTTGACAGGGGGATGACCACAGCAAACTCCTACAGTTCCTACCTGGCCTTTTACTTTGTCTCATGGTCACTCACTCCCTTTCTGCCTGTGTAATCCTCATCTGTGAGACCAGCTCGCTAAATGTGCTATCCATGACATACTCGGCATCGCAGATGCTCCACAGTGAGTCCACCTGTACCTCCAGCTCTGAAAACTGGTTAGCCAGTTGCTACAGACGGACACACTTCTTGCACATGTAGTCTCAGCGATTCTGAAAGTGCCCGTTATTTCCACATTGTGCGAGAGGTACATACAAGTCTGCAGTCTCCGGTCATAATTTCTCTCTAGATTAAGCTAGTTACTCCCTTGGAGAATTTAAGCTAGGGACCTTCCTTCACTTCAAACACCCCTATTACAAATAAAAGTCCCTACCTTTATTTAAGCTAATATATTATGCTTTAAAAACTGTAAGAAAATACTTTACAGGTAACACTTGCCAATTGGCTGTTTCCATTGGGATTATCACTTTCTGAACTGCCCAGATTGAAATGGAGCACTCAATCTTCCATCTTCACCTATGTAGTGTCCCACTCAACTCCCCAGCACTCACTTATCTAAGCAGCACTCACAGTAACCCATGAGGGATTCTATGAAGTCTATAAAGACAAGTTTCACTCTGGGATTGGACTTGTTCGGTATTAGCATCAGCTGTGATCATAAGTACAAAAAGGCCAGCAGAATACAAGAGCAGAAGAAATTAAAGGAAACAAGTGTGGTAAAGAATGTTCCGGAGTAGTAACAAAATAGAAACTGAAGTTTTCTACAGACATCGCAAGAGCAGGATCGATTAACAAAGAAAAGTTTTTAAAAAATGAAAAGGGAACTCACCAGGAAACACAAGGCATGGCTGAGGTACTGAAGAGTCATACAACACAGAAACACACCCTTTGGTCCAAGCAGTCCACGCTGAACATAATCCCAAATTAAAGTAGTCCCACCTACTTTGCATCAATTTGCATTCTTGCTCAGAGGGGTCAATTTTCAGAACTGAAGATAATTTATAGCACCCCAAATGCCATCACCAAAAATCAAACATCAAGCCTGTGACCGGCACGTCCTTGTGACTCAATACATTCTACGATTTTTCTGTCTGCGCAGTCATTTTCTGGACTACCAGAGGGCCATCATATTTGCAACCACAGGATCAGATATTGGGCTACTCTGTTTGAATGGAAGAGACATTCTGTGTGCTTCTTTCCCATTTGTTTTTGCGCACAATTTCTTATCACCCAATATTCTATAGCTCAGTCAAAATTATAAACGGATTGAGCTCATTTTGAGCCTTTGTGAAGCTATTTGGTACTTCTGTTTCCCCATTTTAACATTCTGCATTACTTTTATTGCTCTGACCAACCATCTAACCTGCAAGTGAACTTCAGAATTGGGGTAAACAGTACATTTTCATTTGTGCAAAACAAACCAACAGCAATTTCAGCAAATCACCAATCCATGAACTCCTTGTTAGACTTGCAATTTTTAAAACTATTCTTTGAGCTTACTTTGTACCTTACTCTATACACAATTATTGCAAAACAAGCTTCCTTACGTGGTTCAAGAGCAAGAGATAATTACTTGATAACCTTAAAAGTTGTGATCACTAATAACCTACGACCTTCTCAATCTTAAAAGGACCAAGGTAATAGATTAGAAAAAAAAAAGATAACTTTAAGGGGATGAGCATGAAACTAGGGAAAACAAGCTGGAAAAATATATTGATAGAACAGCAGGGAAATAATTAAAACAGTGACCAGTAGGATTCAGGAGAAAACAATCCAATAATTAGGCCTAGCCAGTAATGGAACATCATGTAAGAAGAATTTAAAGGTGGCAAAAATCCTCAAAAAAAATGCAGTAAAATCAAGTACATCAAAAAGGCTGACAAAAGGAGAAAATGAAAGATTAGTGAAGTCAAAATAATTAAAAACGACAAAAAACTGTGTCGCCGAGTGATGTACAAATTATCTCCCAGAGACAGAAAAATAAAGATAGGGATACTAAGGGATAGAAACAAACTTGCAGAAAATGACATGAAAAACTACATTATCTCAGCGTTTACCACAAAAGCTAAAATGACATGACACAAGGAAAAGAAAACAAAAATTAAAGACACTTAAGATCAAAAGTGGGGAATAATTAATTAAGTAATCAAACAAAGACTTTATCCTCTGTTTCAGAGTTCAACTACGTTCATTCAGAGTTGAAAAAGATGTGAAAGGCACTATTACATGCATATTAAAATATGGAATGGTGGTAGAGGGCTGACGAAAAGCCAGCGTGATCCATATATTTAAAATGAACAAGTTCAGTGAACTACAGACCAACCAGATTAACACAGCGTTAGGAATGGAATCATTACTAAGCTTTTAGACTTATTGTCGTCAGAATGTGATGATAACACAGTAAATGCTTCAGTTTCTGTACTTGTTGTCTATTACAGGTTCAAACCTGCACTAGCCAATTGTCTAATACACTTGGAATGCCAAATGGATAGCTCCAACATGACAGGTTAGCAGAAAACAGCAAATATACTACTGCAAACTCAATAATAAAAAGTAATAGTGCTACAAAAAGGTCATGAAGTATCTTATGGTAACACTGATCATTAATAGTTGATTGGGTTCATTAATTGATGCTGGAAAAATGGTTCTTTGAGGACTGGGATTCCTCACATCAGCTTCCCTCACCAGGCTTATCTGGTTATCCAGGCTGATCAATGGCCACTCTTTAGGTGATGGTACTATGATCCATCTGGGAAAAACTGTCAACTCAGTCATTTTGCCTGAAGATCACATTGATCAAGATCAAGGGAGCCAGCAGGTGAGATTTCCAGGGCTGTGCAGCACCATGATGCAGCCAGGGGAGGGACGTACATCTGATAATTTGGGAAGGGCACTGTATAATAATAAGTTTACGAGTGTCTCATCAGAATGGGGTGCCTTTAATACATTGGGCTATATCTGTTTAAATCACACATTTGTAAGTGTTGTTTCAGAGAACTGAACTTGACAATGCAATGATGCTGATTGATACAAGAATATTACAGCAAGTGCACGTGGAGATATAATGATGGAGATTTGATTTGAAAGGTACATCAGGTCAATGGACAGGCAGTGGTCATAGGTTAGAACACAGAACCTTCTATAACAGCAGAGAAAAGAAACATTGCTATGGTGTGGTTTCTTGGGGTACAAGTGATACAGTTATCACAGCAGTGAAGCCAGTTAGTGACAGGATAACAGTGATATAAGCTAAGCCAATTACCTTTGCACAGCTTAATCACCCAATGATTGAGACAGATGAGAAGACTTTTAGCCAAGTTTCAGAAGACCCAAAAGATGATTGATCATGCTGTGTTTGCACATTTGGTAGTTATGGGAGACTTTATTGCAAGGTTGGGGACAAAATTCTCAAGATATACTTTGTGGTAAGTATGGATTTGATGCAACCAATAAAAGAAGGGGGCTAAATGCTCCTTGACTGGTTAGAAGCCACGTTGTTTGCCTCATCCTAGAAATAGTCAGTGCTACCATGTCACAAGAACCAAAGTTAGAATAGGAGAGACACAAGATATGGAAGATAAAAAGGTTGATTTCAGTACCTTGCCTTGGTGCTAACTGCAGTTCTGACCATCAATGGGCATTGTGGGCAAAGATCAAAGAAAGAATTTGATGTCATAAGCTCAAAAGAGTGAACAAGACCCAAGAGAAAACTGGAAACTTGATAGAGTTTGAAAGAAAAGTAAAAGAATGTAGGCAAAATTTTAAAAAGAAGCCATAATTGTCATTGCTACATTAGATGATGTATGCCCAAAACAAAAAAAAATGCAAAGCAGCCATGGCTGAAGAAAGGTTGTATAAAAAAGTTAAAAACCACAGGAACAAAAAAAAAAAAAAAGAGCTGAGGAAGCAGAGGCAGCTCTCAAGAATGGCAGCACGAAAGTATATTCAATAATCAAAGTCATAATTAGAAAGTAGTATGCAAATCTCAGGTACAGGTACAAAAAGCACAAAAATCAAACACAGAGACCGGGAAAATGACCGCAACAAACTGAAAAACCAGAAAGGAACACACAAGAATGGAAGTTAAAAGGACCCAAAGTACTGCAAGATGGAGGTAGGAAAAACTGTAAAAGCTATAAAAGGAGTACAAAGAGAAAGGTGAAATGGTTTCAGAAATAACTATCAGATATGGTCCCAGGATTTTTAAAAAATTCATTCACAGGATGAAGGTATCACTATCTCGGCCAGCATTTATTGCCCATGGCTGATTGTTAAGATTAGGCATTAAGAGTTAACTGTTAAGAGTCACCCACATTGCTGTGGGTCTGGAGACACATGGACCAGACCAGACCAGGTGAGGATGACAGTTTCGTTCCCTTAAAAAAAAAAAGGACATTAGTGAACCAGATGACATTTTCCAACAGTCAGCAATAGATTCATGGTCTTCATTTAGACCATTAAGTCCAGATTTTCATTGAAATTCAAATTCCACCACCTGCCAAGACAGGATTTGAACCCAGACCCCCAGAACATTACCAGGGTCTCTGGATCAACAGTCCAGTGATACCATAGGCCGTTGCCTCCCTTAGATGTGAGGTAAAGCCCAATTTGGAAGCCAGCAGGATTGGCTAGTATGGGGATTTAAAACATAGCCCTATTGTTAGCACCACGCTCTAACCATCTGAGCTGAATGGACACAGGACCTTCCAAAGCATCATACAATATGTACGATAAGGCTTTAGTTTCCTCGGTCACTGGGTTCATTTCTGAGGAAGATAGGAACTGTATAAGTCTGACGGGTTCCAGCTGAACTGGAATGGGACCAATTTCCTTGAGGAGATTTGCTAAATGTAGTTGGTGGGGTTTAAAACTAACTTGGCAGGGGTGTGGTATATGAAATGGAAGTACAGTAGGGGATGATGCACAGACAAGTAGAGAAATCAGATTAGAAGGTTGTGCAAATATTGTCAAGTTAAAGCACAAGGAAACATGACAAGGTTGAATGGCATTTATTTTAATGCAAGGAGTCTTGCAAGTGGGGCAGACAGGTTGAGGTGTTGATTAATACATAGAGATGTGAGATCATTGCTATCACGGAGGGAATTATTGTAGTAAGGAGGGATGACATCTTAGAAGGTTTTTCAAATAAGGTTATATGGGTAGAACTTTAAAACAAAAAGCAGGTAATCAATCACTTTATCAGAGATATACTTCAGACCCGTAAACTGTCAGAAAGGCATAGAAAGACGACAGGTAGGCAAACCACAAAGTGCAAGAATAATAGGGTAATAACAACAGGGATTTCAACTTCCCCAACATTAACTAGTATAAACAGATTCTTAAAGGCTTAGAAGGTGCAGAATTCTTAAACTGTGCCCTTGAAAGCTCTTTAAGCCAGCACTTAAAGTCCTACAAGAGGGGGGTTGGCACCGTACCTAGTTTTAGGCAGCAAAGCCAGGCAAGTGGCAGATGAGGCAGCATTTTTATGATACTGATCATAATTGAGTAAGATTTAAAAAGGTCATTATGGAGAAGGACAAAGACGAACCAGAAATAATGTTTCTGAATTGTGGGAAGGCTGATTTTAATAAGATAGGATCTGATCAAAGTGAAAAGAGCGCAGCTACTTGCAGTAAAAGCCACAGGTCAGCGCAGGATAGTCATTCGGGGGGAAAAAAAAAGTGATTATAGTGAATGCAAGGCCAATATCTTCCCTTAAAATGTGAAGGGATGTATAGAATTGGATAAGAAAAAAAAAAAAAGAGCTTGGTGGTAAATACCACCGGCTCAAAACAGTAGATGTTCTACTGTATGGGAATGCAGGGGCTTACTTAAGGTAATACAATAAAAGTTACTGGCAGGTAACTTTAAAAAGCTTTTGGACTTTCCTTAATCAGTATATTAGGGGAAAGGGAACATCGAGAGAAAGGTAGGGCCATCAGGGACTAAAGTGGCAGTCTGTGTGGATCTTGGTTTTGAGTGAGTAATTTGCATCTGTAGTCACTGTAAAGAGGGACAACATAGGGATAAGAAATTGGGGAAGGAGAGGGACAATGTATTAGTGGTTTTATGGGGCAACACTTTGAAAGTTGTGATTTCAAATAAACCTGTTGAACTATAACTTGGTGTCGTCTGACTTTGTCAAGACAGGTGGCAAGGATAAATCACAAAACAAAAGGTCAACGAATCGAACATCTGTGGTAGGGAAACACTGGAAAAATTTCTGGTGGAAAGACTTAATCTCCACTTGTACAGCCAAGGATTCATCTAGGATAGACAACATGGCTTTGTAAGGACGAGCTCATGTCTAATAAATTTGACTGAATTTTGGGAGGAGTTGACTAGGTGGATAGATTGAAACATCAAAACCAGGAGTCAAGTAGGTCATTTGGCTCTTCAAGCCTGCTTCACCATTCAATAGGATGAAGATGAATGAAGAGGAGGATAGTGCAGTTGATGTAGCCTATATGGTCATCACCTCAGCTTTGGATAAGGTCGCAATGGCAGACTGGTTAAGAAGCTAAGAGCCCATGGGATCCAGGGTAATTTAGCTACTTGGATCCAAAATTGGCTTAGTGGCAGGAAGCACAGAATAGTGGCTGTTTTTTGCGAATGGTAGCCTGTGTTCAATTGCATACAGCAGGGTTCAGTGCTGGGGTTCCTTTTGTTTGTTGTGTACATTAATAATGTAGATACGAATTAGGAGGTAGAATCGGTAAGTCTGTGGACGACATGAAAATTGATGACATGGTAAACAGCAAGGAGGAAGCTTCAGAATACGGTCAGTCATTAGCACCCCTGTCTCCCAGCGCGAGTGACCCCGATTCAGTTCGCCCAAGGGCCGACGCTCTGAAAGCTTGTGATTTCCGATAAACCTGTTGAATTACAGCCTGGTGTCATCTGACTTCTGACTTTGTCCACTTCAGTCTAACACTGGCATCTCTGCATTACACCTTTCTTGAATAATGGTATTACATTAGCTGGCACACATCTTGGGTGCCTATGTGGAGTTTGCACGCTCTCCCCTGTCCATGTGGGTTTCCTCCCACAGTCCAAGGGTGTGCAGGCAAGGTGGATTAGCCATGGTAAATGCAGGTTACAGGGCTAGGTTGGGTAGGCTGGGTCTGAGTGGAATACTCTTTGGAAGGTGGTGCAGACTTGATGGACTCGTTAGCTTCTTTCCACACTGTAGGGATTCTACAATATAATGAGCTAAACAGTAGCAAATGGAATTTAATCCTGAAAAGTGAGGCAATGCATTTTGGGAGGACTAAAGGCAAGGGAGTACATATTGAATGTTAGAACCCTAGGAAGTACAGAGGATCAGAGGAACCTTGGTGTGCACGTCCAGAGATCTTTGAAGGCAGGAGAACAGATAGATAAGGTGTTTTAAGGCAGCATATTGTATCGCATACTTGCCTTTAATAATTGATCCACTGAATACAAGAGCAAGGAGGCTATGAAGAAGCTGTATGTACCATCAGTTAGGCCAGATCTGGAGCACAGGGAACAAGTGTGGGGACCAGAACATGGGAAGGAGGGTGCAGAGGAGATTCACTAGGACATCACTTGGGCTGGAGTGATTCAGCTGTTAAGGTGGACAAGATAGGCCGGTGTTGTTTTCCTTAGAGCACATAAGGCTGAGGTGGGAATTAATTAAAGGTGTACAAAGTTCTGAACGACATGGGGTAGTCAGGGAGAAACACTTCCTCTTCGGGTCAATAACCAGGGATCACAGTTTTAAGATAAGAATGAGGTTTAATAAGGATTTGAGGAAAGTATCTTTCACCCAAAGGGTTGAACGTATCTTGAACTCACCACCTAAAAGGGTGATTGAGGCAGGAACCCTCAAGATATTTAAGGATGAGTTAGATGAACGCTTGAAATATCATAGCATACAAAGCCATGAACCAAGTCCTGGAAAATGAGATTTAGAAAAGGTGGAATTTGATGACCATTGTCGACATAATGGGCCAAAGGGCCTTCTTCTGTGCTGTATAACTATAATGCTAAGTCTCTGAAACCTTGCATCTAAAGTAGTTCTTGATCAGCCAGAGACTCACCCATGTAAACAGAAGTAGCAGAAGAGCAGTTTTGCTCAATTCCATGAACGAGTACAAGATCCTATTTGTGCTCAAAAATCTCAGGGAAATATGAAAACAAACATGAAGCCCAGCTTCTCATGTTATAGACTATATTAAAGAGAAACTTTCAACACTGGCCAACATGATGTTTTCTGAAGCAGGGTCTTTGGCAGACCAAAGATCTTCAATGGCTAATTCGGAGCTAGATAAGAATGCTTCAGGAAACAGAGGTGGTGATGGGCACAAGCTAATTCCAGATTAAAAAGGGAATCAAGCAGGAGAGCACTGTTTTTTCCATGTTATTTAACACTGTCAGGAGAACAAGGATGGTGCAGCACATGTTACAGAAAGATATCATTGCATCATAGGTCATATCATATGGAATTAAGTGTGCAGATGATTCCATATTCATGACTAGGGCTCAAGACTATGGTAAAGCCAGTCAAAAAACACAGCAAGTCTTCTGAACTGAGCATTAAATTAAGTAAATACCAATATTAGGCCATAAACAGTAGTGGACAAGTCAAGACTTAAAGCACCAAGACAGAGGCAGTGGACAATTTCAAATCCCTTTCCACATTCATAAACACGAAAGTTACATCCAAAAATGAAAGCCAGGCTAGATTGGTTGAAAGAATCGAGCAGTTGCTTAAAAAGCATCTGGATACCAAAAAGCGTCAGCATAGAACTTCAGGAAACCTAGTACAGTTATTAGTGCACAGTGTGCAGTCTACAGAAGGAAAAGTTAGACTCTAAAGAGAGAGGATTGAAGGACATATTTTGGAATGCAGGAATTGCAACACACACTCAGAACCAGCCACTGGATGGAAAGACAAATGAGTTACAATAGTACCATTTTGGCATTTCATCAGCAAGCAAGCGATCTCAGTTCGCATCACAGTTAATGCAAAACGCGACCAATCCTGGCACTCGAAAAAATGCCCAGAAACTGCGAGATTGTCAAAACCAAAAACTGAACGGTTCATTAATGTCCTTTAAAAATTTGCACCAGTGGCCTAGATCTTAACTCAGTCCACACTGTCTGGGTGACTGTCTCCTTAAAGTAGCATAAACAAGGTATTCAGACGCAAAAAGACAAATCAACGTCACGAACAAGACAACTAGCATCCGACAAGTGCCAATTCTTCTTACAAATTTTCTAGAGTTAACTGAGGCACTGATTACTTCTTACAGAAAAACGGAATGAGCAAATTGCGTGGATTGCTTGATGACTTGGCTTCCGGAGACATCAGACACACGGCCCACCCCACCTCCTTGTGATAACAAAACAAACTTTCTCGGAGCACGGTCAGAGACCGAATTATTTGCGGCTCGTTACCGGAACATGTATAAACAAAACCGGCACACAGAACAGGCCCTGCCATCAACAATTGATGAAGAAAAAAATCCAAGGCATGAACTGCGCGAGACCCGGGCGGATGCCGCTTATGCTAATCCGAAATATGAGTAATAAACTGAAACTACTACCAACAACAACAGACACTACCTTTATCTTGTCGCCGATGCAAACAGTCGCCATACCGTTGACCACCGCCGCCCCTCTCGAGGGCGCGGGATCACTACTCAAACACAGACCACTTCACGCCATCTGCCTCGAGATACAACCTCCCCATTTTCAAAAAATCCGCCGTTTACACCCACAACGAGGCTCCGATGACGTCAATGATGGGTGGAGACGAAATGGGACAACAAACAAAAGTATATAGTTTCTAAAATAATAAGTGACGATAAAAAAAAATTAGGATGCATGCAAATACATATTCGACTTGGATTTTTGATTTTTCAAGAAGAATTCATGCCAAAATTCCATCTTGTGAACTGTGGCCCCGGCTACGGCGCATGCGCAGATTTGTTCATTGCCAGACGGTGGTGATGGTTTGTTTGGGGGATTGTTATGTTTGGAAACAGGATGTGTATTCTTGCACTGATTTCGGCCTGGGGGTTAATCTTTGTATGAGGAGTGTAAGATAGCTGTGTTTGATATTTGAAAACTTAGCAAAGCGGAAGTGCTGGTAATTTTTTTGCCTAATCTGAAGATTGTTCGGTGCAAAAGTCGTGTTTCTGAGGCAGAGTGTAGTTTTGCAGGAGCAGGTCTACGTACTTTGGTGGGCTGATTCTCTCCTCTGTTAATTGCTTTTGGAAAACTTACTAATATTGTTTAAATTGCAATGTCATTTCCTTGTTCTTTTATCAATGCTTCCTTTTCAGATTGCAGGGGGTCCTCAGTAATCTTTATCTATTTACATATTTATAGAAGCTCTTACAGCTGACTTTTATCTTCCTTGTGAGTTTATTTTCCACCCTCCTATTCAACCTGTTGGCCCTACTTTGCTGAATTGTAAACTGCTGTTAGTCCTCAGGTTTGTGACTTTTTCTAGTAACTTTATATGACTCCTCTTTGAACCTGCTGCTATCCTTGATTTCTTATATTAACCATGGTTGTTCACTTTTCTTGCTGTGTTTTGCATGCAGTTGTTCCTTAAATGCCAACTAGGGCCTATCCACTGTCTTGCTTTTTAATGAAGTTTCCCAGTCTATTAAAGCCAACTCACTCTCATACCTTTGTCGTTTCCTTTATTTAGATTTAGGATCTCAGTTTTGGATTGGATTACTTCACTTTCCAACCCAATGAAGAATTCTACCGTGTCACGGTCACTTTTTATTCCTAAAAGACATCTCATAACACCCCTGGTATGCACATTACCAAGTCTCTGAATAACTGTGCACAGCCGTCCAGTGTTTAGTTAGTCGCTTCCTTCTTCTGTAGTCTTCAGTGGTTGACTAGACCACTCTGGCAGCAGTACCAAATGCTGGCTGCTGTGCCCTCCTTAAGTCCAGTTCCAGCCCCAGCCTTCTGAATCCTTCATCCAGACTTTCTCAAATAAACGTCTGACAATCCATGAGTCCTTATCAAATTGTTCTTACAGGCGCTATGAGACTTTTAGACATTGTAGTGTGCAGGCTGTTTGTTCACCCTTCTGATGGTGTTTCCCACTTGTCATCAATCAAAGTATACTGTACATCAATCAAACTGCATCACTTGACTCTGTACCATAGTTTGACCACCCCAAACTTCCATTGTTCTGGCTTGTAGTTTAAAGGTCATTGAATAGAAAACGACTTTATTTTGGCAAATCTAACAAGAAGAGGGAAGGACAACAATTCAGACAAATCAAAATTGCAGAGGAGGCATTGAACAGGCGGAAGTCCACAATTAATACTGATTATGTAATTGTTTAAAAGTTCAATGTCTGCAAAGTAACTTTTTAAAAATTCAGTATAGGTTTAATACAGGTTCTCTTAAAATCAAAAGCAAAGTATAAATAAAATGCAAAATTATAGAATTTCAAAATTAGTGATTGCAGCATGTTCGTCTATAGGTAGTAATGAAGATTTGTGCTCCAGAACTAGCCACTTCCCATTTCCAGTGCAGCTATAACATTGACGTTTAACCAACAATATGAAAAATTCCCCAGCTTTGTCATATTTGCAGAAAACAAGATAAATCCAATCTAGCCAATTACCAGCACATCAAGGTGCTGCAAGGTGTCAGTGACAGTTGTCACAACTTACTGGGTGCGCTGGAAAGCAAGCTATTCCTGGAATCATGACAAATATGAAAAGCCTTGGTCAAACTACGTAAAGACCCCAACTTACCAGTCAAATACAGGTTAAAAGAAAACACTCAATAGGTTTCTGTATTAAAGAAAATAACTTTGGTTAAAGACAACTTGTTCATAATAATAACAATTAGGAAATATGAATTGCTAACTTAAATCCTTACAATTTAAACTCCATCCCTTAAACTTCCTTTCTTCACAGTCAGACACACAAAGACAGACAAGACATTAATGTTAAGGATGAAAGAAGGAAAAATACAGGAAACTCACTTCAATAGCACAAGTTTTCGATAAGTTGCTTGCTTTTTCTTCCTTGCAAATTGTCTTTAGTTGTTTACTGTTGACTCAAGATTTTTTGCATACCAATGCTTGCTTTCTTCCTCTGTAAAATTTATCCTTTCGTTATCTTTTGAGGCATTTTATTTCCTCCTTCAATATGAGATTTGCAAAGTTAGTGAATGTAAGACAGTTACCTGTTATAGGAGGCTTTCTACACAATAGAAAGCAACAGAGAGTGTTTTTTATGCATTGTTTTTGCATACTAGGCAATTCTGCATTACACTACTGGGCGGCACAGTGCCTCAGTGGTTAGCACTGCTGCCTCACAGCGCCAGGGACGCGGGTTCGATTCCACACTTGGGCGACTGTCTGTGTGGAGTTTGCACATTCTCCCCGTGTCTGCGTGGGTTTCCTTTGGGTGCTCTGGTTTCCTCCCACAGTCCAAAGATGTGCAAGTTAGATGGATTAGCCATGCTGAATTGCCCATAGTGTTCAGGGATGTGTAGCTTAGGTGGGTTATAGGGGGATGGGTCTGGGTGGGATGTTCCAAGGGTCGGTGTGGACTTGTTGGGCCAAAGGGCCTGTTTCCACACTGTAGGGATTCTATGATTCTATGATACCCGACACAAGCCATGGTCACCTGGCCAGGAGTCGCTGAAAAATGGTTTTGTCGAGCAGTTTTCCCTTAGCTCCGAACCCATTGACATCAGTTGTTTTCACTGTTCCAGAAAAATGCAACATTGTACGCAGCTAACAATTTGTTCCAGTAAACTGATTTTTTAAAAAAAACTGCAGTCATTTATTTGTACAATATCCTTGGTTTAAAAACAGTATCCTGCTTTTTAGTTCATAGTCCAAAAATAAAGGAAATAAAAGATGTGGTCTTTACCTGTCCTCTATCCTTAGGAAAGGCGAAACATCATTTCAAAAATGTGTTTCATCACAAGGCATGTGACACAGACAACAAAACATGAAACTTAAGTCCTGTTATGACACGGAGACAGACAACTGAACCAAATCAACCTTTCTGGCTCTGTATTTGCAACACGGTAACATTAAAGCTTTCAAAGTCCTCAAAATTGACTGCAACGGTTCCTAAACTTTTGAATAACGAATTCCAGACTCTGCAAATAATCAATTCCAGACACCAGTTTGTATCTTAAAAACAATTTATTAAACAATATAATAACTCTAGTAGAGCAGAATTACACAACAAAGTAATTTAATTGGTCTATGCTGTAAATCCAAAAATGTTTCTTTTTAAACCCTGTTTCAAAGACAGATAGACAAATAATAGAAAATAACAAAACTAGCCAGATTACTGAAGTGGTTTTTCATGACACGTTGTTCCACAAGATAATGGCTTCTCGGACAATTTTTCTGAAGATGTCAATCAGTGTCACCTTTACATTCGCTCAGATAAAGGCAGTAATACTTTTTACTTAGTTTTCTATTTTCTGAACTTCCAAAAGTTGGTAAGGCAGCTTAGGCAGGGAGCTTTCAAATCCTCATACGGTAGAATGGAATAGAATATCCTTTATTGTCACTTGTACTCCAGTACCAAAGTAGAGTACAGTGAAAAGCTTTTACGATGGCTGCCTTTTAATGGTGCCATCTTAGGTACAAGTTACTAGGTACAAATCTTACAGAGTAAAAAAAATAATGTTGTTATTACAGGCGGATTGAAAAGTAAGGATTTAGATTACAGTCCGGTAAGAGTACCAAACAGCAGCAGCTCAGCACGTGGCGCCAGGCCCAAATCCAACAACTGTCCCATATCGCTCTAGCCTCCAGTCTACTCCTCACTGGCACTCAGCAGCAACAAGGTAGGTTGAGATTTACCAGGATTTGCCTCCCTTGCGCTGCTCCAGGACATGGGATTCCCCACGCGGTGTTCCAGGACTTCAAGTCCACGCTGTATTCGTACCTTGCGCTGTACCGGCTTGTTCCCCACACTGCTCCAGGGTATATAGCCCACGTGGTGTTCCAGGGCTTGCAGCGGCTTGTTCCCCACACTGCTCAAGAATATGCAGCTCACATGGTGTTCCGGGTCTTGCAGCCTAAGCGCTGTACCAGCTCAATCCCCACGCTGCTCCAGGACATGCAGCCCACGCGCTGTTCAAGGGCACACAGTGGCACGTTTCTAGCATTAACAGCTAGATTCCTTTTCTCAGAAGTCACAGGCTAAAACCCAATTGAAACTCTGACCACTTCCTGACAGACTGATTGTTTCCTAAGCAACGTCCCAGTCCCCATACAACATCTGCCATCCACTTGAACATAAAGGCTTTTTGACTTTCTGGAACCAGTTCCCAGGTACTGATCTTGTAATAGCCAACTTCTGCTGTCTTTAAACATAATGTTCTTCCCCAGGCTATAAAGCATCTGTAGAACCTTTTGATCAGGAACCAACCTACATTTAATTTCCATGCTTGGCCACATGATTAAACAAAAGCTTGTTATGTCTGTTTTCCTTTTAACACAAGCTGTTACTCACAGTCTGAAAGTCAAATTTAGTTCACAGTTCCCAGTTTACAGCTCCAAACTAAAATTGATAAAAGAGTTTCAGCACTGTAGGGATTCTATGATTTTATAATAAAATAAAAATAATGAAAAGTCGGCAAGGGTTCTAGCAATCCATTGATCCTTTCTCTCCCCTTAGACAAGTCTTGTGGAATATTTTATCATGTCTTAAATCCTTAACTGATTTCATTTTACATTCAGGATAAGCCATCTGCAATCAGATTATCTTCATCAAAAATGTGGACAATCTTTACATTGAATGGTTGAATCAATCAACTCCATCTGAACAGTGTTGCATTTTGAGTTTTAAATTTTGTAACAAAAAATATTTCTCAGAAATAGGAAATTCTCTTAGTTCTGTGCATGCAGTCTTTTAATGCAAATAGAAATGTTAATCTAGGATAATAACACTCAATGTCTGTATGCCAAATCTTCACTCAAAACAGAAAAATATCCACTTCATTTGGTTCCACCGTGAAATAGTGTCTAAGATTATACTGATTTAACCTGGCTTCCAGGTTGATGTTCCTGGCTTAGAGGCCAGAGTCTTCCCACAATTCTGACTCAAAGAAGTATTTTGAATTCCTGCTTTAATACGTTCATCAACGTATGAACTTGAAATATTTTCCCATGCACCTGCCTTCAAGTCCATTTCCTACTGTTAACTATACTTGCTGGCTTTGTCGTAGTTACTTCATTAATTTCCACTTCTTCACTTTTGAAGAAAAACCTAATTGCTTCAAGTAGTTGATCTGTATTTGTGTTTAAAAAAGCGTGCTTCACTGGAGCATGTCTTGTTTTTAACTGTCATATCAGACTGAGAATTCCGTTTTGGAGACTTACTTTGTAACTGCTTGTCTGAGCTATATATGTCTGTTGTTTCTGAAGCATCACCATATAAACTTTCTGATTCTTTCGTTTGTCCAAGGCTATCAAATGTTTTTGCTTATTAAACGGAAAATCATTGCAAGAACCAATAAGAGGAATTGAACCTGAGTTGCTCCAGGATCTACATCCGAGTTTACTGATTCTGGTTGGATGTTATTTTCTTAATCTCAAATTCAGTGCAGTTCCTACTTTATACGAATATAGGCCCTGCTTCTCTTCAGAGTTCACTAGGGAACTTCCTCACTTCATAGCCTATATCGAACACTCTGTGAAATATTCGTGACCATAGTTTGGCAAATCTACATTGGATTCTAAAGGAGAATTTGTAGCAGGAACCTCAACAAACATTTTGCATTCTTTTAGTTTTACTAGGAATGTCTTTATATCCTTAGTTTACTAATCCCTGGGCAACTTTGCCATCTTGAGAACATAGTATGAAAGACTTGGACCTGATGGTACTTTGGAGACTGTTAATGAATGTTCAATAATATTATGTTGACCTAAGTGCAGAGAATTTACCTGCATTTTCTTTTCTCCTGTACATTGAGCAAAATTACTATTTTGTTAACAGTGCAATCAAAATTTCAACCCGATAGTATAGATGAATCTGCTATAGGACACTGAACAACTATTCAATATACAGCGCTTTTAACTGAACAGTCATTTGTTGTCCATCTTTTGTTGTGTTAGTGTTATGCATCTCACATTCCTGAATTAGGATTTCAGATTTAGTCATTTCATTCCTTGTTTCAAACTAAACAGTGCTTTCTTCATCACAATCCAAGTTTTCCTACAGAATAAATGCTTCAAAAACTGGTGTGGATTTTAAAGATAAAGCTTTGATTACATATTGAAGTTTTTCTACTACCTGATGTGTATGACATATTTTACAGAATTACACTATGTCATTTATGAAGTCTGGGCCAAGTAAAACATTACTTGATACTTGCATTTTTCATAAATCCTACCATATGAGTTTCATGTGCTACTCACAATATTTCTGTACAATATCTGGGCAGTACAACGATCTGCTGAACAACTGTCCATTTCTGATGGGTCTGTACGTGTGTCTCTACTTCCTCATCAAGACTCTGTTCTTAATACAATAGCACTCTGGAACTCCTTCAGTCTCCACTTCAATATGTGCTGCCTGTGCTAACTTCTTTAACCTTGAATCTGGTTTGCGATTTCGATTAATGAAGACATGCCAAATACTTATTTTGAGTTATTCTCACCAATAAGGGAATATACTCTAACATCTGCCTGTTGTATTACTTTGACCACTCCTCAGCGTCAGCCATTGCTACTGCTGGCCTAGCAGTTCCAACCATTATTTCTTATTACAATAGTAAATTTTTAAATTCTTCCAAGAGAAAGATCTCTGTAGGAACTTCAAACATGATTTCAACTCCTAATACTTGTATCCACCTGTCCAAATTAATTTACCTAACCCTTTGTAAGTTTCATGTAGTTTTGCCCAGGCTGTGTTCTTAAATTGCAATACCTTTGCTTGTATGTTCTGGAACTAACATATGTACACAGCATACTTTTTTTTCAGTTTCGTAATCCCTACAAACCTCCCTTTACAGTGAAGCATAAATTTTCTGTGTTTTTACCAGAGAACTTGCTCTGCATGGTCAATGTTTTCCTTGGGCCAAGTCATTTGTCTCACTAATTTCTCAAATAATGTGAAGAATACCTCCACGTTGTTTTTCTCAAATTTTGACAGGGCTCATACAGAGTTAAGTATTCCTTTATTGGACTTTAGATTATGACTAGGGTTTTCCCATCAGAGACTGCTTTAACGTCTGACTACTCTTTTTTGAAATACATCATTCTGAGCTTAAATTATTTTTCTTTTCCTCTCTATTGTGCTCTCTACAAGCTCAAGTATTTTTGTTTTAATTCTCTTTTTATTTGCATTTCCATTTCCATCAATTCCATTTCCAACTTCTAAAATGTTACCTCATGTTCAAACTGCTTTAACTGTAACTCAATATAAACTGATTCCGATGTCTCACTACTTGAAATACCTGGTCTCACTTGTAATTTTATTGACCCCAAATGATGTGCCAATCTTTTAATTATCTCTGTGTTCTTAGCTCTGGCATGGAATTCAATTTCTAGTTCACTTGTCAGCCTGGCTTTTGTAATCTCTTGTAAGTTTGGCAGGGACATCTCTTCCACCTGCAGGAAGGCTTTGACATTTTCTAATGCCATCATATTTTTGGGTCCAAAAGCTGGTGCTTCCTTTTATCACTTAGGAATCTACATGCAATTTTACATTTTCTTTGCTGCAAAACTCTTGTATGTATCCCCAAAACTTGGCATGACTTACTTGGGTATAACACCGGAAATTAAGCAACGCTGTTCCCGGAGTCATCACAAATGTGAAAAGGTTTAGTCAAACTATCCAGAAACTCCAATTTACCTGAGTGACGAACTTAGGTTAAAACAACTCACCAGGTTTCTGTATTTAACAAGAAAATAACTTCCTTGTAAACAAGTTACTTTTAACCAATAGAAATTAGGAAATATGAATTACTGACTTGTAACACTATAACTCGTACTGTATCCCTTCTTAATCTCCTCACTTCACAAATAGACATTCACAGACAAACATGGAAAAACCATTTTTCTAATTAACCTGTTCAGAGTCGTTGTGACACACCTCTGGAGCACGTGGGACTTGAACCTTAATCTCTTGGTTTAGGGGTAGGGACAACTGCCTCTGCACCACAAGAGGGCCCTTACAAATATGGATATTAAGATAGAAAAAGTGAAAATATAATCAGGCTTTCCCTCTGCAGATTTGGTGGTTCTCTGCTGGCTTGTCCCACACAGGGATAACAAGGTGTAGAGCTGGATGAACACAGCAGGCCAAGCAGCATCATGGTCTAGGCCCAAAATGTCAGCCTTCCTGCTCCTGTGATGCTGCTTGGCCTGCTGTGTTCATCCAGCTCTACACCTTGTTATCTCAGATTCTCCAGCATCTGCAGTTCCTACTACCTCTTGTCTCACACAGGCATGGTCACCTGACCAGAGGCCAATTATCGTTGTTGTCAAGCTGTTTTCCTTTAATTCAGAATGCAGCATTTGATAAAGTATGTTACCGAGCAACCTTAAAAAAATGTAGTGGGAATTGGGAGTAAAACTGTCCACTGCTTGCAGTCATATGAAAGGGAGTTGGTTATTTAGTCAGTGTCCACAGTAAGGCCTGGCCAACATTCATGCTTGGGCTAAAATACCATGACTACAAGAGCAGATCAAAGGCCAAGGACCTTGTGGCCTGTAAGTCATTTCCTGTCTAACATCCGAAAGGTGCAAGCCAGGAGGGTAATGACATACTCTCCACTTGCCTGGTTGAGTATGGCTCCAATAAAACTCAAGAAACTCCACCATCCAGGACAAAGTATCCCATTTGATTGGAACCCATCTGCAATCTTTAAAACATTTATTCCTTCCATCAATGTGAGGCAGTGGCCATGGTATATATCATATATAATTTGTACTTCAGCCTTATTCCAAGGATCCTTCAGCAGTATCTTTAAACCTAGTTCTACTTGGAAGAACAAGGATAACAGATGAATGGGAACACCATCATTTTCTAGTTTCCCTCCAAGTTGTGTACGCTCTTGACCTGACCTCTGTAGCTGCTCATTTTCTGTTATGGAGTCGAAATCATGGAGCTTCCTCCCTGACAACATTGAACTGTAGCAGCTTCCCATTACCTTTTCAAGTGCAAATGGAGATGGGAAAGAAATGATGGCCTTCTCAGCAACTGTCATATCCTATAAATAATTTTATGATATAAATCTGTGCCTATCCTTCCTATATCATCTGTATCATCGAACGTGTTTCTTTTTCTGTTGCAGTACCTAAATAGTATGTTGGCAGAGCCAAAAAGCAACCTCAGTGACTTTGAACTGTTTACAATTGGGACTGCCTTCACTAATTTTCATTCCAACTTACATAGTCATAATCATAGAGTCAACTGCTGTTATTTCTCTTTCTGCTCTTCCATCATTACTTTAGGGCCCCTCTCAAAAATCTGTTCTTAGTCGGTTCTTTTCTGTCATCTACAAACTATCCCTTGGCCCTTCTGCACAAATGATAAGAAACAGGAGCACAAGTATTTCCGCCCTTGATCCTCTTCAATCATTCAGTAAGGTCATAGCTGAATGGAGGTAGTCTTAATTCCATCTTCATACATATCTGAAGGAGAAGATCTAGAGCTCAGGTGAGGCATGGAGGCTATTAAGACCATAAGACATAGGAGCAGAAGTTAGGCCATTTGACCTATCGAGTCTGCTCCAACATTCAATCATGGCTGATAAGTTCCTCAACCCCATTCTCCCTGTAACCCTTGATCCCCTGATAATCAAGAGCCCATCTATCTCAGTCTTAAATGTATTCAATGACCTGGCCTCCACAGCCTTCTGTGGCAGTGAATTCCATAGATTCACCACTCTCTGGCTGAAGAAGTTTCTCCTTATCTCCATTCTAAAAGGCCTTCCCTTTACTCTAAGGCTGTGCCCTCGAGTCGTAGACTCTCCTACCAATGGAAGCATCTTCCCAACATCCACTTTGTCCGGGCCATTCAGTATTTTGAAAGTTTAAATTAGATCCCCCCTCATCCTTCTAAACTCCATCGAGTATAGTCCAGAATCCTCAAACGTTCCTCATATGTTAAGCTTTTAATTCCTGGGACCATTCTCGTGAACTTCCTCTGAACCCACTCCAGGACCAGTACATCCTTCCTGGGATATGGGGCCCAAAACTACACATGATACTCCAAATGTGGCCTGACTAGCGCCTTATACAGCCTCAGTCATACATCCCTGCTTTTATATTCAAGTCCCCTCAAAATAAATGCCAACATTGCATTTGCCTTCCTGACTACTGATTCAACCTACAAGTTTACCTTGAGAGAATCCTTGACTAGAACTCCCAAGTCTCTTTGCACTTAAGACTTCTGAATTTTCTCCCCATTTAGAAAATAGTCCATGCTTTTGTTCTTCTTACCAAAGTGCATGACCTCACACTTTCCCACGTTGTACTCCATCTGCTGCTTCTTTGCCCACTCTCCTATCCTGACCAAGACCTTCTGCAGCCTTGCCACCTCCTCAATACTACCTGTCCCTCCACCTATCTTTGTATCGTCTGTAAACTTAGCCAGAATGCCCACAGTTCCTTCATCTAGATCATTAATGTACAAAGTGAAGAGATGTGGTCCCAGCACCAACCCTTGCGGAACACCACTCGTCACCGGCTGCCATCCCAAGAAAGACCCCTTTATCCCTACTCTCTGCTTTCTGCCAGACAGCCAATCTTCTATCCATGCTAGCACCTTGCCTCTAACACCGTGGGCCCATATCTTACTCAGCAGCCTCCTGTGTGGCACCTTATCAAAGGCCTTCTTGAAGTCCAGGTAGATAACATCAATTGGCTGTCCTTGGTCTACCCTGCTCGTCACTTCCTCAAAGAATTCTAGCAGATTTGTCAGGCATGACCTCCCCTTGACAAAACCATGCAGACTTTGCCCTGTTTTACTATACGCTTCCAAATATTCAGAAAGCTCATCCTTTACAATGGACTCCAAAATCTTGCCCACAACCGAGGTTAGGCTACTTGGCCTGTAATTTTCCGTCTTTTGCCTTTCTCCCTTTTTAAACAGGGGTGTTACATTAGTGATTTTCCATTCCTGTGGGACCCTCCTTGACTCTAGTGATTCCTGAAAGATCACCATGAATGCTTTCACTATCTGTTCAGCAAACTCCTTTAGAACTCTGGGGTGTAGTCCATCTGGTCCAGGTGATTTGTCCACCTTCAGGCCAATCAGTTTTACTAGCATTTTTTCCTTGGTGATGGCCACCACACTCAGCTCTGCCCCCCTGACTCTCTTGAAGTTTTGGGATATTACTTGTGTCTTCCGCCGTGAAGACTGACGCAAAGTAATTATTCAGTTCCTCAGCCATTTCCTTGTTCCCCACTACTATCTCTCCACCGTCATTTTCCAGTGGTCCAATGTCCACTTTTGCCTCTCTTTTGCCCTTTATATACCTAAAAAACTCTTACAGTCTTCATATTATATTACTGGCTAGCTTACCCTCATATTTAATCTTCTCCCTCCTTATTTCTTTTTTTGTTGCCCTCTGTTGGTCTTCGTAAGCTTCCCAGTCCTCTGGCTTCCCACTGCCCTTGGCTACATTATATGTTTTCTCTTTTGCTTTTATGCTATCCCTGACTTGCTTAGTCAGCCATGGTTGCCTCATCCTCCCTGTACCATTCTTCTTTTTCCTAGGGATGAATTTTTGCTGCACCTCCTGAATTACTCCCAGAAACTCCTGCCATTGCTGTTCCACTGTCTTTCCTGCTAGGCTCTTCTTCCAGTCAATGCTGCCCAGCTCCTCTCTCATACCTCTGTAGTCACCTTTATTCAGCTGTAGTACCGTCACCTCTGATTCGATCTTCTCCCTCTCAAATTGCAGAGTAAATTCTATCATCTTATGACCACTGCCTCCTAAGGGTTCCTTTACCCTAAGCGCCCTTATCAAGTCTGCCTCATTGCACAACACTAAATCCAGTACTGCCTGTTCCCTTGTGGGCTCCACCACGAGCTGCTCCAAAAAGCTATCTCATAGACATTCCACAAACTCCTTTTCTTGCAATCCACTACCAACACGATTTTCCCATCCACCTGCCTATGGAAATCCCCCATGATCACTGTGACTTTGCCTTTCTTACACACCTTTTCTATCTCCTGGTGTTTCTTGCGCCCCAGCTCCTGACTACTGTTTGGAGGCCCGTACACAACCCCAACTATGGTTTTTTTTACTTTGCGGTTCATCAATTCTACCCACACAGATTCTACACCATCTGACCCTACTTTGTTTCTTCCTATTGATTTAATTTCATTTCTCACTAATAAGGCAACCCCACCCCCTTGGCTCACCTGCCTATCTTTTTGAGAGGCTGTATATCCTTGGATATTTAGTTCCCAATCCTGATCCTCTTGCAGCCATGTCTCTGTGATGCCTACTACGTCATACCTGCCAGTTGCGATCTGTGCCACAAGCTCATTTACCTTATTCCTTATACTGCATACTTTCAGATGAAGCACCTTCAGTCCTGTATTAACCCTCCCTCTTCTCATTTTCATTCGTTTTTCCAGTGTTTGATTGCTAGCCTTTTCCAAACACTTTGTCCTGTTTGTGTCTGTGCTGGAGACTTTAATAACCTTTCCTGAAATTTCCTTCCCTGTCCTTTCTTTCATATTTTTCCATTTAGTTGAATCCACCACTACAGATGTTAACCTGCTGCTTCGTTTCCCACCAGAGCAAAATTCACCATTCCCCCCGCCCAACTTTCTAGTTTAAACTCATATTCTCCTACTCCTAGAACCATTCCAGGTAGTTAAGGGACCATACCAGGCCCAGCAATGGGATTTTGGAAGAGGAGATAAAAAGTTATAGAACAGCTTTAGGATTTGTTAGGAAAGGTCAAAAGAATTATATCAGTATTTTTAGAGATGGGAACCATGTTGGCATATTGATGTATTAGCAAGAAAAGGCATTGATGAAAATGTGTCATCGTATGAAGAAGTATTAAGGGTGATTGATACTTACTGTAGTGTGTGCAGAATTTCAGTCATAGAACATGTAAAGGTCAATAGAAGAAATCTGAGGAAGGCGAAAGGATGGATTTGTTTATAAAATGATCTTTTCTGGCCAGAAGAGAATCATACAATGCAGGGCTGCAGGCAGAATTAATTTATGATAAATCATGGTTGGAGCATTGAATAAGGCCATGCCAGATATGTTACAAGCCAGGACTTGATGGTGGAGAAAACAGTACAGATCACTAGGCTAAATAAAGCATTGGAGGCAGAACAGGGTGTTCAAGGGGAAAATGAGATGCCATGAAAAAGTGAGGCAATAAGGAAGAAAGCACAGCAGAATTGCAGCCTTCCAAAACAGAGAATAAGGTGAGATCTTGTCAACTTTGCCATTTTGAATTATCTGAGATGTAACAGAAGCAAACCACACAGTCATGGATAACACAGTGCTGTAATTGTGGAAAAGTGGTTCATTTTAAAAAAAAGCATCTGGAGCTTCAAATGCAGACCAAAGTAAAGTAGAAGGGAATGTCTGTAAAGCCTAGGCAGATTCAACAGGTGGAAACAGTACAAACCAGAAAAAGAACTTTTTGGTAGAGTCCAACAGCTCTGAAAATCAATACTAGAATGTCTAATTGGAAATAAGTAGACAGTGCACTGAGTTTAAATTTGATACCAATGTCATCTGAATATTATCATATTAAAAGGCATAAAAAGTTTCATTTACAGCCATCCTTAATGAAATTGCAGAGTGAAATGGGTTTAAAGGACAGTATAGGTCTTCTGATAGACACAATTAAGTACTGTACTTAGTTAGAAGATGTGAACATGTTATGATATGATTAGATAATATAATCAAGTGTATTACTTTAAATATGATAGTACACATGACTGTAGTGTCCGAACCTGGAATGCAGACAATGTGAACAGTGTTGTACAGAGATATGGATGAGTAAATTGGTTGGAAACTTATTATCTGTAGAAGTAGTTGAATGGAAACTTGTTATCTGTACAGATAGTATAAAACCATTGTTTTTGTAACAAAGTTTTAGTTGTGTGCCATCTTTGATGGGGACATCTCCCATGCATGCATGAAGAAAACCGAAGACTCACCTGGTCTGTAAGAGAAAAAAGGGTTAAAATCACTCTTTCAGTGGCATCATGAACATTAGATCAGACTTCTTTGAAAGCAGACAATGATTTGGTGAGTATTTGTTTTAATAAGCTCATTGGTCGTTGCCATGCTGGAACATAGGGCTAAAGGTCAGGCCAGGAGGGGTGGTTGTTGGTGCATTGGGCTAAGTAAAGGATCAAACCAATTGGGCTGTTAGAGACGGGTCAGGGACCCAGAGTGTATTGGGGCATGTAACACCAGGTTCAGGGCAGAGAACAGAATTTGGGGCCAAGTTGGAGACTCAGACCCGTCGAGGTGGCGGAGTGAAATAAATGTATGATAATAAATAGAGTGCCCTGTATGTAAGATTTCTAATATGATATGGATAGATTATTTATACTCTTTATTTATCCACAGGGCTTATTTGCTTGTTTTGTGACTAAATTGCAGTGTCTGAGTCAGACAAAATTAATTGACATATAAGAGAGATTGAAGAGACAGTGAAAATGTGATGTATTTCACAATGGATCTATATGAACCTTCTACAAGGTCTTTTAAAAAAGCCTGTAAATTTACTTGGATAAGGTTACTTTTTATAAGTTTAGCTTAGGGAGTTTCACTTTCAATTGTGTTGAAGAATAAAAATGGATCATATTTCATGGTAATTCTATATAGGTCTTAACTCCATTGGTATGGACATACAGTAAACATAATTTTAGCTCTATGCTTAATCTGAAAAGGACTGCAAGCTCATGACTGAGCTCAGCAGGATTTTTCTCTGTTTTGTTGTTGCCAAGATATGTTGCCATAGTTGCATGTAAGTTATCAAGAAGTCTCATTATAAGTGATGTTTTAAGTGCCAGTAACACTGTGCTTGAAGTGGATGTGCAATGGAGGAAATAACAGACCGAACTTCTTCCATAAATGCATTATACCAAGATGAACCTGTAAGTACTGTTGTTGTATTAAAACCATGGTAGCTGGAAAGCTTGTTACCTCAGTCATTACAAAATGTATATTCTGACATAGTTTTTTCTATAGATCTCCATTATTTTGGCAGTGTATAGCAATAATAGACTGCAATAAACTGATCAAAGTAATGTAGAGACATAAACAACTGTGAAGGTTCTTGGTTTCACTCAGTCGAAGGCAGATACTAGAATTGATCTATGAGAAAAATTTGAACATGCGTGGGCTCTTTTCTGGAAAAGAGAAGGCTAGAAGGTGATATGATAGAGGACTTTAAAATTATGGAAATATTTGATACAGTAGAGGTAGAGAAGGTGTTTTCACTAATAGGGAACAGAGATGATAAAAATAAAAGTCACTAATAAATCTAATAGGGGATTTGGAGAAATTTCTTTAACCAGAGAGTGGAAACTAATTGAACAAGTGTGAAGTGATGTACTTTAGAAGAAGTATCAAGACAAGGGAGTACCCATTGAATGGCAGAATACTAGGAAGCTCAGAGGAACAGAGGGATCTGGGGTGCTTATCCACAGAGTCCTGAAAGTAGCAGGACAAATTAATAGGGTAGTTAAAAAGGTGTATGGGAACTTGCCTTTATTAATGGTGATATAGATTATAAGAGCAAGGAGGTTATGTTGGAGCTATATAAAACTTTGGTTGGGCCACAGCTGGACTGTTGTGTTACTGACCTATACGTAGGATATTGCTTGGGATGGAGCTATACTTTAGCTATGAAAAGAGCCTGGATAAGCTCAGGTTGTTTTCAATCGAGCAAAAATGGCTGAGAGGGGATCTGATTGGTGTGTATAGGATTTTCACGGGGCATGGAAGGATGAGTAGAAAATAGCTGTTCCCTCAATTGAAGGGTCAGTAACAACGGGTTATAATTTTAAGGTGAGAGGATTTGAGGAAGAATGTTTTCATTCAAAGGATGGTGAGGATCTAGAATACATTGACTGGGAAGGTAGTTGGAGTGGAAAACCTCATAACCTTAAAAAGTACTCGGAAGAACACTTGAAATGTCATAATATTAGAGGCAATGAGACAAGTACTGAAAAGGATGCTAATGTAGACTTAGAATAGTTTCGTTGGTGCCAAGTGGGCCAAACAGGTCTCTACTGTATGATTCAAGGAATCATAGAACTAAAGTAATGGTTAAGGTTGAAATAACTCCACAGAGGCCGGTCTCCCATCACCAAGTCACCGTTTATTTATATGTGGAGAGTCCTTGACATTGATCCAGCTTCCTCAGAGCCAGCTGTCAGAGTGAACAGAACCTCTGACACTCCTTTTTAAAATCTGTCAACCAGGGCTTCCTGATTGGGGCTGTTAATCTGGTCCAATCAGGGAACTCATATTCTATGAGGTCCACCTGGCTGACCTCATCACAATTACAATGTTTCCCTGCTTTTCCCAGCATCCCCGAATCCAAGGGTATACATGCCATATAAGTGATATTTTTTCTTTTCTGTAACTCTTCCTGCAACATTTTAGCTGCAGGTCAGTTTCCTCCAACTCTGCTATCGATACGGGCGGCGTGTAACACAGTAGATCATCTCTTGCACCCGGAGTATCTTGGAAGAAATTCATTCTCCTCTTCGGGTGGCAAAGATATCAAGGCGGCCACGTCCATCTCAGATTCCAAGGTATCTTCAACACTTGATGGAGAGGGAGAACCCATGAGTTCCGGAACAGTTGAAAAGGCATTTGAGAAGCTGGCATGTTTTATTCCTGCACCGTTTGTGAGTTTGCAGATTTCATATGGTCCACGTGCTTGTTCAGCACCGTTTCACCTACCTGACCTTTATATGTCAGTGGACCTGACCTTGTGTCAACCATGCCTCATACCCAAGCAGAGCCATTCCTGTGGTTCCCACACCAAACTTCGTCCCCTGTCTCATTTGCTTAGCGGAGTTTTGTGTCTGGCATTGGCATTCCTGATACCACCCTGGGTCCAAGAAGATCGGGTTTGACCTGGTGTGGAGTCTTCTCCCCGTTAGCAACTCTGCTGGAGCTACCCTGTAGTAGTTGCATGAGGGGAGGTCCTATAATCAAATAGGAACCAGGACAGTTTGGTATCTAGTGAAGCTGTAGGCTGTTCCTTTAAGCTGGCCTTAAAATTCTGGACTGCTGTTTCTGCCAGACCATTGAATAATGGATGGTATGGAGCTGTCCTTGTATGACAAGTACTATTTGACTTTAGGAAATACTCAAATTCTCTGCTGGTAAACGAGGGCCTGTTATCTGTGACCAATACCTCTAGGAGTCAGTGTCTTGCAAAAGATGGGCACAGTTGTTTTATCGTTGTCTCCGTGTTTGACAAATGAACTCTAAGCACATACAGCCACTTTGATTGGATGTCCACAATGACTAAGAACATTGAGCCCACGAAAGCTCTGCAAAGTTGATGTGTAACCGAGTCCAGGGTTTACTTAACTATTCCCATGAATGTGGGGGAGCTGCTGGTAGTAATTTTTGTCCAAGTTGGCACTCTGTGCACAGCCTCACCAATGCAGCCATATCTGCATCCAATCCTGGCCACCAGAAAAAAGCTTCTCACCAACGTCTTCATTTTGGAAAACCCTGGATGACCCTGGTGGATTCAGCCACTATCTGGCTGCGAGCTTTGCCTGGGGCAATCACTCTTGCTCCCTATAATAATATGATATCCTCTACTGTGATCTGGTTTCTCTGGTTCCAAAAAGGTTTCATTTCTGGTTGTGACGTCCCTTTGGTTCCCCCCATCACCACCAGCTGTTTCAATTTTGCCAGGACCAGATGTTTCTGCGTCCAAAGTCTGATTTTGTCAGCTGTGACTGGATGTGTGTCCAGAAAATTTAAAACCATTACAGACTCTTGTAGTGGAGTACCACTGGTGGTGCATCTACATTTGCTAATTGGTCTACCAGGTGGTGTTCCAACATATAATTGTACGCACTTAGTATTCAAGCCATTGCTGAATTTGGCCTGAAGCAGTGGGTGGTACTGCCTTATCCTCTTTAAGTAGACCTAGCAATGGTTTGTGATCTGTTATTTTTACAAATTTATGTCCGTAAAGATATTGGTGGAACTTCCTGACTCCAAATATGACCGCTATACCTTCCTTCTCCATCTGGTCGTATTTACGCTGTGCATTTGCCAGACTCCTGGATGCATACTCTATTGGGCATTCCGCTCTGCTGGACCACCTCGGAGCTGATACTACCCAGATGCCGTACAGGGAAGTATTATATGTCAATACCAGATCTTGCTTGGCATCATAGTGTGCAAACACCTTAGAGGCTGATAGCTGCTTCTTTATTTCTCTGAAAGCTATTGCTTGTCTACGTGACCATTTCCAAGGCTGACACTTTTTTAAGAGCTGATGTAAAGATGTCCGGATAGAGGCCAGGTTATGTATGACATTTCCATGATAATTTTCCAGCCTAAGGAAAGACTTAAGCTTTGGTACGGACATGGGAGCTAGGGCACCTTTGATTGCCCTTTCTTCATCTTCCAACGGGTGTCGACGCTGTAGCCCAAGTAGGTCACTTGGGATACCTGGAACACACATTTTTCCCTTCTAAGGCGTACGACCACCTAAGAGAAACATCTAAGGACCGTGCCCAAGTTCTCTGAGTGCTCATTGTTGGTCTTTATTGTTATTAGCATGTCATCTACATAAATAGTAAGCTAGGATAGATCTTGTAAAATGTCCTGTATTGTCCGCTGTAAAGTGGCACCCCTGACGATCCCAAATAGCAGTCTCATATAATGGTACAAATCCATATGGGTGTTAATTATAACATACTTCTGGTAATCTTCATCTAATTGCAAGTACACATGGCTCTTGTCCAGCTTTGTGAAGGACAGCATCCCCCTTACCACACACACCCCATCCCCGCCAGATTTGTGTACAAATCCTCTCTGCGAGGGATTGAGTATTTATCCAGCTGTGAGAAGTGGTTTACTGTTTGTTGAAAATCTCCACAAAGGTGAACCTAGCCATCAGGCTTCACAATCGATTGAGCTGGTGCTGTCCATTCTGTAAACTGGACTGGTTTGTTGATTCCTTCACTTTCCAGTCTTCTGATTTCTGCCTGTACTTATGCCTGTAAGGTAAATGGCACTGGGCAGGCGTTACAGAATCATGGAATTGCTTCCTGGTCAACGTGTAAGGTGGCCTTGGCTCCTCTGATAATCCCCAGACCTTCCTGAAAAATGTCCGGGTATTTAATTAGGACTTCACTCAGGCAGTCATTTTCTAATCAAAAAATGTTGATCCAATCTAGGTGAATCCTTCTCAACCAGTTTTATCCCATCAAGCTCTGGCCCGAGCCTTTTACTGCAATAACTGGTAACTGAACCAGCTGCTTCTCATAAAAGACCAAGCCAATGTCGTACCCTTAATCTGTAAAGGTTCCCAGGTATAGGTTCTCAGTCTGGCAGTGGTCTTGCACAAACTTAAAAGGTTGGGCTCCAGTGTGAATTTTGTTAAGGACGGTTCTGCGATCACTAAAATGGCTGCGCCTCAACTTCCTTTAGAACTGTGTGACCATTTTGATTGGTTCTGATTTGCATGTTGCTAAGCAATTTAACTGTTCCAAACCAGATGTAGGTGGACTTTCCAGCATGTGCTCTCTCCTGGATACCGGCCTATGAGTTCTGTTACTCAATTTAGGTCTAGTGAGACTGTTTTGCTGTCTCGAGTCCGCATACCGGCAACTGCTACAGTGGCTTGCCTGCTTGGATCCTGAAGAAAATTTTAATCGTTTGGCCGAGGCTTGGCTTTATTTTGGGGATTTGCTGTGGGCTGACCTAGAGTTCCTCTGTTCAGGATATGCCTGAGTGAGACTATGCAATTGCCTTCACTCAAGTGGTGTCCGACTGGCAAGGGTGTCCACTTCAATCGGAATAACCTGCAACTTCTGTGCCGCATTTTCTAATGATAAAGCCAGTTGTAGTGACTGTTTGAAGTCCATTTGGGCTTCAGCTAGTAGGCGCTTTGGCATGATTACTTCATGAATCCGATGTAGCAAATGGTCTCTCAGCATTATGAGTTAAACTGAAGTCACATGCCTCTGTCAGTCATCCTTAATCCAGTCAAAAATCCTGATACGGATTCCCCTGGTTCAAAAAGAATTGCTGAGTAAGATCGATAGCATCTCAGAATTAAAGGAGGCTTGGGATTGTAATATTCCTTAACTAAATCCATAAACTCTTGGAACGGTTTAGTATCTAGTGCCTCAGGGAAAGTTTGGCTACGAATAACCGAAAAAGCTGTGGGTCCACAAGTTGTCAAGACAATTATGTGTTGCTTTTCATCTGCCCCCGTGTCATTTGCCTGGAAAAAAATAATGCATTCTTTCCATATAGTGGGCCCAGTCTTCGATGGCAGGATCAAATGAGTCAAGCTTCCCAAATAGCAGCATAATGCCAGAAATGTTTACCCCAACTCAAAGACGACTGTTGCGAGTGAATTTCTTGAGAAGCATGCTTTTCTCTGGTTGCCACTGAAATAACTCCACAGAGGCCAGTATCCCATCTCCAAGTCATCCTTTATTTACAGAGTCCTTGACACTGATCCAGCTTCCTCAGAGCTAGCTCTCAGAGTGAGCAGAACCTCTGACACTGATGTTTATATCTGGTCTGTTTTGGTCCTGTATTTTCATTTAAAATAACAATTAGGCAGATAGTGTACATTGCTAATCATGGACAAATCACATGACAGCTTACGGTGATGCCAGAATTTCAGGTAAACACAATAATCTTGAAGCTGGTGTCTGAAAAACTCCACCACTAGCGTTGTGAAAATGTCATTTCTGTGTCTGACTAAACATGTAAATAAATTGAATGGCATGACATTTCAATACTTGAACAGCAGATACAAATTAAACTGATCACAAAAGTTGATGATTGTCCTTTTCAGTCTAAGTGACCTTTTGGTAGTATTGGATATTGTCAGTCAACCTCTCTGGAACTGAAAATTTAACTAGTGCCAGTGTCGACTCATTCCTTCTTTAATAATTTTAACTTACTCTTTGTCTTCCTTTCCTCCCACTTAATCAAATGCTTATTTCCTTCTCTTTATTCCTCTTTCTGTATTTTATTTAACATTGATTTTGCCATTCAAACATACACTTCCATATTCAAACCGTATGATGTTAATTTCACACCCCTTCAATCTTTTTAAGAAGATACTTGGTTGCTGTCCAAAATTACTCAGATCCTGCATTCTTTACACAGGACATCAGGTTTTTATTTTGCTGTTCCAGCAATTTAGGGCAAATTTTCATGGAGATTAAAAGAATGGGTAAGTCTCATGAACGTCTAATGAAAGTCTAAATGATGTTTTTGTTTTGACTATATGCGGCAATATTTGGATCATTAAGTCTTATATCAAATTTTCTATCTGCCACTCCAATTAAAGTTTTAAGTGGATTAAGTACAAATCACATATAGGAATTTTATATGTGAAAAATTCTGAGAGAAGTCTCTCTTAAGTTGTAGTGTTTAAAATCTGGAAATACTATTAAATTGTAAATTATATGTGGTTTATAACAGTGGAAAGTGGTGTAATTTGAGAAAAAATACATTTAGAAAATATATTAATACTGTTATTAATAAATGCTGGATGTGATCAGGAAATGAACTTGTGACTTGCTAATTATAATCTTTCTTTCCTTAACTTAATTCTCTTTCCATAAGTGATTTCATTTTCACTCATCAGCTGTAATTCAGATTCCTGCTCTGTTATTGTGCTGTTTCTTTTTCAAACTTTTAATCTCACTGATTAAACTACTGGTCCCAGATTTCTTTGCTGTAGTTATCCAATCACATTTACAGAAAATTATGTTTGAGGATGTCAACCATGGTAATAAGTTCAGATCCCACTCCAGGGGGAGTAAGTTCAGTTCCAAGGGAGTGCTGCATTGTTGGAGGTGCAGTTTTTTAGATGAGATATTAAACCCTCTAAAGATACTACTTTAACGCAGCATGGAGAAATTATCCCCGGGTCCTGGGCAATTTTTATTGCATATCAATATCACAAAGACACATTACCTGGCTGTTATCTCATTGCTGTTTTTGTGATCTTGCTGTGCACAAATTGCCTCCTGCAATTCCATTATTACAGAAGTAACAATGAGCTCAATTTTATGGTCACTTTGGTCCTTGCTCCCTTCCTCAGCTAAAAAGAAGATGGGTAGTCCAGACATAATCCTGACAGCTGCTCTGCAACAATTTACCACTAAGAATTGTGTATATAGGTTTAAAGCAGATTTCTATTTGAAAGAAGTCCCACTTTTGAAAGGTCTTTTTTTTTTATTCATTCACAGGATGAGGGCATCACTGGCCAGGCAGTGTTAATTGTCCATCCCTAATTACCCAGAGGGCAGTTAAGAGTCAACCACATTGCTGTGGGTCTGGAATCACATGTAGGCCAGACCAGGTAAGGATGGCAGTTTCCTTCCCCAAAGGACATTAGTGAACCAGATGGGTGTTTCTGACAATCGACAGTGGTCATCATGAGACTCTTAATTCCAGATTTTTCAAAAATTGAATTCAAATTCCACCATCTGCCATAGCGGAATTCAAACCCAGGTCCCCAGAACATTATCTGGGTCTCTGGATTAAAAGTCCAGCAATAATACCACTAGGCCATCACCTCCCCTGAGGTGCTGGACATCCTGATTCTCTGGTAGCTGCACAGTTCCTGCAACATTACTGCTGGGATTTCAAGCGTGCTGAAGAGCTCAGGAACCTCTGGGGTTGAGAGATCTCAGTAAGGGATATGGGGGAAATGTTCAAGAGGCATGGTCTGAGGAAACAGTTGTAGGAAGTGATGACCTTGGTTCAAGAAGGGTGCATACCTCCGGACTGAAGGGCTCGCCCCCACATTAGGCTGCACTGTCTCCTGTCCGACACCAGCCTCTGAAGCTCAGGGTCTTCCTTAATGGGATGTGCCCTACACTTTCCCTCACTGATGACAAAATACTGGTGATTGTGGGATTCTTGGCCTCATTTAGCCTAAGGGCACTTAGACCCCTAACACCTCCCCACTACTGTAAAACTTCAGACCTGCTGGGGCAGCTGAGTAGGCAGTGACAAGGTGACTCACTGGATTTTATGTGCCTCCTACCAGCACTTGATTTAATGTTCCAGAGGATGAGCTTAAGATCCAGCTTTATGCTTCAAAAAGGAATATTTCACTATAGAGCATTTTGAGATGTCATGCAATCATGAAATCAACTGCATAACTGCAAGTTATTTTCCTTTTTGCAGAGTGCAGAAAGTCTCACTTATAGAACATTTGTGTATACAGTGGAGATTTAAAACTAGTTAATTGAGTAGGTAACAAGAAACAAAATAGTTATCATTAGCAGTTCTGTTTTGGCAAGTAAGACCGGAATACTCACCAATGGATTTATTCTCTGATCATGATTTTCTCATGGCCCAAATGACACTATTGCAAGTTTGCAGATGAAGCCGAATTATCTGAGAAAATGGGATATTTTAAGGAGAAGGAGCTTACTCAAAAGCCATTAGAGGCAAAATAATTTGGAGGATAACATTCTCTATCTCTGTAAACAATTTACAACGTCCCTGCTTGAAATCTTCACACTCGTATCTGTTCTTGCCTCTTAACGCATGCACTATTTTCATCAGTGCATCATTGACAGACTTATCTTTGGTTGCTCAAACTCAACACTCTGGAATTAAATTCCTAAGCTTCTTCCTCTCTTCCTTAAAGTCACTGCTTAAACCCTCATTCTTTGACTTAAGTTCTGGCAACTTGCTCTAAAATCTTTTTATGTGGTTCAGTGTTGAATTTCCTCAGAAAATGTTTCTTGAATGTTTAAAATAGATTGAAGATGCATGTTATTGTTGACTTAAACAACAATATAGACAATCAGTCTTAACATTGAGAAGTTTAAAGTGTGGAGATATTTTATATTCATATATATGTGCATATATGTGTATATATGCATGCTAATAATAGTTCTATTCAAGTTTCAAGGTTGTAGAGGTGGTTCCTTAGGATAGGAAACTATTTCAGTTCACCATGATGTATGCACAAAAGGAGACATGAACTAGGAAGTTAGAGGCTATGTATTCTAACACTACTTATGCTTGTAAAGCACTTGAGAATATTTTTTCTTTAATCTTTCTATTTCTCACAGGATGATGACTACAATGTCACTAACCTGGAGTTTTCAAGGAAAAATGAGCCAAATCAGAAATCCAAAGATGTTATTTTCCATCTTCCAGCCATTCTCAAAGAAACTCCTCACAGAGAATCAATTCTTCGCATATGCCCCACTGCAGACAGTAACTTTATGCTCATGGGGCAGGATGGTCTGATTTCTTTCTGGTCATCAGACCTGATGTTTGTGAAAAGCAGGTCTCTTTTTGTGAGTAGTCAGAGAAAAACGTTTGTGCTTTTTTATGGGAGAGGTTGGTGGAGGAGGTGATCAGAGATGAGCAAAGGCAATGTGGCTTTGTTATAAAATATTCACTATATTGACACAAACTGTTTAATTTATACCTTTAAACTTCATGCATCTTCCTTTGAATAAAATCACGTTGGAAATTTAAGTTCAGAATTGTATGGGGTATACAACAAACAAGTACCATCATAACTCTACATTAGACAGAACAAAAAAAATCCAGAATTAAGCGTCTAATGATGACCATGAAACTATTGTTAGTTGTCAGGGGACAGAAACCCATCTGGTTAACTAATGCCTTTAGGGAAAGAAGCAGCCATCCTTACCTGGTCTGACTTACATGTTACTCCAGATCCACAGTGACGTGGTTGACTCTTAACTGACCTCTTAGCAATAAGGGATGGATGGCAACACTTGCATCCCTCGAATGTATGAATTTAAAAAAAATGTCAGGCTTTTCAAAAAGTGTTAAGAGATTGCTGATTAACAAATGCTCAGCTGATTCTGATACTAAACTTCTTCTGAAAGGCAATGTGTTTGGCATATATTTACTATAAATGTAATATCACTGATCCAGCAAATAGACCAAAGAAGTTTAAGGCCCAAGTAGTCTAAATTCATCTTTATATTTATGAGGTGTATGCTTAATACTATGAATTGATGTTTGGGAATAGCAGGATTCCAAAAACATTTTCACTGATGGATGCCATTTGAGTTGTTGCATATGCCTGAATGACTTAAAGACGCCATGGCCTGAATATTCCACTGGTTAAACAGTTGTTATTCCAGTGTAGAAATGAGTTGTGCTTGGGATCCTGCAGAATCCCTAACCCTAACTGTAATTCAAACCCCAACCCTATCATAGTACATTCCAAAGGATTTGTCCAGAAAATTGAATTTTACACTGGGGAATTCCTTTAAGCTTAGAACTCTCCAAAAGTATCCATTTAAACTGGTTACTTCTGAGAATTCCAATGAAAATAAGTAAAATAGTTATGCAAGGAAAATTAGATTATTAAATACTTAAAAAGCTTTATTAAATAGCACAATTTCTGAGTAATCTTTAACTCTTAATCTTGACCTCATACTTACCTCAGAGACCCCAAGCTGGACCTTTGCAGACTTCACACCCACTAAACCCTGATTCGTCACCCTTGGGACCTGACCTCCTCCTCCCTGATGGACACTTTCTCCTGTAATGTGCTGTGGACCCAAAAGCCCCCATTCCTTGCAGGACTAGACTAGACCCACTGCTGCCAAACCTGACATTATACTATTATTTTCCCCGCCTGACTGCAGCCGTCACCCATACCCCTCCTCTCCACCACTCGGTGGACCTAAAACAACACCCTTACAGTGGAGTTGATTCGGCACTCACCCCACTCCCCTGCCAGATGCTGGCATATACCACTTCGCATCCCTGCTGCTGTACCTGACCAGACACACGGACCCCACCAAATCCAGCTCCCTACCACAACACTCAACCAGACACAATAACACATTCCACCCTTGCTACCCAACACATCACTTCAATCCAAGGGCGTGGAATGCCCTGCATGCAAAAGTAGTAGACTCGCCAACTTTAAGGGCGTTTAAATGGTCATTGGATAAACATATGGATGATAATGGAATAGTTTAGGTTAGATGGGCTTCAGATTGGTTTCACAGGTCGGCGCAACATCGAGGGCCGAAGGGTCTGTACTGCGCTGTAATGTTCTATGTTCTATGTTCTAATCCCTCTCTCTGCCCCAGACAGACACAGTTTTCCCACCCAGATGTACCCTAAACACTCCATTACATACATTGCCACCTTGCACCCTGGTACTCTACCCACTTGCCACCTTAATCTTTTCCCACTTGGCATCCTACCAACCTGGCACTGTACTCCCTACTCATTTGGCATTTTACTCCTGGTACCTCTGGCATCCTGCTTAACTGGCATTTAGCCTCTACTCATCTGGCATTCTACATAACTGATACTTTGCCACTCTACCCACCCACCAGCCTACTTATCTGGTGCTCTTTCCCCCCACCCATCTGGACCCTACCTTTCTAGCACCTTAAAATCATGCTTACCTGTACTTACGGTTTGACAAAGTCTTTGAATTTCAGAATATGGCAGCTGACTGCTGAGTAAAGGGGTTGTGGTTTGTCTTCATAGGAACAGGAATAGTTTCTTCAGCTTCTCAAGTCTACCGACATTCAATATGATCACGGCACTTCACTTCCTTTTACTCACTCCAATCTCATAACCCTGTACCATGGCAGTCAGAAATCTATCAATCTCTCGTGTAAATCTACCCAAAGACTAAGCCTCCAAAGCCCTTTGAAGTAGAGAATTCCAAGTGTTAACAACCCTCTGAGTAAAATAATTTCTTTTCATCTCAGACCGAAGTGGAAGTCCTGTTATTTTCAAATTGTGCCCCTGGTTTTAGCTTTCCTAATCAGGGTAAACATCTTATTTGCATTTGCCCTGTCTATCCATTGAAGTACTTTGTAGGTTTCAATGAGATCACCTCTTATTCTATGAAACTCTGACAAGTCTGTCTTACAAAAGAACTGTCGGAATGGAAGTATGGTTCTGCATTTTTGAGAGTGCCCTGATTAGAATCTCCCCTCAGAAAGCCAGAGCTCTTCTCTTTCATTTCAAAAAAAGGAGGGCTGGAATGGCAATCTGCCATTGTCACTCCTTAGAAAGTCTGCCCTATGACTGATGCTTGATACAACTTGTGCCAGCAACTATATTTAATAGTGATGAAAATTATTATGCTAATTTTGAAGGAGAAGAAAATTATTTTGCAGTAGTTAGTGTACATGACATATTGAAGTTAGAAATGTGGATACTGATGTTTTCATTCTCACATACAGATTGTGTAATTGTGGAAATAGTTTCACATCCATGGGAGAAGGGCAACAATGATGATGACATTGGTGATCAAGTAAAGAAAGTGTCCATAGAAAAATGTGCAAATATGTATGAAGGTTGAATTAATGTCCTAGAGAATTGCAACTTCATGACAGAACAAGAGATAATGCAGCTTTACAAGGTTCAAGAAAAACTAATCAAAGAGAAACCTAAGTTCATAAAGCAAATGAAATTAATTGATTTTTTTTAAACAAGGCTCACAACAGAGTTTGATTGACTAGGTTTCATTTGCGATTTCAAATGCAGTGTTCATGCTTAAATCTGACTACTGGACCATCAGTAACACCAGACATAGTCTTGCTCCCTCAGACTCAAACTTTAGAAAGAATATTTGATAGAAACAGAGAAAAATAAGAGTGGGAGTAAACAATTCAGCCCCTCGAGCCTGCTCGACCATTCATATGATCATGGCTGAACATCCAACTCAATAACCTCTTCTTACTTTTCCCCCATATCCTTTGATCCCTTTAGCACCATGTGCTATATCCAAGTCCTTCCTAAAATAATTACAAAGTAAACTTTGTTTTAGTTTTTAAAACTTTACACGTATACTTTTTATGTATTCTTTTCAAGTTTTATTAAAATGTACTTATTTTTATTTCGGGTATATTTTGTTTTGAATTGCCCAGCAGAGTCACAGTCATAGAATCATAGAGCTGTACAACATGGAAACAACCCCTTCGGTCCAACTTGTCCATGCTAATCAGATATCCTAAATTAATCTAGTCCCATTTGCCAGCATTTGGCCCATATCCCTCTAAACCCTTCCTCTTCATATACCCATCCAGATGCCTTTTAAATGTTGTAATTGTACCAGCCTCCACCACTTCCTCTGGCAGCTCATTCCATACACGCACCACCCTCTATGTGAAAAAGTTGTCCCTTAGGTCCCATTTAAATCTTTACCCTCCCACCTTAAACCTATGCCCTCTAGTTTTTTACTCCCCTGTCCTGGGGAAAAGATCTTGCCTATTCACCCTATCCATGCTCCTCATGATTTCATAAACCTCTATAAGGTCACACTTCAACCTCCAATGCCCCAGGGAAAAAAGGCCCCAGTCTATTCAGCCTCTCCCTATAACTCAGACCCTTCAACCCTGGCAACATCCTTGTAAATCTTTTCTGAACCTTTCAAATTTCACAACATCCTTCCTGTAGCAGGGAAACTAGAATTGTATGCAGTATTCCAAAAGTGGCCTAACCAATGTCCTGTACAGCTGCAACATGACCTCCCAACTCCAATACTCAGTGCACTGATCAATAAAAGCAGACATACCAAACACCTTCTTCACTATCCTGTCTACCTGCGACTCTATTTTCAAGGAAAAATGAACCTGCACTCTGAGGTCTCCTTGTTCAGCAACACTTCCAGGACCTTACCATTAAGAGTATAAGTCCTGCCCTGATTTACCTCTTCAAAATACAGCACGTCACATTTATCTAAATTAAACTCCATCTGCCAGTCCTTGACCCATTGGCCCATCTGATCAAGGTCTGGTTGTTGTCTGAGGTAACCTTCTTCACTGTCCACTACACCACGAATTTTGGTGTCATCTGCAAACTTACTAACCATACCTCCTATGTTCAGGCTTTTATTGTCTGAAATCTGGAAAAGAACAGAAATCCACAAAGTGTCAGTGTCTCGATGCCAGATTTTAAGCATTGTATCTAGAATCATGGAATTCCTACAGTGTGGAAGCAGGCCATTTGGCCTATTAAGTTCACACTGACCTTCCGAAGAGCATCCCACCTCCTACCCTATTCCTGTAACCCTGCATTTTCCATGGCTAATCCACCTAGCTTGCACACCACTGGAGACTATATACCGGTATAGCTTTTATTGCTCTATGTTTTTCTTGTCTCTTCATACTAACCAATCAAAAAATGAATTAGCAAATGAGCCAAATGAAAATATATATCGTTTGATTAATAAATGTTATGAGAAACATACACATATACTGATGACAGAACTATTATGCTATTTACCAGGTGCAAGAAAAAAGCAGAAAGGTCAAATGGGTTGCTGATTTCATCCTGATTAATCAGTACAACAAATTCCTGATTGGAACATGGTATGATTATTTCAAAAATCTAAAGACAATATACAGAATATTTCATCTCTGTGTTAATATATCTTTCTATTGATGCTTCCTTCAACTTACCTTCAGCGCACAAATCTTTGTCTTGTTTGCTCATTAGTAAAAACTGGGAACAAAAACAGAAGTTGCTGGAAAAGCTCAGCAGGTATGGCAGCATCTGTGAGGAGAAATCAGAGTTAACTTTTCGGGTCCAGTGACCCTCCTTCAGAACTCCTCAGAACAGTTCTGAAGAAGGGTCACCCCCCCAGATCTGGAACTTTAACTTTGATCTCTTTGACCTACTGAGCTGTTCCAGCAACTTCCGTTTTCATTTCTGATTTACAGCATCCACAGTTCTTTCAGTTTTTATTCAGTAAAAACTGGGAATTTTTTTTTAACCTATCTGTCACTATAAAGGTGGAGAAAGTAACTAGATGTCTTCAGTAAACTGTTGTGTGTACCTCTGAACTGTCCATCAAGGGTCTCATTGAGTTTGCCAACTGCTAAACCTCTTGGTGCAGAAGTTACTTGTCTTATTAAAGATGAAAATAGGGTTATACCCTCGTAAATTGGTACATAGCCACCAACAACCAGAAATAAATAAAAAGGTCTATGGGTAAACGTGAGTTCTAACACTAGGGTAATAATCATTTTGAGAACTCCCTGAGCAGTGATGTAATTTTTTGAAAAATTGAAATCTCTGGTTTAAATCAATATAATGTACTGTTACAACCAGTCCACCGCTAAAGTTCTCTAATTGATTATGGTTCCTGATGAGTTACCTCAAAGCTTCTAGTTGAGAACGGGCTAATTGGCTCTGCTTGGTTATTGGCTGGCCCTAACAGCTTATGGCAGGGTAAATTTTAAAAGGATCCTTAATAGATAACTTTCTCCCAACCACAAATGAACTTATGTTTTAAAAGAAGTAAGTTTAAATAGCTATTCTTTAATAAGCAAAAATAATGTTCATTAAACGTGAGAAGAAATAGTATTGCAACGCACATGGACACATATTAAAAATAAGAGATGAGGCCAAAAAAATAGAAATATTGATCAATCTCTGAATTATTTGAAGAGAGAGTACTTGAATGTTGCAGTCATTGCAGTGAATGTTACTGGTAGATTGATGTTGGTAGTCTAACAGTCAATTTTGAGATTCCTGGCTTTGTAGGTTGATGGAAATTCTTGATCCCTTTGGCAGTGGTTGACCGACAGCACTCAGAGTGAAAGAGTCTTTCCCATTTTACCTGCAATGCAGCCCCCAACCCCCTCACAATTCTGTTTTTTATTTTAATAAACTCACCACCAACTTATCGAGTCAACCAATCAACAATTAACAAACACTGCCCACAAGGATAGGGAAAGAGAAGTTGAATCAAAATCAGCAGATACCTGAGAACACCACCACCTGGAAGATCCTCTCCAAGCCACTCACCATCCTGACTTGGAAATATAATGCATTCCTTTATTGTCACTGGGTTAAAATCCTGGAATTCCCTCTCTAATGACATTGTGGGTCAACCTCTATCATGTGGACTGCAGAGGTTCAAGAATGCAGCTTACCACTGCCTTCTCAAGGGCAACAAGGGTTGGGCAATAAATGCTGGTCAGGCAGTGATGCCCACGTTCCATGAGTGAATTAAAAAACATAGTTTTGGAGGGAGAGAAAATGTACCTCACATCCCACCAGGGGAAGTGCAACAATAACAAAAGGAAGAGAAGAGAAAGAGGGCGCAATTAAATCAAAATGGTGCTGGATGGACAGATTTTACATTCCAGACATCGCAGTGCTCACTGCGCTGAAGGCAGCATCCAGTTCTCTTTTTAAACCCACTACCAAATCACCCATTTGACACAGAACAAATTACAAGCAGAGCCCACTAAGGCAATGTAATGATAATAAAAACTAAAAGGGAAAGGGCACCCAGCTGTGAACCACAAAGAGAATAAGCATCACCTTTCAGTCAGCTCTGGAGCTTTTCCAAACCTTGACTTAAATAGACCTGCATTCCTATCACTGACAGCGTGGTAAGTGGCAGATGAGTAAGGTGGTAGGTAAGTGGATGAAGGCTTAGGGTATGCCTGCTAGGAGTGGGAATATTTGTAATAAGAGGGTATGGTGGGGTTAATTGTGGGCTGTAAGGGTGGGCCTGTGGCTGGGCTGTCATGACTGGGGAGGAATTGGGGGCCAGATCAGGTGGATGTTCATGTCTGGTGGTGAGGTTTCGGGGATTCAAGGTGACACGGCCTTAGGTCAGGTGTGGGGTGCCCGAAGTAGGTCAGAATGTGGTTGGTTTGAAGGTGGAGAGGTCAGGAGATTTGTGTATCCATTGATTTGGGTCTGTCGGGTCCATGGAGTGCAGTTTGGGTGTGTGGGGGTTTAGTAGGTGGCGGAATGGCTGCACATTGCTGAGTCAGAGTTGTTAGTTGAATAGTTAGCCAGGAGTTTGAGTAAATTTTAAATGGTGTAGCTTTTTATCATTAATTATTAAGATAAGTAAATCAGAATCCTCCGAAGTCTCTGACTGTCACTCAAAGTTGGGGACATTTTCAGAGGGTAGATGACTTTGAGGTAATTTCCTGTTACAAGTTTTAACATCCTGACAAATTCTCACAAAGTCATTTGCATCAGGCTTTTTGCATGGTCTCAACATGCAGTTTGTGCTTCAGCAATATGCTTCCAACTACGAAATCTGGGCCATTGAGTGTAGAGATTGGGGCACAGGTATTTAAGAGAACACTTGAATGGTGAGGTCCAAGATTCTTCTAACCTCAGGCTTCACTTCAGTTAAGTATTATTTGGACAGAAACACAATTCAGTCAGGATAGGGCATTAGCAGAGGAGGCTAGATTGGGAGAGATGTATTCTCACAGCAATATGGAGTAAGAGGGAGTTAAATGTAAGGATATGAGGGTGTTTCTGTTCCTCCCTGTTTCCACATTCAAGGTAGTGATCTAATTTTGCTTTTGTTTCATTTTTTTCTCTAAGGTGAGCACAAGACTATTGAATAAAAATGGGGAAGTTTAAAATAAGAACAACAGCATCAATAAAAGATGTAATTGAAAAGCAAAACAAACCATAACAAGCAGTGGTAGATTAATGATAATCAATTTCTCTGAACCATATGGTAATTAGTAGCCACAATATTTTGAATACTTTACTTCCAGAAACATTAATAATTGAAATTTTAACACAATATTTTTTTCCTAGTGATAGAGAAATCCGTATGTATGAACTGTCCAATTTTGAACCATATTGTCAAATAATTGGCCTTCAGTCTGTGCCTCTTCAACTGGACTACAAGTAATATTATTTATTGCTACTTAATATGAATGTAGACAAGGATGAACTTAATTTATTCCATTCTTTACAGGCTACCATCACAGTGTTTGAAAATCTTATTAAATCCTAGAATAGTGTGAGTAGAGTCACAGAGGCATAGAAATGTGCAACATGGAAACAGACACTTTGGTCCAACTCATGCATGCCAACCTGATATCCTATATTAATTTAGTCCCATTTGCCAGTATTTGGCCCATATCCCTCTAAATCCTTCCTATTCATATACCCATCCAGATGCCTTTTAAATTTTGTAATTGTACCAGCCTCCACCACTTCTTCTAGTAACTCATTCCATACACACACCACCCTCTGTGTGAAAAAGTTGCCTCTTAGGTCCCATTTAAATCTTTCTCCTCTCACCTTAAACCTATGCCCTCTAGATTTGGACTCCCCTGTCCTGGGGAAAAGACCTTGACAATTCATCATATTCATGACCTTCATGATTTTATAAAGCTCTAAAAGGTCACCCCTCAGCGTCCGATGCTCCAGTGAAAATAGCCCCAGTCTATTCAGCCTCTCCCTATAGCTCAAACCTTCCAACCCTGGAAACATTCTTGTAAATCTTTTCTGCACCTTTTCAAGTTTAACAACATCTTTCCTGTAGCAGGGAGACTACAACTGTATTCAGTATTCTAAAAGTGGCCTAACCAATGTCCTGTACAGCTGCAACATGACCTCCCAACTCCTATACTCAATGCAATGATCAATAAAAGGCACACATACCAAACACCTTCTCCACTACCCTGTCTATCTGTGACTGTACTTTGAAGGAACTATGAACCTGCACTCCAAGGTCTCTTTGTTCAGCAACACTCCCCAAAACCTTACCGTTAAGTGTATAAGACCTGCACTGATTTGCACTATCAAAATGTAGCATCTCACATTTATCTAGATTAAACTCCATCTGTCACTCCTTTGCCCATCAGCCCATTTGATTAAGATCCTGTTATACGATGAGGTAACCTTCTCTGCTGTCCACTATATGACCAATTTTGGTGTCATCTGCAAATTTACTAACCATACCTCCTATCCACATTGAAATCATTCATATAAATGACAAAAAGCAGTGAACTCAGCACTGATCCTTGCGGCATACCTCTGGTCACAGGCCTCCAGTCCAAAAACAAACTCTTCACCACCAGCCTGTGTCTCCTTCCCTATAGCCAATGTTGTATCCAAATGACTAGTTTTCTCTGTATTCTGTGTGATCTAACCTTGTTAACCCATCTACCATGTGGAACCTTGTTGAACACCTTACTGAAGTCCACATAGACAACATCCACCACTTTACCTTTATCAATCCTCTTTGTCACTTCTTCAAAAAACTTCATCAAATTCGTGAAACATGATTTCCCACGCATAAAGCCATGTTGACTTTGTGTAATCAGTCATTGCCTTTCCAAATACATGTAAATCTGTCCCTCAGAATCCCCTCCAACCATTGATGTCAGGCTCACCGGTCTATGGTTCCCTGGGTTTTCCTTGCCACCTTTCTTAAATAATAGCACCACATTAGCCAACCTCCAGTCTTCTGGCATCTCACCCATGGACATCTCAGCAAAGAACCTAGCAATCACTTCCCTCACTTCCCACAAAATTCTAGGGTACGCCTGATCTGGTCCCAGGGATTTATCCACCTTTATGCGTTTTAAGATGTCCAGCACTTTCTCCTCTGTAATATGAACACTTTTCAAGATATCGCTATTTATTTCCCCAAGTTCTCTAGTTTCCATATCCTTCTCCACAGTAATCACTGGTGCAAAATACTCGTTTAGTATCTTACCCATCTCCTGCTGACCCACACAAAGGCAGCTGTGCTGATCTTTAAGGGGCTGTATTTTCTCCTTAGTTAATCTTTTGTCCGTAATGAAGTAAAATACTTACTTTTAGTTAACATATGTCAGAAGGGTAACAAAATATGATTGTTTATGTTGGTACCGTACACTGAAAATTTCTGAAAATAGCCATAAAAGCACAACACAAATATTATGAACAGATGATTATATCAAAATGTTAAATATGTTCTCTTCTGTTTTAAGAATTATTTCAAGGCTCATGGCAACTTCTCACATGTACAGTCATGCCCTATGAGTGATGCCCATGTCAACATCAATAACTACTTGTACTTGTATAACACTCTAAATACAATACAGCAAGGTGGTCCACAGGAGTGGTATTAAAAATATTGGAACAAAGCCAAATAATGTATTAGGATGGGGAATCAAAACTTTGGTTTCACTAAGTAGGTGTTAGTGAAGTCTCAGAGGAAAGATAAAGGACCAGAGAGTTTTAGGGAGAAGTTCCAGGGTTTAGGGCCAAGCCAGCTCAAAGCATGGCCTCAAATGGTGCAACAACTAAACTTGGGGATTCACAATAGGCCTGAATTGACAACAGTTCAAATGACATCGGAGGGCAGGAGTTGCGATGTAGGGCTGAAGAGGTGCCAAGGAGTGAGAGATGAAATAACGGAAAAGGGAAAACGATTTTAAAATGAGGCTTAGAATTTTAAAATTAAGGTCTTACAGATCTAGGAACTCTAAATCAGCAACTAGATAGATAATGGGTGACTGGGCCATGATTGAACTTAGGATTCAGACAGCGATGTTTTTGTAAGTTCAAGTTCAAGAAAGGTACAAGATGGGAAGTTGGCCTGAGAACACTAAAATAGTCAAGTCCAGAATTAACAAACGCACACCTGAGGGATTCACATCTGATGAGATAAGACGGTGTTGTGATGGGTGATGCTACAGATGTAGAAGAAGGTCTATGTATGTAAATGATATGCTGGTGGTTGAAAACTCATCTCTGTCAAATGTGACACCATTTATCATGTTTGTGAATAGTCTGACTGATTACAGATAATGAGGGCTCCAAATATTCAGTAGCTATCTAATCAGTAGGGAAGCAAGTTTGTGACAGGGATCAAGGACAATGGTTTTGGTTTTCTCAATGTTAAGTTTCAGGAAATTTTTACTCATTTAGACTATCATGTATCAGACAATGAAGGAGTTAAAACATTTGACAAGATCTCACATGGCAGACTGTTAAGAAAAATTAAAGCACATGGGCTACTGGGGAATGTGTCGAGTTGGTTCCAAAATTGGTTCAGTGAAACTCTACGTCTTTACTCTTCTCCAATTTTCTGTTCTTGCCTCTGTTTTCCTAAAAATGGCAGTTCTTGTTGAGTTGCAGTTATAGGATCCAAGCAGGGTTCTATACACGGTAACCCATGGCAGTTCATTATCTGTCATTTGAACATTGATAGTTTATTTGATTGTGAGGACATCACTGAGCCATTAATGTCCTCAGACTAACATTCATAACGTAGTAATGCTCATCCAGATTGAAATGATAGTGAAAGGGGCTGGAACCCTATTGCTTTTTTTGCCAATTTTCTACTTTGGAAAATTATGACATCATGGAAGTCCAGTAGATAGGAGTTCTTACGAGGAAAGTGAACTTTTGACTGGATTTTAACCTTTTTTAGTTTATTGGGCCGGTTGGTGGATGATGGCAGAAGAGCTAGGTGGAAACAATCATTAGAAGTGGAATTTGCAAAACATTGGCAGAATAAAATAGCCCAGCAATTTGTTGGAGCCATGCCTGCTTTTCAGTAAACTGAGTGCCTAAGTACACAGTGTGGCAGGCAGAGTACATATAAACATTTTGTGTTGGAAGTATGTTGTTAACCATACCATTAAAGGCTCCTCTAGGCATTCATTCCTTTGTCTATGTAAATAAGACTGAAAAATAAACTTCAGAGCCTCTTTACAAAATATGTTAGTAACTGATCACAGCATACAACTGGCTTATCGCTCTTAGCATTCTCAGTTGTATAGCAGCTAAGCCTTAAGAGGACTGCTGAAGAAAGGTAATCTAGAAACGTAAATTTCAAATATTTTTCTTAACTTATTGTGGAACTGCGAAGAGGAGGGGTCCGTATTGCTTTCAATGCTATAGTTTGAGATTACTAGGAACAGTACACTCGTTCAGTTCGTGTCATGTAGAACGAATCAAGTTGGCTGAAGATTGTCTTCTATATGGTCTAAGAAGGTATCAGATGGAAGTCAAGAAAAAAATTTTCTCAGCTGGCTAAAAATAGGTGAAAACAGATTTATGGCCAGATTCGGCAGTACTGTACAGCTTTGATATGATTTATTGATCATAAGATCATTTAGCTCTGTACGTGGTTGCTATCTCTGCTACCTGGCACATGTACTGGCCTATGTTGGAACTTCACTACATTGGTCGTCATTTTTAGGCACATCTAGCTTTGTTCCTGGCATGCTTTTCTATACTCCTCAGTGATCCAGAATTGGCTATCTAACTTAATGGTAATAGAGCGACTAAGAATTTCCAGGCTATGAGTTTACAGATTATGGTGGGATATAATTTTACTCCTAATTGTGCAAAAATTTGAACTACCAGATCTGATCTTTATATGCCTCATTTAGCACAATGATTGTGCCATGTGACACAACAGATGGTATCTCTTATTCTGAAAACAAGAACTTGACTCCATAAGATCTGTGTGGTAATTGCTCTTATCAAAACTGTCATTTGGAATGCATCTTCAGCAAGTAGATACAAGTAACAATCATTGCAAGGACAATGGTCATGTTGACTATTCCCTTGTTTTAATTTTCTAGTACCACCTGCTGAAAGTTCAGCCTGACAACAATATGATTCAGAATTTGGCCACGTCTCAGTAACGGTGTGTCAAGGCACCCTTGGTGACAAACACTGACGTTCTCCCTCTGGAGTACATTTATGCTTCAGTACCTTGTCCGTGAAGTTCAGCAAAGAGAGAACCCTTGCATTTGTGGAAGAGCACCGTAACCACTCGTGCAGATTGCTATGGCACGGAGACAGACTGCCAAAACAAATCAGCCTCTCTTTCCCTATATTCACAATTTAAACCCAAGCTTCTTTGATTCTAGCCCCACTGTCACAAAGACAGACAGAGAAGCAGACACAGTCACAAGATAAATAAAATAAAAAAAGATGTAACTGGCCAGCTTGCTTAAGCTGTTTCCACTATGCATAAAATCACAAGCATATGGCATATTCTCTGTCTTGGTTTCTGAAGATACTGATCTATGCAAACAGCTTCCAGTAAACTCCATAAACTATCACTCAGAGTTATAGTGTCATTTGGCAGAGAAACAGATTCTTCGGTCGAATTCGTCTGCACTAACCAGACATCGCAATGTGACGTATATCCCTCTAAATCCTTCCTATTCATAAAACACATCCATGTACCTATTAAATGTTGTAATTGTACCATTTCCTGTGGCAGCTCATTCCATACATTCACCACCCTCTGAATACTCAGAAGTGAGATTCTATTCTTTGAACTTTCAGTAAGTTGATAATGGAAGGATAGCCAGAGACCAATCAGATCTCCTTCCTGTAGCTTTGGCAGCTACAATCCTTTGACAAAAAACACTGATCAAAAACCAGTTCAAAGTTTGGTTTCTCTTTCTCTTTTTTACAACATATTCTTTGTTGGAATGATTTGTACTTGTTAGCATTCAAACAACTGCCATCCACCTGTTTGAACATGACACCTCTCTGGAGCCAAAATATCTGTAGAGTACTTGGAACAAGAATCAACTTGCAATTAACTGTTTTAAATCGTTATGTAATGTGTAAGGAGATAGAATTAATAAAATATCTCATAGATACCTCTTACAGTAGCAATCATGATTGATGTGAGGGAGACCAATCCGGGTCTCAAACCAGTGTTCTCAACTTAAATAAGAACAATTACAGGGTATAAACAATGTGTTGTCTAAAATAAGCTGGGAAAAAAGTCAGTGAATGAGCAGTGGCAAACATTTAAGCAGATATTTCATAGTGCTCAGCAAAAATTTTTTTCAGTCAGAAAGAAAGGCTCAATGAGGACGATGAATTACTCAAGGTTAACAAAGGTGGTCGAGGGAGTATCCAACCAAAAACTAAGACATACAAAGTGGCAAAAGCGTTAGTTGTAGACCAGAGGATTAGGATTTTTTAGGATCCAGCACTGAATGAGTAAAAAACTAATAAACAGGAAGAAAATTGATTATGAAAGTAAATTGGCAAGAAGCATAAAAACAAAACAGTCCGAGCTTCTGCAGGTATATAAAAGTAAAGGGAATAGCTAAAGTAATCCTTGGAGGATGCAACTGGGGAATTGATAATAGGAAACAGGGAAATGGCAGATAATTTAAACCAATATTTTGCATTGGTCTACCTGGTGGAGCACACTATAATCATCCCAAAGATATCAGATAAGAAAGGCTCTAATGAGAGTAAAGATCATGCAATGGCCTCTCTCACAAGGGACAGAGTCTGTGACAAGCCAATGAGACTAAAGGCAGACAACTTGTCAGGACTTCATGGGCAGCAGCCAAAGGTTTTAAATGAAGTAGCTGCAGGGATAGTGAAGGCATTTATGAAAATATTCCATAATGTACTGAATTCCAGGAAGCTTCCAGCAGATTGGAAAACTGCAAATGTGATACCCCTGTTCAAGAAGAGAAGGCAACATGGTGCTTCAGTGGTTAGCACTGTTGCTCACAGTGCCAGGGGCCTGGGTTTGATTCTCCCGCAGACAACTGTCTGTGTGGAGTTTGCACATTCTCCCCATGTCTGCGTGGGTTTCCTCCTGGTGCTCCAGTTTCCTCCCAGTCCGAAGATGTGTAGGCTAGGAGAATTGGCCATGCTAAATTGCCCCGAGTGTTCAGGGATGTATAGATTAGGTGGGTTTGGGGAGTGGGTCTGGATGGGATGCTCTGACGGCCAGTGTGGACTTGTTGGGCCGAAGGGCCTGTTTCCACACTGAAGGGGTTCTATGGAAAGTTCCATGAAAGGAAGGAAGAAACAATTGGTCAGTATGTGTAACATCTGTTGTTGGGAAAATGTTAAGAATCAATTATTAAGGAAGAAATAGCAGGACATGTAAAAAGCTTAATGGACTCAGAGTCAACATGGTTTTTTGAAAGGGAAATCATGATTGACAAATGTGCTAGAGTTCTTTGAGGATATAGCCAACAGTTGATAAAGGGAAACTGGTGTATATATTATGTCTGGATTTTCAGAAGCTATTCAGTAAGGTGCTTGGAGGAGGGGGCAGAGTGTAATATATCCACGTCTGCTGCTGATACAAAAAATGGTGGGAGGACGTGAAGTGATGAGAACTTAAAGAATCTGTGAGGGGATATAGATAGGTTGAAGTGAACGGGCACAGGCTTGACAGATATAGGAAAATGCATGAGGTCGTGCATTTTAATTAGAAAAATCAAAAGGCAGACTGAATTAAATAGAGAGAGACTGTAAAAAGTGCAACACAGAGGAATCTGGGTGTTCTTGTACCTGAAATATAAAAAGCCAGCATGCAGGTCTAGCAAGTAATTAAGATGACAAATGCAATTTTGGCCTTTATTGCTAGAAATTGGGCATTTATAAACAGGGGAGTCTTGTTAAACTGTACAGGGTGCTGGTGAGGTCATACCTGGGATACTATGTACACTTTCGGTCCACTTATTTAAGGAAGGATATACTGGCACTGGAGGCTGTTCAAAAGAGATTAATGAACGTGATACTTGGGATGATGTTATTTTAAACAGATTAGTTAAACAGGTCAGACCATTATTCATTAGAATTTAGAACAATGAGGGGTGATCTTATGAAATGTTCAAAATTCTAAGAAGCTTGAAGGGGCAAATGTTAAGAAGAGTTTCCAGTCGTGGGGGACTCTCAAACTAGGGACATAATTACTGAATAAAGGGACACTCATGAAACTGAGATACAAAGGAGTCTTCTCCTAGAGGGTAGTGACTGTCTGAAATTTCTTACCCCACAGAGTTGTGGAGTCTAGAACACTGGAAGTACTTAAAGAAAAGGTAAATATGTTTTTGAAATATCAGGGAGTTGACAGTTGTGCTGAGCTGGCACAAAAGAGGAGTTAGGGCTAGCAGTATTTCAGCCATGATCTTGTTGAATAGTAGGGCAGCTTGAGAGGCCAAATATCCTTCTCCTGCTCCTGTTTCTTCTGGTTTTATATTCAATGTCCTTATCTTCCTCCTTGGAAGACTACTGCCACTCTCCCAGCTCTTCACTGCCCATGACATCCCTTTGTTGCCTGTTTGTATTGCACAGCATTTTGATATTATATAATATAACTGCAACTTCCCCCCCTCAGTGGTCGAGAACGCCCTCAACCGTGTCTCCCACATTTCCCGCAACTCATCCCTCACACCCTGTCCCCGCAATAAGAACCAAAAAAGAATCCCCCTCGTCCTCACGTACCACCCCACCAACCTCCAGATCCAACGCATCATCCTCCGACACTTCCGCCATCTGCAAGCCGACCCCACCACCAAAGACATCTTTCCCTCCCCACCCTTATCTGCTTTCCGGAGGGACCACTCTCTCCGTGACTCCCTTGTCCGCTCCACACTCCCCTCCAGCCCCACCACACCCGGCACTTTTCTCTGCAACCGCAGGAAGTGCTACACCTGCCCCCATACCTCCTCCCTCACCCCCATCCCAGGCCCCAAGAAGACTTTCCACATCAAGCAGGTGTTCACCTGCACATCTGCCAATGTGGTATACTGCATCCGCTGTACCCGTTGTGGCCTCTTCTACATCGGGGAAACCAAGTGGAGGCTCGGGGACCGCTTTGTAGAACACCTATGGTCAGTTCGCAATAAACAACTGCACCTCCCAGTCGCGAACCATTTCAACTCCCCCTCCCATTCCTCAGACGACATGTCCATCCTGGGCCTCCTGCAGTGCCACAACGATGCCACCCAAAGGTTGCAGGAACAGCAACTCATATTCCGCTTGGGAACCCTGCAGCCCAATGGTATCAATGTGGATTTCACAAGCTTCAAAATCTCCCCTCCTCCTACCGCATCCCAAAACCAGCCCAGCTCGTCTCTTCCTCCCACCTATCCCCTCCTCCCACCTCAAGCAGCACCCCCATCTCCTACCTACTAACCTCATCCCGTCCCCTTGACCTGTCCATCCTCCCTGGACTGACCTGTCCCCTCCCTAACTCCCCACCTACATTCACCTTTACTGGCTCCATTCCCGCCTCTTCGACCTGTCTGTTTCCTCTCCACCTATCCTCTCCTCTATCCGCTTCCCCCTCTCTCCCTATTTATTTCAGAACCCCCTTCCCCTTCCCCATTTCTGATGAAGGGTCTAGGCCTGAAACGTCAGCCTTTCTGCTCCTATGATGCTGCTTGGCCTGCTGTGTTCATCCAGCTCTGCACCCTGTTGTCCCTTTTATTTAACTATTTATTTCTCCGTTATTATGCATTAAGCCCTAGGACTACTGCATAGCCATACCTAACATAATGATCCACCGTGTACGCCCACTGAAACTAGTGTGCTGGTGATTATTGATGGTCCTCCTCTCCCAAAGTACTCCATGTCCACCCATACTATATTGGCTCCTATTCTTAAATCTAGAGTGTTGCCCTTGACATTGATTGATTGTCCGGTCTGCATGCCAGCAAGATAGCTCCAAACTCCGCACCCAACTTACTTAATTTCCCCAAAACTGCACTGTTCCCCATTAAGTCCCCTTCATGTTTATTGCACAGACTTTCAGGACTGACCATGGTCCACACCCCAGCCCAACTTGAGAGGATAGTCCCGACTGAGGACAGTCCAGCCCCCAAATGATTTCTATACAGCTTCCTGTCCGACTTTCGTGTAATCTCCGGGCAGGTTGGATTTGACCTGAAGGACAGACAGTGGTGAAAACTCAGGACAATAAGGACATCGATCCCAAGATACTGACTACACCATGTGGTCGACTGACTGTGTTGATACCCCTGGACTGAGATTGGAAAATAGCCTTGACTGACCATAATCCCCTCGAGCTGGACTAAGAACTGTTCACTATAGACTTTCAGATATGGTTGAAGTGTTTGGTTAAAGGTTATGCTGTGTGTTTACATCGTAAGCCACTGATATATGCTGTAGGTGTTACATTGACATGCACAGTGCTGTGCACCAGTGTCTGCCTCCTTGATCATTCAGTGCTGGCAAACATGACAGGCTGACTGGATTTCTGTCTACACTAAGCAGCAAGCAAGACAGAATCAGATTGAATTTGTAGATTGAAATTGGCAGGTATAATGTGGCGGGGATCACAGAGGCATGGCTGCAAGGGGATCAGGACTGGGAAGGAATTACATCCTATCAAAAAGACAGGCAGATGGGCAGAGGGGGTAGGGTAGCCTTATTAGTAAGAAATGAAATTAAATCAATTGCAAGAAACAATGTACAGGTATAACACGTGTTTCATTAATGTGAATTGGCTGTAATACGATTGATGAATAGTGGACACTGTTTGGATAACATGAACTTTCTGCTGTACAGGTATAACGAATTTCTATAGTAATTTCTCTATAATGTGATTTTTGATGGCGATTTTCTATAGTGAAACATCACACTCGAACGCAACTATTGCGTTATAGGAGAACTACCTATAGGGTCAGATGATGTAGAATCTGTGAGGGTAGAATTGAGGAACCGCAAAGTTTAAAAAACCATAATGGGAGTTATATACAGGCCTCCAAACAGCAGTCGGGATATGGGACACAAGATACACCAGGAGATAGAAAAGGCGTGTAAGAACGGCAAGGCTACAGTGATCATGGGGGGTGCAGAATGCAGACAAGCTGGGAAAATCACGTTGGTAGTGGATCGCCAAGAAAAGGAATTTGTGGAATGCCTATGAGATGGCTTTTTGGAGCAGTTTGTGGTGGAGCCCACTAGGGTACAGGCATTTCTGGATTTAGTGATGAGCAACAATGCAGACTTGATAAAGGAGTTGAAGGTGAAGGATTACTTAGGAGGCAGTGACCATAATATGATAGAATTTACTGTGCAATTTGAGAGGGAGAAGCTGGAATCAGATGTAACAGTGTTACAGTTATTCAAGCCAACTACAGAGGCGTGAAGGAGGAGCTGGCCAGAATTGACTGGAAGAGGAGCCTAGCAAGAAAGACTGTAGAACAGCAGTGGCAGGAGTTTCTGGAAGTAATTTGGGAGACACAGCAAAAAATCATCCCTAGGGGAAAAGAAGCATACTAAAGGGAGGAAGAGGCAACTATGGTTGACAAGAGAAGTCAGGGACAGCATAAAAGCAAAAGAGAAAGCATATAATGTGGCAAAGGACAGTGGGAGGCCAGGGGATTGGGAAGCCTACAAAGACCAACACAGGACAACTAAAAAAGAAATAAGTAGGGAGAAGATTAAATATGAGGGTAAGCTAGTCAGTAACGTAAAAGAAGATTACAAGAGTTTCTTTAGATATATAAAGGGCAGAAGAGAGGTAAAAGTGGACATTGGGCCACTGGAAAATGACCCTGGAGAAGTAGTAATGGGAAACAAAGAAATGGTGGAGGAACTGAACAAATATTTTGTGTCAGTCTTCATGGTGGAAGACACAAATAACATCCCAAAAATTCAAGAGAGTTGGGGGACAGAGATGAGTATGGTGGCCATCACCAAGGACAAGGTTCTAGAAAACCTGAGAGGTCTGAAGGTAGGTAAATTACTTGGACCAGATGGACTACACCCCAGAGTTCTGAAGGAAATAGCTGATGTGATAGTGGAGGCACTATTGGTGATTTTTCAGGAATCACTGGAGTCAGGGAGGGTCCCAGAGGACTGGAAAATTTCTAATGTAACCTCCCCTGTTTAAGAAGGGAGTAAGGCATAAGATGGGAAGTTACAAGCTGATTAGCCTGATCTCAGTATTTGGTAAGATTTTGGGGCCCATTGTGAAGGATGAGATTTCTGAATACTTGGAAGCGCATGGTAAAATAGGACAAAGTCAGCATGGTTTCATCAAGGGGAGACGATGTCTGACAAATCTGTTAGAATTCTTTGAGGAGATAATGAGTAAGTTAGACAAAGGAGAGCCAATGGATGTTATCTACCTGAACTTCCAGAAGGCCTTTGACATAGTGCCACACAGGAGGCTGCTGAATAAGATAAGGGCCCATGATGTTAGAGGCAAGGCACAAGCATGGATAGAAGATTGGCTGTCTGACAGAAAGCAGAGAGTGGGGATAAAAGGGTCCTTCTCAGGATGGCAGCCGATGACTAGTGGTGTTCCACAAGGGTCAGTGTTGGGACCACAATGATCTAGATGAAGGAACTGAGGCCATTCTGGCTAAGCTTGCAGATGATACAAAGATAGGCGGAGGGACAGGTAATATTGAGGAAGTGGGGAGGCTGCAGAAGGATTTAGACAGATTAGGAGAGTAGGCAAAAAAGTGGCAGACGGAATACAATGGGATCAAAGATTACAGGGAGAAGGTGGGAGAATGGCATTGAGAAACTTATCAGTCATGATTGAATGGTGGAGCAGACCCGATGGGCCGAATGACCTAATTTCTGCTCCTATGTCCTAGGGTCTAACCGCTGTTAGCCTGTAAGTTCCAAATGACTCGGCAATGGCCTGACAGGGGGAGGGCAAGGCAGAGGTGCTGTGAGCGTCCAAGTAAGCTCAGAATGTGAGTTATTGAGTGCCAAGAAAGCAAATTAAGATCTCTGAGATCCACCCTGTATTCCATTGTCCCGGCTATTAGTCCTGTGGACCAAAGGCATGGTGGCAGGTGTCAGGTAACCTGGCTTGCACACTAGTCTCCCCATCTTCACAGGAGACAGGGTGTTGCCAGAAAGCACCCAGCCAGAGGAGGAACCACACCTTGATTCCTCCGAAGTCTCCTCTCAGAACACTCCAGAAATAGTCAGGCCTCTACTCCCACCCTCTCTGCCCCTGTCTGACACGTTGCAGTTGTGCAGGGTTCACTTGTGTCTGACAAGAAGCATGTGTGGACCATCTATACACAAACATCCCTTGGGGTTGCTCAACCGAACCTCCAGGGCTAACAGACTCCCTGCTGGGCAAGTTCCCTCCAGCTGAGGAATCAGTGACTATACTAAGACATAGTGGGAGGGAGAGAAAGAAGAAATCTTATTTAAGGGACCTGGTGGTACCGGTAAAAATACATTGTGCAATATTTGTTATGTTTCAATAAATTTCACTCTACCGACCTTACATCTGTGTAGACCAATATGTACCTATGCTATCACAGTGCCTATCCTCATGACCACACAAGCAGAACCATGGACTGATGTTGGCTTTTGAGAGACTGTTGCAACATATGGAAACAAGATTAACAACATGTATACAAGACAGTAGGTCCTGCTGTGACACCACTGCCCCTCATCCTAAACATCCTAATTCTTTCTCTGGCTTCTTTGTTCAAATGTGTTGATGTGAATGAGCTAGTCTGCGATGTGTGGGACAGGGAAGTGCATGGAAAATAGAGAGTGATTGCATTAGGATAGCCAAGGAATAGGGATGCCGCAGGTCTGTGCCCTGCCTCGTGCATGGGTCTATGTGAAATGTTATTTTTCTTTAAAGGGCCTCACATCAGTGGGTCCTGTAGCCAGTCCTTTACAGATCATAACATTTATACTACTACTCCAAATGTGGTCACAGCCATTTTCTTCAGAATTGCACACTTTCAATTTTCGGCTCAAAGGAGGGTAACTGTGAATGCTCTTCAGCCAGTGGCTTCCATCTTCTGCCTCTACACACCAGTGAAACTCCCAAACTTCCAGATTGTCTTTCTGGCGCCCTCCCTGTGAACCCTGTATGATTTGCATCTCCTTAGGTCCTGACCAAAGCTGTTTACATGAGCGTTCACTTTCCCACCTCCTTCACTTTCCTAACCCTCTCAAGTCACATAAGGTGACCGTGCAATATGTGGTCAAAGCCAGGGTGTTCCTAACCATGAATAACAATCCTCTTCCCATCCATGCTTTACCATGCTACACTCCCACCCCCACCCAATTTAAATTCTGTTGCTTGCTTCACAACTTACATCCCACCAAACCCCAGACTGCAATCCTGAAGAATAGGCTATTAACTCTCCTTGCAGTAGTAGCATGACCGTTGTCCCCTCAGCATCCCCAATTCTCTTTTCCCCTTAGTATCAGTGGACAACCTCAGAAGACAGACCATGGCCCACACCCATGAGGGACCTAACCACATTAGCCCTCTCATCCTGGACTGGCTTTTATGGAGCCATAGAGCTGACAGTTACATACTCCCTAGACTGCTGAGGCAGGGAGTCTGTGACTGAGAACACCCTGACCAGATGCCTGACTATGACCAGTCCCCTAGAGTGGCATCAGAGGCTGCCCTTGACTTACAGTGCCAGGACCCCCTGAGTGACAGTTGCCTCCAGGGATTTCAGTGAGGACGACTGCCCCAAGACGTTGAGTTGTGTCTACATGTTTGCTGCACATGCAGTATGTTTGTCATGTAAGCTGCTGGCACATGGAGCAGCTGTGAGACTGATGTAGAGCACCATTGTGCGGCAAGACATGCACACAACCACCCTCCAACCCCAACTGAGGATTGCTGACTGGCAAGTTAATTGGTGTGGCCAAGCAAGGTGAGTGTGCAGCATATGCCAAGTAAACATGTGCTAGGAAAGCACCCCAGCAGCCCTAAGATGCAGCCTGATCCAGTCTGTTAGCTCGGTGCCAGTCTGTGTACACAAAATGTCCTTGTAACAGCCTTTCAATGCTTGTTGCAAGTGCACTTTGAAATACATAAAGTTTCAGTGATATGCTCCCAATGTTGAGATGGACCTTGCCGGACTTTTTGTCCGGTTCTGCCACAAATTTCACCACAGCCCACATCGCTGATACTTGTTAAGATTCTGCCCTGTATGTCTAAGCACTTTTAGGCATAAATTTTCTTTACAAGATTTCCCACAAGTCATTTGTCACATTTAGTATGCATAAACCGCTAAAAATAATCACCTGAAAGTCAATGTATTTACAAAGCCATAGAGTAATAAAGCATGGAAGCAGCCCCTTCAGCCCAAACTGGTCCATGCTGACCATGACGTCCACACTGCTAGTTCTAATTGCCTGCCTTTGGTCCATATCCCTCTAAACCCTTCCCATCCATGTACCTATCCAAATGGTTTTTTAAATGTTGCTATTGTACCTGCCTCAACCACTTTCTCTGGCAGCCCGTTCCACATACGCACCACTCTCTGCGTGAAGAATTTGCCCTTCAGGTCCTTCTTAAATCTTTCCCCTCCCATCTTAAATCTATGCCCTCTAGTTTTCAATTCCCCATCCCTGGGAAAAAAAACTATATGCATTCATCTTATCTGTGCCCCTTATGATTTTATATACCTCAATAAGGTCACCCTCATTCTCCTACATTCCAAGGAGTAAAGTCCTATCCTGGCCAACCTCTCCCTATAATTCAGGCCTACTAGTCCTGGCAACATCTTCGTAAATCTTCTTTGCACACTTTCCAGTTTAACTATGTCTTTCCTATAACAGGGTGACCAAAACCATACTCAGTACTCCCATGTGCAGCCTCACCAACAACTTATACAACTGTAACATAACGTCCCAACTCCTACATTCAGTGCCTCGACCAATGAAGACTAGCATGCTAAATGCCTTCTTCACCACCATGTCTAACTGTGATACTGCTTTCAACAAACTGTACTTGCACTCATACGCCCCTCTGTTCCACAACACTCCTCAGGACCTTACCATTTACTGCATACTGCCTTAGTTTGACTTTCCAAGTGCAACACCTCACACTTATCTGTATTGAATTGTATTTGCCAATCCTCATCCCACTTCCCCATCTGATCAAGATCCCTCTGTAATTTTTGATAACCTTCCTTGATATCAATGATACCTCCTAATTTTGTATTATTCTCAAACTTACTAATTATGCCTTGTACGTTCACATCCAGAACATTTATGTAAATGACAAATAACAAAGTTCCCAGCACCGACCCCTGTGGCACACCACTAGTCACAGGCCTCCAATCCAAGAAACAACATTCAACCATCACTATCTGCTTCCTACCATCGAGCCAATTTTGAATCCAATTAGCTAACTCTCCCTGGGTCCCATGTGACCTGACCGTCATGACCAGCCTGCCATGTAGGACCTTGTCAAAGGCCGATCTCAAGTCCATATAGACGACATCTACTGCCATACCCTTATCTATCCTCTTGATTACCTCTTTGAAAAACTCTAAAAGATTTGTCAGACATGACTTCCTGTGCACAAATCTGTGCTGATTATCCCTAATTAGAGCTTGACTGTTCAAATGTTAGTTGATCCTGTCCCTCAGTATCCTCTCCAATAACTTGCCTACCACTGATGTCAAGCTCACGGGCCCGTAGTTCCCTGGCTTGTCTTTGCTACCTTTCTTAAACAATGGAGCAACGTTAGCCACCCTGCAGTCTTCCAGAACTTCACCAGTGGCTAAAGATGAAGCAAAAATCTCTGCAAGGGCCTCTGCAATTTCCTCCCCAGCCTCCCACAACATCCGAGGATGGACTTGATCAGCCCCAGGGGATTTATCCATCTTAATATGCTTTAAGGCTGCAAACACCTCCTCTCTGGTAATATGTATGCGGTCCAAAACATCCCTGCTTGTTTCCGTTATTTCCTTAGCATCCATGATGCTCTCCACAGTAAACACTGAGGAGAAATATTCATTTAAAATCTTCCCCATTTCCTCTGGCTCCACACATAGACGGCCTTGCTGATCTTTAAAGGGACATGTTCTCTCCCCAGCCACCCTGTTACTCTTATTATAGCTATAGAACCTGTCGGGATTACCTTTAACCTTATCTGACAGATCCATCTTATACCCTGTTTTTGCTGTTCTGATTTCCCTGTTAAATGTGCTCCTACATTTTTTATAGTCATCTAGGGATTCACTTGAGCCCAATAGCTGAAACCCAATGTATGCCTTCTTCCTTTTCCTGACCAAAGCCTCAATATCACTCATCAGCCAGGGATCCCTACACCCTAACAGGAATATACTGGCCCTGGACTCTTGATATCATACTTTTAAAAGCCGCCCATTTGCCAGTCGTTCCTTTTCCTTCAAACAGATTCACCCAATCAACCTCTGCCAGATCCTGCCTAATGGCCCCAAAATTGGCCCTGCTCCAGTTCAGCACCTTAATCTGTTGACTTGTCCTATCTTTTTCCATAACAATGTTAAGAGAGTTATGATCACTGGACCCAAAGTGCTCTGACCTCGTTTCCTAAGAGGAGTTCCAGTGTTGCACCCTGCCAAGTAGGGCCCTCTACATATTCATTAAGGAAACTTTCTTGGACACATTTGACAAATTCCACCCTGTCTGGGCCTTTTACATTCTGGATGGCCCAGTCAATACAGGGGAAATTAAAGTCTCCAACCAATACTACTCTCTTTTTCCTACAGATATGTGCAGTCTCTGTACACATCTGTTCCTCTAGTACCTGCTGGCTGTTTGGGGGTCTATAATACGGCCCCAACAGAGTGACCATCACCTTCTTGTTTCTAAGTTCTAACCATATGAACTCATTTGATGACCCCTTAAGAATACCTTCTCTAAGCACTGTTGTTATGTCCGCCCTCATCAAAAGGGTAACTCCCCCTCCTCGCTCACTTGTACTTCTGTCATGCCTGTAGCTTCTGTATCCTGGAACATTGAGCTGCTAGCCCTGCCCTTTTCTCAGCAATATTTGTGTTATGGCTATAATATCCCAGTCCCCAGAGCCAATCCATGCTCCTTTAGGTCTTGGGCCACTAGGTCACAATCTATCAAACTATATAGTCAGAAGATGATGCACCAGTTTTACAAATAAGTTGGATTGAACCAGTCAAGTTGTTTTGCTTTTGAGCAGTGAATGCAGACATGAAAAGACATCCATCTTAACTTGAGCATATATTTCTGAAAAAAAAAAATTATTTTTCTGCTTTAGCAAATCATTATTTTTTATTCCTGAAAGTGCTTTAATCTGCAGGAACTGAACAAAGGGTCCAATAGTGGATGGAATTCCAAGCATTACCATTGAGAAACTTGCAAGTCCTGGACCAACCTCCTACATACGCTGGAAGGCTCATAATGATTGGGTGACAGAGGTAACGTGTTGCAGGATAGATGAGCTGTCAAGAAATCTGAGCAATTAATTGAACATTAAATCTAGTTTTTCTTTTTACAGATTAAATACATTCGCTCTATCAATAAAGTTATATCAAGTTGCAATGAGGAAACTACGGCTCTAGTTATAGGTAGGATATGCAGATGAATTGTTGTAGTAGTACATCAGAGCATTCGTAACTCCGTTAAGCATTTCAGGGCAGCATCTCAGCCCAATCATTTTCAACTGCTTTGCCAATATTTCTGACATAAGGTCAGGAGTGGAGCAATTTGTTAACTGTTCTGCTGTATTTAGCTTCAATCATAAATTCTCAAATGATGAAGAACCCATACTAGCCTCTGTAGGACCTGGGTAACATTCAGGTTTGAGGTAGCAAATGGTAGTTACCAAATTTAACACTCAGCTGTTGAGTATTGACTACTTCAGACAAGAGAGATACCAGCTACCTAGCCATTATCTTAAAACAAAACAGTTTGCTTCATCAGTATTCCTGCTTTTTATGAAGTACATGTGAAAATTTAACTTTAATAATTTTGAATTTACAAATAATGGAAGCAAACTGCAAGTGACTTGTGAAAGCATAATTCATAAAGTTGGCAAATATTCATGTTATTAATGGTGTTTTAATAATACTGAAACAAGATATTAATATTAGGTGAACTTTTAGAAAACTGGATTGACCAAGAAATTACAAGATATGTATTTATGCTGTAATTTAAATATTTGAACTTTATTGTGTTAAAACGTTGATTTCTGCTTTTGTATGCTACTATCACATGTCTATCAAAAGTTATGGAAGTGCAGTTTTGTGAGGATCATATAAACCTCCATAAAGTGATAGATCTTTCATGTTGCCAGATCAATAGCTTAAAATTCCATTTCTAAAACCAGTTTGGGAGCACCATCACTGAGAGAACATCAACAATTCAAGGACAGTCACAACCTTTTCAAAAATGAGTAATAAATGTATCCCTCTCACTCATCAATGTGCCAAGAATTAAATAAAAAACAAGCTAAGAATATTGTACAACAGTTACAAAAATGAAAATTTACATTGTCTAGATGCTTTTTTGACATTGTGCCTTTAAATACACATTGTAGGTTGTGTCATTGGTACAAAGTTCAGTCAGCAGAAGATGAAAGAAATACAAGATGCAGTTCATAATATGGGCAGACACCTCCAGACAGGAAAGGATGTTCTGCAGAGAAGACTGAGTTGTGATGAAGCAATATTTTTAATCTCTAAGGGAGCAAAAACCTTTGACTTCTGCAAAGAAAAGAATCTGCTTGTCACAGGAGGATTAGACAGAATAATTCGCATGTGGAATCCAAACTTTCCAGGGTAGGAAATATATGTAAAATCTAAATCCTTGAAAGCATTGTGTCAGTGACTATTAGGCTGCATGTTCTTAATTGAATTAGTATCAATCTCTATATTTTACATTTAATTTCAAACTTAGGATAGGTACTTAGCCCAGTATTCTTCAATAGATACAGCATTGAATTGCACAATGTCCCAAGAATTAAAAAAAGCTAAGCATATTGCACGGCAATTACAAGAATGAAAATTACAATTGTTTGCTTTCTTGACATTGTACTTCCAAATATACATTGTAGGTTGTATCATAGGTTGTTTATGCTATTCGTTATATATAATTGATGATCTAAATAGATCAGCCCTAAAATTCTGCAGTTGTACACTGCATTTCTTTTGGATTTTGGATCTCCCAGTGAAGTTACGGTAAGAGATTTGAACAGCCCCTATGGAATTCAAAGCATAAAGTATTACGAGAAGAAACAGAACTATCAAAATGGATGAATGTTCCAATGTCCAAATTAACTGGTTAGTATTGTCATGTACTTATAGATAACATTTCCGTGGGCTTTCAAATGTGTTGGTATAGAGATGATCCTAGGGGACATTGTATATATCCCATGAAATGAATTGCCTTGATATACAATGTGGTATTTCTGAATTCCATTCTTTATTCTATTAGCTTCTTTTCCTAGCAGAACTGTTGGTGTTCCTACACGCCAAGAACTGCAAGTTTAATAAGGTAGCTCACCATCACCTTCTCGAGGGCAATTAGGTTTGGGAAATAACTGCTGGCCCACCCAGTGATGCCCATATCTCGCAGGCGATTAAAAGAAAAAGTCTGTTTTAACTGGTTATAATCTTTTTGAATTATAAATAGGGTACATTATCAGTGCAAGTGCTTTTAGATCTCAAAAATGGCACGTATTGTTTTGACTGTTGTAGAGAACCATTCAGTACTAGGTGGAGCAGTTGTCAAGGTTTATGGTAGTCTGTTCCATGTTGCACAGCCTTAGCTGTAGTTGCGAGCTGTGCAGTTGAGGAACACAAGGAAGAGGAAGGAAGAATAAACTTAGACATCTCCTTTCTACTAATACAGTTGGTAAAGAAATCGGAGATAACAAGGTGTAGAGCTGGATGAACACAGCAGGCCGAGCAGGAAGGCTGACATTTTGGGCCTAGACCCTTCTTCAGAAAAAAGGTCTTTCTGAAGAAGGGTCGAGGCCCGAACCGTCAGCCTTCCTGCTCCTCTGATGCTGCTTGGCCTGCTGTGTTCATCCAGCTCTACACCTTGTTATCTCAGATTCTCCAGCATCTGCAGTTCCTACTATCGGTAAAGAAATCATCTGAGTTCAGTGCTGACAAGTGCATCTCTTATTCCTCTTTCATCCACTACAATTCCACCACTTAGCTTCCCTCTGTCATTGACCATCGGAGCACCTCCTGAACCATAATGCTTTGCTGTTAACCAGCGCAAATTAATCTTTCCCAAACAAGTTTATTAATGAAGTAATGCCAAGTTTCAAGCAAAAGTCAAATAATCATCCTTGGCCCTCCTCAACTTGTACTTTTTCCTGTCTTTGTCCCTCTGTGCAGTGCTATCCCAATGGCTGCAGCATGGTAGGTGTAAAGCAGCTGACATTCAGAGAAGGAGACTGCCTTGGTAGATGACTTTTACTAATTCTGGGCCTAGAAACTGCAGTCTGCATCCAGGCTGTCTCGGATGGTATGATGAAATCTATGTTTCAAAGTTTATATTTTTTGAGGCATTCCCTAAACGGAAACTGAGATTGAAATCCATACTCCTAGAAAAATTGAGACTTGCCGAGGCCATCCAAAATCAGTAGTAATAGTTGTGGAGTCCAGTGGTGCTGTATAGGAAAGCTGACGAAGACAGAGGCTAGATTTAGGATTCTAGAATAAGTTACTGCAGTTGTTTTTGTTACTTGAAAATAACATGAGTGCATCAATGCCATCTAGACCAAGTTGAGGAGGTTTTCTAAACATCTATCAGTTTTTGGTGAAGACCATACTTGTGGAACTTGAGCTGGTTGTGTGCAGCTCTCGGCTGGGGTTCAGGCCACATTCTAAAAGGAGAGGAGCTGAAATTCTTCATAAGGGATACAGAGTTTTGATGACTTTGTGATTGCATGTGAATACCTAAAGACATTGGACTTCCAAATCACTTCAATAAATCAATATTAGTTGTATATACCATTTAATGCTTAATTTATTGTTTGTAACTTGCTGTTTTATTGTTAATTCATGTTTAACTTGTATAGATTTCCAGATGCTAGAGTGTTTGCTTTGTTTGACTCTTGCATAGTAAACATTTTTCTGTGGAATCCTGTGGGTGCATTCTCTTAGTAAATAACTGGGATTTCAAATTACTTCTTCAGGTTAATTATCTCAAATCTGGCTACCTGAAAACAGGTGGTGGCTGAAAACCGGATTTTTAAAAAATAATTATCCAAGCGTAAATTTTAATTAAATATAAAAAAACTTTACCTGCACAGTTTGTTTGGGGGCTGCATTGGCACACTGTGAGTTCACATTAACTTCTGGCTTTGCCGCTTCATGCATGTGAAGTCATAGTGCACGCGACAATAGGGAATCACGTATCTAAGATGAGATGAGAAAAAATTTCTTCTCTCAGAGGATTGTAAATCTGTGAAATTCTTGACCATAGACGGCTGTTGAGGCTAGGTGATTAAGTATGTTCAAGGCTGAGATATACAGATTATTAAAATATACAGGAATCAAAGACAGAAAAGTGGAGTTGAGGATTATAAGGTCAGCCATGATTTCATTGAATAGAGAGCAGACTTGATGGGTTGAATGACCTACTTCGATTCCTTTATCTTATGATCGCTGCTCTGTTCCATGATATTTATTGAGAGATTAGTATTGGACAGGACAATGAGGATAACTCTCCTGCTATTCTTCAAAATAGTGTTGTGAGATCTTTAATATCCTTTTGAGAGGGCAGCTGAGGACTTGTTTTGTCTCAACTGAAAGCCAGTACTGCTAATAGTACAATGTTACTTCCATATCGTACTGGAATGCCAACCTTTTTTTTTGTTTTCAAGTCTTTGGAGTGAACCTTTAATACACAACCTTCTGACTTGGAGTCAAGAGTATTACCAACTAAGCTATGACTGTGACTAGATTCCAGAGAGGTCAGGGCAATGGAAAAGTTTCAACATGCTGCTGGCCTTTCCACCACACATTATGGGACAGAATAATTTTAATCGTATGCATGCTATGCATATATGTGCAGGTTAGTAGAATCATCAGCCATTTATGTTCAGTTAATAGGTCTTACAGCCTAATAGCTACTCATAGGTTTACAATGAAAGCCTAGATGGAGCTGGCACAGTAGATTGCAGCAAAATAAGGACTTTGTAAACTCTGCAAGGATAGTGTAGGATCCTTGATGATTGACTGCTTCTGGCCACATACCAAATGAACATGCTGAGGAAATTGAATCCAATTCTGCTCCTGTAAAGGGCAGAGTTGACATGTGATGCCCACAAAGCAACACAGATGCAATCACTGCCACGCTGCTCTGTTGGTATATCCACATTTGTAGGGAAGCTGTGCGTTGCTTTACTTCTGCTTGGCTTGTCCAGTTAGCTCTCATTGAGCAGAATGCCTGTGTAGACATTGAAAATATCTCCATGTGCACTCCGAAGAAGACCGATGCGTAATATTTATCACGACAGTCATCTGCACAGCCACTGCCAGTACTTGGGTGTAAACCCAAAACGTTGATTTTCCTGCTCCTTTGATGCTGCCTGACCTGCTGTATTCCTCCAGCTCCACATTGCGTTGACACTGTCCGTGCAGTAGTTGTTTTGTTCTAAAGTTCAGTGATACTGAGCAGATGACAATTTCAGTGAAGGTTGCCTTTTGAAGTGCAAATTTCTCATTTATTATTCTTGAGAATTACTGCCTGAACACTCTGGACATATATGGTGTTTTTGCTGAGACCCTTCTTCTCCTTTCCTCTGCCCCCATCTGTCTTTTAACATATTGTCAAACTTTGTAAATAGGGGCAGGAGTAGACCACTCAGCCCGTCTAATCTGTTTTGCCATTCTCCAAAATCATACTGTGGTTTTAACTCTACTTTCCTGCCTGACCAATAATTTTCACTTCTTTATAAATCAAAAATCTAATTCAGCTTTGAATACAATCAATGACCCAGCCACTAGTGCTCTCTGTGAAAGAGAATTTCAAAGACATACCACTCTCACAGAAGAAATTCTTCTTAATTTCCTTCTCAAATGGGAGACCCTTTCTTTTTAAACTGTACACCCTAGTTCTAGATTTGCCTATGAAGGAAGCATCTTCTCAATATCTAGCCTGTCAAGCCCCCACAAAATCTTAGATCCTTTGATAAGATCACTTCTCATTCTTCCAAACTTCATTGGCAATAGGACCAACCTGTTCATTCTCCTAATCAAGCTCAATTTCAAGGGGACTCATGTCTGGAGGCAACTTGTTTGTATTTAAGTCCTGAAGTTAATAAAGCATTCTTCAGCATCTACCGCATCACTCCATGTCGAAGTCTATAACTTGAAATAATTACAGGAAGTATTAGGCACTTAGGAAATTGAATCACATCCAGAAGAAATCAGTCATCACATATCTGTAAGTAGTTGATTATTTTAAATAGCATTGGTAGAACGGAGTGCTTCCTACTGATACTGAATACATGTTCTGCTACGCGAGGTTAGGTTGGGGGCATTAAGTGGAGCATTGACCCCCAAAATTACATGGCTTGTATGAAATCAGCATTGCACGCTGATTGATGTAATGATCTGCCTACCCCTAGTTGATTTGTGGGTTTCAACAATGATTGAGGCAGTTTTGTCCCATGGCGGTGGCATACTGGCAGTGTCACTGAACGACTAATCCAGAGCGTTAAACTAATGTTGATAGGTTCTTCTGGTGTAGGTAGTGTCCTGCCTCTGAGCCAGAAGGATGGAGTTCAAGTCCCACCTACTCCAGAAGTGTGTAATAGCATCTCTGTACAAAATAATTAGCATATCTGCCTACATCTGACAGTTGCTCACTGTCCTCACACTAACATCTTTGCCAGTATGTGTAATTTCCTCTCAAATGTGCACGTGTGCCATGCACACCATTTTTGAGCTGAAAAGCCATTCATAATGCTCCCTCCCTTAGAATTTGAGCATCCACTCTGGATCAAACAGGAGTCCAAATTTCATTTCATAAAGTTTGAATCTCAAATTTGGGTTATAAAGGGGACCATGATTGCTGACCATCTGGTCCAACCTTTCTAACAGCTGTAGGTCCAACAGGAAGGGGAATGCAATAGATGAAAGTAATATGAAGGTTTGCGTAGAGTGCAAACATGATTGGTTCAGACTTCCCAATAATCACTGAAGAAAATTCAACAACTTGATTGTAGGCAGTTATGATCTCAGTTGACTGTACTAATGGGCAAGGTTAAAGCATGACTTGGTGAATATTTTTTGTTGTTTAGTTCATTAATGTGATAGTAACTGAAAAATATGCCCAAGAGACTGCAAATTTTCTTTAACAGAAGAAGTTCATTACACAAAATAAGAAAAATAATCAAGCTATCTAAATATACATAGAAGACAGGAATATCTTAAGCATACAGCAATGCATATTTTCTGCAATTTTTTCCTTGACTATCTGTTATAGAGACTCTAATCCAGCGAAACTACATCCCTATCCCGGCTTTATATTTCTACTTAAATTGACACGCTACAGTTCCTTTGCCATGGACTTTGGATGTAATTTGATGAGTCCTCTTAAGGTCTGCTGACATTACATTCTTTTCAAATCTGGGAAACTAAACTTTGTGATTTCTAATAAACTGCAGATTTCTAACCAAACTCTCCTGGTTTGGAAATTCACAAACTGATTGCTTTTCCGAAGGTGACTTTTCTCTGAACTGTACTAAACTTTTCTAGGAGATAAATTAAACTGTATTCTAATCATCAATACTGGTGTCTTCTGAGTCGAATTAAAAATTTGCTTAATCGTGGCCTTAAATGTTTACCCTACCTGTATTAAATTTGGCAGTATAAACATTTTTTCATTAATACCACAACTGGTTGCTGTCACCTGCTTTCTGACAAAATGCTAGATTTAATCACGAAATTAAAGAAGGACTGACTGACCTTTATTTTAAAAGAAACCCCTTTACAGAAGTAACCACCACCATCCCTCTCTATTTTAAAGTCCAACATCAAAGGTGATATAAATGTATATAAATTATACATCCTTCACCATAGGAAACATGGATGTAGTTCTGACATTGAGGTAAATGATTGACAGGTAGAGTGTGGGTCTCATCATCATGTTTGTTGAAAGCAACCCTTTTCCTATTGATGACATCACAAAGGGGCAACATTTAAATTAAGAAAAAGAAGGGGATGTGGTTTGACCTTTGTTTTACATCTAAAAAGAGATAGTCATCTGGCAATGACTGATGTCAAGGCTGAAGGTGCAGTCGATCTGTTAGTGTAGGTATCAATTGAACCTTTGAAGGGACATTCCTGTTCATGAGAGCTGGATGTCTCTAAACGCTGACTGCCTAATGGTTAGGAAAAGCAGCAGGAGATTTATTTAGTTTAGTACTGAAAATTTGATAAAACTTTTGATCAGTATGTATTTGAAGCCTCTAAACCTTAGTTCTTTGCAACTTGTGTTTAAGTTGTCCGAATTTGAAAATTTAATTTGAAAATTCCATACATGGCAAACAGAAAATCAATTTTCATATTTTCTTCATAGCTTTGGTTAATTCTTTAGCTTATTAATGGGATTCCATTTGCGTCCATTTTGTGTCCAAAAGTTGTCTTTTGCTATTTCTTTCTTTGCTTTCTTAATCAATGAATTTATTTCCATGGGACAAATTCAGCAAAGCCGTCCTTCTGCCACCATGTTAATTGGAGTGTCAGTCATTGAAGTGGGCTAAGATGCATTATAGATATAACTTCAATGCCTACTCTACACCGACAACAATTTTTCCATAGTTGCCTTGTTTCTGGAGTCCCTTCTCCATTTCCATTTCAAACTCTCTCCATCCAGCAACAGGAATGATTATTTAACTAGAGTCAGGGAATACCACTGGGAGGCAGAGCAGGTCCTGCAATATTAAAAACAGAAGACGTTATGGAGGCACATTGGAAAAGAGGGTGGTTATATGACACTCACTAAAGACATAATTCTCATTCTTACATAGATTAGTCACGTTGACTCATGAGTCATTTTTTTTTAACTGTTGATCTTTTTACAGACGGCCAATTGGGAGGCTGGATGGACACAATTCACCCATCATCTTCCTCAGTATTGCTGCAGGGGACAGTAGGATATTTTCAATCTCGGTAGACAAGATAATTAAGGTTTGAAAAGTCACATTCATCAACATTTTTTAATGACTGGATAATTTTATTCAATCTTCCATAAAGCATCCTGTAATAATATAGAAAGTATACAAACAGCATGTGTGTCATTAGGCGGGAGATTAGCTGGGTCTTTCTATAACATTTTCATTATCATCATGCCATATGCAACTTGATGATATTTTCAACATGGATCAAAAAGCTTTAGTATGATATGTTGAGATCTGTATTTGACAAGTTAAAAGGCTGTTGAACACATTTTTCTATGATGATGATTCATTTGGAGACCTACCCATACATGTGGAGTTATGATTGCTGTTTTACTGTACTCGATAAAAATCTAGGGCTTTTATCTTCTTTTCCTTTGTCCGTTATAACCTCAGTTAGGAATGGAACAAATCGTTCATTAGTTTTAGTTGATTTTAGTGGCTGACCCTCAGTTGTGAGTGGTTTCAGGACCTCAGTGGGAAGCAGTTGCTAGCCATTAAAATCATATGTTAGTGGAGGAACAGAGGGAATGGTCCCTAGTAGTAAGGAATGTATATAGGTGAAAGGGAGAAGAATTCATGGTTGATAGACATGCAAAGAATCCTGAAGCAGGGAAAGTCCAAGATTTCCTTGTGACATCTCTTCAAGAAAATGAAATAATAACTTCCTTTACTGAGTCTCTTCATGTACTTCTTGGGTTTTTGGTCTGGCACAGAAGCCACCTCTGAGGCATCAGGTTGAAATCACAGATCAGGCCTTGATATAGTCATATTTAAAAATGATCTATGGTTTCAGTTTCTAAGTTTATATGCTTCAGCTTAAACTACAAATTATATTTTTATGCTAAGTCCTTATGTAAATGATGTGGAGATGCTGGTGTTGGACTGGGGTGGACAAAGTCAGAAGTCACATAACACTGGATCATAGTCCAACAGGTTTATTTGAAATCACAAGCTTTCGTAGCGCTGCGCCTTCTTCAGGTTGTGATTTATATAAAAGCAAACTAAATTGGATAAAATAGTGTTACAGTATTTAACTCCAACATAAATTTAAGTGTTTGCTGAAAAAACCCCGAGCAATTTGCAGTTTAGTGTTGCCTGCAACCTCATAGTTAGGATTGAGGTTGAAGTGCTTAGCGATTCCTTTCCTAATCCCACTCCATTTAAAAAGAGGTGGATTTGCTAATCATATAGGTATCTGGCTGAATCTGGTTCACTATCAGAAATAATTCAAGCATGTTTTCCAGTCAACAAAGAACAACTATTTTACTACAAGTATTATAATATTCCAAAATTAACATGAAGCAAAATCCAATAACAACTGTGGTCAAAAAACCCACAGAACAGCAAATGCAATCAAGGTAGATCCCATGGATTTCTTAGCAATCCCTCTAGATGTTAGTGACACCATGGGAGACCACATACTATTACAACTTTACAAGACATTCAAATCCTTCTCTTTCAAAGATCTATTTTGTGACCCCCCTTCAAAAGCCAACTCATAACAGACCTCCTCAACAAGCATTCATATGCTGCTAGTTTACTTTTCTGTGTGCTCCCATGGATTCTGAAAGCTCTGCTCTAGCACTTACTCACAGGCACTTTTTTTTCTCTGAGCTTTCATCTTGCTGTACTATATCAAACAAATACTGCTTATGGGCTTTTCAGATCCCACTGTCAGCTGCACTGAAGTATTTTTTGCTGATAGGATTATTCTGAGCCTTCATGACTTTTCTTAGTCTTACCTCCAAAACGTAGCTGCTCTGCTGGTTTCTAGGACTTTCCCTGTGTCCTAAAGCATACAGCTATCCAGCTGCTTTTGTGACTTCTCCATGAGTCTCAACTGCACAAAACAAGGCCGCCTCAGCAGCACTTTGCTTTTTGAGGCCTGACTTTGAATCTTTCTCTCACTGTGTCCAACTGCTCAGCCAACTTTAAACTGTTCTAAGTAATCTATTGAAAACATTGCACCAAGTCCATCCTTTTTACTAAAATTCAAACTAGTGACCAGCAACAGAACATGCTCTCCTCAGAATGCTACAATGTTCACATATTGCTGGCTTACATAACACAAATTACAAATATATATAAAATAAAAATGGATTTCGTGACACCTTCCTCTTAGAAGATAGGAAGCTTCATTATAATGAAGTTGTTTTTTGTTGCAATGACTTGGATAAAACAAATTCTTAGCATAAGCTTCTAGCAAACAGCTTATTACAGACTACCCAGATGACCTTTTCATTTACAATATATTGCATTATCTAAACTATGAAAGTTTAATTGAAACAAAAGCATATATATGTAGCAAATAGGATTAGCAGAAGGGAATTGGTTAGCTCAGTTGGCTAGATGGCTAGTTTGCAATACACAGAGTGATGACAACGATGTGGGTTTAATACCCGCACTGGCTGGGGTTATCATGAAGGACTCTTTCTCAACCTCTTCCTTTGCCAACCGCCACCTGTCATCTCCCTCTAATGAGAGAGCAGCCCTTTGTTCCAGTAAGACTATAGCAACTTTTCCTTAACTTAGCATTAGCAGGATTTAAATATCATAGCATTAAGATAATGCATCATCAACATGTTTTCTTACAACTTTCCTTTAACTTGCAATAACTTTTCAGTTAAGTCAACAGCCAAATTGTTTCTCCTTTCATCAGCTGTAGGCATAACTCTATTTTCAAGCTCATTTTTTGAATCCAAACCTGGTAAATTACTATTCTTAGGCAGTAAGGTCAAAATATCTTCTTTGCGTGCTAACAAGTCACCTCAGTTCTGAAAGAAATGTCATTTAGCCATTGAGAATATTACTTTCATGCTCAGATAAAAGTGTTTTGTACTGCTGTTGGTTCTGATCTCCGCACACTTCGAAGTCTTATGCTTTCTCTTGATTGGATTCTGAAAATATCTTATTTAATTATTTCCAAGCAGTGTCAATGTCATTCTGGTATATTACGTGCTTACCAAAACTTAGGCCTAAACTTTTCCATATTTTGGTTGTGTCAATTTAAGTGGGTTTCATGGAACATTTCCCTCCAAAAGACCAAAAGAAATAAGAACAGGGGTAAGCTATTCAGTCTCTCAAGCCCACCATTCAATAAGATCATTGCTGATCCGACCGTTCTGACATCCACTTTCCCAATAACCCTTGATTCCCCTCATGATCATGAATCCATGTATCACAGCCATTAATATACACAAGGCATTCCAAAGATATCAATCCTGTGAGAGAAGAAATTGCTGCTCATCTCAGTCTTAAATTGGAGCCTCTTAATTCTGAGACTACACCCTCTGGTCCTAGACTCTCCCATGACAGGAAACATCCTATCAGTATTTACCCTGTCAAGGTTGTTATGAATCCAACATGTTTCAATGAAATCACTTGTCATTTGCAATTCCAAACAACGTGGCAGAGAGGCAAGTTGGCACCCCACTTCGCAGATGGACTTAGAGTTCCTTGTGGATGAGGTGGTGGAGAAGACAGCTGTTCTCTTTCCAAAGACTACCTGAGGAAACCATGACACCTGATACTGAGCTTAGTCTGAAGTAGCTACCCAGATCAGAGGAAAACGCTGCAGTGGCACAAGAGGGTTAATTACTCTCCCCAAAGCTAAGAGCTAGATTCTTCTGTCTACTGCCTCACACTCCCTCTAACTCTGCAATCATGCCCACTGTTATCATAAATACGATCTGAAGCTGTGCCTGAGTAATGAGGGAAACAGGTGATTTGTTAATTTAGGGTTAATTGAGTGAGAACTTGTCATATAATTATGGGAAGCTTGTTAATACATGGGATGTGTGGATTTTATGGATTGTAATTAATTGAAATAAAACTCTCACTATAAGTATGAACTTGGACTTTGCACACTCTAGCTGCAAAAGGCCCCGGGATCATCCACCAAAACCTTCAAGACCAATAGGCCCCAGTATCAGGAAAACTTCCTCCACTATAGCTGAGCACCCAAGGATTGCACCTAGATAAATCAGAAGGACAAGGGAACATAAGTCTTCTGAGGCGACACATAGGTGTGTTACGGAGGGAGAATAGCCAAACGCCTCTGATAATTAAACTCAAACACAAACCCCGATCTGTTATGATGGGAGTAGGTGTTCTCTTCTAATTATCCCTGAAGTACCCAGAAAAGCTCACTTTCGCCTCATAATCTGTTAAAAGTTGTTAAAAGAAAGATAATCCCGGATCTCTACTTTATAAATACCAAGAAACAATTTATTTATTTAACCCTAACAGTGAACAAATTAACAGAATTACTAACAAACCAACAGTTCCCCCCAGACTACTAACTACTTCCTAACTGAACTAAATTCTACTGGAATGCTATTCAAATAAACACAAGTCCCACTGGTACAATTCCAGTTAATAGAAAAAACGATAAATTAAAACTTAATCTCTCCAGGTTCACACAGACTTCTTCCAGAAAGTTCCTTCTTCTCCATTGATGAAAAGTCACAAACACCTTTGTTCTGATGATTCTGCTATCTTGGATGTTTTTCTCTTTAATTTCTTTGGTGAAGATTTTGAGTTAGAATGTCTTGGTACCTTTGATGGGTCTTTCCAGAGAGCTCAGTAATTTTATGTGAAAGCTTGGTTTGTATCTGAGGTGGTGGACTTGCTTTCACTGCAGCTGAAGTTTGGCTCTGCTCTCAGATGGCAGTTGGCTCTCTGAACTTTCAAAATGCCCTCATCTTTATACCTGTAATGACATAATGGTATGCCTTACTAGAATTGGTTCGAGGTCGTCAACACCATCAGATTTAAATTCAACTGGCTTTCTGTATCTAGGTACTTGTTTTTAAATTAATTGGCCAAATTAAAAGTTGCCAAAACATCAAAACAAGACTGCTGTTTTGCCTGCAACCTGTAAGGTTTTTTTGATACACTTGTTTTACTTTCTGAGGCTCTCTGTACTGTCAACTTCCAACTGTTGCTCACAGACATACATTTCTTAAAAGTCTCTAAGCACAAAAAAATTCTCACCCCTTAAAGGGACTACGCACTTTTTTCCCCCACTATCATTTTTACCAATGAATTCTAACTTCGTGCCTTGTAATTCACAAATACTTGGCAACTTTGCAACAGGTGGTACATATGAGGTATGGGTGACATTTCATTATACACAGAATACCACATTTTTGTTACTTTTCTTTAGTGCCATATAAAGTTAGCAACCAGTCTGAAGTGGTGTTAATTTTTCATTAAATAAAATATTATCATTGTTGAAAATAGGAGCATCGGATAATGTGAGCCTTCAAACATCTGTTAACATTAACGTCTGTAAATCATCATGAAAAGTGAAGAAGGAATAAACAGTAAAGTTGCATTTGTCTTTGGGATTAAAACTATTTGCTTTTGGAATGATAACAAGTTTACAGTCAATGAATGTGTCTTCACCCTTCTCAGATCTATTGTATGCAGATGGCAGTTAAGTTCTGAGTAGTTTGCTGTGTCCGACACTGCACCGTTCTGTCATGGTGAACGTGATGTTCCTTCCACTCAGTGACTTCATCTTCCTCAGAAGAGTGCTGTCATTTTCCCATCTCTTCAATATCCATCACATCCCGTCTTTGCCTGATCCAGTTATGCAGAAATCTCACGTCGAGGAGGCCTGTCATCTGTCCATAATGGCCCCAGCAAAAGAAAGGGTTGCACTGTATTTATGTTTGGGCTCAATCAGGGATTGTACTCATGGTTGGATAGTTTAGCCTTTGTCTCCCAGCAACTATTCTTGTAAGGAATCCAGCTCTTGGTATGAAGCAGGAATCTGTGAGTTATCAAGGATATATGTGTCATATTAGCTTCCAGTGTACCTGGTACAGACTTCTAAGATGTGGTACTGATAATTAAAGGTGATTTGAAATTGAATGTTCGGAATCATTTTCTATTAATGAACTTAACCATATTATCATATTGGACTCTCAACATGGCATGTTTCAATGCTATCATGCACTGCACCTGGGGAAGTCCAGCTATATTGGCAGAGCCGACTGCCTAGGCTGTAGCACTGATGTCATGGGCTAAGATAAAAAACTATTTGATCTTGCACAGATTGCATCAATAACAGCCTTGATACATTTGTGGGTTGAGGATTAGGAGATCCAACGTACGTCTTCTGAAGCAAAAACAGAAATTGCTGGAAAATCTCAGCAGGTCTGGCAGCATGTGTGGAGAGAAATCAGAGTTAAAGTTTAGGTCCAGTGACTCTTCAGAAGTGATGGTAACTAGGAAAAGGATGGTTTTTATACAGAAGATGGGGGTGGGGGGGTGGTGGAAATGGCAGCTGATGATCTTCTGGATGTGGATGCTGGTGGGATGGTAGGTAAGAACAAAGGGGACCCTATCGCTGTTGTGGTAGGGAAGAGAGGAGGTAAGACCTGAAGTGCAGGAGATGGGTCCGATCAAATAAGCGTCCTGTCAATCACAATGCTGGGGAATCCTCAATTAAGAAACAAGGTGGACATTTCAGAGGTCCTCTTGTCAAATTGACATCATTAGAAGACATGCGATGAAGATGGAGAAACTGGGAGAATAGAATAATGTCTTTTCAGGAAGCAGGGTGTGAGGATGTATAGGCAAGGTAACTGGGAGTCAGTGAGTTTGTAGTGGATATTGGATTTCCCCAGAAGTGGAAGCTGATATATTGAGGAAGGGAAGGGGGGTGGGGTCAGAGATGGACGAGGTGAAGATGAGAGCTTGGTGGAAATTAGAAGCAAAATTGATAAACCTTTCCAATTCTGGAGGGGAGAGGGAAATAGCACAGATGATGTCATCGAAGTACCAGAGAAAGTGTTGTGGGTGGAGGCCTAAATAGGACTAGAAAAAGGAATGCTGGAAGAATAGCACCTTGTTTTTCACTTGAGAACCCTGCAGCGTTCTGGACTTAATATCATGTTCAACAATTTTAGGGCTTGAGGACCTTTCCCTCACCCCCACGTACCAGGCCTTGTCATCACATGGGCTGCTATCAGACACAACCCCATTGTCAGCTACTAATAGTCCCCATTAGCAGCTATTCATTCCCCAGACTGACCCTTAACCATTCTTTGTCTGCCCAACTGTTTTTCTCTCTCTTTGGGCTCTATTTCTATCTGTCATTTACTCTCCTTCCCCTCACCCCATCTTCTGTGTAAGAGCCATCCTTTTCCTAGCTACCATCACTTCTGTAGATGGGTCACTGGCCCCGAAATGATCACTCTGATTTCTCTCCACAGATGCTACCAGACCTGCTGAGATTTTCCAGCAATTTCAGGTTTTGTTTCAGGTTTCCAGCATCTGCAGTTCTTTCAGTTTTTTTTCCACACAAGTCCTCAGTGAATTCTTGTAAGCAGGCAGTCATGTTAAAAGCAAGTGCAGCTGTCACTTTGACAGCCACAAGAATAATACAGCCACTCATCCCTTCAGATCACAAGTCCTGTTAGACTAGATGACAGCTCTGTTATGGTGTCTTGGTACATCCTGATTTCGTGTCACTATTGCTTTCCCTCATTTGGATGAAATCACAGTTACACCTATAAATCCTTGCCTTCCAGAACCACCTCCAAGCCTGAGGGGACCTTCTTTTGTGGCCTTTTCTTCATGTGGAGGCTGTTTGGCAGCTGTTGGAAGTTGCTGCTGGTCCTGGGTTTACTGATGTCTTTGTGCTTTCTTAGTTTCTCCATGCCTTCATTGAGCAGTGGCCACGGTGATAATAGTCTGTGCTGTGTCTTGATCCAATGGGAACAATTCCAATACCAGAAATAAAACAACTCCTTAGTAATGAGACTAGTCAGTAGTTGTAACAGAAACAAATGAGAGTTCACTGTAGGCTTTGAGATAGTAGGACATACAGGCCACCAACAAGGAGGGCCATGAATGCCTCTACATTGCCTCAGCATATTAAGCCTTATTAATATATATGAAGCATGAGCTACATATATAGTAAGAGATTATGTGTGGTAGGATTACTGAAACCTTGACCCCAACCCTACTACCTAACACCACCTAAGGAACATGATATTTCATACAAGCTTGTTCAGATACACCTACGGTTCCATATGAGAGGAAAGCAGCTTCCATGCCGATGTGCAACCCATGAGATCATGGAATGTATTTGTGAAATGCTGACTATGAGAGACAGGTCATCTGTGATCACTTCTGATTCATTGAGCATACTAGCATTAATTTGTAATAATGACATAATCAGGATTCATTGCAACCTGCATTTCTAATTATATTGTTTGGTCAGCGCATGAGATGCAGATGCAGAATTTTATGCTTGCAGATGTGTTTATTCTTGAATCTGTGAGCACCTGATTTATGCAATTGCCCTTTGAAGGACCTTGCATCACTCTCAAGTGAACTGTATACCCATAGTAAAAAAAATAAATTTACGCTGGCCACTCAGGGTCTGATGACAGCCATTTCTCACGTTTGTGGCACAGCTGTCAAGATGGAAGGCTTTCTAGATTGTGCTTGAGAGAGAGTTGTAGCTTGCAAGGAACTGGTACCCCCTCCCACCAAACTTCATGTTCCATTCTGCATTGCAGTCACAGTCAACCCCACAAGCTTTGAGACTCCTCATATTCCCAGCCAACTGTCTTATTTAATTCTTCATCTTCCCAATTTGCCCAGAGTTCCTATAAACATCTATTGCATGCCTAACATCATTATCCACTACCACCCCCCACCCCCCATCGTGGTGTCAATCGAAAATGTCCCTCCCCATGCTACACCATTTTCTCCTGTACAGTATTGGCTGCCATTTTCTAACTAATGTTGCCACCCTTCACAATGATTATTCCTTCTGTATTCCAGCAAGCTGGCTCCAATCCTCACATTTCAGTTCCCCAGTTTCTTCAACACAGCTGCTGGACAGCATTTTGACATTTTCTTCTCAAATTCCCACGATTGATCATGTCCCTTAACCCCTGGATAGGCTTGAGAGGACACCCTCACTGAGAATGGACTGGACTTCTGACCGATTTCTGTGTGGCTCCACAATGTAACTATAATCAACTAACTCATTGCACTTGATGTGCAGGACTAATTGTGGTCCAATTCCCTGACTCTCAGAACCATGAATCCCTGGTCCCTGATCACAACAAGTGACCAACTAATCATGACCAACCCCCTGGACTGAGAATGAATGATGCCCTTGATTTCTGTGTGGTGGCACCCTCCTGATGACCATAAACCCCCTTGACTGGGCTAAGGACTATTTCACTTAGATGTACAGACATGGACATTCGTTCAAAGAAAATGCAGTGTGTTTGCTGTGTGAGCTGCCAGCACATACTGTAAGTGTGACATTGATGTAATATAGTGCCATACGCCAACAGTTCTGTGCCCTAGTCTGTTCAGTGCTGGCAAGCAAAACAAACTGCCTGGATTTCTGTCTGCACTAGCAGGCGACGCAATTTAGGACTACCATGAGCCTGTAAGTTCTGAATGAAGCAGCATTATTTAAAAGGCATGGAAGGAAGAGAGGCTGTGAGCAACCAAAAGGACACAAAGTTGGAGTGTTTCCTTTCCTAGTCCTCCACCTGAGAACAAAGTTTAAAGTTAAAAAGGACAGTGATATTGTTAACCATAGAGACACGCAGTTGAATATCACAACCAAATTAGCCAGTATTCTCCAGTCAACGAGAAGCAACAAATTTATTACAAATGAAACTTATTCAAACAAACATGCAGCAGTTATTAACAAATGAAGGTTCAGATATACAAAGATGCAGTCATTCCTCTGGGTCTGTGAGGGTTCCAGTCCTGAGAACCCTGGTGAATGCTGAAATTTGTTGGTGCGGAGCTTGTTAAAAATTGGCTAAAATTCATATGCGAGTTTTGCCTGATAATGTTGAATTTTTGTTGTTACTTATTTTTTGGTGTGGATAGATGAATTCATGATTCATGATTTTGTGGGTACAGAGGATTTACTGTAAATATAACCTATATTCTGACATCCTCAATTACCATGAGACAAATATTATAATAGACAAGCTATGGTTGAAAAACACACAACATATCAAATAGCAAATGCAATCAGTCAGTCCCCATGGATTTCTCAGCAATCTCCCTAGACACAGTGACATTGTGGAGGATCAAATCATCTTAAAACTTGGCAAAAGATTGAAATTCTTCACTTTCAAAAACTTAACTTCTGATCTTCCTCAAAAGCCATCTGTCATGGACTGCCTGAATGACTTTTCATGTTCTGGTGTAGAACTTCTATTATCTATCATAATGAATGGAATCTCTGGAAAGTTGTATATGGTTCAAAAGTAGTATCCAAAACGGAATATAAATACGCTGCAAGTAATGATAAAAGTTATATAGTTTTTTTCATCTAGACAAGGAAATGAATTGCATGTTTAGCAAAATGTACAATGGGGTGGTTTGTTGAGAAAATTTTCAATCCGAGAAACTTTCATTGATAATAGAAACATTACTTACAAAAGTTTCAATTTGTTTTGTATTATATAGGTAAGAAAGTATCTTGTATTGAAACCATTCTTTCCATCGTTATTGTCTCTCATAAATCATCAGTTGGCATACATGTCTTCACTGCAATGATATTTCATTGGTTATATTATTTTGAGGTCTGTCTTTTAGGTTTGGGACATTGAAGACCAAACATGCCTCATCACTGTGAAACCTAAAGATAGTCAGATTAATGGAGATTTGGCCACTTGCTATCATTCTCAGGAATTAAAGGCACTCTACATTGCAACTGATTCACTAGCACAGCTACTGCTCCAGAGCAGGTCAGCAGTGTAAAGCTTAAGTATGGACATTATTCATGGCATCAGTCACCTTCATATTAAATCAATCAGACATAAGAAACTGGAACAGATTTATCCACAACTTACTAGGAAGAGTGTAATAAAACTGACTGTTATTTGAGGCCTCTGAATAGAATATCTTTGTATGGTGTATAATATAAATTTTGGTGATATAGGGCAATTTTAAAAATAATTTTAGCAGAAAATATGGTGGACAGCATAATTGATTATTGTTTGAAGTAAAATTAGGACAGATAATGTTGATTAAATTTAATGAGTCTAATAATATTTTATCAGCAGAAAGGAACTGAATAAAGGTGTGTCTCACAAGAAACCCGTTCTGTGTTGTCAATACAATAAGCTAATGAGACAAGTCGTCACTTGCTGTGAAGGATCTGTAAGTAAGCAGACTGTTCAAACAAAAAGTATTTTTGTTGTGAATGTGATGGTGCAGCAGTACTTGTAATTATAAATAAGATAAAGAAAGAGCTTCTTGTTTTTCTTTAAATATTTATGACTAAAACCCAACCATGACTGTAACTGACTTTTATGTAATCTTCCTCCACTGGGAGTATTGCAAAGTTGGACTTATTGACTTTGACAGTGCTGCTGTTGTTTCTGCTACAATGATGTGGTTTGTCAGTGCGTGTACTGTAGGTCCCTCCTTCATAACTTTCCTACTTTTTGTTTGCCTGAATTGCTTGTTCTCACTTGATCCTGTGGTTTGATGGTCTAAGATTGACTAAGAACAGGATTAAAAATGAATCTTCTATTCCTTGCACCACAGATTTTACTTTGTACTAGATCACTTGCTTTCTCTTGAAAGCAATTTCTCTGATACCATTTGACTTTGAATTATATAGTTCTGATGAATAACACCATTGTTAAAATTTAATTAATTTTTGAATGAGGTTGGTGAGATACTTTCAGTTACACAATTGCAAACCACAAGAATAAACTCAGGTCCAACAGTAAGATTTCTTTAAAGGCTAACTCATCTTCCTGAAGAGAGGTGAGATGTCAGTGGCAAAAAAGAGCAAAAGAGGAGATTCAGGTGTTCCACACTGCACTGCTAACAACATTGTGCTGGCTAGGACCCGATCACACAAATTTGAGCTGGCACTCCAGTGCATAACTGAGGTGGTACTTCACTTTCAAATGTGTTATCCTTCCTATAAGACATTAGCTTTCTTTTTGCCCTTTCAGAAGCAAGAAAAAGAAACCACAGCCTGAATTTTACCAAAAACCATGTCAATTTCAGGGAGTTTCATGGAGAGTTTCTCTCCATGAGCTCTATGAAGCTTTTTCATGCGATTCTCCACTGCTCGCTTCATTAACTATGCACCGCACCTTTATGTCACTCTGCTTGTGCTGTGTGCGCTCAGCAATGGCAAAATTACTCACTACTGCCGGGACCTTCTGCAATTTCCAGCTCTATATTTAAAGCCCAACTATTCACCTAGTCAACTTCTGCCAGCCAAGATCTGCCCTTCAAAGTACACATAGTTGGACAGGAATGAGAAAGAAAAGTTTCTGAGGGCACATAACCTGATGACACTTCGTTGCAAATACAGATTTACATTTGTAAATATATTACAATTTGCATAATTCCTTGTCTAATTTACTATTACTGCAGCTAAAACAATCAAGCTTTACCCATCCTTAGCATCATACCTTCTTAGGACCCTGTTTAAGGGAGTGCTGTATTCTCCTCAATGCCTACTATAGCATTACATTTTCTCACTGTTCAATGCAAGAGCATCACATACTGAAAGCTGTGGCATGGTGATAATGTCACTAGACTGATAATCCATGGTCTCTAATGTTCTGGGGACATGACTGTGAATGTTACCATGGCAGATGGCAAAATTTGAATTCAATATTGCATGTTCAATGTTGAGTTCGGTAAAACTCCAGAATTAAAAAGCTAGTCTAATGGCAACTATATAACCACTGTCAATTGGTGTAAAAATTGAAAGATTCATTACTGTCCTTTAGAGAAGAAAATCTGTTATTCTTACTTGGTCTGGCCTAAATGTGACTCTAGACCTAGAGCTATGTTTTTGACTCCTAACTGCCCTCTGAAATGGCCTAGCAACCTGCTCAGTTCAAAGGAAACATTTAGCTGATTTACAAGAATTGTTCTATGAACAAGATACTTGTGAGGATAGATTGAAGAAGTTGGGACTGTTCCCTTCTGGAGACAAGAAGGTTGAGAGGAGATTTAGTAAGGGTTTACAAAATCATGAGTGTGCTGGATAGAGAAGATAGGGAGAAGCTGTTCCTGCTCAGAAAAGGTACAAGAACAAGATTGCACAGATTTTTAAGTGATGTGTGAAAGAAGAAAGTGTGATGTGAGAAAACAGAAACAGAAATTGCTGGAAAATCTCAGCAGGACTGGCAGCATCAGTGGAGAAAAGTCAGTGTTAATGTTTCAGGTCCAGTAACTGTCCAACTGTTTTTCTTTGTCTTTGGGCACTATCCCCACCTATTGTTTACTCTCCCCCCAACCCATCTTCTGTATAAAAACCATCCTTTTCCTACCTAATCAGTTCCGAAGAAGGTTCATTTGACCTGAAAAGTTAACTCTGATTTCTTTCCACAGATGCTGCCAGTCCTGCTGAGATGTTCCAGCAATTTCTGTTCTTGTTTCAGGTTTCCAGCATCTGCAGTTTTTTGGATTTTTGTGATGTGAGAAAGACCATTTTCACACAGTGAGTAGTGAGGAAATGGAATCACTGCCTGAAAATATGGTGGAGGCAGGTTCAGTTGGGGCATTCAAGAGGGCATTGGGTGTTTATTTGGATAGAAATAGTGTGCAAAAGTATGGTACAAAAGCAGGAGATTGACACTAAGTAATGATATGCATTTGAAGAGCCTGTAGGAGACATGATAGGCTGAAAGGCCTCCTTCTGCACTGAAATGGACACAGCCGGCAAGCCAACATCCCATAAGAGCATAAAAAAAGACTGAAAATATTCACCTTAATTCAGCAAAAGCAAAAAAACTCAAAGAAAAATTCATTTGCTTCTGGAAACAAATAAGGACAACTTGCCTTTCGAGCAACAACAAATTTACAGTGATTGAATGACACATCACCCTTTTGCTTCTGTTGGAACTAGGTGTCAGTTAAGTCTTGTCTGGCTTGTTGTGCCTAATGCTACACTGCTTGGTCATGTTGAAGGTATTCCTCTTGCTGAATTCCTCATCTTGCTACTCAGAAAATTGCTACTGATCTTTGAGCTCTTCAGCACCATCACATCCTCTTGGTGCCTGCTGCAGTTCTGCACAGAATAGCATGCAAGGATTATGCGGCATATTTTGTCTGGAGTATAGCGCAGGTCTACCCCAGATGGTTCAAGCATCGGAACCTAATGTTGAGGAAGCCAGTCACCTACTCCATTACAGCCCTGGTGGAAAAATGGACTGCATTGTATCTTTGACAACAAGGTGCAGGGCTGGATGAACACAGCAGGCCAAGCAGCATCATAGGAGCAGAGAGGCTGACGTTTCGGGCCTAGACCCTTCATCAGAAAAGGGGGAGGGGAAGGGGGTTTTGAAATAAATAGGGAGAGAGTGGGAGGCAGATAGAAGAGGGATAGAGGAGAGGATAGGTGGAGAGGAAACAAACAGGTCGAAGAGGCGGGGATGGGGCCAGGAAAGGTGAGTGTAGGTAGGGAGTTGGGAAGGGGATAGGTCAGTCCAGGGAGGACGGACAGGTCAAGGGGGCGGGATGAGGTTGGTAGGTAGGAAATGGGGGTGCGGCTTGAGGTGGGAGGAGGGGATAGGTGGGAGGAAGAACAGGTTAGGGAGGCGGGGACGAGCTGGGCTGATTGGTGACTGTTGTGCAAGATGGAGGCCTGGAGGATCAAGTGGCGAGCTGGAGCTGTCCACTCTGACTTTCATGTTGGGAATTGTTGCCATCTATTTTCCATCCAGCATGTTAGAGAATAAGAAATTGTATATCAATGAGGTGAGATTATGCATTAATGACATGCAAATGCATGCACATAGGTTTTTGACATTCCTTAGATTCTCATTTTGCCGTTCAAATGTAGTTGTAGAATATTACTTTTTCTTCTCAACATCAAGAATCTACTTTGTCTGTTTTGGATATATGACATGTCATTGCCCATGTCACTCAGGGGCTGGGAAGAACCCGTTCATATTAATATTTCAAAATGCATTGTGAGCTTTCACTGTTGTATAGCTATTTATTCCCCAATCAACATCATAGAAACTAATTATTTAGTCATTATCACATTGCCTGCATTCAGATTTGCTGGTGAGTTTCCTGCATCACAACCGTGACCACACTTCAAGAATACTTTAGTTGTAAAGCATTTGAGACATTCTTTAGTCATGGAAGCTGCTATATAAATGCAAGGCCTTTTTCTTTATATTTCAATGTGTAGTATTTTAGATTTATTAGCACATATTTTCATCTGCCATTATTCTTTATATTTTGGTATTATATCCCCATACTTTAATTTCCAAGTTGTCTTCCTTTCCTCTCCCAGTTTGGCACTACCTGAAATTTTGACGGTTTTGCATCAAGTTTCTGAATTCAAATCATTTATTTAAACTAGAGACTGGTGATTTCAATGCTGAAGCCAAAGGTGCCCCCATTATTTCTTCCGCATGTCCTGTACCCCACTCCAAATGTGACAGGTTCTCTGATGAGCATTGATGGTTCTCTATTCTTCAGTTAATTTATTTGTAATTAATAAAATTTACTGTGCATCCCTACAGATTCATATTTTAGAAATCCAGGTGCACCATTCTTGTAGTTCCCTTTTGTTGTTATTACGTTTGGGTTTAATTATAAGTTATAAAAATAGCACAAGGTAGAAATGTCAAGCCACACAATTGGATCTAGACTGATCCCCAAGGTCCCTGCTCCGGATCATCTGACCCGCTCTCTTCAAGGGGCAGCTTATACCCCCAACTATATATATAAAACATCCCTCCCCCTTTATTTCAGAAACTCCCATTAATGAACACATATACAACAACTGTAAATATTAGATAGGCATCGTGGCCAACTTATGTACATAGTCAGAACTATTTACAAAAGCATGAAAAATGTGGGAGAATGACCAGTTCGCCCATGAAGCTGTCCCCCTGTAGTCTGCATTGACACGATTAGTCTCTACGGGGATGGCGGTTTCTAGAAGACTGTCTCCTAGTCTCAGGATCCTTTCCTGGTGTAGTCTCCTGGCCTTCAGGAAGCTCCTACCATTCAGCAGCTGCATCTCTCTTTGACTGCCTTTGTCTTGTGATGCAGCTACTGTCTTTTCCCTGGGTATGACCAATCCTCGCTTGGAGACACATGACTCGTTTGACACCACAGGTTCCATCCAGACCGGCTCTTACTTTTAAGGGACTTCCTCCTGTTGGTGAGGTGCGATGACCAGCTGGTCTGCATGTTTCCTCCAGACCAGCTCCTCCCTGATCTACACTGTACGACAGTTGGTGATGGCCTTTTGAACCATCGTTGGAATCCATTTTTCCCTAGTTGTATAATTTTTGGCCAAGACGATCTCTCCTCTTTAGCATATCCTTGACTTCCCGCCTTCCTGACTACCTGTCCTTCTTGATTTCACTCTACCATGTATCCAGTCTCTTCTGGCTGCAGCAAGTCAAACATGGTTCTCAGCTGGCATGTTTATACTAAGAACGCCAGTGAGTACTAGGTCATTGTGTGTGGCGTATTGCAGTACATACTGAGGAGCTTGTTGATACACCATCTTAGTGAGCCTTCCCCTTATGAGGCTTCAAGGCTTGCTTCAGGGTTTGTACAAATTTCTGTGCCTAGCTGTTAGTTGCTGGTGATATGGAGCCGATCTTACCTGTTTGATTTGGTGACATTCCAGGTACCCTCGAACTCTTTTGCCACAAACTATGGACCATTGTCAGTCACTATTGTTGGGGGTTCCTGAACCTGGCAAGTATTTCATCCAGTCGTTCTATCGTTGCTTCTGCTGATACCAACTTCATAACTGCCATCTTGGGCCACTTGGAGTGGGCATCCACAACCACTACTGAAACCAACATGAATCCACTGCCATGGTGATGGAGGCTATTTCCATGGCTGGAGTGGCAATTGCGGCACCTTCCTTTCTAAGGCGCAAGATTTGCATGATCCCGCTTTCTCCTCCATCTGAGAGTTCACATTCAGCCACCAAAAGTAACTCCTGCCTATTTACTTCATTTGTATCTCACCAAGGTGGCCTTGGTGCACTTATTCTAGCACCTTTCCTCTTAATGGGGGAAGAATAACAGCTGTTATTCCCCACATTAAACACTCATCCAATACGGACAACTTCCACATCCCTGACAGGTAAGGATGTAATTCTGGGCAGTTACTGTGACTGGTCTCCCTCTCAGGACTATGTCCACAACTTGGCTCAAAGCTGGGTTGTTCTTGGTAGTGTTTCACACCTGATTTGCTGACACGGGTACCTTGCCTTCCTGGGAAAAGTTCATAATTTTCAGGTTGCAGTCAGAAACATCTGTGTCCCCTGGTAGTGGCAGCCGTGATGAAACATCTGCATTGCTGTCCTTCTCCGCATGGCAGTATCTGATTTCATCTGAGTAGGCTGATAGAACCAGTGCCCATCTCTGCAGGTGTGCTGCCACCATTGATGATATCCCCTGATGGAACTCCCTGAGGAGTTCTGAGTAAGGGTCACTGGACCCTAAGCATTAACTTTGATTTCTGTCCACAAATGCTACCAGACCTGCTGGGTCTTTCCAGCCATTTCTGTTTTTGTTTCTGATTTCCAGCATCCACAGTTCTTTCAGTTTTATTCTGTGGAAACTTGAACCAGGACCTGTTTATTATGTGTCTTTGTAGCTACACAGATGGACCTAGACTGACCTTCAAGCTCCCCCCCTGCAGATCACCTGACCCATTCTCTTAAAGGGGCAGTGCAACTACATACAGTTATCACTTACTCAGAGATGCTTGGTCATATAAAATCCTTCTATTCAGGAGATATGTTTATAACTTTTTATTAATTTATTATCAAATTTAATTACAATAATCAATTTTGTTTTGCCAAACAAAATACAGTGTTCCTGCTTTTGTTTGTCCCTCTTTTTGAACCTACGTACCAAATTAGCCTTTTTTCCAATCTATTGTACCTTGCCAGTATCTGAAAATTCCTTTATAATGATTGTTGGTGGTTCCATATTTTGTTCAGTATTGTGGATAAAATCATGAATCCCTGGAAATTTTTAGTTTGAGCCCTTTGCGCTTCTAGAAAATTAATATTTAATTTATATTGAAGTGGATAAGTTGTTTATCTTTAGACTGTGTGTTACACAGATTACCTTCCCTTGTTTTACTGAAAGAAGTAATTGATAAGAAGATTCGTTATCTTGTCTGTATTCTCAGTTTCAAGCTTATTTACACCTTTTTTGAATTTCATTTCTTTGATCTGTCACTACTGGAGGACTGATAGAAATTTTTGGTATTGCGCGGCTACTTTTTTCTCATTGTCTTTGGCCAATTTTAATGTGTTCATGCATTTTCTTAGAATCATCCCAGAAAATTTCTTAAAGGTAATTTTTCCACTTCTCTTTTAATTTGTTTATCAATCCATATAGGATTACACTGGCTTGTTTAAACTTATTGATTTTAGGAATCTTGTTTAGTATCTGACTCAATTGATAATTACAGCAGTGTGAACCACTTCCACAAAAACTACAGTTTACACGGCACCAACCCATTGTAAGCAGATTTAGACATTTTACGTTATTGCTTGTTGACTTTTAGCTACTGCTGTCAACTAACTAAGCAATGTTCTACTTGGAGAAATGTAACTGAACGACTGTTTCCTCAGCTGTAAGTGCCCTTATGTGCAGTCTGTGTTTATGATTAAACACAGATCATTTGAAACAGCTGCTTTTCTACTTTTAACTTACTGTTATGTCTCCCCACCTGTCTTGTTGCATCTTAAGTTGTGGAAGAAGTTTTCTGTGTACGCATTAGCATTTAATGTACGTTAAAGGCACTAAATGTTAAGTAGAGGGTGTGTTAGACACATAATGTTTAGTTATTGTACCAGCTGATAACTTATGGGACAGTGAGAAAATTGGCTTAAAATCTTTGGGAGCAGCCCTACTTTGCTTAATTAGATGTTTTCTTGTTGGCAAAACAACAGAAAAGAACTTTGTAACATAACTACGATGTAACATATATTTGTTTTATAAATTACCTTTATTGCATGATGAATAGATTGACCGGTGTTTAACGTTTAATAAATTCCTATGACTTAAATGTTTCTTTATTTGTTCAATAAGGATATTAAAGTGTGGGATCTGGACACTGGCCAACTTGTATTTGAATTCACCAGAGCTCGTGGAGATGCTGCTATAACTTGCATGACTTTTGACACGGATGAAGGAAGGTATGATATGATGGATCCAAATATTGCAGTGGTTGGCTTGCTTATGATGATATTGGCTATAATGCAATTACATTTGTAAGAAAAATCCCATTATATTGACTCACGTATGAAAGAACTGAATTGAGTAACACTTTGGCTATGGTGAGTTTTCAGAGATACATTTTTCTATGAAGAATAAAGGAAGGCAGTCAAAAATTCTAAAATGGGTAAAAGAACAGCAAGACTTATGTGAATGTGCACAATTCATTGAAAGTGGCAGTGCAAATTTAAAAAAAATGTTTAAAAGATATACCAGCTTCTGAGCTTTATAAATTGTGGCATAGATCCAGATTTTCTTCATGTCAGAGAGCCTGTCTAAAGTGGCAGAAGTGGCCTAAAAATTGCAAGACTCACCCAGATCACAACACTTAGCATTTCTGGCACAGTGGGAGTAGAGTTAGCTCAGGCTTCATCCAGGCATGGTTCCCAAATGTAGCTGGCTATATAAGTGATTAGCTGACTTATTTAAATCCCATTTTGGTAACCTTGCTGCTTGGAACTCTGAGTGCACCAGGTAGACCAGCTCATAATATATCTATTCTAAGTGCATTCCTTTTGCATAGCCCGAGTACTCCTTCGGAGATCCGGGTACTTTTTTTGTATAACTCATTTTTTTCCTGTGTACATGGATTTGTGGATACTATGTGAGTTGGCATAGTATGTGAAGGGGGAAGGTGGTGTGTGGGAGAAGGCAGTAAGTTGGTAAAGGGGTATGAAGGACCATGAGGAAGTAAGGACATAGAGGCTTTGAGAGGCTATTGGAGATGGGTGAAGGTATTAGGTGGCATGGGTTAGCCTGGATGGTCATATGGAGGTTGTGAGGGCTGGAGGAACGTTTTATATTTTATTCTTTTATTTTACTTAGGGTTAAGGCTAGCTCTAACCCTAACCCAGTACCGGAACTCTAAGACAAGCATTTCACCCAGTCTGCATCAGCAACTAACAGCCTCCTTAGCTCTTCACAAGTTACCTGGTGCAATTTATAATCCAGCTCACTCCCTCTGGAATGAAAATGGGGATAATAATGGCCATTTTTAAAGGTTGGGTTCGCAGAGCTAGGAATTCTGCTGCCTGTCTGCACCCAACTCAGGAACAAAACTTGGGACCATTGAATAAAAAAGCAAGAACATTATGAGGAATATTCATAAAATACCAGTTTAACCTCAGCTGGAACATTTGACCTCAACAGGAACACTGCACATTTTGAAGGATATGAAGGCATTTAAGATAGTGAATAAAATGTTTTAAAACAGTTGCTCCAGGCATGAGCAATTTCAGTTTTATGCATAATTGGAGAAGCTGGAGTTGTTTTTGTTAAGAGTGTAGAAGGTTCAGAGGTGATTTGACAGAGATATTCAAAATCATGAAGGGTCTAGATAAACTTGAAAGAGATATACTGTGTTGTCCCAGTCGAATTTGTGTCCCTCGTTGTCCACGTGTAGTGAGACAAGTGAGAATTGGTCCTGTCTCTTGGTGTCTAGTTGGTGTTCATGTCAGTTTTCTTCTGGTTTGGCCTATGTAGTGTTTCTCACAGTCCTGGCATGATATTTTGTATACTTCACCAGTTTTGCTGGTTTTGAGTCTGGGACCCTTTATGTTCGTCAGTAGCTCTCATAGGGTGGTTGTTGGTTTGTGGGCCACTCTGATACCTAGGGGTCTGAGTAGTGTTGTGGTCATCTCTGAAATGTCCTTGTGTAAGATAGAGTGATTAATGAGTCTGGTCGTGTTGTGTCTTTCTGTGGTGGTCTGTTTCAGAGGTAACAGAGGATTGTGGTTTTTAGGTAAAAACTGAAAGAACTGCAGATGCTGTAAATCAGGAACAAAAACAAAGTTGCTGGAAAAGCCCAGCAGATCTGGCAGCATCTATGAAGGAAAAAACAGAGTTAACGTTTCAGGTCCGGTGACCCTTCCTCAGAACTGATGGTGGCTGGGAAATCGTCAGTTTATATGCAGAAAATAGGGAAGTGGGTGGGGTAGGGAATAAACGATAGGATGGAGGCCAAAGAGAGAGAAAGACAGTTGGACAGACAAAGGAGTTACTAATGATCAGGCTGGGAGGGTGAATAGTTGTTAATGGGGACTGTTAGTGACTAACAACAGGGGGTGTGTAATGGCAGTCTATGTGGTAACAAGGCCTGGTGTGTGGAGTAGGGGGATGGGACATGGGAGAGTTTAGGCCCTAAAATTGTTGAACTCACTATTGAGTCCGGAGGGCTGTAGGGTCCCCAAGCGGAAAATGAGGTGCTGTTCCTCCAGTTTGCATTGGGCTTCGATGGAACACTGCAGCAAGCCAGAGACAGAGATGTTGGTCAGGGAGCAGGGTGGTGCATTAAAGTGGCAGGCAAAAGTAGTTCAGCGTCTTTTTTGCGAGCAGAAAGTAGATGTTCTGCAAAGCGGTTGCCAAGTCTATGCTTTGTTTCCCCAATATAGAGGAGACCACATTGTGAGCAGTGAATGCAGTAGACTAGATTCTGGGAAGTGCAGGTGAAGGAAGTGTGGACCAGGGTGTCCCGGAGGGAATGGTCCCTCTGGAAAGCAGACAAGGGAGGGGAGGGGAATATGTGTCTAGTGGTGGCATCTCACTGGAGGTGGCGGAAATGGCGTCTGATGATCTTCTGGATGTGGATGCTGGTGGGAAAGTAGGTAAGGATAAGGGGAACCCTATCGCTGTTGCGGGAGGGAAAAGAAGGGGTGAGGGTGGAAGTGCGGGAGATAAGTCGGACCTGGTTGAGGGCCCTGTCAACAACGGAGCTGGGGAATCCTCTGTTGAGGAAGAAGGTGGACATTTCGGAGGCTCCCTTGTCAAAGTTGGCCTCATCTGAACATATGCGACGGAGACGGAGGAACTGAGAGTGCTTTTTGGGTATCCATTCCTTTAGAAGACTCCGTATAGGTGCTCCTGTTGTGCTTTGCATAGTTCTGGGTTGCTGCAATGTATTGTGGCTCGTTTAAATAGTGTCCTGATGCAGCTCCGTTTGTGGGCATTGGGGTAGTTGCTAGGGTAATTGAGTATCTGGTCTGCATGTGTAGTCTTCCTATATACGCTAGTCTGGAGTTCCCCGTTGTTTTTGCGTTCTACCATTATGCCCAGGAAGGGTAGTCGGTTGTTGTTCTGTTCTTTCATGAATTTTATCCCAGTAAGGATGTTGTTTATGTGTTGGTGCATTTCTTCTAATTTTGTGCATTTAATAATCATGAAGATGTCATCAACAACATCAATAAGCACGTCACCATGAAACTATTAGATCTGTGCATCACAGCCTACTTCACCTTCAACAACGGCATTTACAAACAAATCAACAGAACACCAATGGGATCTTCAATACCAGGACTGATTGCAGATACAGTAATGCAAAGGTTAGAACAATGCGCTGGAATTGACACTAAAGAGCAATGGACTCACGGAAGAAGTACAATAGACCATCAGACAGACGATAGTCCCAACACTGAGCAAAAAAGGAAAGTGGAACACATTCAACACAGAAGAGAGGAAAGCCCTGGAAAGACTCAAGAAAGACAGAAACATTGTAATCTTACCAGCGGACAAAGGACGCATGACAGTAATCCTCAATAGAGGCCAATGTATCGAGAAAACTAACACACTAGTAGCAGATACCAACACCTACCAATAGATGGCGATAGACCCGACACTACAGTAGGGAACTGGATTACAACGACCCTGAAGAAATTACACAACTCAGGAAACATCAGCAAGACAGACTACCAAAAAATGAACCCAGAGGGATCCAACACACCCTGCTTCTATGGACTCCCCACGTGTACTCAAACTGAGGGTCCCACTCAGACCCATTGTCTCATTACCAGGCACACCAACATATAGACTTGCCAAGGAACTACAACAGAAATTTAAATGCTTAGTGGACACCACTACCCACTCCATCCACTCATCCCAAGAATTGCTTAACATCATCAAGGACACCAGGATAGAAGAGGATAAGATGATGATATCTGTCGATGTAACAGCACTATTTACATCCATAAACATTGACCTAGCCAAAGAAACAACTGCCACACCACTGGACGAATCAAGTAGGCAGACAACCGGGACACCAACAACATCATTAAGGACACCACCGTGAAGCTACTAGATTTGTGCCTCACAACTCACTTCATCTTCAACGACAGCATACACAAACAAATCAATGGAACACCAATGGGATCTCCAATATCAGGACTGATTGCAGAAGCAGTAATGCAAAGGTTAGAACGGATAGTGCTCCCCATTATACAACCCAAACTTTGGGTCTGATATGTCGATGACACCTTTGTGATTATTAAACGTACAAAACTAGAAGAAACCCGTTGACACATAAACAACATCCTTACTGGGATAAAATTCACAAAAGAAGAAGAGAACAACAGCCAACTACCCTTTCTGGACATAATGGTAGAACGCAAAAACAACAGGGAACTCCAGACTATATATAAAGACTACACATACGGACCAGATACTCAATTATTAGCAACCACCCCAATGCCACAAACGGAGCTGCACCAGGACACTATTTAAACGAGCCACATTACATTGCAGCAACCCGGAACTATGCAAAGCAGAATAGGCGCACCTATACGGAGTCTTCAAAAGGAAAGGATACCCAAAAAGCACAATCTGCCGTTACCTCCTACACAGACCACTACAGGAAGACGCATTAATCACCCTACTGTACATTAAGAATGTTTCAGACATAACCGCAAGACTACTCAGACCCCTAGGCATCAGAGTAGCCTACAAACCAATACCCACCCTACGACAGCTACTGACGAATGTAAAGGATCCCATACCCAACACCAGTGTAATATACAAAATACCATGCAAGGACTGTGAGAAACACTACATAGGCCAAACCAGAAGAAAACTGACAATACGGATACATGAACACCAACTAGCCACTAAGAGACACGACCAATTCTCACTTGTCTCACTACAGACGGACAACAAGAAATCCAAATTTGACTGGGACAACACATCTATAATCACACAAGCCAAATGGAGACATGCCAGGGAATTCCTGGAGGCCTGTATTCCAACCGGAACTCCATCAACAAACACGTTGAATCAGACCCTGTGTACACACTACTGCGAAACAAAACCGGAAGTAATACCATCCACCCCAGCAAACCAAGGCATATAAATAACAAGTGGGACAGAACACTGACACTTCGCCGGAGGTGTACTGACGATGTTACCTAGCAGGGTGATGAAACATTTGCAACCAAATCCACCAGCTCGGCAAGCATGTCTGCAACCTCATACGAATGTTTTTTATTGTAACTGGAGCATCTATAGACACCAAAAGTACAGGAGTACATTCCATCGCCTTCATGTTCTGTTAGTCTACATTTCCAATTCATCCAGCATGTGGGACATGACATCACTTCCTTTGATTAATATTCAGTTGTAATCTCTTAAAGGGACCTCACACTGGTTCCATATCCAGTTCTAAGAAAATGTCTTGAATGCTTAACCTTCAAACTGCTTTTGACAAATTGATTTGTCCTGTCCGTGTGAAGATGAATTTTGCATTTACAAACCCCCACTTCCTGTTAATAACCTGTTCAGCATAATAGTTGCTTCTCTGAAGAGTGGTTTCTTTCTCGTCATTTGTTATCATTACCTAGCTGTTTCTATTTACTGATATTTTGACCAAAGATCTTTTCTCATGCTAGCCTTTATAACTTTCTTTTTAAATTAGAGCTGCAAACCTTTTTTTCATTTTATCAGTCGTTTTATAATGTTAAGCACTTCAAATATTTAGTTCCCAACTTTCACCACTATATAGTCATGCCTTTGCAAAGGGTAATTGAGCAAACCAATTTATTCCAATTAGTGTGCCAATTAATTTGGCTCTCTTGTATTAAATTACTTCTGGGTTCTAGTGGTGCAGTAGTAGCATCTCTACCCCTGGTCAGAGACCTGAGTTCAAGTCCCACCTGCTCCAGAAGTGTGAAATAACATCTCTGGAAAGGTTGATTAGAAAAATAGGCTAAATTCTTTAAAAAAACCTTTTACTAAGGTTTTGAGTATTTTTCTTGACTTGATCTAATTCATTCAGGCACTATGTCTAATAAACTCCTTGTCCTACACTGTTTATCTTTATTGAAATAACTATGCTGCTCAATGACTTTGGGATGCAGGGTTTGCATCCAGCAGATGAGAGCCGGGAAGTGTTGCACACTGCCTCATTTGGGAAAGACCTGTCATATTATGTGTTAATTAGGCACTTAAGTGGCCAACGACATGGCTTCACAAGGATCAAGCGCCATGGGTGGAAATCCAGGCTCTTGAGAACTGTTGGCCACAGCCAATCTTGCTTTCATGTGAGGGAGGCCCCTTGTGTGTGGGGGAGGCCTACAGTGGAAGCAAGCAGGAGGGGGGGCATTCTGCATTGAGACCCAACTTTCTTTCTGTTTTTCTTGGGAGTGATGGGAAAGCTGGGGAAGATTGGGAGGCTGTAGTTAGGTTTAGGATTAGAACTAGGAGTGCGAGGGAAGCTGTTAGGATAAAATAAAGTATTATTTGTTATGTTTCACAGGCTACTTTATTTTACATTCGGGCAACACTATCTTTAGATTTCTGAAGAAGGTTCCAGACCCGAAACGTCAGCTTTCCTGCTCCTTTGATGCTGCTTGGCCTGCTGTGTTCATCCAGCTCCACACCTTGTTATCCCTCTCCCCACTATCTTTAGATGGCAGTTACACCCTGTAGCTTGAGAATGGCATTCATTTTCTTTCTGCTTTGCCCCACCTAGAGGTGGAATTCATAGGATACTCAGCCATGATCAAATTGACCCTCCTCCCTGCAGTCTTCGTTCTTGTCCCTGCAGGTAGCAGTTGCTTCATTTCTTCAAGGTTAAGGCTGATGTTCCTCCATCATTGCATCCTGTATTCCCATATCCACAAACTCACATTCACATCTTATTGTAATTTTCCTCAATTACTTTGATCAAATCTAAAATGTTGCCTAATGTAAGGGGTGTGACTACCTCTTGATCAAAGTATCCAAATAACTTTCACTCCGATGCTTGCATGGAGGTGAAGTCACTTATCCTTTTCGACTGGAGCGGAGGATATTATTTCTAAAAGTTGTATAAACCTCTGGGAATTGTCAAACTGTCAAAACAATTTCACAGCTGTCAAGAACTGTCAAAATGGGTTTATTTCTCAGTAGAGTGTATTTGGCAATGTAGAACTTTAAGTAATAGAATTTTATTTTGTCTCCTGTTCTTCTATATGTATGGACATAAGGTGAGTTTACATGGTAGGTGAAGGTGAGAGTGGTGGGTGGAACTACAGTTTGGCATTAAATTGGCTTGCGGAGGATGAGGGACAATGGTGGCTAGGTAGGAAACATAGGATAAGTTAGGGAGTATGACGAGACATGTAGGATATGCATGGGGAATAGAGTGGCATATGGAGTATGATAAGCATCTTGGTTGGGTAAATGGAGATGGGATTATGAACAATCACAGGAGATGGGTAGAGGACATTTGTTGGATGAGTTGCCATGAATGTGGCATGGGAAGTGTGTGGGGGTAAAGAGGATGTGAGGAATGTTTTATGTTTTATTCTTGTATTTTAATTTTTGGACGCAGAACTGAAGTCCTGAGGTGGCCTGCCTCCGAACCCTACAACCACTTCACGTCTTCCAGGCGGACCTGTCCCAATTTTAAGTCAGTGTACCCTTCCAGTCTAAAAACAGGGAGTGCAGGTGGTTATTTTTAAATGTCAGTTTCATGGAGCTGGGAATTCTCTCCTCTCTGCACACCAAATCCTGGACTGAAAAAAGCTTCTAATTGTCCTTTTCCTTTGACCTATTGAAATACATGAACCCAAATGTATAAGTGCAGAATCACGTTTTCAGAAAAATAATATTTTCTAGTTTCTGCATCTTATAAAATCTTAATATCAACTTAGCAACCAAAAATGTAATCTTCAAATAATTAGGCACAGATTTGTGAGGTGAGAAATAGACCTATGGAAGTGATGGAGTTATTGAATTCATTTGAATTGCTTGAACAAAGAACTCTCACATAGCTGGTGGCCACTCCCAATTTTTTAAATCTCAATGGTTCTATTAGCAAATTCTGCCTTGAGCATTATTGAAAGATAGGTCTTGCTTTTTCTAAGCTCCAAATATGCATGAATGCTCTGAAAATCCTCACCAAGTTCAGATTTAACTTTGACTACAAATGTCTTATTCTAACTTTCTTTTCTGGAACTTCAAACCTGCAGAACTCCAATGTTCTTTAGTCTGTCTTTCCTCCTGCATTTTAAATCTCTCACTGCTGTCATCTAATTCCTGCTTCCTGAACTCATCACCACACTACCCCCTTTCATTTCTACTCAAATTTAGTGATGTTTCATGCTATGAAATAAAATTACATGATTTATTATCCTCTGCCATGGCAGGTGAGAATTTGAGTATCAATAAACTACTATGCATCAGATTCCGAACATCCTGTGCAAAAACATCAGCTAACGGTGATTGCTAGCGGTCCTAGAGGTAAAGTATATAATCTGCAAAACTGCTATGGCTATTCATTACTATTTCCTGCAACTAATTATTTCAGATGTTGAAGTCTCCCTTTTTGATGCTTTGGGTCTTTACTGAAGCACTTAAATTATAAAAATTTATTTGCATTTTGCTGCTTGGACTGTAGAATGAATGTATTGGTTAGTAATTTCAAAAGATGCTTTATTCAACATTACCCTTTCTTCAATATCACTCAAGTGTTCCCTATTACATGTTAAATTTATTTGTCCATTTTTTTGTCATTTCATGATTCTTTTAAACCCCCAATTTCTTGGTTCATATATGACTTTTTTTTACTATGTAAGTCACAGTGCAATTCAGCCTTCAGGCTCAGAACATCTTTCCTAGCTAAAATATATGTTTTAAAAAATGGTTGCTTAAGCAGATATAATCTATGATCCCTTAAAACAATGCTATTTAATCATTAACTGAAAATATAATCCTGAAGAAAACAGGTTCAAGTATAATTTTGTTTACTAGCTGAAATTTTATTGTTAAAATAAAACCATCATGATGTTAATATTTTCTTATTAGCAGCCAAATTTTCTACATTTCTGAGGCTGATAGCTAAAATGTAACATTTCTTCTCTAATGCTTAACCCACAGTACCTCTCATCTTCTTAAACATAACTGATAGTAGAGAATATTGAGAAATTAGGAGGATTGGTTTAAACAGCCCTACATTCGGTCACAATCCACTTGGGAAAGTGCACTAATATCCAAGCTCCACTACTCCTGAGAAAATCAAATTACTCAAAGTCCCCAGTTTTCCTGTCTGATGAACTCAGGTTGACAGAAAACATTGACTAGGTTTCTTTACATAACTTGGAACTACTATTTATTACAAAGAAATTAGTTCTAACTACAGGGAAACAAAACTGTTTTTTATGAACATATATAACTGTTCTAGCTGAATCTCTACTCCACTTCCTAAATCATTACACACATAAAGATAGACAGAGTCAAACAAACAAACATGGATAAAAAAAGCAGCAGAAACAGTTCAACAGCACCAGTGCACAGGATTCAGTGCCTTTTGCTTCCCAAGTCCTTCTAATCTGTGAACTACTTCTTCATCCTGAGCTGTTTCAGTTTTTTTAATGCAGACTCAGGAAATTCGGCAACTAATTGTTTAGTCTGTCAGTCACCAGTTAGAGACACCATCTTAAAGTAAATGGCTGGAGAGAATAGCTATCTTCCAGGTTATGGTTATTACCAACAGAGAGAGAGAAAGCTACCCTTTTTTTGCTACAGCCTGGATACTTTTGCATCTGTATTGTTTGTGTAGTGATTGGAACCAGGTTGACTATGAGGTTGTTGATTGGCACAGGTACAACCCCAATCAGGAAAGCCCTGGCTGACCAATATAACCAGGAGAGTAGATCTCCTCAGTTCAGACAACTGACTCTGAGCTAGCTGGTCATAGCCAGTGAATTGTGTACAAGTAAATAAAGGGTGACTTGGTGACGGGATACTGGCTCTGTGCAGTTATTTCAGTGGTGACGGGAGAAAACAGGATGTACCTGAAGAACATTTGCTTGCTACAGTCATCTTGGAGTTGAGGTAAGCATTTCTGGCATCATGCTTTTATCTGGGAAGCTTGACTCATTTGATCCTGCTGTCATAGATTGGGCCCAGTATGTGGAAAGAATGCGATATTTTTTCCAGGCAAATGACATTGGGGTGGATGAAAAGCAACGAAAATCCTTCTGACTGTTTGCGGACTCGCAGCATTCTCAATTATAAGGGGCTTAACTTTCCCAGAGGCACCAGACGCTAAAACTTTCCAGGAGTTGACAGAGTTGGTCAAGCAATATCGTGACCTCAAACCTCCTCTGATTCTGAGATGCTATCGGTTTACTTTGGCTGTTAGAGAACTGGGGGAATCCATATTGGGATTTTTGACGAGGTTGAGAAGACTGGCAGAGGCAAGTGATTTTGAGTTAACACTGAATGAGATACTGAGAGACTGTTTGGTATGTCATATTAATGACATAACTGTGTAGAAGCACCATCTGGACTTCAAATAGGCACTACAACTGGTGTTGTCATTAGAAAATGCGGCAAGTGGAGCATGGGAGCTACATCCCAATGGAAGTGGACTCCCTCACCTGTCTGACTGAGTCTGGGGAACACCACTTGAGTGTAGGCAATTGCAGAGCCTCACTCAGGGCATATCCTGAATATAGGGACCCTAGGCCAGCCCACAACAGAACCCCACAACAAAACCGAACCTTGGCCAAGTGGCTGAAAAAGTTCTTGTAGTTGCTGTCAGTGTGTGGACACGAGACAGCAGAGGAGTCCTACAAGGCCTGACTTTAATAAGAAAACTCGTAGACCGGTACCCAGGAGAGTGCACACCCTGGAAAGTCCCCCTACATTTGGGTTGGAACAATTAAATTGCTTAGTGACATCCAAATCGGAACCAATTGAAATTAATGTTTGGTTAAATGGTCACCCATTTCGCATGGAGGTCAATACTGGTATCTGTGGTTGCAGAATTGGTCTTTAACAAGATTCACTCGGGACCCCAATCCTTATGTTTGCACAAGACCTCAGCCAGACCGACAACATAAGAGTGGGGAACCGTTGCAAATTCAAGGTACAACTTCAGTTCCGGTCTCCTATGAGAAACAGTTGTTGCACTTACCACTGACGGTAGTAAAAGGCTCATGCCCAAGACTGTTGGGGCAGAATTGGGTGAGAAAAATTCACCTCGATTGGCTCAACATTTATCAATTGGAAAATGGCAGCCTCAGTGACGTCCGAGTGAAATACCCAGGAGTATATCAGGAAGGGCTTGGGACTATCAAAGGGGCCAAAGCCACTTTACATGTTGACCAGGAAGCAATTCTGAGATTTTGCAAGGCCTGCCCAGTGCCATTTGCCTTGCAAGCAAAAGTAGAAGCAGAAATCAGAAGGCTGGAGAGCAAAGGGATCATCAAACCAGCGCAGTTTGCCAAATGGGCAGCACCGGCCAGTTCACCTTTGTGGGGATTTTAAACAAATGGTGTACTGCTTCTTGCATCTGGATAAATACCCAATCCCTTGCATAGAGGACTTGTACGCAAAGTTGGCAGGGGGGCTATCCTTTACAAAGCTGGACATGAACCACGCATACGTGCAATTGCAACTGGATGAGAAGTCCTAGAAGTACACCACAATTAATCCCTGCAAGGTTTTACATCAGTATACAAAACTGCCATTTGGGGTATCATCAGCCTGTGCCCTTTTCTAGCAGACCATGTAGAACATTTTACAAGGACTACTCCAGGTTGCTATTTATCTGGATGACATACTAATAACAGGGAAGACCAGTAAAGAGCATTTTGAGAACTTGGACATAGTGCTTAAACATTTCTCCCAGGCAGGCATACACCTTAGAAGGAAACAATGTGTGTTTCAGGCACCCAAGTGACCTACTTGGGTTACAGAGTGGACAAAACTGGGTTACGCCCATTGGAAAGGAAAGTGAGGGTAATGAAAGGAGCCTGGGCTCCCACGTCTGTACTGCGGCTTAGGTCTTTTCTTGGGTTAATGGATTATTACAGAAAATTCATACATAATCTGGCCTCCACCTTGGCACACTTATACCTCCTGTTGAAAAAGTGTCAGCCTTGGAAATGGTTGCGTAGCCAAGAAGTAGCCTTTAGGGAAGTGAAAAAGCAGCTATTGTCATCTAAGGCGTTGACCCACTACGATCCAAAGCGAGAGCTAGTGCTGACATGCGATACCTCCCCGTACAGTTTCAGCGTAGTGTTGGCTTACCAGTAGCCCAGCAGAGAGGAACGCATGATTCCATATTCTTCCCGGACTTTGGCTAATGTTGAACGCAAATATGCTCAAATTAGAGAAGATCATCGAATCGCTACAGAGTGGAAACAGGTCCTTTGGCCCAACAAGTCCACACCGACTCTCAGAGCATCCCACCCAGACCCACTCCACTATAACCCACCTAATCTACACACCCCTGAATACTACGGGCAATTTAGCATGGCCAATCCACCTAGCCTTCACATCTTTGGACTGTGGGAGGAAACCAGAGCACCCAGAGGAAACCGGGGGAGAACGTACAACCTCCACACAGACGGTCGGCCGAGGATGGAATTGAACCCAGGTTCCTGGTGCTGTGAGGCAACAGTGCTAACCACTGAGCCACCGTGCCACCCTGGAAAATTTGGTGTGAGAAAGTTTCACAGGTACCTTTACAGAAGGAAATTTGTCATTATAAGAGATCACAAACAACTGCTAGGGCTACTGAAGGAAGACAAGGTGGTGATGCCCATAGCTTCCGGTAGAATTCAGCTTTGGGCCCTTGCTCTCAACGCGTACAAGTACATGTTAGAACACCATCCAGGAAGCCAAGTGGCTAATGCAGATGCCTTGAGCACATCCCACGGGCAGACACTCCACTGGTGGTGCCTTCCCTGGAAGAGTCCGTTTTGGTTTTAAACTTCGTGGACACTCTTCCAGTCACCACTGACAATATGCAACTTTGGACGCAAAAAGATCCGGTTCTAGAGAAACCAAAAAAGCTGGTGGTAACGGGAGAAACAGAAGGGCCATTGCACCTCGGATTGAAGTAGTCCTTTCCCCATTTTGGTCCATAATTCAACATAAAGATAGATTAAAAAAAAGCATGATCTTTACATGCCTCCACCCTTATAAGAGATGAAACACTATTTAAAAATGTATTTCATCACCAGGTATATGACATATAAACAACAAAGCACAAGACTTACATCTATTCATCCTTCCTCTTACATAACCTTACAGCATCTTTCTTCATCAACATTTCTTCTTAGCCATGTGCATGCGCAACGGCTTCGAAGGACTGTGCACGCTGATTGCTGTTCACAGTATTGACCTCGTGTTCTGAAAGTCTCTGTTGTGCATGGAGCTCAGAGATCCACACAGAGGAAAATATAAATTAGTGTTTATTAAACTTTTAACTAATTCCGTCATTTTACACTTGGCATAATGCATCTGTATTCTCATTATCTTTTCCAGCAGAGTGGACAGTCTTAACATTAAATCATTGAAACAATAGAACCTGAATGTGAATAGTCTCATATTTTGAGTTTCACTTCTTTTCAATGAATGCCAGCAGATTATGGTCAATAAAGATTAATGGTTCATGGCTATTGTTTTGGACAAAGACTTCAAAGTTTTGAATTAGAGTACTTCCTCTGACACTATTTTAGTTACTTAGAAAAGTTCCCATTAGCTTCTCTCTTCCCAACTCCTCATCTTGTAACAAGACTGCACCCAAGTGACAAATGTCATCTGTCATTTTAAAAGGTTTGGAGAAATCATGGTGGCCAACACTGGTTCATTTATCATTCAGCTCCTCAAAGGTTACATGGAATTCTGCTGACCAAACCACCTTTGCTTGTTTCCTTAACAAATTGATTAAAAGTGCAGTTATCATGCTGATCTTACACATTCATACAACCTCATGATTTCTCGTTTTGTTTTAAGAACAGGGAATTCTATTACAGCTTTCACTTAACTTTCCTTGGCAATATTCATTGTTGTCCTAAGATATGTCCTAGCTAAGTTACGTTTGCTTTTGTAAATTCACTTTTGCTTAAATTTATTACTAAGATAGTTAGCTGCAATTGCTTAAACAGGTGTTCTAATAACCTTACATCCTCTTCCCATCTGTTACTATATATTTCAACAACATCTAAATAAACTACACAATTAGGTACATCAGCTATGACTCGATTTATAAGGCTGTATGTTTTTAACCTAAATGGCATGACTCAAATTTGGTGGAGCAAAAGTGTATTGTAGCCAAGTTGTCAGAGATTCACTTTGAAAACTGCCTACCTCTCCTTCTATCACACTCTTATTGTCTCTGACATTCTCCACTACTCTTACACCTGACAAACTTGCTCCTCCTTAATCGCTTCCCTATAATGATATGTTTCAACATGTTTGAGTGACATAACCGATTCTTTTTGCTATGATCAGGAGCAAGTGCAAAATAAGTCATTTTACTGACCTTCCTAACTGCCTTGCTTGCCTTCATTGCTCAGTCACAGAGGGTGGTTCGCGTGTAGAATGAACTTTCTGATGAAGTGGTGGGTGCGGGTACAGTTACAACGTTTAAAAGACATTTTGATGGACATATGAATACAAAAGGTTTGGAGGGATATGGGCCAGGAGCAGGCAGGTGGGACTAGTTTAGTTTGGGATTATGTTCGACATGGACTTGTTGGACTGAAGGGTCTGTTTCTCAGTAGTTTTATGTCCAAACTGCTGATGCTGTACTGGAACACTTTAGACATAAAGTTAGAACCCCAATCAGATTGAATTGGTAAACCGGTAAACATCAGAGCTAACTTTTCCACTACTACCCGAACTATAATTGTCCTTAAAGATATAGCTTCTGGAAATCAGTAAGGACATTGTAAGCATATACCTGTTTCCTGCTTTAATTTTGGTAATGGTCCTACACAATCTATTGACACTCAGTTGAATGATTCCTTAAAAACTGATGTTGGTATCAAGATGCTTGTTTAATTACATGTTGCGGTTTATCTACTACCTGGTATATATGACATATGTTACAGAGTTACAGTACATCCTTAAGAAGTCTTGGCCAGGTAATAGATTTGTTTATTGATGCTTGCATTTTTCTTATTTCTATGTGTCCTGGTTTTGGAGTTTCATGAACTACTGAAAATATCTCCTTAAAATATAAGAGTCATACTACTATTTTATAAACAACCGTCCATTCTTCATCCTCAGATATGTGGGGTATCTCCACTTCCTCATCAGAACTCTGTTTTTAATATAATTGCATTCCAGAACTCCTTCAGCCTCAACTTCAGTTCAAGCTGACTGTACTAACTTCTTTAACTCTGGATCTGATTACTGCCCCTTAATTGATGAAGGCACCTTTGAATTGTCATCATTCTTAAAGAGAGTTTCAGCTACTTTAACGTCTGCTTGTGGTATACTTTGACCTCAGATGATGGATTTTCTTTAGCCATTCCTATGGTCACTGCACAAGTTGGAAAAATACCTGGCACCTGTTCTTGCAACTGTTCTGTCTCTTCAGCCTCACTCTATAGCTAGGACTTGCACTCCAGCCAAATCATTCCACAGGTGTAAATTAACTCCATTCATAGGAAATTTCCTAACTAACCCCACTATCAGTGGTGCAGACAAGAAGTCACACTCCAATTGGAATTTGTACAATAGAACGAAGATACACTCTCCACTGATCCTGTTTACTAACACTTCAGCTTTCATTGAACTCTCTGAAGGGAAAACTAAATTCTTCTCCAGCAAAAGATTTTGAATAGCTCCTATATCCCTTAAGATAGTTATGGGTTTGGCTGCATCATTTGAAATAGAAAATGGTTATCTTCCCTTTTCATAAAACCTTCTATATCTTTCATCTATCACATTCACTTCTTCCTAATGCCTACACACACATAAAGAAGGAAGACAGACAAACAACCATGGTTGTTATGGGTGGAGGCAAAAATACTAGGGAAACACAGTTCAATAGCTCCAGTCCAGGACTCCTTTGCTTCCCAAGTCATCCTGATCTCTGAACTTCTTATCTTTTTCAAGTTCTATCAGTTCCTTACTACAGACGCAAGACAATTGACATACTAATCGTTCAATCACTGTTAGAGACAACAGCTCATGAAGATGGTAGGAGAGATTAGCCAGCTTTCATTCAAGTTTTGGTTACTTCATTGCAGAGAGAGAGAGAGACCAAGAGACCATTTCTGTTGTAATCTGGAGGCTTCTGCACCTGCATTGTTGACACAGTCTCTGTTCAGCTATCCAGGAGCCAACCAGAAAGTTGTTGTCATGCTGATGACTCTGGCCTCCACAACCAATCCTGATTTCATAAATCAATAAGTGATCTGACTTTAGGCAAAACTTGTGATCAGGAGAACCTCATGTATACTTGAAATCTCCCTTTGAGATAAGAGAAGTGGGAAGAATTAGAATAACCAAGGACGTGGTGGATGATGAATCTGGGGAACGGTGTGTAGATAGTTTGGGTCATGTTGAAATCAAAAGGGAGGAGGTATTGGGGGTCTTGAAAAACATTAAGGTATACAAGTCCCCAGGGCCTGATGGGATATACCCCAGAATACTGAGAGAGACAAGGGAAGAAATTGCTGGGCCTTGAAGGAAATCTTTGTATCCTCACTGGCTACAGGGGAGGTCCCAGAGGATTGGCGAATAGCCACTGTTGTTCCTTTGTTTAAGAAGGGTGGCAGGGATAATCCAGCTAATTATAGGCTGGTGAGCCCTACGTCAGTGGCAGGGAAATTATTGGAGAGGATTCTTTGAGACAGGATTTTTTGTGAAGGGGAGGTCATGTCTCACTAACTTGGTTGAGTTTTTTGAAGAAGTGACGAAGATGATCAATGAGGGTAGGGCAGTGGATGTTGTCTACATGGACTTCAGTAACACTTTTGACAAGGTCCCTCATGGCAGGCTGATACAGAAGGTAAAGTTGCACCGGGTCAGAGGTGAGCTTGCAAGATGGATTAAAAGACTGGTTCGGTCATGGAAGACAGAGGGTAGCAGTGGAAGGGTGTGTTTCTGAATGGAGGGCTGTGACTAGTGGCATTCCTCAGGGATCAGTGTTGCGACCTTTGCTGTTTGTAATATCTATAAATGATTTGGAGGAGAATGTAACTGGTCTGATTAGTAAGTTTGCTGATGACACAAAGGTTGGTGGAATTGTGGATAGCGATGAGGACCGTCAGATGTTACAGTTGGATGTAGATTGGTTGGTGACTTGGGCAGAGAGATGGCAGATGGAGTTTCATCTGGAAAAATATGAGGTAATGCATTTCGGAAGGTCTAATGCAGATGGAAAATATACAGTAAATGGCAGAATCCTTAAGAGTACCGATGGGCAGAGGGATGTGTACAGGTACACAGGTCACTGAAACTGACAACACAGGTGGATAGGGTAGTCAACAAGGCATATGGCATGCTTGCCTTCATCGGCCAGGGCATTGAGTTTAAAAATTGACAGGTAATGTTGCAGCTTTATAGAACCTTAGTTAGGCCACATTTAGAATATTGTGTTCAGTTCTGGTCGCCACACTACTAGAAGGATGTGGTGGCTTTGGAGAGGGTACAGAAAAGATTTACCAGGATGTTGCCTGGTATGGTGGGCATTAGCTATGAGGAGAGGTTGGAGAAACTTGGGTTGTTCTCACTGGAACGACGGAGGTTGAGGGGCAACCTGATAGAGGTCTACAAGATTATGAAAGGCATGGACAGACTGGACAGTCAGAAGCTTTTTCCCAGGGTGGAAGAGTCAGTTACTAGGGGTCATGGGTTTAAGGTGCGAAGGGCAAGGTTTAAAGGTGATGTACGAGGCACGTTTTTTATACAGTGGATGGTGGGTGCCTGGAACTCGTTGCCAGGGGAGATAGTGGAAGCAGATACTATAGTGACTTTTAAAGGGTGTCTTGACAAGTATATGAATAGGATGGGAATAGAGGGATATGGTTCCTGGAAGGGTAGGGGGTTTCAGTTGTGTTGGGCAGCATGTCGGTGCAAGCTTGGAGGGCTGAAGGGCCTGTTCCTGTACTGTAATTTTCTTTGTTCTTTCTTCTTGTTCTAACTGTGTCTTTTTCATTGCCATGATGTCAACTGCACGGGATGGAGTGCTGAATTTGTGCTGTAGGAATGTGCAAATTGCATTGTTACATTCCAGATAATTTTTAATTTTGTGCATTTGATGAATTCACAATAAAGCAGTTTCTAATTATGATGAAATGTCTGTCTTAGGTCACATTCATTTTTGGAACATATTTCATGGTGGACAACTATTGGCTTGCTTTCTTTGTGTAAGTTTCAAATACTGATGAATTTGAGAATATTATCTGATTATGTTGTTTTCTCCTGGATGATCAAAAGGTGGGGAGCTGTGTCAAAATCTTAAACTCTCTTCCTAATAGCTAACAGGGGTCCCTTCACCACAAAGACTGCAGCTGTGGCCACTTACTCTAATGCAAGTATGGATGGGCAATAAATGCTGGCTTATCTAGCAATGACCACCTCCCTTGGCTGAATAATAAAAAAGGTATACACATAAGGTGAAAAGGGTCTCATCCAGTTCAACACCTTGTTATCTCAGATTCTCCAGCATCTGCAGTTCCTACTATCTCTGTTAAGGATATGTTTATGGGCTTAGTTGAACTAAGGTGGCAGGTGACTTATATGAAACAGAAACAGCATGAATCAATTTGTTGAAATATCTCATGTACAGCTGCATTAAACCTAATGCCATCCAGCTACCATGTTGACTAGAATTTAATGCTCATCAGGATAGGATCAGTATCCAAAGAATTGGCCTCCATAATATCCCACTATCTACTTTTGTTGAAGCTAACACAAAGAGGCAAATTGTTGTGATACTGATGGATTCTTAACATCATAGCAGTGTGATTCAGTGAAAAGGATATGTGGAGTGAAGTAAGGCGACAGAGAGAAAATAAAAACACAACTACAGTAATTGCTTAAATCTGACACTTCATGAACAATTATAATTTAGTGTAAAATGCAGTAAAATATTTTAACAAATTGTATATTTTGATCAGTCATCTTATAAGGCTACCGTATCTAGCATGTCAATTAGTGAGGACAGTGCAGTGCTTTATGCTGCTGATCAACGTGGGTATATCTACATCTTTCACATTCTTCATTACGCACTTCATGGACCTGAAACACACCCTCCAAAAAGTAAGTATGACAATTAATCAAATGTTTCATGCATTTTGAACAAATGACTGAAACTTGATGTACTGTAACTAATCTTTTGAATCAATTAATTTTCTTGCAAAGCATTGACCTGTTGGAGGGCTCACGAATGCAGTGTTACGAGGTAAGATGGGAGTTTTAGAAATGGGTGTGATAATGAATGGTTTAATTTTGAACATTTTGTGTATATCTTAAAAAGAAATATTTTGTTGAACTTGTCATTTCTGATTTTCAATTTTTAAAGATTAAAGAATTATCTAAGAGTGCCTAATCACAAGTATATGAACAAGAAAATACTGTAAATATAAATTAATGTAATACTAATTGTTTACTTACCTAAATGCTGCATTTTCCATGTTTCCACTCCCAAGATATTGTATTAAAACGACGCTGATGATGTTGAGTGAATGGGGGATTCCATACAGGAAAGAAACAGATATGAAAAAAATTGACTGAAATAGAGAAAGAGAGTCAGATACCAACAGAGAGACAAACGAAGTGTTTGAGAGACCTACTGAAGATTAGGCACAGAGAGAGATGGAGAAGCAGACTAACGAAGGAAGAGAGGAACAGTGTAGAGAGAGAAATTGAGTAACATTGTAATTTCTTGCTGCACTTTCCCATGCTAAACAGTCACTGGTACTGTCACTTGCCTGCCATTGCCTACCCACTGTCTAAACATCAGGTGAGCTCATTCCTTCTCAGTTTGTTGCAGTGCCTGAACAGTCGAATGGTGAGTTTGAGTGGCTTGGGTCTGCTCAAAGAATTGGCATTTCCAAACTTTGGATTTCTGTCTTGGAGAGATTATAGTGTATTAATACTTATAATTGTGTTAATCATTTTGCACCAATTTACTCAGAAACAATAAAAAAAATAGATTTCACTCCTGATGGTATGAAGGGGATTTTACATTAGTTTAGAAAATGACGGTTTCCTTTCCTGCTCTATAGTATCATTAAGTAAGCATTTAAGTAACTCATTGTGAGAATGATAATGATTGATATTCCTACTTTTGAATACGTTGGCAAAACAACAGATGGTCAAAATGTTAGCATAACAATGCCTTCTTGTGTTTTTTTTCAGAAATGTTTTCTAGATCCAGTTGTTCGTGTGATTTTGTGGATTTATTCAAAAACAGATTATGACCAAGTGATTTTTTAGATAGAAAATCAGTCATGTCGTTGCTCCCGTTTGTTTCTTTGTATGGCACCAACAAGTTATGCTAAACAGCTTTCTGAAAGGACTTATCTGGTGATGTAGAAAATAAAGATATTTTATCCAATCAAACTTAATTTTTCTGTATTATGTTTACAGTATTGCACTAGTGGAAGGACATCAGTTGCTGCTTACATCTTCTGTGGATTGTAGTGTGAAACTCTGGAATATCAAAGGAGAGCTTTTAGGTGGGTTCCCGAAGGCCAAAATTACAGGATCTGTTTTGCTGCATCTGTTATTGCGCAGATGAATTCTGTGCTGCATTATTTCATCAGTGGCATAGAGGGAAGTAGTTTGGATGTATAATTTCCAAAGTTTGACCCATTGATGATATTTCCACACCCATATTTGGATGTATCATAGCTTTATTAATGAGATTTATTTCATGTTGTAAAAACCTTATAATTTGAATATTTATTTGAGAGTATGTGAATGTAATCAATTCAGTCTGAATCACAGAACAGAGAAATATTGAATCCCAAAGTGGCAGTCGATGGGAGAATTAGAAGAAAGTAGCTATTTGTTGTCTTGTCTACTTAAGTGGTTCTACCAATTGATAGTGTCTTTCCTAAAATGCTCAGCAGAAAATTTATGTCTGACCACAAGAACTGATATTGTCCATTCTATGATAATTAGAGAGTACATCAGTGCCACCAAGCATTCAGAAGAACAAAAAGACCATATTTAAAGAGATGCCACAACTGGAGTATCTGCTCAGATCTGCAGCTTAGATTCTGACCAAACAGGTCAATTTTCAACATTGAGTATCAATTCAAAGGTGGAAAAACATTAGAAAAGTATAACAATAGCTTGCATTTATTTAGCACTGTTAATACTGTAAAATGCTCCAGGGTGCTTTACAGAAGGTTGATCAAACAAAATAGCTCTTGTCATCCTGGAGCATTCGACAGCACCCCATATTATCATTTAAGGTCTGGTGCTGTTTTCTCTTACAGTGCATTTAATTTATCGTTGACTAGAAAAGTAACTTTCTTGGAAGCTTGGTGAAAATGGCCTTTTTTAAAATTGAATAATAGTACCACATTAGTTGTCCTCTAATCTTCTGTCCCCCCTCCTATGGTCAGAGAAGATTTGAAGATTAATGTCAGAGTCCCAGCAAGCTTCTTTCTCCCACAGTAGCCTGGCATATATGTAATCTAAACCTAGGGATTTACCTACTTTTAAGCCCACTAAAACTGCTAATATTTTTTTGCCGTCAATGTTAATTTGTTCAAGTATATGTAGTCGCCTTCTCTGACTTCCATAACTACATTGTCCTCCCCTATAATGAATACAGATGAAAAGTACACGTTTAGAACATCGGCTATGTCTTCTGGCTTGACACGCACATTGCTATTTTGAACCTTAGTGTTCCCTGCGCTTGCCCCAATTATTCACTTGCGCCTAATGTACTTAGAAAACACCTTTGGAATTTCCTTAATATTACCGAGCAATGTTTTTTATGTACCAGCTTTGTTCTCATAGTTTATTTTTTAAACAACCCCTTGCATTTTCTATTCTCTATAGCATTTGTTGTTTTGAGCCGTTGGTATCTGTTATAAACTTCCTTGTTTTTCCCTAATGCGATCCTATATGTGACTTCACATCTGCGCTTCTGTGGACGTGTTGATCCCACTCTTCTCCTTTATGGAAGTATGTGGCCTTGCTGTCTCACTGTTACCTTCTTTGATGATTCCCACTGTTCTGATATGGATTTTCCTGCAAATGTAGGCTCCCAGTCCACTTCAGCCAGATAGATATTAAAACTTGACTTCCACCGACTCAGAACCTTTATCTCCAGCCTATCTTTATTATTATTATTTTAAATCCTCCTGAATTATGGTCACTATTACCAAAATGCTCCTCCACTGACACATTCGCCACTTTCCTGGCATCATTCCCTAAAATTAGGTCTCACACCAACCCGAGCCTTGTAGAACCTTTTATGTGCTGGTTTAAAAAACTCTCCTGGACACATTTTAAGAATTTTGTCCCCTCCAAAACTTTTATACTTTGTCCATCACAGTTAATATTGGGGAAGTTGAAATTCCCTATTATTATTCCACTTGATTTTCACACTTCTCTCAAATCTGCCCTCAAATCCATCTTTCCATCTCTCCTGACTGTTGGGGGTCTGTAATATACTTTTCCTTTTTATGTTCCACTCATTGGCCTCATTTGGGGAATGTTCTCAGATTTCATCCCTCCTTACTGCAGTAATTGACTTCTTGATCCATATTGCAACATCACCTCCTCTTTTACACCCACCCAACTACATGTCTGCCCCCCTTCTTCTGACTGGTGGTCACCCATTCTCTCTGACTGCAATTCCTTAAGCTGTGGGGTGACTACATCTAAAAACATGCTGTCCACAAAACTCCCAGCCTTGTGGGTTAACTGCAGTGCCTCCAGCTCCCCTGCCAGACTTAGTCTTAGTCATAAACTTACTTCCCTTCAATTAACTTTAGTTTCCTTCCAGTATGTACTTTGGCTTACTTATATTACTTCTCTTATATTGACCATGACTTTCAGTCATTTCTGGTTTCTGCGTTAGTCCTTTGTTTCAAAACAATAATAGTTTTCTAATTTATACCAATGTAGACAGTCCCTAACAGTTGTCTCTTACCAGCGAAATAACTTATACATTTTCTGTGATGTCACTAGTTTGTTTTAAACTAAGTGTGGGCCAGTTTCGGCAACTGCTCCTCCCAGGTAAGCTGTCAGTAAATACTTGTTCAAAAAAAAATTTCTAAAATCACAAATGAATCAACCCATCACTGACACCATTGTTTAATCTTTTTTTCCCAATCTGGTATTCTCCTGAAGCTGTAGCAGTTAAACCAGGCTGTCATCTATCCTGATGTGCTGAAGAAGGGTCACTAAATTCAAAACATTATAGTTGTTTTCTGTCCACGGATGCTGTCAGACCTGCTTTGTTTTTCCAGCAATTTCTGTTTTTATCTCCTCTCTTGCTGCTGTATTAAAGCTGAAGTGCTGGGCCCCTGATCCTGAGCCTCAGTCCAGGGCTCTAGAGGTCTACAAGATAGCCAGGAAGGAACTGAAGAATGGACTTAGAAGAGCTAGAAGGGGGTATGAGAAAACTTTGGCGAGTAGGGTCAAGGAAAACCCCAAGGCGTTCTATGCTTATGTGAGGAACAAGAGGATGGCCAGAGTGAGGGTAGGGCCAAACAGGGATAGTGGAGGGAACTTGTGCATGGAGTCAGAGGATGTAGGGGAGGTCCTTAATGAATACTTTGCTTCAGTATTCGCCAGTGAGAAGAACCTTGACGTTTGTGAGGACAGTATGAAACAGGCAGATATGCTCAAACAGGTTGATGTTAGGAAGGAGATGTGCTAGAAGTTTTGAAAAACATGAGGATAGATAAGTCCCCTGGGCCAGATGGGACATACCCAAGGTTATTATGGGAAGCAAGGGAAGAGATTGCTGTCCCTTTGGCAATGTTCTTTGTGTCCTCACTGTCCACTGGAGTAGTAACAGAAGATTGGAAGGTGGCAAATGTCATTCCCTTGTTCAAGAAAGGGAATAGGGATAATCCTGGAAATTACAGACTGGTCAGTCTTATTTCTGTGGTGGGCACATTATTGGAGAGGATTCTGAGAGATAGTATTTATGATTATTTGCAAAAGCACAGTTTGATTAGAAATAGTTAGCATGGCTTTGTGAAGGGCAGAACATGTCTCACAAGCCTTACTGAATTCTTTAAGGATGTGACAAAAGACATCGATGAAGGTAGAGCAGTGGATGTGATGTATATGGATTTTAGCAAGGCATTTGATAAGGTTCCACATGGTAGGCTCATTCAGAAAATAGGGAAGCATGGGATTCAGGGAAATTTGGCTGTCTGGATACAAAACTGGCTGTCCAATAGAAAACAGAGGGAGGTAGTAGATGGATAGTATTCAGCCTGGAGTTCGGTGACCAGTGGTGTACAGCAGGGATCTGTTCTGGGATCTCTACTCTTTGTGATCTTTATAAATGACTTGGATGAGGAAGTGGAAGGGTGGGTTAGTAAGCTTGCCAATGACACGAAGGTTGATGGAGTTGTGGACAGCGTGGAGGGCTGTTGTAGGTTGCAACGAGACATTGACAGGATGCAGAGCTGGGCAAAGAAGTGGCAGATGGAATTCAACCCGGAAAATTGTGAAGTGATTCATTTTGCAAGGTTGAATTTGAATGCAGAATACAGGCTTAATGGCAGGATTCTCGGCAGTGTGGAGGAACAGAGGGATCTTGGGGTCCACGCCCATCGATCCCTCAACGTTGCTACCCAAGTTGATAGGGTTGTAAAGAAGGCGTATGGTGTGTTGGCTTTCATTGGCAGAGGAATTGAGTTTAAGAGCTGTGAGGTTATGCTGCAGCTGTATAAAACTCTGGTTAGACCACACTTGGAATATTGTGTTCAATTCTGGTCACATCATTAGAGGAAAGATGTAGAAGCTTTACAGAGGGTGCAGAGGAGATTTACCAGGATGCTGCCTGGACTGGAGGGCAGCTCTTATGAGGAAAGGTTGAGGGAGCTAGGGCTTTTTTCATTGGAGTGAAGAAGGATGAGAGGCGACTTGATAGAGGTGTACAAGATGATGAGAGGCATAGATAGAGTGGATAGTCAGAGACTTTTTCCCAGGGCGGAAATGACTTTTACGAGGGGACATAATTTTAAGGTGATTGGAAGAAGGTATAGGGGAGATGTCAGAGGTAGGTTCTTCACTCAGAGAGTGGTGGACATGTGGAATGAGCTGCCAGCAGTGGTAGTGGAGTCAAATACTTTAGAGACTTTTAAGCAACTCTTGGATAGACACATGGAGGATAGTAAAATGTAGGGTATGCAGGGCAGATTGATCTTAGTAGGATAATAGGTCAGCACAACATCGTGGGCCGAAGGGCCTGTACTGTGCTGTACTATTCTATGTTCTATGTTCCAGTATATCCTGAACTGATCTATCCTTGCCATCTGATATTTCTCATATATATGTAGATTAAAATTTCTCATGGTTGCCATACTCTTCCGATGAGCTCCGTTGTTTTATTCTCTGATATTCTGTCCTACAATGTGGTTACGTTAGTTGGCATGGATACCATTCCCAAATGTGACTTCTTTATAATTCCTCATCTCTCCAGAAATCGTTTCTACATCCTCGCTTCGAGAGCTTTGACATTCATCTCTATTCTGCTTATAAAACTTTAACCCAGAAAGCTATACCTCCACATTTTCACAGAAGAAGTTGAATGATTTTAGTATATGGGTCTAGGATAGGAAGGGGATCAGAGCATAGCAGACGCTGTCTTATGATGTAATGTGCTAGTCACTCAGCTGTGCAGCAGCTGTGCAGCACCTTCACCAAGTTGCTGCACAGGCTGAGGCTGAGGCTGAAGCTGAATGAATGATGGAGCAATGTCCCACCTTATCAGGATGCTGTATATCTCGCTGTGGGGAGAAGTGTGCTCCGCCCTCAACTGCCATCAAAGATTTTCTGAGGCAGTGCCTTTTGGGAAAATTATGGCCAAAATCATAAAGGAAAAGTTGGTTCAATTTTTTTACAAGATATGGATTACCCAAAGAAATGCAGTCAGTTCAAGGTTTAAATTTTAAGTCGCAAATATTCAATAAAATAATGAATAATCTCGAAGATCATTAGAAAGTAAGCATCAAAGTTTACAGAGCTTATATTTTTTTCAGAATGTCCAAATGATTGGGTAGAGGAATTTCCTTGTACTATTTGCTGTTACGAATATTGCTGATGAATCCAGCATAATTAATCCTTTTTTAACTGAAATATGGACATGAGATGAGATGAACCCTTACATTAATTAACGATAAATTTATGATCCAGTGCAACATTGAAGTATTTAAGGAATGCTTGACAAACAGTAAAAACTGGAGTAGATAAAAAGACCAAAGCTCAAAATTCTGTCGCTGGAGATAAAAATTGTTCCCGTTTCTGGAGAACCATTGAAGATTAGGTTACTGGAGCTTATCAAGTTAAAAAAACTGAATGATATGAATTATGTCCTGAGTACTCCAGACAAGAAAATATTAGTGAGTGTGTCATGTTGTTATGTTGAAGTGAAACAATGACACGGAGGATAGTCTGGAAAGAATGTATTTATAGTGGTTAAAGAAATTTGCTTTTGTGCATGGGAAATCATGTCTCAGTAACTTGATTGAGTTGCTTGAAGAGGTGACAAAGAAGATTGATGAAAGTAGAGTAGGTGTTGTCTATGTGGCCTTCAGCAAAGTGTTCGACAAGGTTCCGCATGATACACTGGTTAGTAAGGTTGGATCAAAATTGGCTTGAAGGTAGGCGACAGAAGCTTGTGGTGGAACGATGTTCTTTGGACTGGAGGCCTATAACCAGAGGTGTGCCACAAGGATCCATTGCTTTTCATCATTTATGTAAATAATTTGGATGTGAATATACGTGGTATGCTTTATAACTTTGCAGATGACACCAAAATAGGTGGTGTAGTGGATAGCCAAGAAGCTTGTCTCAGAGTACATTAGGACCTTGATCAGGTGGGCCAATGGGCTGAGGAATGGCAGATGTAGTTTAATTTAGATAATTATGGGATATTGCATTTTGGTAAGGCAAACCAAGGCCAGACTTATACAGTTAGTGGTAGGGTCCTGGGAAGTCTTACTGAACAGAGACCTGGCGTGCAGGTGCGTAGTTCCCTAAAAGTGGAGTTGCAGTTAGGCAAGGTTTGGCACACTTACCTTCATTGGTCATTGAGTATAAGCGTTGGGATGTCATGTTGTAGCTGTACAGGCCATTGGTAAGGCCACTTTTGGAATACTGTATACAATTCTGGTTGCCCTTCTTTAGGAAGGGTGTTGTTAAACTTGAAAGGTTGCAGAAAAGATTTACAAGGGTGTTGCCAGGACTGGAGAGTTTGAGCAATAGGGAGAGGCTGAAGAGGCTGGGGCTTTTTTCTCTGGAGCATCAGACACTGAGGGGTGACTTTATAGAGATTTGTAAAATCACGAGAGATGTGGATAGGGTGAATAGCCAAGGTCTTTTTCCTCGAGTGGGTGAGTCCAAAACTAGAGAACATAGGTTTAAGGTGAGAGGGGAAAGATTTAAAAGGGACCTGAAGGTTAATTTTTTCACACAGAGAATGGTGCATGTATGGAATTAGCTGCCAGAGGAAGTGGCAGATGCAGGTACAATAACAATATTTAAAAGACATCTGGATGGGTATACGAATAGGAAGGGTTTAAAGGGATATGGGCCAAATGCTGGGAAATGGGATCAGATCGGGATTGGGATGTCTGGTTGGCGCGGATGAGTTGAATCGAAGAGTTTGTTTCCATGCAGTATGACTTTATGACTCTATAACTAGGAAGTTAAGTAAAAATGTTAGTGTGTTTTGAGAATTAATCAGAAATTGGAAATTCTAAAGGGAATCTTCAAGAGTAATCAGATAGGATAATTTGGAGGTGATTCATAGGGATAAAACAATAAATATAATAACGTGTACTTGGATTTCAGTAAGGTATTTAATACTTCCCTCTAGAAAGGCATGTACTAAAATAAATCATAGATCAGTGGACATATTTTGCAACCAATATACAATCAATATTTTGCCGGAGAACCCAGAGATTTGTGGTACAAAGATTGTTGTCAACCTGGAAGAATGTTAGCAGTGAGATACCACCGGTGTCTATTTTTTGGCCCTCTTTTGTTTAGTATAAATCACGTGGAGTTAGGAGCCAAAAGTGCAATAGTTACACGTACAGATGATAAAGGTGATGAAGGAGATTAAAAAACCTAATTTATTTTTGCTTCAGGATGCCCTAACGAAATTCTCTTCTTAGCCCAAGGTCTCTATTTGATGAGACCCAAATATAAAGATAAGCAGCTAAATTATGTACTGATCAATTCTGCATTCATGCATGTGCTACCCCTAGACTCAATTATTGAATTGCTTTAATGACTGGTCTTCTACTTCACACCACTTGATGTTCCTCATTAGCTTTCAATTTAACATTATCACAATTTCAATTTTTCCAGGCTTCTAATCTCTCTCTGTGACTTCCGTCCTTCTTACTTCTATAACCTCCTTCTGTCCTGCAAACTTTTTAATCTTAAATTCTCTCAATTTTGGCTGTTGTGTACGTACAAATTTTATTATCCCACCATTGCCTCCAGCTGGCTAGACCAGCAGACTCTGGAATTTCATCACTATACCTCCCAATTCACTGTCCTCCATTAACCTATTTCATCAAGATATTAATGATTTTTCCTAATATCCCCTTATGCAACTTAATGCTAGACTATGTCTGATGTGTTTTTGGGAAGTGCAATGGGATATTTTACGTGTTAAATGAAGTATATAAGTGCAAGTTTTTGTTACGGCTGTAAAACAAAATTGCCTTGCATGACATAAGGTTAGCTGTCTCTAAGAAGAGCTCTTATGAATAAGTGCAATGGAGAATTAAAATGTTACTTCCTATGGAGTACCTGTTTTGGTATCTTTCCTTTTTTAAATTCCAAATATGCGTCACTAGTAAATAAAATCCAGTATCACAACATTATTCCTAGTTCTAATAATTGCTATTCTGGTTTCATCAAAGATATGTTTAGGTTGAATGACAATTAAGGTTTAGTAATACAATATACATTTAAACTATGCTTACCTTGGTTTATACTTACATAGCTTATTTGCAAGTAACTTGTGACTCCATACAGAATGTAATGTTTTTACATTCGTTCACAGATGTAGCCTCATGGTTCCTCATGAGAAAAAGTATAAAGACTTGGATTTTGTAAAATTATAGCATCATTTCAGAGCAGAAGGTGGCCATTTGGCCTGTTGTGCCAGCTCTATTATCTAGTCTAGCTCTGTTAAAAATAGCAGCTGTACTCACCAAACCTAACTGAAATGGTTGTTGTGACATCAATAAAGCCAGTTAGCGTGCAAAGTAAGAAACAATGAATGTTAATTAACTAAAAACAGAAAATAGTGGAAATATTCAACAGGTCAGGTAGCATCTTTGACAAGTAACACAGAGTATTTGCAGCATTTTCTTTGTTTAGTTCAGAATTCCAGAATCTGTAGAATTTTGCTTTAGTAATAGTAATAAGCTGATTGAGTGTATTTATTTTTGCTGCTTGAAGGAAGAGTTTTCGCCAGGCCATTGGAACCTTATTGGACCTGACTGTAACGTCAATCCTTTAACAATGTCTTATTTCTAACTTTTGTAAAAAAACTCTGTAAAGTAATGCAACTACTTTTTATTCATCTTTTGCATCCATGATTTGTACCTAGTTACTTGTACCTAAGATTGCACCATAGAAGGCAGACATTGTAAAAGCTTTTCATTGTACTTCTACAATGGCATACATGTGGTAATAAAGGATATTCTATTCTATTCTAAAATAGTGCCATGATATCTTAAACGTTCACCCACATAGGACCTTAATTTAATTTAAACCAAAATTAGTGTCATAATTGTTTCCTACATTATTCGTTTTCATTGTGAATCTGACTCAGAGTGCTATCAGGTAAAGTAAAATTAATATGAGATTAGTTGGTTATTAGTCAGGTTTCTAAGCTGGATACTTTACATTGATGGTATATTTACATTGTCAAAGATTAATTTTGGATTAATTGTTGGACAGCAATGCCCAAACACAGAGGCTGAATTTTCCTGTCTGGAACATAAAAAAAAATTCTTTTCCTGTCGGCATTTTTGGCCAAAGCAAATCATGGAATATTCACAGCTTAAAATCAGAAAAACATCAGGAAGCATTGGTAAAACAGGTTCCACCAGAGTCCAGACAGAGTCTGCAAAGTGACACCAGGACAAATAAGAAGGTGTGTGTGAATGTTTTGAATATAATTCAATTGCAGTATTAAAATTGGCCTGATAATTCATGATCATTATTTAAATCAGAGCAGCAGCCAGGTAGATCAGGGAACAAAATACCAAATAGCATGATGTAGAGAGAGAGTCATTTCCTACAGCCAGTTGGGGAGAAGGCTGTGCTTGTGGTTCTGTATGAGGGGCCAGTAAGAGTTGAAACATGAGGGCAGTTTTACAGAAGTCCCCACTGCCATGTGTTCTTTCCCTATATTCCCTGTCAGGCCCCACTTGCAGTTCCCTGATAGCCGAGAGTAGGCGAGCACTTGGCTGCACATCAGCGTGATGTTGAGCCACCGAGGCTCTGCACCTTACAGAGTATGGTATCAAGAGTGCTAGCCTTTTTTCTGGGCGTCTCAGTGACCTAGTGTACACTAAGCCCTTGTGCCCTGTGTCAACTCTTTCAATTGTCGTTGAATTAGCACCAATACTTGTCATGACATTCATGTTGAGATCTAATCTCTTTCCATGTGAATTGGATGTGAATTGCCTTTGGAATCGTTGACAGAAGCACACACATTTCCTGTTGCTGTCCTGAATTCCCCTTTTAGTGAGTGACCTCTGAGGCTCAGCTGAGCAGAGCTTGGAGTGCCGTGTGTTCTCCAATTAAAAATGAATAAGGAGTTCTCACCTGGCCATCACTGCTTTCATCCTCAAGAATAGAAGAGCTGAATATAATTTCAATGGAGAAAGACTGTAGAAAGTTGCAGCACAGAATGATTTGGCGGTCCTCATTCATGAATCCCAAACAGACTAGCATCCAAATTCAGTGGGTAATTGGGAAGGCAAATGAAATGTTTGCTTTTATTTGGAGCATAAAAATAGAGAGTCTTGCTAAAACTATACAAGGAACTAATCAGATTACAGCTGGAATATTGTGAATAGCTTTAGTTCCCTTATCTAAGGAAAGATATACTAGCATTGGTGGCAGCCTGGAGAAGATCACTAGGTTGATACCCAGGTAAGGAGGGATTTTCTAATTGAGAAAGGCTGAGTAGATTAGATAATCCAAGAGGTAATCTTTTTCAAACATACATATTCTTAGGGAGCCTGACAGGGTAAGTTGCTGAGAGGTTATTTCCCTGTGTTGGAAAATTTAGTACTAAGAAAGTGGATCTGAGAATCATCAGATTATACATGATCTCATTGAATGGTAGAATGGACTTGATGGGCTGAATGGCCTGTTTCTACGTGATCTGATCTCATGGTTTTATAACACCTCCTAAGACATGTTGGGCATCAAGGCTAACAGATGTTCAAGGTGTGGCTTCGATTCAGATATGGACTCTGCAAGAATTTCAACTGTTATTGCCATCCCTGCCTGGGACCTTTTAAATAGAGGTGGTTAAGTAACAGGTCCAACAATCTCATACACCCACCCTGGTTAGAGAATGAGATGCTAATGTCAATGAAATACTGAATTATTGCCGGAAAGTTAAAAAAGTTAATACAAAGCTCAGCATAGTCCATATCTTGAGAGTTTGATTATTGTGGACATCATTCAACAAAACTGAATGTTATGTGCCAAGTGGCAGCATGTCTTTGGCCCAATTCCTCCCTCTCTCCATAGAATTGCAATGACAGTCCTATCCTGATCTCTAGGGTATACTCATGTCTGTTGGAGTTGTGGTTCCTGTTCTCCTGCCATGAACAAAAGCAGATGGGTATTTGTGATAAGTGGACTGTGTGTTGAGAATGGAATGAACATATTTGAAAAGGGTAACTGTGAGGGATAGGGGTATTAGAACAATAGGGCATGGGTGAGTGATGTATTGAAATGGAGAATTGATAGATACAGTGTGGAGAAAGGAATGTGTATTTGCTAAGTGTATCAGTTAGAAAATGCTAGGGATATGAGAGAGTCATGGCCAATATGGTCACTTTGCTAGACCTAATGAGATCATTAAATCTGTTATGGCACTGTATCTAGCCCCTTGGCATCGTATTTCATGTTGAATAAAGGTTGGTCTTTTCCTTCTATCCTTCAACAAGAGATCTCTCACCTGTATTGGAAATCGGGATCCCTTAAATTTTTTTTTTGTATTTACTGTGTAACATGAGACTTAATTTAACAACTATTTCAGCAGTCAGTAACTTTCCAAAATTCTAGCATGGGGAAATAAAAGGGATGAACTATGAGAAACACTGAAGTCTCAATGTGCATTGTTAGGGTCAACAACATATCTGGCACCAAACCAATTATCAGTGTGTTGTTTGCAAAAATAGGAAGTATTTGTTCTTAGAAAGAATGGTAAGCAAACCCTCAGGTGAAGCTGGGTAAGACAACAGTGGTTATCCAGTATCATAAATAGCTGTACCCTGGTCATTGGCCAAAAGAGTTCAGATAATTGATGATTGGTACAGCAGATATGGTCAGACTCCAAAATAATATTTATCAATAGGAATAAGGGGGTAAAGAGGTGTATGAGCAAGAGCAGAGGGACAAACCGTCATCTTCCTGAGGGAAGACGTTCCTCCACATCACCCTGAGGGAAGAATAAAGACTGCTGCCACAAAAGAGGACAACACATTACGGACATGGGAGTGCACCGCTTTTACTCCACTATTCTAGGGAACAGATTATGGATCAGTGAAGCGTTCTCAGCTGGTCATAGTTGTAAATTTGCCTTCTTTACCTAATTAACTAATTTATTATATCTAAACTGCTACTTCTAATTAAACTATCAGAAAATTGCTACAAATTGTTGACTGCCTATATTACTTAATCCCAAAAAATCAATACCTATCCCTTAGTTTCCATCATCACTCCAGAGATGTGACTTAATATCTGGCTCCACAGAATGACACCACCACCACCACCACTCCCACCTCCACTGCCACTAACACGCTCCCTGTTTGGACAGGGAATGAGAGGCTAATACTGTGACTCAATTAAAGTGCCAGATATCAACAAGCACCCATTCTGCTAATAGTCCCACTGTTTTGCCAGGGATTAAATGCTGGAAATTCAGCTAAGGTTCTGTCATGGACACATTTTGATTTAATCAGTTAGTAAACAGAAAATTTTATTGAGATAATACTTTACATGTAAATACATACTGGTAAGAAGCATATATGTCATGGGGAGTTATCAAAATTTATGTCCACAATAGACTACAATTGAAGTAGACCATATAGCTTATAAATGATAGAAAAAAGACAACAACAGAGCTCAATCATTAAATCAGCGAGTTTGGTGTGAAGAGTTAAAGAAGTCTATTTATTAATAGAGGGGGATCCAGAACTTTGAGATGTGATGGTCACCTATTGTATTTGACTGTTTTGACACTCTTCTCCCCTCTCATCTCAACTTTGATTGTATACAGCTTTTTGCAAAGTTACATTTTAAGTTTGCATTTAAAAGGTTGAGTTGGTATAGGTTCTACAAAAAAGGTAATTTCTATAATATTACAGAAAGGAAGTGCTAATACATGATACACTATTTCAATCAATTTTATGTATAAAGCCAAATTTTAAGTTTGGTGAAAAGTTTTATTATATAATTGAATCTAATCCACCAACATCAGTTATCCACAAAAATTTTGCAGTCCACAAGCTAAGCAACTGCTACTATTTTATAAATGCATATGTCAGTTGTTCTGGAAATATAACTACCCAACTCTATTAACAATGTGATGATGAACAGCATCTTAGAGAAAGATCAAATCAAATTAACACGTAAGCTTTTAATAGTTGGAGACATGCCTGAACTTACAATTTAATGTAAAATGCAAATCAATTGCTGTATCTGATTTAAACAATGCTTTTACCTGACCTAGGTTGAAAATAGAGCTGAAGATGCACAATCCCTATTTGAATTGAAATATCAAGAAGTTGCAAAGGAGTTAGAACAGCTAGACTCGGTTGTGAAAATAAGGTAATTGTAAACAAATACCATTCTCCTCTTCAAAGTATTAGAAGAACTATGAATCTTCCCTATTCTGTAAAAATAAAGTAGGAGTAATTTTATCTTTTAGGTTACATGAACACAAGCAGAAACACATTGAAAAACAACAAATTTATGGAAAACTGACTGCTTATCAATCACTGCATTGTCATGAATTGGCTGACATTTCTGTCAACATTCACAAACCTGATCCAGCAGCTGAACTTAATGATCTATTTGACATCATTTAACAGACCTGAAGTACCAGAACAAAAATGGGATATGGTGCATATCTAAGTTGCACTTGTAAGCTGCAGCATTACTCCATAGCTATTGTAAATAATTGTAATTTCCCAGCTTTCCTGCGTGAATAATTTGAATTTGCAGATGGGGTCTTAAATCATTATGGATAAAAGAAGGCAACATTAATAGTTATAATTTAAAATCTTTGGGATTATGACAATGTGCAAGATATTCATAGCTCACTGAAAGGAACTTGTCCAACTTTCCATCCAATCAGTGTTCTAGTTTTAGTGGTTTATCATTTCGTGATATCTTCATTGTGCCATAGTTTTTAGTTTGACTATTCCAAAATACCCATTTTATAAATCTTGTCCGTGCTAGATATTGTCTTATCTCTAATCATTACTTATATTTTATATTTACTTCCCAATATCTGTTTGAACAGTACTGTAATAGGTGATTTGTGTGTACAGTACTGGGTACTCATTAAAAATGTACCACCCTGTGCATCTCATTCCACTTTGAAAACAGAGTTAAAAGTACTTTAGCAATTACACAGAATACACTGCACAGACACCAGCAGTTTAGCAGAAATAGTCTGTTCCAGTTTATGCTTTGCATTCTTGAAGCTTTTTTCTTGTGCAAGTTTAGTAAGCTTTTGCAAGCATCTAAGCTAGTTGCTACTACAGAAAGTTAGCCAAAAAAAAAAGATAAAGTAGGAAAAGCTTCTTAAGATATTTAAAAACAAAGAGCTGACAAAGTAAGCATGGATCCTATAGAAAATGAATCTGGGAAATTAGTAACAGAGGATAAAAGGACGGGAGACAACTGAAGATATTTTTGTGTCAGTCTTCACTACAGAGGATATAACTGGCATCGTGGAAATAACTATAAATCGGGAATTGAAAGGGAGGAAGGAACTCATGAAAATTACAATTACTATGGACGTAATACTGAGTAAGTTGTTGGAACTGTGAATCGACAAGTCCTCAAGTCCCGATGAATTTTATCCTAGGGTCTGAAAAGAATAGCTAGTGAGATAGTTCACGTGTTGTACTTAATTTTGAAAACTCAATACATTCAGGAAAGTTTCATTTAGTTTGGAAAATGATTGTAACTCCTTTATTCAAAGAGGGAGGCAGAAAAGAGAAATTACAGGCCAGTTAGCTAAACTTGTGTCAAAGGGAAAATGTTTGCAGCTATTCTTAAAAATGTTGTAACAGGGCACTTCAATAATACAAAGTAATCAGGGAGAACTGGCATGGTTTTGTCAAAGGCAAATCATGTTTAACTAATTTATTGGAATTTCTTGAAGAAATAATTTTGTACTGTAGATAAAGGGGAACAAGTGGATACATTGCATTTAAATTTCCAGAAGGCATTTGATAAGGTGCCACATCAAAGATTATTGCAAAAATAAAAGCTCATGGTTTAAGTGGTTACATATTGGCATGGATAGAAGGTTGGCTTGCTAACAGGAAGTAGGAATAAGTGTCTCTCTTTTTCAACTGGCAAGTTGTCAGAGTGGTATGCCTCTGGGCTGGTGCTGTTAGTATACAAGTATAGCAAATAATCAGGAAAACTAATAGAATGGTATGGCTTATTGTGGGAAATTGAATGCAAAAGTTATGCAGGGCATTGGTAGTTCAGCATCTGGTGTACTCTGTACAATACTGATCACTGTGCTTACAGAAGAATGTAAATACATTTGAAGCAGTTCAAAAAGTTTTCTAGGCTAATACCTGGAATGAGTGGATTGTTTGAGGAAAGACTCGGTATGTTATCCTCTGGAGTTCCTGAAGAGTCAGAAGTAACTTATTGGAATGCAAGTTCCTGAGGGGACTTGACTGGGTGATTGTTGAGAGGATGTTTCCTCTTAATGGAGAATTTAAAACTAGGGATCATGGTTTAAAAATATGACAGAAATGATTTTTTTTCTCTCAAAAGGTGTGTTTGGAATGCCCTTCCTCAAAAAGGAGTGGATGCTTAACAATTAAATATTTTGAAGGTAGAGGCAAATAGATGGTTGATTACCAAGGGGATGAAAGAAAGATAGGTCTACAGCATAGAATAAGACCTTTCAGCCCATTGAGTCTGTGCTGATGAAAAAGCACTGAACTATTTTAACCCCATTTTCCAGCATTCCATGATCGAGAACTTTTATGCACATCATTATAACATTATCAGGGATATACAGGGATGTAGAGTTGAGCTTATTGCCATGATCATCTTGTTTGTAAAGTAATCGAGATAAGTTCCATATTCTAACCATTTGTGTGAAAGAAAATCTTAATTTCCTGTTGTATTTATTCATTCATGGGATGAGGGTGTCGCTGGCTAGGCAAGCATTTATTGCCCATCCTTAATTGCCCAGAGGGCAGTTATAGGTTAACCACATTGCATTATTATTAACTAATTTGTATTTTTGGACCTCTACTTATTGGATTCTCACACTACTTACCTCTTACAGGCATGTGGCCAGTAGGTTCATTCTGGTGTTGCTTCATACTAGAATCCTTCTGTCCTTTTTTTCATTGAACCCAATCAATTTGTCTTTCTCCTGCATATTTATCTAGGTGCCTTTTAAAGGGATCAATGCTAGATAAGCTTTCCTGAGAAGTTAATCTGCAGCATATTTTTCGTTTTAGAAGTCACCAGTATCTGAACTGCTTATGCTAAATTTAGAAAATACCTTCTCGTTTTATTTGTATAGTATTGAGGGATTATCTTATGACAAGGGCTAAACAGGTTGGGACTCACGTGAGTTTAGAAGAATGAGTGATCTCATTGAAATATATAGGATTTGTAAGGAGCTTGACAGGGTAAATGCTGAGATGGTTCCCCTTATGGAAGTGTCTAGGACCAGACGGCATAGTCTCAGAATAAAGAGGCACCAATCTAAGACTTGAGATGAGAAAGAAGCTTATGGCTGAATGTCTTTGGATCTCCTTGCCCCTGACAACTATGGCAGCAGACTCCTTATGTATACTTAAGGCTGAGATTTTTGATCAGATGGGGAAATCGTTTCTTCCCTAACTACAACAGCCTCTAGCCCAGCAATTCTCTACTTGTATTTAGTTATGGCCTCGTCGATTCTTGGTTTCCAATTTTTCCAATGGTGGTTGTACTGTAGGTCTAGCCCCTTTGTATACAATTCTAAATTTTGTTCTGTAATTATGGAAGCATTCTTGTGAATGAAGCATCCGTGGAAATTTAGAGGTGCTATGCACATACAAGTTATTTACGTCAATCCTAACAAAACCAAGACACCTCCCATGATTATGGGAAAGGTTCTCGGGTTAGTTAAACTCTTGACGGTTCTGTTCCTACTGAAGATTACTCCAAGATCAAATGACTACAGAATACGTACATCGTTTACAGACTTCTCTCCCCCAATGTTGGGGCGTTTGAATGTTATGTCCGCAAATAGAGCAGTGAGTACTATGAAAAGTGTGTCTGTATGTATATATGTATATAGAGTTTCTGCACTAGCCCCAGTGAGGATTGCTATACTGCGGCAGTTTGGAAGGATCCGCCATCAGATGTCAGGCCTAAAAACATTACAACTTATGTTCTTTTTTAACTATGGTACTCGGGGAATAGAGAAGAATGACAAGTTCAGAACAATGCAGAAGTAGAAGTGATTTGGTAGAGGAGTATTGATAACAAAGTTGCTTTACAGGACTTTTAGCAGCAACACAGCCAAAACAAGGAGTATAATAGAAGTAGTAATGGGAGCTTGTCTGAAAGATACAGCGCTAATCATTAAAATCCCAATGTACACAGTCTAGAAAATCTGACAGGCAGAAGGCAACCAAGATGAGGAATTCAGAACATTTTCAGAAGTTTCTAGGATCAGCCGTAACACTCCTATGATTCGGTTAAAAAAAAAACTGCTTTGAAGCCAACCAAAGAACAAGTTATACTAGACATGCTATTGTGCAATGAAACAGCATTACTAGTCTCTGGTAAGGGGCATTCACTTCAAAAGAAAATCAACTGACCTCTAGCAGCATCATGTACTGTCTAATACAAACTCACTTGCCGCCATACAGGAAAAAAAAATCATTGACAAAGTGGTAGTTCAGATTCTGTACCAGATGACTGCAGTGATACTACCTACTCTGATACTACCTACTCTGCATCAGATTTGCAAACCACTTCTGAGCTGTTCAGTTTTGAACAAGTGTAGGTTGTGCCTGAACATTGCCAGACCAATCTCATTGATCCACAGCAATCAAATATTGCAATCTCCCAAATGTTTAAAGAACCGACTTTAGAATACACCAAGCACTTTCCATATCTCAGCAGCCAAATCTCTCAAAAGGACACCGTTGACAGAGAGGCAGTAGATCCGGAGCACTTGCTTAGCCAGCTACAAATTACAATAGCAAGTGTTTGACCAAAATAAACTTCAACAAACGTCCTAGTTGAAGTCACCATCCTTCAGTACTAGTGGTGAGAGATTATATGTAAATAATAAATAAATGCAAGGAATGCCATCAGCAAATGTATCCACCGTATCCTCGAAGTGCAACAAAAAGGCCATTGAACAAATCCCAGCATCGTCTTTGACATAGCTTCATCCACATTTTCTTCCCACCAACGAAGATTTGACTTTGGATGCCAAACTTGGAGTAGATGTTTGAAAGATGTTTCCATGAGTTTTTCGTTTGGAAGGTTGTTCAGATAGCTAACAGCTGCTCATTTTCTTTCCCCCAAGAAGTTGCATATTTGGGCATCATTTTCAAAGTTGATCCTCATCATTACTGCTCAAATCCAGCAGGTTGGGCACAGAAGTTTAACACAGCTGATTTTGATTATAGTAAGAGCTACAGTTCAGAACTTGACTGCAGACAGTTGGATCTAAAATAACTTTTGCTCCAGCTCCACCTCTGCGTGATGTAGATGTGTCAAAATCCTGAACTATTTGTATCTACTTTCTTTACACCATCTGTTAACAGAAATGGGGTCAGGATCTGATGTGTGGTTATTAACCCCACACACAATGATACGCCTGTACAATTCAACATGCTGCCTTAGGTTACAATTTCTCTGAGTGACTACACGGGGAGGGGTAGGGTAGCAAAGACAGAAGCTACTGGACTCTACTGCAGCAAAGAGGAGAAAAAGCAGCTGAAATTATAAACTGATTTTCTGTGTTGGAGCTTGAAGCAATGAAACTTGAGCTCTAAACCAAAAACTATCTAGTGGAATGACTACTTGATTAAATATGACGATTAGATAAAAAACTAAACGCTTGCCAAATAGCATTTTCAATTGCTACTCAATGTGTATTGGGATTTGTTCGGTATTTTTGCACTATATACAAACAATGCTGGAAAGTAATATGAAAAACTATAGCTACAGTTATTGTCCTCTTGCAATTTATGGTGCTGATTACTTATTTCATTAGTTTAATTTCATCCAAGTAATAATGCATGAGCCTAACAACTCAAGTGAAAGCTGCATGAACTCAACGAAACTGACTAAATTCAGCAACAATACTTTTAAAATTTCAAAATAAATGCTTACAAAGTAAATGAGCACATTAAACATTGAGAGAAGATACCCCTCCCTGCAATTTCCATCACAGTTTTCTACAGGTCCATCTAAAACAAGATTTTTAACTGTCAAGACAACAAGCTACATTTATATCTGGGTGTTGGCACTCAGACGCTACATTCAAATGCGAAACACTTGACAAAAAAAAGTTGAATGCAATTCAGTACTTCTCTCTAAATGTTTAATATTGCACGCATTTCACTTTCATACTTGGTGAGCCGAATTATGGAATGACAAATTCATCTGGAGTGCTGAGCTCGTTTTGGCCACTGCCTGTTGACATCAGTAACACTGCCAGCCACATGTACAGGATTAGCAAAACCAATTAAAATTGTTACCACATTGAATGTCCCTTGTTTAGGGTTTGCATTCAGGGATAAAAATATTTGAACAGATAATTAAATTCCAGAAGTGCTAAAGTACCACAAACTTCAGAGCACAACCAGTTTAGCAGAAATATCAAGATTGATAGGATCATATTAATGTCATTACTAAAATAACACCTATTACCAAATTCAAGGAGCAAAAGATCGCAACCAGTGTCCTTAGCACAAGCAGACTGTGTTGTCTCCACAAAGTTTGCCATTTTCCACAGCATCATCTGAAAGAACAAACTGATCATTCTGCCTTTATCATTTCAAAACCATCTATTTTACAGGATAGACTCTGTACTAATCACCACTTATAATGCTCTTTGTAACCTTCATGAAGGGTTTTTGGTGATTTTACAGAACAGTATTGTAAAACACAGGTGACTATGACTCAACTATCTTTATTACAACTCAGTATTTTTAGCTTTCGGGGCGGAGAGTATAGATCTTCTAGTAACTCCTCAGAAACTGACTTGCACATAAATATAGACTAGGTTTACACAGAGGATACTTGGTTGCATGTATTGTTGTATATTGAATGGGAGAGATTATTAAATGAAACAATTCAGACCATAAATCCCAAAACACTCCACTGGTGTTTCTGCGATAAAACAGCTGTCCCAACACTACAATTTTATTGACTGTTATTTTTCATATAATGTGCACACGACCTATCATGTGAAGCCAATTCAAATAAGAAATAATTAAAGGCATGAAGTGGAATCGCAGGAGGGCTAGTGATTGTTCAAGTGCTTGTAAATTGGGATAGAAAAAAAAACATTCCCAGAAAGATTATAGAATATAGATCTGCATTAACAGCACAGTTACATTTAAAATCAATTTTGCAGGATTCTTGTTTCCACCATTTTAATACTAATGACGCTGAACTAGGTACATGTGAGAATAACTGAATATGTGCCATGTAAGCTAGACATACAACAGAAACTGTAGTCTCAGATAGATAATGGGCACAAGGACTTTCTTTAAATATATAAAAGTAAAGAGACTGTATTCAATCCACTTCCATTTCTGTGCCCTGATTTTCTGCTGGCTTTTGCTGTTTGGTGTTGTCACCAGCTGCAGCATTAGATTCAGACTTTGGATCAGTTCCACTTTCCTTATTAAGTGGTCCATTCGCTTTCTCCTCTTTTTCTGGAAGTGGCTCCACTTTGGGTTTTGCTTGGTTAATGATTGGGTCACAAGTCGCCTCCAATTCCTAGATTAATAGGTAAATTGTAAGTGTGAAAACATTCAGAAACTCCTCACATCCAGTACTATAACAATTACAGGTAGTTCTGCTATGAAGCGTGTTTAATTAACGTGAATTGGCTGTAATGCAATTGGTGAACAGTGGACGCTGTTTGGATAATGCAAACTTTCTGCTGTACAGATAACTATTTTCTATAGCGATTTCCCTATAATGCAATTTTCTACACTGCAAGGTCAGACAAGAACGCGACTATCACATCATAGGAGAACTGCCTGTACCGTGGATTTTCACGGTGTACAGTAACCTTGTACATAAGCAAAGTAACAGCTCATGGTATCTAGGGTAAGTATACCAGTATGGATAGAAGATTGACTGGCTGGCTGACCGAAAACAGTATGCATGAATTTTTCTGTTTCATATTGGCTGCATATGACAGATGGGGTCCTGCAGGAGTCTGTGCTGATCCCTCAACTTGTTTTAAAAAAAAAATCAAAGACATTGATATAAACTAAGAGATTGAAAGTATGGTAGCTAAATTTGCAGATGTAACAGAGATAGGAAGGTACATTGTTAAAATGACGGAACAACTATATGGGTCTGCACCCTCATTGAGTCAGTGGACAAAAATCTATCAGGCGGAATATAACGTGAGAAGTTGCTCACTTTGGCAGGAAGACTGAATGACTGCAGAATTACAAGATGCAGAGGATCCAGTGTTCTAGCAAGTCACAAAAAGTTAGTATGCAGGTACAGCACAATCAGGATTGCTAATGGGATGCCAGCCTAAAGTATTATAGAAATTGAATAAAATAAGGATGTTACGCATCAGGGAGACCATATTTTGACTCTTGTTACAGATTTGGACTCCTTTTAAGGAAGCATGTAAATGTATTGGGGGCAGTTAACAGGAATTTTACTAGTTTAATTCTTGGAAGCAGACAATCTTATGAGGAAGAACTGACAGGCTGGGCCTGTTTCACTCAAGTTCAGAAGTACAAGAGGCGATTAGATATAAGTATACAAGATTTTGATAAGGTGGACATGGAAAGGATGTTTCTGCATGTGGCGAGTCCAGAATGAGGGGACACCTGCCCTTTCAGGACAGAGATAATGGGAAATTCAGAGTTATGCAATTTTGGAATGCAGCCTCAGAAGTAGTGGAAGCAGGTCACCAACTGTTTTGGAGGGTGGAAGTAGTCAAGTTATTTTATGCGGCAGAGGAATCAGAGATTACAAGCAATAGTGGAAATGAAGATTTCTGAACACAAACAGATCAGCCCTGATTTTATTAAATGGCTGAGTGTACTTATAAGGCCAAATTACCCACATTTGCTCATTTATAGTTTATAATATAATCAATCTTCTGTACTAAGAAAACAATGTATGGATTTCCAATTTCAAAGTGCTGGAAAAACTCATCAGGTCTGGATTTGAAGAGGGAGAAACATAATTAATGTTTCGAACCCAAAATGACTCAAGATGTTCAGAATCTGTAGATTTGCCCTGATAAATTGTTTTATTTTAGAAAAGAGAACATTGTAAATTTATGATATGAATCAAAATCATAGAACAATAAAATCACAGAAGGTGGTCTTTGAACCCACTGTGCTTATGCCAGCTCTTTGAATGAGCTACAATCAGTGCCACTGTAATCTGCAATTGAATTTGATTCTATTATGTCTGTGTTATGATATAGAATGCAGTGTAAAAACACTTATTTCTTGGTTCTTTCGTCAGTTACCTCAAAGATTGGTATCCTCTAATTACAGAACTATCTGCACTGTAAACACCTTCAAATCATTTACTTTATCAAAAGCTTTTGGTCTCCCCTTAACATTCCATATGCCGAGAAGATCAGTGCAAGCTTTTCGATTGTTTCCTATACAAATCAAAGTTCTGCAACCTTGGTCCATTTCTAAAATACCTCTACTGCTTCTCAGAGATCTTGACATTCTTCATGAAGTGTAGTGGCTTGAATTGGCCGCAACATTCTATCAGAGGACTATATAATGTTTTGCAAAGGTTTAGTATTGAAGTATGTGGCAGTTTTAATTTACTCCCCCATTCATAATCAAGAATAGTGCACAATTTACCAGCCATTTCAACTTGTCCTGCTGGCTTAAAAGTTTATGTCCACACACTTCCAAGTCTCTATTTCTGCAATCCTGTTAAAATTGTACGTTAAATTTGGCTGGTCCTGCCTCTTTTGTCAAAAAAAAAGACATTGCTTTAAATTTGATCTCCCAAAGCCAGAAGTCCTAGATAGGTATATGGAGGTCAAACTAAAACCAGTAAACAAGATACATAAATGTTAGACTTGCCATACAGATCCTCTTTTGCTTTAAAATTAGCCACCCTCCATTTGAGTATTTTTCAATTTTGATTGTCTCAGTAGTTTTGCAAAGGAAAACGAACAATGATATTCTGATTACTTCTTCCCATTGAAAAAAAAAGGATCAAGGTGGTTCTCTTGCACAAAATTAAGAATACACTTCCCATTTTCTTTCTATTATACTGTTTGCCACAAAAACTGAGTTCAGCCCTTTTCATTAGTCTGGTTCTGTCTCTTGCTTAAATTTGTTCTTTTCTTTGCAATATTTGGTGGTCTACTGCATACAATTAACATCGTAACAATTTCTCCATTATTCCAAATATCTCTCAGCCCTGAAGGACATCACTGCTTTCCAACGCTGTGACTATTTTTAATTTCAGCACCCCTTCCCGTCTTTTCCATTTCCCCATCGTTCCTAAATGCTTTGAACCAGAAATAAGGATCCTAGTCTTCAACTCGTTTGAACATTACAGCAATTACTATCTGTGGTGAACCAGCCTTATCTATCCCACTTGAACAAAGTAAGTTCACTCATTTTGATATGCACTTAAAACTTTGAGACATATCTGATTCTATGGAAAAATCAAACTTGTTAATACTTGGGATCCTGTGTAATTTCTAGACAATTTGCTTAAAGTCAAAAATAGATTATTTCTTTCTTCCTGCTTACCTTCAGTTTATTCCTTATCTCAGCTGCCTTCACAATAGGATCCTGGAATGACATCTGCTTGTTTTGTGCAATCATTTTACTATTCATCCAATCCATAGCACTGCTGACTTGTTTTTCAACTTTTGTCATCTCTGCTGCATCAATATGCTCATAGTTTTCATCCTAAACATAAAAATATATTATGTTCAAAAAGGAAACAAAACAGTTTCAAGATATTGAAATTAGTCTGCTCAAATTACCTTAATTTATTCAGCACACTATATTTTTCTTTTGATGTATTCTACAACGCTTCAACCAATACATTACATAATTCAAACGTTAAGCACAAGTCAGCTTAATTTCCACTAGAAATACATACCCAACTGCATGGGAACACTATGGCATAAATTTATTATTACAGTGTATTTATTTTACACTACACAAGAAGTGCTATTTAAATGATTCCTTTATGTTCCTAATGTGCAAATATCAGCATCTTCAAACAGAATGCAATAGTAACTCTTACCAATACCACCATGGACAAATGCATTTGGAATAGACAGAACAAAGACATGGTCAAGTGGTTTCCCTTTATTGTTGGTGCTCTCACCATTTGCCATAAACCTGAAAGGTTTTGTCCAGCTCAGCCAACACTGGTGCACCGTGGTTACTTTTGGCTTCTACATTGAAGTCCTCATCCATAGCTGCTTCTTCCAAATGGAATTTCACATAAAGCAGCAGGGATTCATTAGCTGAAGGGCAGTAGGTAGCAAGCATAAAGTTGCCTTGCCTACATTTAACATAGTCATCACCAGATCCGGAGTTAAAATTGAGGACTCCAGGGCCAGTATTTTCTAACTGCACGCCATTGTCACCATCACTGGTGGGTCTGTCCTGCCAGTGAGCTGCAGCAAAACCAGGGATAGTGATGGAGGCCTCAGAAATTTGCTCAAAACTTTGTCAGCTGATCAGTTTTATTCTTACAGTTTGATAAAATGGATTGGCTTGCGAGGTCATTTCAGAGGGCAGTTAAGAAATAACTTTGTTGAAGGTGTAGAATTACATATAGGTAAAACTGGGGAGACAACAGATATCATGCCCAAAAAAAGGCAAAGGTATTCATTAATCACATTTGGCTTTAAGATTATCTAGTAGTTACAGGATTACCATTACTGGTATTAGAATTTTAATCCAGATTTATTTACAAAAATTTAAATTCTCCAGTTGCCATAGTAGTAACTGTCCCATCTCTGAACCATCAGTCCATGCCTCAATTACTGGTCCATAAAACTACAATGCTACCATGCTTGGTATTATTTTTAGTAGCAGAAAGCAGATCCACACCTACATTTTTAATCTGCTCAATGAAATAAAAATTTTATCCTCTTAAAAAAGAAAGACAGACTTCTCCCCAGCCATCCAAGGAATTTTGAAGGTTTACATATTTATACATTTGGAGAGAACTTTGCAAGACAAAATGTAATTTTTTTAACAATTAAACAAAAATGCTAATTAGAGCATTACATTTAGGTCAAAATTATCACTTCACTAAGTATACTTCATACCTTATTTTTATATGCTTCTACAGTCTTCATGAAAAGCTGGATTTTTTTACCCAGCTCATCAAATGCTTTTGGTCTCTCCTCTTGCTCCTTGTATCTGTTCTGTACAGGTTGACCAAGTTTCTATAGAAAAGGAATCTGGATTTATTTTTTGTTGTGGGCACATACATTATTCTTGTCCTTATGCAGCTTCACAGTCTCCGATGCCTGAATAAAATTAAATCAAATCCCTACCATCTTTTGACACTCCAATGGCCTCACACCACCCCACAAACTCAGGAATTGTTTATTTGAAGATTTCCTCATCCACCTGTCAACCCACATATCTCTTGCACGGTCTTCAGTGTTTTCACTACCACAAATTCCACACACTTGTCCCCTAGTGTTTTGAACAACCATTTTCTTGAGTGCAGCACTGTAAGGAACACCAATGCTAGGTAGGTCCGAGTTTGAAATAAGTGGAATTGAACTAAAATGCTTTTAAATAAAATGTTACGTTGACACTGGATCTTCAATACAATACAACAGAACTTCACACGACTAATTTAATCTCCAAAGTAATAAACTATTTTGGATGAAATTTTGGTTTGAAACTAAAATTAATAGAAGGAAATATTGATTTTTACAAGTCAGAATTACCATCATAATGAATATGGCCATGGCAGCAAATCAAAGTTTTCTTTGGCCTGGTCAAAAATACACCTTACTTTCAAATTTCACCAATATGAAGGTTCCATTTCTAAATCTGGGATGCAGTTGTCATGCTGTATATTGGGAGCAGCCACAAGTTTATTTAGTTGACAACGTAAGCAATCTTGTGCAGGGTACAGGCATTAGAAAAAAAAACCATCTCCTAAAACCTCCCTGGCTGAAAATAGATTATTATTGATAAAGTAGGCCACTTTCCTACTGCATTAGTAGCAATTCATAAGTGTCTAATAGATACAGATGAAGATACTAAAGCAATTCCAGTTAAGAGGCCCTGGAGTTGGGATACTATAGATGTCAATCTCTGAATAATTACTAATCCACAAAAATCCAGTTAAGTTTGGAGCTGTAGTTTATTCAATCAAGAATATTACAAACATAAATCAGAAATACTTTCTGTGGAGAGACAGTAGCTGTACCTTTAAGTCATTAAGTTTATCAAGATATATTTGTTTAGGCTGGTCCTCTCCATCTTCATACAACCAGTTTTCAGTTTCTTCCAACAACAGAGTGAACTTTTTCTTGTCCTAAAGACAAAGATGCATTGAACATCATGATATTTTTCCTCACGTGCATGCTTAGGGAAACTCTGTTCTTATCCCAACCATGAAATACATTTTAGATATTAAGCATTAGTTCTAAAATAACATGGCATGAAATAAAACTATGTATAGACTGACAGGAAAGTGTTTTCTTTAGACGCTTCCAAGGAATGGCATTCCTTGAATGGAATTTGTGTTTTAATCCTTGAACAGGATGCTCAATCTAAACAAAGTTGAGATACACACCATATTACATTCTAATCACCATTCCAATGACATTGGTGTGAAGTTACAAATGAACATTCATTCCCACCCCCGCCCCCATCCAGCACAAACAAATGATGGTCTGGTCATTTATCATTTCACAGCTATTTGTAGAACATCACTGTGCACTGCAACAGTTGACACAAAAGTAGTTTCCTGTACAAGTACAACAAACAGGATGCTGGAAGAACACAGCAAGCCAGGCAGCACCTGGAGGAAAGGAGCAGTCAACATTTCGGGTAAACCCTTCTTCAGGGCTGATACAAGTATGATGGATTGCTACAAGGTTAGGAAATGTGATAGAAAACTATATATTTTGAGAGAGCATGCGAGGGAGAGGAGGTGGGGATAAGAAGTCTGGTAGCACAGACATTAAGTTGCTCATTAAATGTTATCCTATACAGCTTTCACTGCAATTTGAGATATTAAATGGATTTTTTAATACTTAAGGTTGAAGAGAAATGTATTCATGCAACATTAAAAAAGGGGATATAGTGCTGCTATTTTTCCATCTCTTATTCCAAACTCAAAAATACCTTTGGAAAATTCTATATTGAAGTTATTTTCTTCATTGATCTATTCACCAATTTCAATTTGTGTAATATTCTTCATAGTCATACAGCAGAGAAACAGACACTTCAGTCCAACTAGTTCATAATTCCAAGCTAAACTAGTCCCACATGCCTGTAACGGGACCATATCCTTCCAAATGTTTCTTATTCATATATTTATCCAAATATCTTTGTAACTGTAACATTGCAACATACCCCCATTCACACTTCCTCTGGAAGTTCATTCCACGTACAAACCACTATGTAAAAAACGTTGCCATTTTAAAAAAAAAATCTTTCTCCTCTCATCTTAAAAATATGCCCCTTAGTCTTGAAATCCCCATCCCTAAAAAGACAGCTGCAATTCAACTTACCTATACCCCTCATGATTTTATAAACTTATAACATAACCCCTCAACCTCCTCCACTCTGGTGAAAAACCTCCCAGTCTAATCAGCTTCTCCTTACAACTTAAACCCTCTGTTCCCAGCAACATCCTGAATCTTTCCTGAACCCTCTCCAGCTTCGTAAAACAGGGCAACCAGAACTGGACACAGTACTTCAGAACAGACCTCACCAATGTCCTATACAAGCTCAACATGATGTCCCAACTCCTATACTCAAAAGATCTGAACAATGAAGTCAAGGGTGCTAAGTGCCTTTTTAACCACCCTGTCTCCATGTGATGCAAACTTCAAGGAATTATGCACATGAATCCCTAGGTTTCTACTACGGTACTACTCAAGGCTCTACTTTTAATTGTGCAAGTCCTACCCTTGTTTGTTTGACCAAAACACAATACCTTGCAATTATCCAAATTAAACTCCACCTGCCACTCCTTAGCCCACTGACTAAATTGATCAAGATCTCTGTATAATCTTTGCTATCCTTCTTCACTGTCCACTGTACCACTAATTTTGGCATCATCTGCAAACCCACTAACCATGCCTATGTTCTCATCTAAACCATTTATGTAAATGACAAAAGTGAACCCAGTAACAAGCCTCCGGTCTGAAAAACCGCCCACCACTGTCTCCTGCCATCAAGCCAATTTTGTATCCAATTGGCAAGCTCACCCTTAATCCCGTTGTGATCTAATTTTATTAGATAGTCTAACCATGCGGAACTTTGTTAAAGGCTTTACTAACGTTCAATTAAGTGATGTTTACTGCTCTGCCCTCAATCTTCTTGGTTATTTCCTCAAAAAATTCAAGCTTGATTGAGAAACACTATTTCTTTTGGACAAAACCATGCTGACTATCCCAAATCATTTTTTGCCTCTCCAAGCGCATATAAATCCTATCTTTCAGAACCACCAACAACCTACCCACCAAAGTCAGATTCACAGACCTATAGTTCCCAGGCTTTTCTATATATCCCTTCTTTTAAAAAAAAAGACAATGTTAGCCACTTTCCAGTCATCTGGTACCTCAAACAGTTTTGGATAACAAATACTTCAAGGGGCTCTGCAATTTCCTCTCTAACTTCCCAGAGCATCATAGAATACACTAGATCAGGCCCTGAAGATTTATCCACTTTTGTTTGTTTGTTGTTTTTTTTTTTTTTTTTTTTTTAAAAAGACCTCTTCTGTAATTTGAATTGTTATCAAAACATCAACATTATTTCCCCGAGTAATCTAGCCTCCCATTTCTTTCTGCACAGTAAAAACTGACAATACTTATTTAATATTTCTCCCATCTTGGAGGTTCAACACAAAGACAACCTCTTTGCCAAATCTCTCTCTACAAATATGTTAAGAGCAAGAAAGCAACTAGAATCTCTTTGCCTAGGCTTTCTCATGGCCCCTCTTTGCCTTCCTTATCTCCCTCTTAAGAATGCCCTTAAACACTTTATTCTGTTCAACAGATGCACCTGAACCTAGCTCTCTATATCTAACAGAATTCTTTCTTAATCTTGACTAGAGTCTCAATTTCTTATTCATCCATTGTTCCCTAGTCCTACGTTTCACTAACAGGAACACACTGACTCTGAACTCTCATCATCACACTTTTGAAAGCATCCCACTATCAGAGTTTGAAAGAAATCATTGGAGAATTTTTAAGTCTAGATTTTAGCCTCAAATAGGGTTGGGGCTTTACATCCAAAATCCACATACAAAACTGGCATTTATACAGTACTGAAAACCAAAAATGCTGGGGATCACATCAGATCAGACAGCATCCATGGAGAGAAATCAAGCTAATGCTTCAAGTCTAGATGACTTCAGAGCTGATGTGAAATATGGACGGGGCACCATTATGCAATGGTGGGGGAGGATGATGGTAGTTCATGTTAAGTGATTGGAATGCAAGAATGGCAGAACAACGTTGTGTCCAACTGCAAGAATCAAAAGAACCGAGTCCCACTTTGGGGGGGGAGGGTGGTAACATGGTGACAATGTAACAAATAAAACTAAATAAAAAAAGGAGAGGGGAGGAATGGGTGTGGGTTCAAAATTTGAAGGTCTTGAACTCAATATCAAGTCCAGGAGTTTGTAAAGTGCCCAGTCTGAACAGGAGAGGTTGTTCCTCCAGTTTGTGCTGTGATTCACTGGAATGTTGCAGTAAGCAGAGAACAGACAAGCTGTGTTGAAATAACTGGCTACGGGAAGGTCAGGTCATGCTTGCGCATGGACCAGACATGTTCTGCAATGCAGTCACCCAGTCTGCATTTGGTTTCTTCAAATGTAGAGTAGGCCACATTGGGTGCAGCAAATACAACACACAAGATTGGCGGTTAAATGCTGCTTCACCTGAAAAGGCCGTTTAGGCTCATGGTGAGCCGGGAGGAAAAGGGGCAGGTGCCGCACCCACTGCACTTATATGGGAAGGTGCAGAATTGGGAGGTGTTGTGTTGGTGTTAGAGGAATGCTGTAGGGTGTCATTCATTTATTCAGTGTTGGATGTTCTTTGGATATCATAAAACATACCATAGCCGATTATTTATGAAACATTGTCTACAACATTCATGGTGACTATTTGCAAAGTAAGAAACAGCAAGGAATGAAGATCATCTAGTCCCACCCACTACTTTCATTGTTTAGCAACTTGCCTGCTTTCTCCCCCTCCCCCAATTGTACCAAGGAATTTTATGCCAACAAGAATAGGTGGACAATAACAATTTGCATTTATACTGCACCTTCAACAAAAGAAAATGCAAAAATACATGAGGTGTAACTTACAAATATGTAAAGTAATGAAACATTCTAACGGCGACCAAAATTATACCTTATCTGAAACAGTGACACCTCCTCTTCAGCACAATACTGGTTATGTGCTCGCAGAGGACTTGAACCCACAACTAAAGATTGTATGCCCTAAAATTTACCCTTCAACCAAGCCAACACAATCAAAATAATGTGCCTCCCTCTAGGCATGACGTACAACAGACAGTAAATTTTAAAAATTTAAAACCCATCCGGATGCAATTAACAAAAGCAATTTCGAAACAAAAATATATGATCATGAGTAATAGACTGTTAGGAGTGGGAGGAACTAAACATTTAAAAAGTTTTACTTGGCGAAATAATGTACTGGAGTGAAAGTCTTTCCCTTTGCATTTGTATCATCTACCAGTTCTAGTATTTAAGATTTTCTCTTACAAAATGCTTCGCAACAGTTCTTTGCGCCTCAACTGTTACAACCTTCAGTAAAAAAAATGACAAGTCTGCTTGGTGACTGCCAGACAATCATTAGAATACACAGACGGCCAGTTAAGTTACTTTTACGGCCATATGATTTTATCAAGAAAGTAGAAAGCTACAGACTACGAGACATCTTCAATTAACAGATCTCAGTGCTCTTTGGTTAGGAAGACGATAAAAAGGATGACTATTCCTGCTCAAACAATATTCACCCATCAATGCTGGAAGTAGAAGCCTGTATGCCATTGAAGGGCAAAATTAATTTGAAGATGCATCTTCCAGCTTGTCAATAATTACTATTGTACTTAAATAAAGATGCTGTTACTTATGCTTTCAGAAATTGCTCGCAGCAAAGAAATAATGTCTCCAGCATGGAAACAGGAAATTGTCAGAAAGGAAAAATCCAGTGATGTATTTATTCAAAACATTTTGCATTTTAATTCTACCCTTTGATTTTGGTCATCATCTTGTCACCCAGATATAAAACCAAAAAGGCAAAGTATTCCCGGATATCTGCCAATATTCAAAGGCAATCCTAATGCATATTTATGAGATTATTTGAAGCTATTCTTAAAATCATATGTCAGACTAAAATAATTCTATGTAAAATAAGATATGAATCAATTGTTTCCACCCTGATGTACATATCCAATACATCAACATACTGATCAGCTGATGGAATAAACTACTTACTGCTTCACTGATGAATTTTTCATAAATTCCATAAAGCTTGTCTCTGATCTCATACACATATTCTTCAACAGCATTTTTGGCATCATTTCTTTCTTTTTCTAACTTGTCCTGCATAATCATCTTACCCTGTGAAACAGAACGCAGCATTAGAATTTATTCTTTCGTTACAAAACTTGTACTGAAACAAGTTAGAAGACACTTTTGTACAGAAATGTCAAGGAAGTAATTTTAGTGGAGCTTGTGTTTACAGAGGAAAAAACTCCAGCAAAATAAAACAAAGATTAGACTGGGTTCTCTGCATTCACTGGCAGATACTAACTTGGGAATAGCTTGCCTCTTCCACAGGCAAAGCTACTTATTAAGAAAGAGACTCCTTTGCATGTCCCACTCCAATTACAAACGCTCCTCTATGCTTCTAGCACCCCGACCCCAGTACACTGTCCTCCTCTACCTTCAGCACATGTTCCCTCTCATTCTTACCAGCAGATCTTTCTGTTCTCACCTTCACCCCATCACCAACTACCTTTCTCTTTACAAGCTCACTTTTGCATTGGCACCAGTGATACTGAGCCTAAGGAGAACATGAAACAGTAAGGTTTGTGGAAAATACTAAGACGTGCACATATCTTTTATAAGAAGAAAGCTGTTATTTTTTACCAGAGATAGTGGGAACTGCTGATGCTGGAGAATCTGAGATAACAAGGTGTAGAGCTGGATGAACACAGCAGGCCAAGCAGCATCAGAGGAGCAAGAAAGCTGATGTTTCGGGTCTGAAATGGTTTGCAACTGGGAGGTGCAGTCGTTTGTCGTGAACCAAGCGTAGGTGTTCCACAAAGCAGTCTCCAAGCCTCTGCTTCGTTTCCCCGATGTAGCGGAGGCCACATCGGGAACAGTGGATACAGTATGCCACATTAGCAGATGTGCAGGTGAGCATGCAGAACCATTACAATTCCCCCTCCCACTCCTTGGACGACATGTCCATCCTGGGCCTCCTCCAGTGCCACAATGATGTCACCCGAAGGTTGCAGGAACAGCACCTCATATTTTGCTTGGGAACCCTGCAGCCCAATGGTATCAATGTGGACTTCACAAGCTTCAAAAATCTCCCCTCCCCCGACCGCATCCCAAAACCAGCCCAGCTCGTCCCCGCCTCCCTAACCTGTCCGTCCTTCCTCCCACCTATCCACTCCTCCCACCTCAACCCCCACCCCCACCTCCTACCTACCAGCCTCATCCCACCTCCTTGACCTGTCCGTCCTCCCTGGATTGACCTATCCCCACCTTAACTCCCCACCTACACTCACCTTTACTGGCTCCATCCCCGCCTCTTTGACCTGTCTGTCTCCTCTCCACCTATCTGCTCCTTTATCCATCTTCCATCCGCCTCCCCTGCTCTATTTATTTCAGAATCTCCTTCCCCTCCCCCAGTTCTGAAGAAGGGTCCAGACCTTTCCTGCACTTCTGATGCTGCTTGGATTGCTGTGTTTATCCAGCTCTGCACCTTGTTATCTGTTATTTTTACCAGTTTGGCCTATGTGACTCAAATCCCATGCTAACATGGCTGACACTTAACTACCTTCCAGAATAGCCTAACACACCACTACTTTTCATTAAACTTGCAGCAGTTCAATAAGATCCTCATGCCATTTTTCAGAGCAATTAGGATAAGAATTATAAAGATGGTCATATCCATATTCAGAGAAAAACTTAAAAATTATAACAGATGATTCTCTTATAACCCTACACAACAGATATTAAGCAGAAAGGTTAATGTAGGATTCTGGATAATCCATTTATTTAATGGGGCACATACCTCTATTTCAACATAAGTGTTGAGAAGATCCTGACTAAGCTGTTGGGGCAGATCACTTTGAATCAGCAAGTCCACACTCTTCACTTTTATTTTGGGTTTTGTGTTATCATCTTGTTTATTTTCTACAGGTGGATCATTCTGCAGAGATTTAAAGTTATGAAATACAAATCATAGAAACTGGGAAATTGTTTGTGTAATATATACGGTTTTACCAACTTTTTCTTCGTTATCAGTGCGAGGTGCCTGAGAAGCTTCATTCTGCTCTTCGGCTTGGTCTTTTTGGTGTGAATGGACTTCTTCCTGATCAACTTGCATATAACCCTTAAATGTAAAACGCCCATTAGTTTCCATTGATGTTGAAAAAGAAATGGCAAAGTACAGAAAGTACATTGGTAAAAATGCACTCCAATAAAAGTAGCAAACGTCTTACTACTGGAAGCTAGTGCAAACAACTGTAATTTCAACCAAAGAAAGAGGTCAGTATTATTACCCAAAATGGCCACTAATGCCCAAATATTAACCTGTATTTGTTTCTAAAAAAATAAGAAGATAAATCTCAGCGTAACAAGGCAAAGGGAGATCATGTACCATGATTATCCTCAAATTCTTAATTCGGATTAGATCACCTGATTTACTGCATGTGTTTCAGTTTCTGAAACCTTCTGATTTGCTTTCTCACTCTCTCAAATTGCCAAACTCAGTCAAGATAGGATGTAATGTAAAATGATATGATGCCAGGGTACAAAACACTGATGGTTTGTGCTGTTGGGTGAATGCCAACACTAATCCTCCTTTTGGTGCTACTGTAAGGGGCAATTCAGTTGTTTGTGGTGAGGATGGGCTGTGAAGATTTACTTTATTAGATCTCAATAACTATACATGGGTTGCACCGATTTATAATCATATTAACCAGTCCTAACAAACGGTGGGCAAGATACATGTGCTTGCATTAGAAAACCGTGCCAGAGTTGAACTGATTCTTCACCCAGATGCTGTGACATCAGACTGAGTAGAACCCTTAAAGCTCAAATATCAACTGTTTCAGAACCATCACCTATGTAACAGGATGGCTTCCAATTGCTCAACAGTTTGCATAATTATTCTCTCAAGCACAGAATGGTCTTTTCCATTTAAAAAGGTTACTCTCCAGATGTATAAGTTTAAAACCACAACCAATGAACTCGAAGGATAAATGGTATCCATTGCTCCTCAACTACTGAGTCATTGTCATTTTAAAGCTTCTCAGAACATCGTTATAAGATCATAGCCAGACATGCATTGGTTAAATCTTTCACAAATTAGTCATATCAGATGCTTCCAAGTGTGGTCACCTATTGTATTGTATTGTAACCTAATGTTATGATACTTGGGTCAGGCAAACTGCCAGCAGTTCACTAAAAAGAGGATGCCCCAGTAAGTATTGAAGGCAGTATGGCAACTGAGATTTTGCAGTACCTATTCTCTAATTGAAAACACAGTCTGTTCACAGGTGTGCTCTTCTCTGCAAGTGTCCAGTCTCATGGCGGATAGTCAGGGTTTGTTCCTGTTTGCCAAAGTTGAAGGGTTTGAGCTACACAGACAGGCCGAATAGGCTGGGGCTATTTTCCTGGAGCATTGGAGCCTGAGGGGTGACCTTATAGTAGTTAATAACATCATGAGGAGCAAGGATAGGGTGAATGGCTAAAGGTCTTTTTCCCCAGGGTAGAGAAATCTAAAACTAGGACGCATAGATTTATTGGCGAGAGGGGCAAGATACAAAAGGGACGCAAGGAGCAACATTTTCTCGCAGAGGGTGGTGCGTGTATGGAATGAGCTGCCAGAGGAAGTGGAGGAGGCTGGTACAATTACAATATTTAAGTAGGAAGAGTTTAGAAGGATATGAGCCAAATGCTAACATTTTGGGACTAGATTAGTTTGGGATATCTGGTCCACATTGATGCATTGAACCGGAGAGTCTGTTTCCATGCTGTACCACTATGACTCTATGAAACCAGACTGTCTTGTATGTTAACCTCTACTCTCCTCCCCTGTCCCCATCCCCAGAAAAACTTTACAATAAATTTTTGTGTAAATAGGATTAAAAAAAAAAAAAACTAGCTCAAATGGTGCTATTCCATTTCTAATATGGTACAACAGATATCCCATTGCCTGAGCTCAGAACTGGGGAGTAGGTCCTTTCCCTTGGTCCGAGTTGTGGATAGATGTAGGGGCACCTCATTTTTCTTAAATGCTTCTGAACTGGGGCAAGAGGTGGGAAAAACCCACAGTCTATTCAGTGATCCACGCTAAAATTGTACATGCATTTCAGGAAATGACATAGCAAAAAAATTAAAAATCAACTGCAATTCCCTCACTGGGAATATTGTGCTAACAAATATTTGCGTAGGAACTGGAGAAATGCTGAAACCATCACTTTTTTTTTCTTTATTTTTCATATTTTTGGTTTGGAACGGTGAACGAAGTTCAATTCTCTACTTCAAACAGCAGCTTGTATATTGGAAAAAAAAAGAACAAACAAACTGATATTTATGCACGGGAAGTGGCCTGGAAAGATAACTGCAGTTTAATCTTATTCTAAGAACACTGCAGATGATTCAGCACCAGGACGTGTTATACTCAAGGACTTTGTAACTGGTTGGATGTTGCATCGATCAATCAAGGGAGGCCAGTGCTGTGAGCCAAATCACAGAATGCTGAAAAAGTGAAACCACAGATTGAACAGCCTTTTGACCTTTAGTTTGAACAGAAGGCTGTGTGCTCAGAAGCTGCTTTGATTTTAGCCTCCTTAGTTTGCTATCCAGTTAGAGAATTGTTGAATGTTCTCAAAAACAATTCTAGCTTATAAAGAAATAAGTCATTCTGTGGAGTCTGCTGGGAGCTGTTGTGAAGGGTCGGGGAGGAGAGAGGTTGGTGGGGTGCGGAAAGAGAGAGAGATATTTATGATCAAAGATAACTGAGTTTAAACAGACATTAATTAGCTTACATTGTTGTTTAGCTTTGCTCTGCTAAAATTAGATTAATAACAAACTGCTAATTTTTGTTTAAGATATACACTTGGTGTCCAAGTTCTGTTATTCACAAAGCCTGTTCAGGATCAATTCAGAAATTGAGAGGGTCATGACATATTTCAATTTCACCACACTGCAACTCCAGTGACAGTGTGGCTGACTTAGTTTGGCCTGTTGTCCCGGTGTCATAACATAATCTAAAGAGTCAGACAGACAGACTGTCAAAAGATACCGAACCACCTGTTAATGCAAATTATTCAAAATATGTAATACTAAAAAAGTAATGATCATTGCTATATTTTTGTTTAAATGTGTTTCTAATCAGAGAGATTTCCGGAACAAAGCACCAAAATGACAGCAATGTGTAACATAGATTTTGAAAGACTAATGTTAAAGTTTAGGATTTGTCATGTTCACTATTTTGTATAGTATACCTGGTCATCAGTTTTTGCATTTGTTGTGCCACGAGGGGGTTGATCTGTTTCCATTGGAACATCTTCAACCTGACTTCCATCTGGTTTCTGTTTCTCAATCAGTGATGCACTGGACACATTGAAAATACCATGGATATTGACTCTAACTTTGACTTTGACTTTTGAATTTTCACCATCATTTTGAGGGATCACATTTTGAATAGTAAACCGACCTGAATCAAAACAAATCGTAATGTTATTAAATAAAGCACTAGAGGGGTTATTTATAGATTAGTACATTTTCATTTTAAAAAACATCCCAGAATTGGCTGAAAATCACAGCATTAATTGACAATTTGGAAAGTCTACAAGCAGCTACAGTCCAAAAATAATGTAAAATACCAGCTACACAAGAAAATCATGTATTACAAATCCATTATTTGCAATGTTTAATTATTTGAATGCGCTTTGTTAATTACCTGCCTTAAGTATTGATGTTCCACATTCTGAGAGAAGTGCAAGCCTTATGTACAGGAGAGCTCAAATAATACTGAAATCAAAAGTAGGGATAAATCCAGGCTTGTACTTATCTGTGATACTAACTGTCTGCTGATTAAGACAGTGAGTACCAAGGCTTACATATCAGGAAAATTTCAGATTCCATTTCTAGTCTGACTAACTGATCTCAGTCAAAGTAGCATATGAGGTGCAAGGGATTCCAGGGTTAGCCACAGTTCCGTGCTCAGATAAAGAAATAAAAGGTTTTTCAAACGTCATCACAACCCAGTGACTCCTGATGGAAAGGCTTACAAAGAAGAGGCCAGTTAAGATTGGGTTTTAATTCAGCTATGATGCTTTTATGCTCAAACAGCCTGCTGGCATCTTTAGGACTACAGATGGAAAATGGTCATCCTATTGCAGTGCATTCAGCTGAAATGTTGTTTGCAAACATCAAAATATTTAAAAAAAAATTAAAATAGGTGTTTGAGGGAAAAGCTCAAATGTTTGGAAATAGTTAACATGAATCTAAAATACTTTTGAGTTTGTGCTCAAAAAAATTGTAAAGTTACTGGGTAAAAATATGCCTTCATGCAAGAGTTAATATAAACGCACAGCCGGCGTAAAGGCTACAGCAGGTTTCACAAAATACAAAGACTAGAAATCTTAAATGTTTGGAAGAAATGAATTTCAACCAGAAAATTGATGGAATTGTGAATTGTAATGCCTCCTCTAGCAGAGCACCTTCTACCTTGTGAAAAAAAAAACTGTACCCCCCCAACCTTAAACTTATGACCATTATATTTGATACTGCCACTCAGATCACCTTTACCATCTCTCAACTTTATATACTTCTATCAGGTTGCCCCTTTGCCTCTGATAATAGAGAACAATTCAAGTTTGTCTTACCTCACCTTATAGCTAATACACTCCAATCCAAGAAACATCCTAGTAAACCTATTCTGCACCCTCTCCAAAGCCTCCACATTCTCCCTATGGTCTGGCAACCAGAGTTGCGCACAGCACTCTAAATGTGGCCTGACTGAAGTCTTACACAGTTGCAACACAACTGGCCAACTTTTATACTCAAAGCCCCTACCGATGGAGGCAAGCATGCCATGCACCTTCTTTACCACTTTATCCATTTACGTTGCCACTTCCAGGGAACTATGGACTTGGACCCCAAGACTCCTCTGTATATCAATGCCCTTAAGTGTTCAGCCATTTACTGTATACTTTCCTCTTGCATTTGACCTTTCAAAATGCATCATCTTACACTCATCCAGATTAAACTAAGTGCCATTTCTCCACCCAACATTCCAGCTGATCTATATCCTGCTGCATCTTTTAATATCCTTCCTCCACAACTCCACCAGTTTTCATGTCATCTGCAAACTTACTAATCAGGCCACTGACATTTTCATCCATGTCATTTATATTTTTATTACAAAGGTCCCAGCACTGACAGAACACCACTGGTCACAGACTTCCAGTCAGAGATATACCCTTCCACAACTACCTCATTCTTCTATGGCCAAGACATTTTTGTTTCCAATTTGCTAACTCAACATGGATTTCATGTGAATTGATCTTCTGGATCATGAGGGACTCTTAAATGTTTTACACAAGTCCATGTGCACAGCATCCACTACCTTACCTCAATCAAATCCTCAAAAAAACCCAAATTAAGTTTGAGACACAAGACTTCCTACATAAAACCATGTTGACTATCCCCAATAAGTCCATTCTTCACCAAATGCAAGTAAATCCTATCCCTAAGAATCTTCTCCAATAATTTCTCTACCACTGATATAAGGTTTGCCAGCCTCTAGTTTCCCCGGATTATCCCTGTTCCCCTTCCTGGTCAAATGAACAATAATCTTCAGGGCCTCAGCAATCTTCTCCCTTGTCTCATTTAGAATTCTGGGATAGATTCCACCAGGCTAGGGGACTTAACTACCTTAATGCTTTTCAAGACAGAACACAATTTCCTTTTTAATAATCGACATGCCTTAGAGCAGCAACAAACCTCTGTCTAAATTTATCATCCATGTCTTTCTCCTTGGTAAATACTGATGCAAAGTACTCATTAAAAAGGACCTCATCCATTTCCTCTGGCTCCATACAAATTTGTCCTTGAGTGGTGGATCTATCCTTTCCCTAGTTACCTTCTTGGTTCTAACATACATATAAAAATAACACTTTCAGATAAGAATGGAAATAACTGAACTGGGTGTATGTCAACAGGATATCAATTTGATACACAAGTAAGTTGACAGCTTTCTCTTGGAGATGTGTCCCCTTGTCATTAGTGTTTTGAGAGAAGTGAATTTGATAGCTTTTCAAAGTGAATTTCATTGTCCAAGACTTTGGGACCACGTAAAGCGACATAAACGAAAATCTACAGTTGCCGCCACCACCCCCAACTATGATGTCCTGAGAAGATTACCTGAAAGTTCACAAGGCTGACCAGAAGAATGAGAGAGACAATATGCACATCTTCACCAGAGAAAATTACACTTAAATAGCAAAGTTTCTATTTCATTTGCAAATTAACGAATGGTACAACCTTTTGAAGACAATGAAAGCTTCGCAAAAATGTGATTAGGAAGATAGACAACAATCCCCTTGGACCTGGTAAACCTTTGATAAATAGAATACAGTACATGAATGTGCAGAAACGACAGGCATGATACGAAAGGGAGCTTTTCCATGCGGTCTCTGATTTAGATATGAAAGCAAATATTGCGGAAACTAAAGCTTTGGGGAAAAAATCACTGAAGACCACATCCAACAGATAGGGAAACGTGTAAAGATGACTTATGAATGTGAAATCCCAATACAGGATTAAAAGATTGGCCACCACGTGAGTGTAAAGAAATGATATGTGGTGCATGATAAATCTGTGTTGAAGAATGAGTCCCCAGAATACTTAGCTAGTTGACAAGTTGAGTGACAGGAAAAGGGTATTGCAGCCTGAAGGGTAATAAAAATATTTTATTGATCAAGGTACTGACTGATACAACATTGAAAAACAAGACAATTAAGATGGTAATCAAAGGGAGTAAAACTAAAAATAAATATAAATTTTGGGTTGGGACAATTGAGGAATAGGGAGAAATAATATTTAGTAAGCCACAATATTATCCACAAGATGGATGCAGATGATTGGGCAGCTGGCAAATGTTTCATGAATAATAGGTTGTTTTAATTGGATGCACATGTATGCAAACAGCCTAGAAATGAGCAGTCCTGCAAAAGAATAGAGAATATAATTGAGCGGTATGACCCGTAGACAGGGAATCCCAATCCAAGTCAACAGTGATTACAACATTTCAGCAGTGTGAGCACATAAGACCATAAGACACAGGAGGAGGAGTAGGTAATTCAGCCAGAGTTGTACAGCATGGAAACAGACCCTTTGGTCCCACTCTTCCATGCCAATAAAGTAATCTAATCCTAGTTGCCAGCATTTGGCCTATAACCCTTCTAAACCCTTCCTATTCAAATACACATCCAGGTGCCTTTTAAATGTTGTAATTGTACTAGCCTCTACCCACTTCTTCTGGCAGCTCATTCCAGACATGCACCACCTTCTACGTAAACAAGTTGCCCCTTAGGTCCTTTTTGAATCTTTCTCCTCTCACCTTAAATCTATGCCCTCTAGTTTTGGACTCCCCTACCCTGGGAAAAAGACCGTGGCTATATACCTTATCCAAGTCTCTCATGTTTTAAAAAACCTCAATGAAGTCACCCCTCAGCCTCTAATGCTCTAGGTTAAGAAGCCCCAGCCTAGTCAACTTCTCCCTATAGCTCAAACCCTTCAACCCCAGCAACATCTGTGCAAATCTTTTCTGTACCCTTTTGCGTTTAACATCTTTCCTATAGGAGGGTGACCAGAAACGAGCACAGTATTCCAAAACTGGCCTAACCAATGTCCTGTACAGCTGGAACATGACATCATAACTCCTGTACTCAATGCACTGACCAAGAATGACAAGCATACCAAATGCCATTTTCGCTACCCAGTCTGTGACTCCACCTTCAAAAGAAATATGAACCTGCACTGCAAGGACTCTTTGTTCGTCAGCACTCTCCAGGAATCTACCATTAAGGGTATAAGTTCTGCCCTGATTTGCCTTATCAAAATGCAACACCTCACATTTGTCCAAATTAAATGCCATCTGCCACTCCTCAACCCATCTGAAGGTTCCGTTGTACTGAGAATCTTCTTCACCGTCCACCATACCACCAATTTTGGCATCTGCAAACTTAATGATTCCTCATATATTCATATTCAAGTCATTTATATAAATGACAAAAAACAGTAGACCCAGCACCGATCCTTGCAGCACACTGTGGGTCACAGGCCTCTCGCCTAAAAACCAACCGACCACCATCACCATCCTCTGTCTCCTACCTTCAAGCCAATTTCGTATCCAAATGGCTAGTTCTCCCTGGATTCCGTGTAATCCAACCTTGCTAATCAGCCTACCACGTGGAACTTGGTCAAACACCTTGCTGAAATCCTTGCTGACAACATTCGTCTTCTTGGTCACTTCTTCAAAAAGCTCTGTCAGTTGACTGGCACAAAGCCATGTTGACTAGCCCTAATCAGTCCTTGCCTTTTCAAATACATGTAATTCCTGTCCCTCAAAATTCCCTGTAACAATTTAACAACCACTGATGTCAGACTCAGCAGACTATAGTTCACACACTTTTCCTTACCACTTTTCTTAAATAACTTAAATCCTTGAAGTCCAGTCTGCCATTCAATGAGATCATAACTGATCTGATAATTCTCAACTCCACCCTGCCTTTTCCCTACAACCTTGGATTCCCATATTGTTTAAAGTCTTTCCATTTATCTCAGCCTTGAACATACTTGACTCGAAAGCCCTGTCGTAAACAATTCCACATATCCATCACAAAAAAAACCTGATCTGTCTTAAATGGGTGATCCGTTACTCAGGACACACAGGAGGAGGAGATTCTTTCCCCAACCCCCACCACTGAGCCCCAGATCAAAATCACACACAATCTTCTGCGTGACATCACATATAAAGTTTATGTGATGCAGTGTTTGAAATTGTGAGCACAGGCATTCCTAATCGAGCAAACGTGTAGTTACTCACAGTTATGGTGTCAACAAACACTGCTTTTTCCAATCCTCTGCCACTTCCTGGATGCCTAACAGTATTTCCCCAGACTTGTTCTTTAAGTTGATGATAAAAATCGAGAAATTTGGTAAGGCATATCTTAGCTAATTTGAAATAACTTAGCAAGGATCTCTCCTTTCCAAGCAGATTGGGAGTCGGGGGGGGGGGGGGGGGGAAGGTGTGGGTGGGTTGCACATGGGCAGTGAGAAGCTGTAAGAAATGGGACCTTTTATTTATAAATTTCAGAATAACTGAAAAACAGTTTTCTTCCTCTTTTGGGAAATGCACAGATATGACTCAGAATTGTCAGGCTTCTGTTAACAATTAGAAATTTGGTAAGACAGCTGAAATGCTGATCTCCAGCTAGAAGTTGACAGGGAAGGAAGTGACCAATTTGACACAGTATATTCATCAGTTGGAAAGTTTCAACCAAAAGACTGACATCAGGTTAACTACCAGCCCCTTCAAATAAAGTACATTAACAACTCTTCACTATATTACGGTTTTTTTTCAAATGGACAACTCAGAAGAGTTTCTTAGCCATTCAGACAGCATCCTAATGTCAATGCCATGCCGACCAGCTACACGACCTCTAGAATTATGCTTTAGAAACATTCATGTTTAAAAAAAAATTTGCCTTACCGATTCTGGAATCAGGATATAAAATTTCCTGTGGATTACTGTAATATGCATCCAGGTCAAAAGGCTCTTTTTTGTAGAAAGTAATGACTTTGGAGAATGGTGCTGGATGGTTTTTGCTGAAAACTTCACACTCTCTGTCAAAGAATTCATACACTCAGAAACAACTTACAAGATAACTAAATTTAATGCTCACCATTACTAAGCAAGATATCGTCTGTTCACATTGCTACGTTTCTAAACAGCTCAGTGTTAACCATTTGTTCATGTTTCAGAAAGTGGAACAAGCAACTTGTAGTGATACACTAATAGATCTTTACTGCAATCTTTCCATGACTTTGATTTCATTCCCTTAATGGGTGCCTAGAACTAAAAACAATATTTCAATTGCAATCTAAACAGTGCACTAAAGATTCAAAATAACTTTCTTGATTTGGCTTTCACCTGACATTATATACGTGCACTTCTACTTTAGGTTGTAGTACAATTTGCATTATCCAAAATGCCTCAGGATTAGGTGACACCAATAAAATAAAAAAAAAAAAAATTGGTTAGCCCATTATTGGGAGGAGTGATTGCAGCCAGTTCTTTTGCAATCATTTCAGACCAATAGATTGATATCCAGTATAGTAACTTCAGTACTTTTTAAAAATAAATGTAAAGTATCAATGTTCGAAACTGTCTCATGTACATTAATACACTGGGGAAACACACTGTGCCATCCCATGCCATTCTATAGTCTGTCATGAAGATAATAGTTCCACTTGATTTTCAAAGTGAGGGCTTTGCAAGATCTTGAGCACCAATTGTAAGTTTAAAGTCTGCAAGTGCAATTTTAACATTCACATGGATGTGGGTTCAAATGACTATTCATAGATTTCAAAAGCAATGCTGTATTTTGCAGACTGGCACCAGATTAGTAACAACTTTTGCTAAACTCAAATCTGATTACAGTCAGCACATTTGTATTTTTTGTGATGCTGTGGGGCTAGGGCAGGGGTGGGGAGGTCTAATTCACGGAGTTTTCTGGTTTGAAGGGCCAAGTGATGCAAAGTTTACCATGTTTGTCTTTGCACCCCTATATTTTAGTTTTCTAATACTGAATAACATATTCTCATGTTTAGTCCTCATATAAAGTGGAAACAAAAACCCCAGCGTGCACAACGGCTCATATCCTGGAACTGGACAAAGTTCTGTTTGCCCAAACTCTGCATTCTGCCTATTTACCTACATGCTTATATTCAGTTTAAGAGGTCTACACTATGCAGCACTACTTGCAAACATTCAGCACAGTGTTGCATGGCAACAAACAAACCAAGAGAGAACGGTCCTTGCTTCAATACCAAACATGTTCTATTGGGATTAATTTAAGAATGGAATATTGTGTGCTATGCTATAGCTACATCTAAAGTTCAGAATGCTAAGATTATTCCATATTTCAGTTTTGCTTGTTTATACTTTGACAGTACAAAATCAAAATCGTTCATGCAGGCTTATTATCTGTTTCCCACAAAAGTTATAGGACTGACCACTGGTATTATCATGTGGTGCAAAACAAACATTTTGGATATCTAGTCTATTTTCTAAGGAAACACTACCAAGGGCTGAAAGCTAACGAGAAACCTGACAGACAAAAACTTTTTTTCACCACTGTAATCAAGAAGAGTATGTGATGCCGTATGCTAGAGAAAGGAGAGATTTTGACGAGGTATCGGATTTGGGGAAAAATCTGAAGATCAAAGAACAACAAACTGTTGTGAATAATGATAGATTGTGGCAATATCTGCAACACTTTAATATACACATTCAGAACCTAATTAAAAAGGTGGTTAGTTTGTAGATGCAAATGAAAGTTAGTCACCACATGTTGAGATTTTCAGCACAATCACACCAGATGAAGTGAATTCGTGATAAACAAAGACACCTAAAATTGGGTTTTTTCACACTGCTGGGCCTAATTACTTCCAATGCCAGTCCTTCTGATATCAGCACTCAATTTAAATAATGCCCTCCACACAAGAAAATGACAGCATTTGTAACAATTATTATAGGAACGCTGGTAAAAATGTTGATATGCAGGTACTTTATACAAGGACAACTTACCCCAATCCTTCAGTTGCAGATTTCCATTTTAAAGTGATTGGGAAAGGAACTACATCTGTGATGGAAAACTCACGCACTTTAAATGCCGGTGAAAGAATTGCACACTGGGTAAGGAGCAGGGAGGAGAAAATATAAAAATTATTCAAAACATATTATATCTTTTGAAGACAAACTTTGAAAACTAGTCTACTAATCTAATTCTCAACTTTTAAAACAAAACATGCAATTTAAACTGAACAAAGTTTAAGCCTAAAACTTCTGTAAATATTACAAAAGTAGAAAGCTCTTGGTATACTTAGACAAATCAAGGGAGGTAATTTGGCAAAACAGCAAGATGTACGTGCATTCCTAGGAGGACATAAATAACCAAATTTGACATCAGACTGTTACTGGTCTCTGTCCTAATTCCATAACATCAAGCTATATCTTCTCTCATTACGCAATATTAATTAACACTTAGCAGTTGATTCTGCCCCTTTTCTGTATGGGTTATTCACATTTTACTTAATCTACAGACTGCAGCTTTTTCTAATATTTGAAATAAAGGTTTATTGCAAACTGGAATGTTTACATAGATCCCTGGTATGTACCGCACTAAAAACTATTGATAGATACTCCCTTTTCAGCTTAAAACAGATAGGAACCACTTGCACAATTCTTCTGAAGAAGATTTTCAAACCATGCAACTGGTGAATATCTTAAAATTATTTTTTGGCTGAGCATTACGCCCAGATTGCAAATGTTTGATAATTTGAAATCGTTCCTAACTGTCCTGAACAGTTTACTTAAAATTTATATTCAGAAATTTATTCCAAAAAATGTGCTCATTTTGGCAAGCCCGTTATTTACCATTTATATTGTACGGATTATTCCATTTGCCCCATTACCAAGACAATTAACATGACTGGAAATAAACATATAGTAACAGTGTAAAGGATTCCTACTTCAAAAGACAGCTAGCGTTTAGAGACAAAAAAAAAAGGGAGGGAAATCTCCTCTCACCAGTTTACACCTGATCAAAATACCGGCCAAATATTTACCTGCAGTGCACAACCTCGTGCTACAGCTTCATCCGCATTAAGAGTTGTGCTCAAACCTTTGAGAAAGAAATTGGCAATTCTTTCTTTCACTGCTGGAATTCTTGTTGCCCCACCCAAAATTTCAACAGAGTAGATGTCTTCGACCTGCAATTCTACAACCAAAATTCACTACTTACTACTAACAAGTAGAAACTTCACAATGCATAAATATTTCACACAGCAGGTTAGAATAAAAATATTTATTTTCTATCAGGGCGCACTGATTTGGAATTAACAATTACTTATGTGCAAAACAGTGACTTAATTAAGCATTAGCTTGTTATTCTCATTTCAAAAAATCAGACAGCTTATATACACGTACAACTGACATCCAAAAGGCTGCTCCACATTGAACTGCTTTCAAATTGCAACCAAAAAAAGTGGAAAGATTTAAATTGGTATCTACACAAGCACAAATGTATTCCTAACACAACTTTGGACTGTTTAACCAGGTGAAACAGTGCTGTTGGCACTGATATTCTGTAGTTTATAAACCTTTCAGAAATACAATGCATTGAAAACAACTATGACCAAAGAATGGTTTTACATAAAATGCAATTAGTCATTTTTCAAAAGGTATTGAAAATATTTATGTACAACCTCCTGTTGCTTGCCTTCCCCAAATCACATGAAATAAGTTTTACTATCCTTCATCTTAAAAGCCAGTAAAATCAAACTCATTCTAGTTAGATCCTATGTCTTACTATATTAGATTGCACTAATTTCCCTGGCTCAGAAGTAAGCAACCCATAAAAGTGATTTTTCAGCTTCAGCTCTTGTCCCTTGATGCTTTGTATCAATTTGAACCATCATCTCAATTTCTGTATAATTAACAAGCCTAAACAAAATTTCAATTCATCACTAAACCAGAGGATAATATATCACAATAAAGATAGTCATTTGGTTCAAAATCCTTACTGAACTCCACCCTGCATCATTTACTTCAGCTATATGGTGTTTTTTGAATAAGGTTAAAATAGGTGCAACTAACTTTGTACACAATGACAGTTTATTAAAACAATTGTCAATTCTGAACAATATTAGTCATATCTCCAAGTGCCTCTCTATTGCACAGGTCGGTGGTTTGGAAGGTAGCTCCCCTGGAAAAAACTATGAAAATATACAATTGACATTTCACCTTGTTGAGTACAATGTTCCAGCTTTAAGCTTATAAATAGCCTTTCCTCAGCATTACATGCCTTTTGGAAATCTAGGTTCACATCATAGCGCTTACAATCCCAAAATATCATCAATTCCTCTAGACATTGATTAGATAACTGTTCTACAAACAGGACTCAAATTTATTCTTAATAGTAGATTTCATTATTTTTTCACAGAACTGCAGACTGATAGCAATTTCTTTTCACCCCTAGGGGCACCACACTGGCCTATTTCCAGTCTACTGCCATTACATCATAACTTTCTTTCTTTTGTATACTTTTAATGTGGCAGCATTCCTTTTAATGTTTCATACAGTCTTTGTGCTTCTCCCTACCCAAACCCCTATGTCTCTCAATCCCCAAATCACCATTCTAACATTTCCTGTTTTCTGCAGAGTTTATAAAGAGAATTTTCCTCTTTGCTTTGCTTAGAATAAGGTCAGACTAAATAAACATGAACCTGTGAATGAAGGAGAAGTGGGCCATTCAGCCCCCCAGAGTCTGCTCTGCAATTTGATATTGTTAAGCTTGATCTGATTGTGGATCTCTACTTTCTGTTTACCCTCAAAATCATTCAACACTCAGTCAAGAATCTAACATGACTCAAATTCTATGAACTTATTAATTCTCATGTTTATTCCTTTAAAAGGCTTTCTTTCAATTTCAAGAAGAAAAAGGGGAAAATATTATAGTTTTATTGCTCTGGTTATTTCCAGATTGTAATAAATGTAACTCAGTGTACTAAATCTACTTTATGGTTTTTGGCACATCTGAATCCCAAATATGCTCAAACTGGGTGGATTGTCTTTCAAGTGTACTATAACTTCTACTGCCAGTATCTTTAATAGGTAGCAGGTAGAGACTGTAAACTAGTCTAATTTAAAATATGCTGAGGCTAGTGACAAACTACATAAAGATGTACCTACGTGGAAACAGACCCTTCGGTCCAACTTGTCCATGCTGACAAGATATCCTAAATCAATCTAGTCCCTTTTGCGAGCGTTTGGCCCGTATCTCTCTAAACCTTTCCGATTCGTATACCCATCCAGATGCCTTTCAAATACTGAAATTGTACCAGCCTCCAGCACTTCCTCCGATAGCTCATTACTTACACACACACACACACACACACGCTCGAGGTCCTTTTTAAATTATTCCCCTTTCACCTTAAACCCATGCCTTCTAGTTTTGGACTCCCCTCCTGTGGGGAAAGACCTTGGCTTTTCATCTTATCCATACCCCTCATGATTTTATAAATGCCTGTAAGGTCACCCCTCAGCCTCTAATCCTCCAGGGAAAATAGCCCTTGCCTATTCAGCCCCGCCCTATAGCTCAAACCCTCTAGCCCTGGCAACATCCTTGTAAGACTTTTCTGCACCCTTTCAAGTTTAATAACATCTTTCCTCGAGTAAGATGACCAAAAATGAACGCAGTACTCCAAAACTGGCCTAACCAATGTCCTGTACAGCTGTAGGACAGCCTCCCAAGAAAATCAGAAGAAGAATTTCTAGCAGGTCTGGAAAGTCAATTTATTACAGGTGAGAGATAATGCAAGAGGTCAGATGATAACGCAGGAAGAATGCTGTACCTCAAAACACAATGGTAATTAAAAGAGGGAAGTTCAGCACATGTGCACCACAATGTAACTTGAGTATATCTCTGTTCCTTGCGAATGTTTGACACTGGAGTACAAAATACAGGAGCCTGAGCTAACTTGCATTAATCTCACTCCATCTTTACAATCCAGTGCTACATGAAACTTAAATGTGAACAATAGTAGTCCTGTTGACCACTTAAACAATTCAAATTTGTTTAGGAATAAATTTTGAAATTTAAAATGATCTTTCAGATGGAGCATGACAACTGCTGAAACTATTATTCCAAACTGAATTTCAATGTACAGACTATTTATTATAGTGTAAGTCCAGTTGGGTGGTTTCAATGATAAAAATTAGAAGAGAAAATAAGATTCTGAAATGAGCACTGAATTACACCTTCAAATTATGTGAAGTATTCCTAATCCACTTTTCTCACTGCACTTGAAAATTTATACTTCTTCTGGACTCTTTATATATGGAGTTGAAGAATGTAGTTATAAGGCTACAAACTTTAAGGAGATCACATACTGGCTTGTTCCATGATGCTTTTTAAAGGGGTTTCCACTCTACTTAAAAATGAGGCACAAAGTTCTTCAAACTGTGCTCTGTAAAGAAAAACAAAATACTAAATTAGAGTTATACAAGTAATAAAGACAAAAATATTTAATTAACATGAGATGAGCAATTCCAAGAGTTCAGATTTCAACAAGTATATACATGAAAGTGTAGAAAGATCCTAAAGGAAATTAAATCCAAAATACAACTAGTTAACATTACAAATAATGCTACTTTTACAGAATCACTCCATTTACCTGAACTGGTTAATTTGGTAACAATTCGTTTTCATTATACAATCACTACTTTTTGGTACATTAATGAAATAAGTTTCAAATCCACATAGTAGAAACTGGTCAAGACTTCAATAAACCACTCAATTCAATTCAATCGCTTCCATCAGAGTGACCTTTGCAGAGATATGGTTTGATCATAGAATCCCTACAGTGTGGGAACAGGCCCTTCGGCCCAATAAGCCCACACCAACCCTCAGAGAATCCCACTCAGACCCATCCCCCTATAACCCATCTAATCTACACATCCCTGAACACCACGGGCAATTTAGCATGGCCAATCCACCTCACCTGCACATCTTTGGACTATGGGAGGAAACCAGAGCACCTGGGAGGAAACCCACGCAGACACGGGGAGAATGTGCAAACTCCACACAGGCAGTCGCCTGAGGGTGGAATCAAACCAGGGTCCCTGGCGCTGAGGCAGCAGTGCTAACCACTGAGCCACCATGCTGCCCACAAATCAAACAACTCGTTGGGACACAACAATTAGAGGTCCCACTGAGATTCGAACTCGGATCGCTGGATTCAAAGCCAGAGTGCTAACCGTTACACCGCAAGTTTGATGTTAGTTGTAAGGATGGCTAATGTTCAGACTGACCTCTGTCAGCAGATTTAATTATTTCCCAAAAACAAATTTATGCCACAAATTGCCTTCAAATAGTTTCGCCCCTTCTCCTTCACTTCCACAAAACACAGGATAGTAAAACTCTTATTTGGAATGAATAAAAAAAACAAAGTACGTTACCTGTTCATTCTACCAGAAACATCGATATCATTCATAAAGCATTCTATATTCATTGGGAGATCTGATGCATTTGCACTCATTAGCTTCTTCAATTTCTCACACTCCTGGTACAGACGGAGCAAAGCTCTACCATTAGCCTTCACATTTAGTTTATATTTAGTCTGGAATTCTTCACAGAAATGATCTACCAGGACCTCGTCAAAATTCTTTCCACCCAAGTAGGGATCAAATGCAGTTCCCAGAACCTATAGTGCGAGTTGTGAGGGAAAAAGAGAGAGATAGGGGTGGGGGTGGTGAGGAATGTCATTAATGCTTGATCTTCTCCAATAACCAACAGCTTTAACAATATTCTAAAACATACTTGAATATTAAGCTCATACACCTGAAATTATTTAAAAAAAAAAAAAAACAGGGCACAATGCAGGTTCAACCAGAAATGGTTTAATTATTTGCAGCTCAACTGTTCAACCACTCCTAGATTCAAAATATACTGAACATATTGGGCACAGATAACTACGGTACTGAAATTGGACCAATTAAATTTGCTGAATTAATCAGGTCTTCTCAAAGTTTCCATGTTCAGTTAGCTATCAATTTCCAAGTAAAATTAGTAATGTTCCCAAAAATTCCTACTCTGTATTACTGAAATAAACTGAAAATCCTTTAGGAGCTTTATTTAAAAGTCCAAAATAAGCTTTGGACAGATAATTTCATATTTCTGTGCTACCTGGTGTGTTTTGAGCAGACTATACTGGCTTTAAAACAATTTTAGCCCAAAACTCTAAGTTATTTAGAGCCAGAGGTTCCGAAAATCTCCAAGATATTTTCTAACCAACCTGTTCAGAGATATTAGTACACACCTCTGGAGCAGATGGGACTTGAACCCCAGGCCTCCTGTCTCAGATGTAGGTACCTCTGGGCCACAAGCACCCTCAAAGGATTTATACAGAGAGTAGCTAAGCGATACTAAATCAAGAAAGCCCAAGACTAATTTTCTACCACCCACCGCCTAAAAATATTAGCTTATCTTGGTCAGGCTAATAGGGAACTACATCAGCCTCAGCATCTTTAAGTAGGGAAAAAAACGTATACATGAAACATTGTCATTTCTCATGTTATTCAGCAACCCATAATAACAAAAGGTACATAGAGTAAACAAGATAGGGCTCAAATACAATGCCATACTTCACTCCCATTGCAAAGGCAATATCATATTATCACTAATGTCTCACGACACGAAAAATGATCACTTGGGCAAAATACTGAATGACTTAGAGTCTCGAAGCTAAATGCCAGAAGAGAAAGGGCAAAGACAAAACTGACATTGTTCAAAGAAGGGAAGTGTAATGCTTAAATTTTAAAATACATTTCAACTTGTAACAAAAATAAAAATCAAATAAAAAACCTCCAAGCTAATTATACTTACAAATCTAGTTTCAGATAATGAAGTCCAACTAAATTGAATTAGTGATGAAAAACACCAGCTCCACACAGCAGATGGTGGAATTTGAGTTCAACATTAAAAAAATAGAATTATTAAGTCTAGTGATGACCATGAAACCACTGTCATATAAACTACTGTTCTTAAGGGAAGGAAGCTGATGTCCTTACCTACATGTGGCTCCACGCCCACACAACGTGGTGGACTCTTAACTGCCCTCTGAAATGACCTACCCAATTAGTTGACTGAAATAGAGGAAGAAACAGGAACAAAAGTTCTTCCTGGAAGAATCATCATATTGGACTCCAAACAGTAACTGTTTCTCTCCACTGATATTGGCAGACCACTTTTCATTTCAGATTTCCATCATCTTGTAGTGTTTTGCTTTTATTACAATACCCTACCAAACAGCATGGGTTAATAGGAAACACCCCACGGCATTATTTCAAACCAGAGGAGGGGAGTTTCTCTAGCATCCTGCCCCAAATAAACACCAAAAAATTCAGTTCATCACGTTGTTGTTTGTGAAAGTTTGATGAATTTGCCACATTACTTTTGCAAACACTAAAGGTAACGTAAAATTGCTATAGTCCTCCTGGACCACAGGGCAGCTTGCTTATTGGAGAGCTGACAGAGTTTCATCAGTTGTAAAGCACTTTGATGCATCTGTCAGTTGTGAAAAGCGCTATATAAATCTAAAACTTTTTCCAACATCAAAGGAGAATTAATTCTAATGTGTATCAGGAAGGTGAAAAGTAAGTTTTTTTTAAAACTACTAACCTTGAGCTTTCCTTTGTTAAATGCACAAACTGAAGTCTGATAGGCTGAATGCCCCATATCTACAAAGACCACATTCCTTGGTTTTTCTTCAGGAGCTGGCAAATCCTGTTTGTAAATACCATATGCAAGTGCAACTAGAAAACAGAAAACAGATCAATAGATCATGTGGATATGTTTTTACAAAATTTGACAATATAGTTGCAAAGCAGTGGCTGGAAAATCACCAGTGGCTTTGAACATTAGCTCACCAACATTCAATACGGAGGAGCAAAGTCCCTTACGCATGTTGATATGAATGAAATGTGGTCAAAGTCTCATGCTCAAATAGCAAACAGGAAAGCAAGTAATCTCAGTTTCCTTCCATCCATCTTCAGCTAGCCCCATATTGTCTGCTTCATTTGATTTGTCTAGTTTCCCCTTAAATGTATTTATTTTAGTTGCATTAACTAGGGAGTGCCAATATTACAGTCACTCTCTGGGTAAAGTTTCATCCAATTTCCTACTAGAAATATCAGTCACCATCTTATATTTGGTTTTGGGGGGGGGGGGGGGGGCAAACGTGAGAAAGTACTGAACTCCTTCATAACTTTAAAGGCCATCAAACCAACTTCATTTTCCTCTTTTCCGGAAAAGTGAGCTTTAATCAGTTTGTTGGATGCAATCATGAAGAGCATTCTACTCCAGCTTCAGTTTGCCTTCCTCATCTAAAATTTTCTACTTTCAAAGTACCCGATTACCAAAATTGAACTTAATTGCAGAAATTTTTTTTTGTAGTCATAAATCGCACAAAAGATCAATATTCAATCCAAACCTATGCTGGCTTTCTGTATAGCAATCCAGTCAGTCCCATTTCCGTTCCATCCTACATCCCTACAACTTTTCTTAAGTGGCTATCTAATTTCTTTTTGGAATCAGTGATTATCTTTGCTTTTACCACCCTTTGAGTTAGTAAGTTGCAGTCAATGGTCACTTGATGTATTCCCCACATCACATCTCCAAAAATCTCAAACCTGTCTCTCCTGGGTTTTTATAGAACAGCTAATGAAAATAGTTTCCCTCATCTGTGTTCAAACTAGCCTTAATCTTGCACACATTTATGAAATCGTCTCAGTCTCCTTTGCTGCAAAAGGGAGCAACGGCAGGTTTTGTGATCTAACTGCATAGCCAAAAATGCTTCATCCTTGAAACAATTCTTGCAAATCTTCTCAGCACCCTCTCAAAGACCTTCTATAGGATAGCAAGAACAACAGAATGTAACTCCACCTGTGGGCTAACTGAAGTTTTAAACATGCTCATCACAACTTCAGTGCTTTTGTCCTCAATTCATTTTATGAAGCTCAACATTCCAAATGCTTTTCTAACTCTTCCCTCAAAATGTCCTGCAACTTTCGCAAGATCTATGCACATGACACTTCCGGATCCTTATAAATCAGGTGCATGTGTTCAAACTGTCACAGAACTAAATTCTCTCTCCCTATCCCAGCTGCCATTGTGCATCACCTCATGCTACAATTAAAATTCTTTTCTCTATTACCAAGATTAACTGGCCATATATCTTCATCAGGTTTAAGATGAAAATGATCTGCAAAACAGGTTTCTTAGTAAATACAATTGGTTTATCAGTACAAAATTTATTCAATGAAGATGCTGTAATTGGTCAACACAGGCATGTAGATTATTTACATGTGCTCATCCCTCTAAAGAGTCCCAAGACACACACGTACTTCAGGAAAAGAAGAAAAAAATAGACAGGTCTGCAGAAATTGGCTTTCTGAATAAGAATAACCCATTGGTCAATGTTTTTTAAGGCAAAAGGATAAAGCATAGAATGTTCTCAAATCTATCCCTCTGATGTTCTCCATGTGTGGTCAAATAACTTATCATGCATGGTCATCTCTGGAGTGTCTGCAGACACAGCTAGTACAATAGAGAAAATTTTTTCCAATCACACTTTCAGACCACATAGGTTTCAACCTTGAACTCAAGAGGCTTCCATTACAGGAATAGGAAAGATTACCTGCACAGCCTTATTGTCCCTAACTAATTCCAGATGCCAAAGCACTTCCATCCGATCATTTTTCAAACAGCCCCAGCAAGTGCCTAGTGAAGCAAGCACTTATTACCAGGCAAAAAGCCAAAGAACTGTGGACGCTGGTAATTAGAAAAATAAAATTTAAAAATTTCTGGAAAAACTCAGGTCTGGCAGCATATGTGAACAGAGATCAGAGTTAATGTTTCAAGTCTAGTGACCTCCTTCAGACCGGATCTTATTGACTTATTGAGTCAAACAAATTACCAGTCATTTGATTTCTAGGAAAACCATGCAAGATAAATCACTACATATTTCCACAACACTTGAAAGAAATCAAATTTTTCACAATTCTTCTAAATGCAAGTCCTCCAAGAAATATGAAGTATGACATTTTCATAACAGTAGCCCCAGCACTGATCTTTGTGGAATACCACTGTCCACCATCCTCCAGTCTGAAAGCAATAATTTACCAAGACTCACTGCTTACTGTCCTCAAGGTAATACAGACCTGCCTACTCCATTACACTTAGTGTGAGTAACTAATGTTTAGAGACATTTTGTTAAATGCCTTCTTAAACTGTATTAAATTGCCTTCAACAACCTTCCAATTGCAATTGCTGATTAATCAAGCACATTGTGTTTTACAAATCCAGGCCAACTCAACTAACTCAAAACTCAAGTGCCTGTTTTATTGACAGGTGCATCATCCTTCTAAGTCTTAATATTTCCTCTAGTACTTGTATCCTATTTAAAATACAGAAAGCACAACCTCTGAGGTTTCCAAGTTTGGTCGAACCAACATTTTAGAGATATTTAACATAACTTTGCTGCTTTTCAATTCTATCCCTACAGACATGAGCTCCAGCAGCTAGCTTGCTTTATATTCCAATTGCCCTTATTAAACTACATTAATACTTCTGATTTGTAGCTTTGTAACCTTGATCACTTTGCTCCTCAACTGCACATATATGCTTATTTTCCAAGGAGTAATTCCTACCAAAATGCACCCTCCGACACTCATCTGTACTGAAATTAATTTGTTTTGAGGTGCTGTTTTAAATTGAGTCATCAATATTATTTGTAGCTTCAAATCTGGTATTGTGCATAAATTTTGCAATTGCACTTTCAATTCAGTAATATTCTGTCCACCCTCTATTCATAAAAATAGGAAAAAAATCTTGGTTCCTGACAGCATATTTTGTACAAAGGTTCTGGGTATCTCCTTGTTAAAATACATCTTATTAAATTAAGATAAGTTAAATTGTGCATATGCATGGTTCCTCTGGTGGACAATCACATCCCATCTTTAGCCAATCTACTTAGTGATTAGATTTTCTATTCTTACTTGTCCATGACTTTACATGCTCTAAATAGATCTACCATTGAAGATATTTTAAAAAAAAATCAAAAAATATATCAGATCTACTATATTACCCATATATACACACAGTTATTTCTTCAGGGAATAAATGAGAAAGGTCAAACATGATCCTGTTTATGTACTTTGCAGTACATAATTTTTGTTTCCTTTCTATTACAAGTTCTAGTAAGAAGCCATTATGGTTTCCATCACCAATGATAAGCTTGGTCTATAATTCCTCCAAGATGCTTTTACTTCCTTTAAAATATAGGAATTAAAATTTTAAAAAACCGCAGAATCATCTATTACTTTAAAATGCTGCTGTCATCTCTTCCCTGGTTTTTAGTACTTGTCAATGCACTCTCTGAATTAGAGATTTTCAGATGATCTAATAAGCAAATCTCTACATCTGTAGTTACTGCTACACTGTTTGGAAAAATCCTACCTCCTGTAAAAGCAGATAAAGCATTATCTGATTGAGAAAGCAGATTACGACATGTAAAAACCCTGCTATATAGTATTAACAAAAAAAGACAAAAGTTGATGAAACTGAAAATTGCTTCTTGCTAGTAGTAACAATATAATGATCCTAATCCTCCGAATTCAGCAACACATTATAGGAAAAAAATGACTAGCGTGTGTTCCCAACTTCAATCCTATTGTAGATAGGCATGGTTCGCTTAGCTATAAAATCAAGACTTGTACTACCAAAAATCCTGTCAATTTCAAACTTTATGACCTAAATAAACAACCCATAGAATTAAGATTCTGTTACAGAATAAACATTTTTCCTAAAAGCTTGACACCTTACAAATTTCAGCAGAGCACTCCCTCAAGTGATCACAGCAAAATACGCTATTGGCTTGGCTCCAACTATATTGTACATTTTGAAGTGCTGTTGATACAAAACTTCTTTATGACTGCCCAAAATTTTCAGTATGGCTGCCTGACTAGAATAATTCAGAGTGGGGTGGGGGCGCGGGGAAATGTCCTAGTATAACTAAATTTAAGGTCACATATTGCTTTTGGTTCTTTACCAACCCCTAGTTTCATTAGTATTTTCAAGTTAATATTGTGCACTAGCCATATAGTATAATCTGACAGAATGCACCACTTTCATTCAGTGCTGCTTAAACATTCCTACTATTCTTTCACCTCTAATTTTTATTAGAGAAATACACATTTGCAACGTTCAGCAAAGAAATAGTTTTAAGCCCAAAAAATCCACCTCAGCAATAGGTTAGTGCTTTTTTTTATTACCTGCAGTGGTGTCGTTCATCAATCGCAGACAATTAAGTCCTGCAATCTCAGCAGCAGCAATCACAGACCTTCTCTCTGCATCGGTGAAAAAACTAGGGACCTGTCAACAGATTCAGGAAACTTTTAGTTTTTTTAATTATTTAATTCAGATCCCAGTATTGTACCAACATGCTTCCAACTTGACATGTCATGCTCATAGCAAAGATCAGTGGATATAGACTACAAGTGAAATACAATTAAAGTCAAAAATTGAAATATTTAGCTTTAACAACTTCACAGCATTTTAAAAATTAAAAATATAACCTGTACTAATTCCAGGATTTTCTTATTTACTTTCAATCAGAATCAAAACAGAAAAACCTTTATTGGATTAGATGCAAAACAACTTTCTTAAAAAGAACATATTAAAAAAATGGAGAAAGATCAAGTCCATTCCCCAAAATTTACCAAGAACATGCGATTTAGTGCATTAAAACCCAGGCATTATGCGAAGTTGGATTGTGAACTGCAAATCAAAAATGGATGAATAATTTACACCATACTGCCATTGTTCCTTGCTAGTATAGACCAATATCACCAACTTCCATGAGTGTTTGGAAACTGATAATTTAACTCATTGCAGTTGCCATTTCAGTGCAAGTACCTCATTAACAAAATGATTTCTAGTTGTAATATGCCTTTAACCTCAGAAATCTAAAAAGGGGGCACCTTAAAATGCCCAGTCTTGGTACTCAAATTATTTTGAAAAAGCCTCCTGGAAGAAACAGATCTTACTGCACCTTTATCTTTCCTTTATCCTCTCTTCTTTTAACACATTTTTCCTACTTTTCTAAATTAAATCCCAAGTCACCCCTTTTCCCCCATAAATCCATTGCTCAATTTCTACCTTTGAATAAAATAATTGTACCTGAAGGCAGGCCGCAACACCCCACCGCCCCCATGGCCCATTTACTGTAATGCAGTATTATCAACTCGTACGTACAGCAATAGAGCTGAAGAAAAAAAATTAATCTGTAGAATCCACCATAGGATGCAGCACTCCAGCAAATTCTGGGTCATTGAAGTTTACTATTTTATGAATTTTTATGCTCAAATGAAGTGCTTTCCGTATAGACGAATGCAAAATATTTCAATTTTGGAACCCAAGAATGTCAAGTATATTATTTACACACACCTTTGCACGCAATAGACAGAAAAATGCAATTTATTTAAATTAAACCAAAGGATGACTTTGACTGCAGTTTGAATTATTCCTATCTTCTGCACAATCCATTTAATGCCTGGAAGATCAGTCTGTACCAAACTATAATTGGGTTGAGAGTGTCAGCATTAATTCAGCATGATAGTATAACAGTCAGGAAGATATTTTCACACTGTCTTGGACCAGTTTCCAAAACAGAATGAATAGGCAGTCAGCCACAGAACGACAAAACCTGTTCAATAAGCAATGAGAACTACTGTCAGAAAAATGAGAAGCGTAGCACAGCAGCACTTTGCACAATACTGATTTGCTGAGCATGATTTGGGTCACTCACTTTCACCTCCCAACTTGTTCATTGGATGTGGGCATTGCTAGCTAAACCAGCATTTACTGCCCATCTCCAACTGCCCCAGAGGTGTTGACGTGCCCTCTTCAACTGCTGTAGTCCAATAAAAGCTACAAAAGAGCTGATTGCAAAATTGTCCAAAAAGTTGGTTTACTTTGAACAAATGGAGAGTTCTCTAATTTAATTTTAAAAGATATGTTGCTTTGGGATGTGGTAAGGAAGAACTTATTGGCTATCCCCATTTGCCACTTGATAGTAAGCCCTTGAAATGATTTAAACCTAGTGGCTGGTGATAACTCCAGATGTTAGAAATTCAAAGACTATGATCAATATTGAACAATGATGTGCAAAGTGTGTAACATGGATGAAAATAGTATCCTCAGTGTTATTTGCAGATAAAGGGTGCAGAACTGGAAGGTTTGGTTGAAGCACGTTTGCAGAACAACTGCTGCATAACTGCTTCATAGCATATACTGCAGCTTCAGTAAGCCAAACGACAAGCATGGATATTGAACTGAGTGGCAAGATGTCAATCAACTAATGTGCTTTCGACTCAATAGCAGCGAAAGTTGAGTCTAGTGATGAATATCTAAACAATCCTGGTTTGAACGCTGGAAAGCAAGAAGTTTTTTTTGGGGAGTGGGGTCAAGAGGTGAACAACCCAGCACAAAATTAGTCTCTATCCTTATTTCAGAACCAGTTGGTCCACTGAGTATCTGGTTGACAGTAACTCAAAACCACAATGCTTGCTGAAGGCCAAGAGATGGCGTTAAGTCCACTGTTGGAAATTATTATTGCAGAGCACTGTATTGTGAATGTTACCTGCCTCTTTTCAGCGCAAGTATGGATGCTGGTTGTCCAAATCTTGTTGTAGTCTGCATAGGCCACTTCATTATCAGGAGTCGTGAACAGAGCTGAACACTAGAATTATCAGCTAATTGCTCCACTCCTGACCTTATGGAAGAAAGAACATTGTTGAAGCAGCCAAGGATGCAACTCTAAGGGACTCTAGCAGTGATGCCCTGGAGCTGTGATAGCTAAGCTCTGAAGACAACCATATTCTTGTCTAAGTCAATAACCTAGCCACAGACTGCGGCTTTTCTTTTCTTTTTTTGGTCAAATGTTTTCCTGATCTTTGGGGGAGCTACTCTCAACTCTTCCCTGGCAAACAGCTACTGCATCCACATCCAGATGACTAGTTTGGGAGCAAATATGATTCCAGCAAAACCAAGAGCAAGCATCCACTAGGTAATGGATGAGCTCGTCCTAATGACAACATGATTGGTAATTTTTCCATCATTTTGTGGTGATTAGAGGAGGCCATGAGTTCATAGTTGATGAGATCAGATTTGTAACATCTTTTGTTGATAGGACATACCTAGGCAATTTTCTACTTTATCAACGGATGAGCATAGTGAATAACTTGGCTTAGGAATTGCTATTTTTCCCTATAAATTTTCTGTTTATCATCATCAGGTCAAGCAGTGCTGGTGAAGGAGAAAGAATTATGCTTCAGAATTATCCTATCAGAACTGGTTAGTTCATATATTCAGTACCACAGCCAAAAATGGCAGCAGGATTCACGGCGTCTGTGTCTACTGTACATGGCAATTCCTTAATGCCATGCAGAGTGACCCAAATGGGATTGGATATTGGCATTTATAATGGTAGAAATATTAGGAGGTGGTAAAGGGAGATTATTCACTTGGCACTGCTGGCTGAAGAGACATGCAAACACTTCAGCCTCATCTGACAGTCACATCTGTGTCCTGGCAGCAGTTATGTAAAGATGTTCAAGGAACCACCCCTCTATTTTCCTGAGTGGCACGATTATCAGAGATGTGATTTGGTGGCAAGACAAATTACATGCAGGTAGCCTCATTAGAGAAAGTCAGTTGCTGCTCTGGCATGTTTCTGGTAAACCAGGGTCAATGCACTGGTATGATAGCAAAGTGCAGTATATGTGAACCATAAGGTTAAAGTCAGGAATGGGGATAATAAATTAGCATGGATTGAGGATTTGTTAGAACAGAAAACAAAAGGCATAAATGTGTTATTTTCTGGTTGGCAGGCTACTAGTGGCATACTGCAAGGGTCAGTGCTTGAAGCTTCACCATCTGTATCAATAACTTAGAAGAAGGTTATTTATGCAAGCTTAACAAAAATACTGAAATTAGGTGGGAAGCTAAGTTTGAGGATGATGCAAAGGGGATTATAAAATAATTTACAGATTAAACATGTGAGCAAGATGATGGAAGATGAATACAAGTAGAAATGCAAGTGAGACAGTTGGGTAAGAAAAAATAAAAAAAATTCTGACGAGACAGGGAACTGTTGGCATTGGGAGAAATTTGGACGCCTTTGTACAGGAATCAGAATATCATCATGCAGGTATTGCAAACAGTTTGGAATGCAAATAGGATGCAAATTTTTATTACAAGAGATTTGGAGTACAGGAGTAAAGAAGTCTTACTACTTTACGTTAATTTTGATCTCTTTGAAGTGAATCCAAGTTCTTGAAAGGCCTGGACAAGTTAGATGCTGGCAGGATGCTGTCTCAACTGGGTGGAGTTGAATGTAGGGTCACAGTCTGAGCAAATAGTTGGCCTTGTATGCTGAGACAAGGAGAATTTTTTCAAAGGGTTGTGGACATTTGGAATTCTTTACCACAGAAATGTGGCTGCTCAGTGAAGTATGTTAAAGCACGATTTTCAGATATTAAGGAAATCAAGGGATTTGGGGACAGAAAGGGAAAGAAAGAAAAAGGATATTTGAAATAGACTGTCCATAATCATTTAGAATTATGGAACAGGTGAGAGAGGGCCAAATGACCTATGCTGCTCTCACTCCATTCATTCTCATCTGAAGCTACACAATTCTGAGAATCACTGGAGCTTTAGGCATAAACTTGCCATTTGAACTGTTAAGAACAACCTTTTGTTTGCCTTACATGTATGAAGGTCACTAAAAATTTCACATTATGCTGCTTCAGGAGCGGCAAGATCCCATAACATACTACGACCCAGCAGTCAGCTATGTGCCTGAGCCAGTAGGGGTGAACAAGTTGAGCAATTTTAAAAAGGAAAGTTTCTCATGCTAGTACACAAATTTTCACAACCAGCCATGATAAGATTAAACTCAACTTCAGATTGCTATTTAAATACTAATGTGTGCTAATATACTTTTAAAAAGCAGAATCAATTTTGTACTCATTGTACATTCTTGTATTTGCAAATTTACTAATTCTTGAGCATATAAATGGCCCATTTACAGAATAAAATGCGATTTAGACCTTAACATCTTTGGAATAGCATGATTAATTTGTCCTGTAAACCCATTTTATATTCAATAATTTGGTCTGGGATTGCACTTCAAAACTTTGACAGGAAATACAAAAAGCTTGTTAATCAACATACCTTCAAAAGAATGAAGACAATACTTGAGATGTACCCAACATTTTTCCTTAACTATGTACAGTGCACAACAGCAAAGTACAGAATTTCTTGAATTTCATCTTGGAATAAAGTCAAAATGCTCATCATCACAAGCAGTTAGATTAAGGCAAGAGTTCTTTACAAAAAGATGTCCCCGAGGAAGCTACTTCTGAAGAAGAATTATTCACTACCATCCAGCGGGCAAATAATTTCCTGGCAGTTGACTGCTGGTACAATCTTTATAAACTAAATCTAGGATAGTTTTGAGATTTTGCTGGCTTCAATCCAACCTACCGAAATTACACAGTCTGTCACTGGCTTCTTCAGAGCATTTTCTGAAGTCTCTTTGAGTTTAGTCAGTAACATCCCTGTAATTTGTTCAATTGCAAAAGTTCTTTCTTCATTCATATAATGCACCTGTAAGAAAATGAAGTTGCATCACTTAACTTTTCAAATAACTGCAGAGAGCAGAAATATTTTATTGGATTACTTTTTAATTACTATAGCTTTAACAGGAAGATATTGTCAATAATATGTTTGGCTGTCGAGTTAGCTACGGTATGAATTTACAAAGTTTAGTTAAATTGAACATTTAGTGCAGATTTTAAAGTCACTATCTCCATGTGTTCTAAATGAGATTATAACATTCGCTATAGGCCAGATGAACAAGTGAGCAAACATCCTTAACCTTGAGAATTTGTTACAATAAGGGCAGGAAAAAATTCCTACCAACAAATATCTACACCTCAAAAGTTAACTATTTGGAAAGCCCTTGGGACATTCACTAAATGTCAAAAAAGTAGGATAATTCATTTACAGGTAGACAGTGAACACTATAAAACTTTAAACACCAGACATTCAATTTATTCAAACATCCTTAGCTGACAGCAGGATACATGTTCAAGCTAATATCACCTTGTATTTCAAAACACAGCATTTTAATTCAGAATTCCTTCATTCACAAATGGCAAATTGGCAAGGGGGAAGGTGCATCATCCCTAGCATTGCTATTGGATTTGAAAATCAACTAACACCAGCAATACACTTCAGAAATCCAATTTAAATTTCACTTTTAATCTAAGTCATGGATTTCCACTAAAAATACAACTTACTTTGATTCCAACGCTATCACTGGGCATCTTCTGAAGCTCATACAAAAGTTTGCTTTTTTCTGCTTGCACAAATGGATCATCAAAAAGCCTTCCATGCATTCGTTTAAAGCCTTGTATGGTATTCTTTGCATTGGTCACAATCTGAGAGTAAAAACATTCCAATTATTGTCAAACAATGTACTATATAAAACATTTCTGGTTACAGGTTTGCAGAAAAGTATTAAAAAGGATACAGTCACAATACAGCTTAAGGAGATAATCATCAGTGCAAAAAGAGTAATACATGCTATAGCGGACAGGTGGTTCAGTAGGGGAGCACTTTGTTAGTAGCAATTATAATTCCATTAGATTCATCACAGGTATAGAAAAAAAATGAAAATGGATCAGGAGTATAAATTCGAAGAGATGTGATTTATTCAAATT
>NC_063332.1:149756923-149820794 GCF_021869965.1 Rhincodon typus | reverse complement strand
CGGAAGAGGGATTGTTCCACGTAACCTACAAAGAGGCAGGCATAGCTTGGGCCCATGCGGGTACTACTGTGTTCATTTCATCATTAATGACATTAGACAGCTCTCCCGCTTCCTTATCAATTAGTCACCCACATTACCACACCCCAGCCCAAACTGCCTCTTTCATTAACGGAAATATTTGTCCTCTCTGACTGAAAAGTTAAGAAAGTTAACAATCATACAAGAAGATGTGACAGACTAGATGGCGCTGCATGAAATACAGTAAAGACAAGTGTGATGCAGAGTACACTTCTACTCAATCCACGAGCATTGCCAGTTTTGAGGAAATAAAATAGAAAGGATTGTTGGTAAGACCAGAACCGCAGGAGGCTGAGGGGCGAGGTATGACGGAACAGTGTGCATATGCATTAGAAGGGTCAAGAAGGCCCAAAAGGATTCTGTCAGCACAGAACATTGCTCTTTGCAACATTCAACATATACATCACTTATGGTGTGCCTTCTTTGCCCTATCAAAGCTTTGTACATGTTGCTCCCTTAAAGCCCCACACTACTCCCCAGGCAATCCACACTGCTCTCCAACAAACAGACACACACCTCCACCTAATTCCCAACCACAGACATACTCATCAACCCCACTTCACAACAGCTCACACACTTACTTGATCAGGAGCCACCCTTCCCCTCTCCCTTTTCCCTACTCAATTTCTCCTCTTCCAAATCCATAACCCCAATATAACCAACAGTTCCTCTCACCCCCCCCAGGCCTGTCTGACACCCTGGGGGGACACCTTCCACATTTTGCTTGTTAGACTTCATCCCCTGGGCTACTTGAGACTCATGTCTATCGGATGCTGGAAAGTCCTCCCCAGCCTGCTGAACACAGCTGGATCCGCACCAGAGACACCAGCTCCATTGTACTCACCACTACTCTCATACATTATTTTGAGGCGCAGTGGAAGTATAGTGCAGACCAGCCAATCCACCTTTTTCTGCAGGTCATTGTTCCTGGGTATACTAACCATGTCCAGCAGCACAAAGAATTACATGACAAATGGCATTTTGGGAAGATGATGTAGGGGATGCAGGACAGATTGAAAAGTTGTGGGATAATCCCATGAAATACAGGATGGTTGGCCACCTTGTAATGACCTGAAATAGGATAGAGAAGTCTAAGATTTTGGAGTAGATTTATAGCTCGGGTTGTGGGTGTTGAAGTTGGTTGGCTCGCCGAGCTGGTTTGTTGTTCCACAGACGTTTCGTTACCGTGCTTGGTAACATCCTCAGTGCAGCCTCTGATGAAGCGTTGGTGTGTTTTCCCGCCTGGCTTTTAAACTCTGGGGTCCGTTGCGATGGATTGCCTCACTTCCGGGTTTCCTCCGTAGTGGAATGTATATGGGGTCGAGTTCAATGTGTTTATTAAAAGCCTGCTTCGTGGCGTGCCATGCTTCCAGGAATTCTCGTGCTTGTCTCTGCCTAGCCTGTCCCAGGATCTTGGTGTTGTCCCAGCCAAAGTCGTGGTTCTCCTTGTCCACGCGGATTGAGATGAGTGAGTATTGGTCGTGTCTTTTTGTAGCCAGTTGGTGTTCATGTACTCTTGTTGTTAGTTTCCTTCCTGTTTGTCCGATGTAGTGTTTCTCGCAGTCTCTGCAGGGGATCTTGTAGATGACATTGGTCCTGTCCATGGCAGGGAGTGGGTCTTTAGTTCGGGTGGGCACTTGTCGTAGGGTTGATGTGGGTTTGTGTGCCACTCTGATGCCCAGCAGTCGTAGAAGTCTTGTGGTGAATTCTGACGTGTTCCTGATGTAGGGTAGTGTGATGAGTGTGTCAGGACGTGTAGAATCTTTCTGATGCTATTCCTGTAGGCATCTCCTGAGCCAGTTCTTTGGATATCCATTATCCTTGAACACTTGGAAGAGGTATTCCTCCTCCTCTTGGCGTAGTTCCATGTTGGTGCAGTGTGTTGTTGCCCTTTTAAATAGTGTTCGCACGCAGCTTCGTTTGTGTGTGCTGGGATGGTTACTATTGAAGTTCAATACCTGGTCTGTGTGTGTGGCTTTTCGGTGTACTTTCGTTTGCAGTTCCCCATTTGTCTTGCGCTCTGCCATGACGTCCAGGAATGGGAGTTGTTTGTTCTTCTCCTCTCTGGTGAATTTTATTCCGGTTTCACTGGGGTCATGTTCTTGTTCAAGTAGTGTTGTCATTGCTTCCCTTGCTAGTGGTATGACTATTGACGTGAATGAACTTAAGAACGAAACCCGAAGGAAACAACACACCCCGATTCTACGTCCTCCCTAAAGTGCACAAGCCGGAAGTCCCCCTCAGACCCATAGTCTCCCTACCAGGCACTCCATCGCACAGATTAGCCAGAGAACTACAAAGAAGACTCAAGCACTTAGGCAACAAATCACCCCACTCCATCCACTCAGCCCAAGAATTCCTCAACTCCATCAAAGACATAAAGATAGAGGATGAAGATACCATGATATCGTTTGATGTCACCGCCCTATTCACGTCAATAGATATACCACTAGCAAGGGAAACAATGACAACACTGCTTGAACAAGAACACGACACCAGTGAAACCATCTCTAAGGACAACATGCTTAAACTACTGACCGCTGGGCATCAGAGTGGCACACAAACCCACATCAACCCTACGACAAGTGCTCACCCGAACTAAAGACCCACTCCCCGCCATGGACAGGACCAATGTCATCTACAAGATCCCCTGCAGAGACTGCGAGAAACACTACATTGGACAAACAGGAAGGAAACTAACAACAAGAGTACATGAACACCAACTGGCTACAAAAAGACACGACCAATACTCACTCATCTCAATCCATATGGACAAGGAGACCCACGACTTCGACTGGGACAACATCAAGATCCTGGGACAGGCTAGGCAGAGACAAGCACGAGAATTCCTGGAAGCATGGCACTCCACGAAGCAGGCTATTAATAAACACATTGAACTCGACCCTATATACATTCCACTATGGAGGAAACCCGGAAGTGAGGCAATCCATCGCAACGGACCCCAGAGTTTTAAAAACCAGGCGGGAAAACACACTGACGCTTTATCAGAGGCTGCACTGAGGATGTTACCAAGCACGGTAACGAAACGTCTGCGGAACAACAAACCAGCTCGGCGAGCCGACCAACCTCAACAGGATAGAGAAGTGGGGTTGGGGGTGGGGTGCGGTGGTTGGTGGTGGTGGTGTCACAGAACTGTCACAACTTCACTGGGAAGATTGCGCTGATAATCATTTTCCAAAAGTCATCACAAATACATAGTGTATAAAATCTCAATGAGACCACCAGAAAAGACCAATTTGCCTGACTGATTGCTGTTCAGGATAATACAACCTGAGTGTATTTTTTCTAAGCAGAAAAAAACTATTGTAATGCACGTAACTTTAACAAGAGCTGTTCAAATAAAGAATTTCTAATTTATGCAAGTTAAACTATAACCCTTCAAACCCCTAAAACTCACGATTAAGACAAATGGTTTAACACATGTACAATGGCTTGAAAGAATATATAGAGTAAATAAAAGTCCAAAGATCAAAAGTCAGACCATAAGTTGAAAAAATATTTTTCTCACAGTGCTTTTGATTTTTGCAATGATAATATATTGTTCTCTATAGATTGATAGTGGTCATTTGATTCAATGGTTGATCAATTGAACTTGGGTCTTGTATAATTTTTTTTCTTTTAAGCTTTCCCAGGTTGTCTTTTGCCCACATGGAGAGAGAAATGCTTTCTGCCTGCAGACGCTGAATGTTTTCCACTCTGAGGCTCTTGGCACAGTTTTTTTAACAGCTCGATCAGAGGGCTGTTGCCAGGTAGAATTTTTTAACATGAAAGATTCTCAGTGACATTCAGTCTTAAATTGTGTCTTTTATTGCTTCCAAAAAAAAATTGTACTTTATAACTCAACAATACGCAACATTTGATTTCCAAGTGGAAAAAAAAATTCTTGATATTCTAGTTATAGCAGTTCAACTTCCATTTCAATTTATAGTTCTAAAAAATGAAAAACATGTGGTCTGTTATAATACAGAAATTATGAAAGGCACAATGCAGGTTAACAAGCAAAACAAGAAACTGAGGGAGATATCTGGAAGGATATAATTGCAAAACAGACATGGTATGTTTCATTATACAGAACCTTGCTTAGATCACACTTATAACATTGATATGGAGATACTAGTGAAGGTACAAAAAACTCAAATAATATCAAAACTGTGAGGTTATACCTAATAAGTTTGAATACACTTTCCCTGGAAAAGAAAAGACTAAGGGGTGACATATTGAAGTCTTCAAAATTATGGAAGGTTTTGATAGGGTAGATATAAAGAAAATATTTTCAGTGCAGATGAGACCAAAACTAGTGACAATAAATATTAGGTTGACATTAACAAATCCAATGAGAAATTCATAGGTACCATCTTCACCCAGAGAATGGTTAGAATTTAACAGTTGCTGCCACAAGGAGTGGTTGAAGCAAATAAACTAAATGCATATATAGGATTGATAGATAAGCACATGAAGGAGGGTTATGGGGTTATGTTAATTGAAGAAATAGTGGGAGAAACACTGGCCCACACCCATTGGGCTAATGTAGTGGCAGATTGTTGCATTGAAGATCTGTCTTCTTCCTTTGACACCCATATGTACAGAGACCCTGGAATAGCTCTGGGTAAATTACTTGTTCGTCTTGAGTTTTGCGTTTTGACAAAATATCCCGTCTATTTCAGCTGATCTGGAAGTATTTACATTTGGCACATCATGCGTCTTGGAGAGCACTCATATTTGTTTTTTATGTCCTCCCACTTGATTCCCAGTAGCTATCTACAGTAGTGCCAATGATGTTGTGCAAGGGCTTTAATATGGTTTCTATTAAATTTTTCAAGCTTCAGCATCGTAGAGTAGTACGAAGTGAACAACTGCCCAATAGACTTTGAGTTTATATTGGATCTAATATCACAATGTTTGAAAATGTAATTTAGTATGGCCGAACTGCCACATTAGATCTGGTGTCTTCATCAGTGTCAGTTTATTTTGGGGTAAATAGTTTCCAAAAACACTTCGCCATGGATCTCAGTTGAAAATTTTAGATTTTATATATCTGACATAAGTTGGTAGAGAATATTGGTCTTTCTGGTGTGCAAGTCAAGTCCCATGCTCTCATAGGCTTAGTTGAATATATCAACTAATTGTTGTCATTCTTCAGAGTTTTGTAATCTTCTAGTCCTTTGGCACCAGCCACATATCCAAGATAGATTTAAAGATTGGGTCCAGAACTTGTCTTAATAGCAAGGCCACAGCCCATGAATTAAAAATAACCTTCAATTCCTTCAGTAAGTAGGATGTACCTTTTCCAGGCTGGGCAACTTTTCTGCTTTGAGGATTGCAAATCTTTTAAGTAAATCCTCTTTACTTTTATCCTATGCAGAATGTGGAGTTTATTTTTAGTTTGTAGGAACTGTATTACTTAGAAAATATAGAAGTTTTGAGAGAAAAATTCAAATCATTCTGCAACTAGTCCTTACCAGGGTTCAACTTACACATGAACAAACAGTTCTAATCACATTTATGTGCTCTGTTCCTAAATCTCCTTATAGCCTTCTTTGTCATCCGTCTTTCATTTTAATCTTCAATGTTCACATTGGCCCTTCTTCAAATATTAATATTGGAAGTGAATTCTAGAATCCCACAACTCTCTGTATGAAGAAGATTTCCTTATTCTGTATTTGTGAATCTCTTAATTTAGTCTGATATCCACTGTTCTTTGTCCTTGATTCCTGTGAAGAGGTTTAATAAATTTGCAGATCAGTGTCTGAGATATGCTGTGATGTTATTTTGACCTCAGTAGTCATATGATAGAAACTAGATAGATTAGATTAGAATCCCTACAGTGTGGAAACGGGCCCTTTGGCCCAACAAGTCCACACCGACCCTCAGAGCATCCCACCCAGACCCATTCCCCTATAACCCATCTAATCTACAGATCACTGAACACTATGGGCAATTTAGCATGGCCAGTCCACCTAGTCTGCACATCTTTGGAATGTGGGAGGAAACTGGAGCATCCAGAGGAAACCCACGTGGACACAGGGAGAACGTGCAAACTCCACGCAGACAGTCGCACGAGGGTGGAATTGAACCCAGGTACCTGGCGCTGTGGGGCAGCAGTGCTAACCACAGAGCCACTGTGCTGCCCTGAAATTAATAACCAATGTGTTGCTAGGCACAGGTGAGAATCGAACCCATGATTTTTGGTTTTACAAGACCAATGCCTTCCCACTTGGCCACCGGGCCCTAAAAGGAGCGCATCACCCAACATGGGGCCTGAACCCACGACCCTGAGATTAAGAGTCTCACGCTCTACAGACTGAGCTAGCCAGGCTCAGAGTCTGTCAAAAAGTTGGAACAAGAACAGCTCTAGGCAGAGATGCCTGCTACTGAAGCATCATGTACATATTATCATAACTATTGTTTAAAGAAACACTTTGAGGTCTGGCCTTAAGTTATCTGAACAGACAAACCCACACTAAAATATGGTGGGGTACCAGTGGAGACATCAACCTGGAGTAGTTGATTGATTGATTGATTTATTGTCACGTGTACTGAAATACAGTGAAAAGCTTTGTTTACAAGTGATGCAGGCAGATCACAGCAAACAAAGGATCTACAGATCAAAAAGACTTAGAGCCATACAGGATACATTGCAGGTTACATTATTTGAGGCTTGAGTCCATTCAACAGTCTGATAAAGGACGGTAAGAAGCAGTTCCTGAACCTGCTCACATGTGCGTTCAGGCTTTTGTATCTTCTGCTTGATGGAAGAGGTTGTAGGAGATCATTACCAGGGTGCGATGGGTCTTTGATGATGTTGGTCACCTTTCCGCAGCAGCGAGCCATGTAAATAGTCCATGGATGGAAGGTTGGCTTCCGTGATGGTCTGTACTGTGCACACCACCTTCTATAATTTCTTACAGTCCTGGACAGAGCAGTTGCTATAACAGGCTGTTATGCACCTGGGCAGTCTGCTTTCAGTGGTACATCTGCAGATGTTGGTGAGGGACCTTATGGACATGCCAAATTTCCTCAGCCGCATGAGGAAGAAGAGGCATTGTTGTGCCTTCTTTACTGTCGCATTTACGTGGGTAGTCCAGGACACATTGTGGGTTACTGTGACTCTGAGGAACTTGATGCTCTTCAGTCCCTCAACCTCAGTTCCATTGATGTTGATGGGGCGTGTTCTCCTCCTTTCTTTCTGAAGTCAGTGATCAGTTCTTTAGTTTTACTGACGTTAAGAGACAGATTGTTTTCATTGTGCCATGTCACCAAGCCCTCTATCTCCCTTCAGTATTTTGGTGGTGTTTTCTTCAGAAGAATTTGAAGTACCAAAAGGAAAATCTTCTGAATTCTTTAAGTTGAAGATCTACCAGAGGTGAGGAAAGTAAGATTTACACCGAATAGTATGTCTGTGCTAGCTGAGCAGTTTCTGCCATCAAAGGGCTGATACAGCCACAAAGATGGGAATTGTGGAAGATGCACTCTCAAAAATATAGACCAGCCTCAGATCTCTGTTTGAAGCAGCAAAAACTTGAGGTCAGTGTTTTCTTACAGACAGTGACCCCCACTGGAAGATGTCCTTATCAGAAGAGACATTGATGATTCCTCAGTAGATTTTCAGTCTGAATTAGCAGCACTTAATATCTATTTTAGCCCAAAACTATCCTTATTATTGAATGTGCCCAGTTTAGCCACTGGTCCCAAAATCCTGGAAAATTGTTTGATTTCTTTATGAATGATTTATATAAAGATAGGCCAGTTCATGTGGTTATGATACACCAGGGTTATCAATGACGAACTTTCTGCTTTCTTGAGTCTGAAAAAGACATAGTGTTGATTAGGCAAGCCAAGCGAAAAGCGCGAAACTCGAATGTGACTCAGGGAAACTCAAAGGCTGTGTCCAAGTCCATCATCTTGGTTAAATACAAATATGCCTGTTCAGCCTTACAAGAAACCTGACAAACCCAGGGAAAAGGTGGGTAATATATTTTGACGCATTTTGTAGTGTTGGATGGCAATGCAGGTAACAAGATTGCCCAGCAGGGACACAGAGTATTTCCACTGTGGCAGAATTGGTCATTTTCAACAATTTTGTAATTCAAGAGCACCTCTCAAAAAACAAATCAAACCCTAAAAGATGGAGAATCCAACAAATTGATCGAGAAGGAGAAGTGAACGTGGAAATCACACACTTTTTGGTCCAGTAGAAATCATTGGCCCGACAGCAGTAGTTGATAATCTGGATCAGCAATTTCAGTCAAGCACCTGAAGAGTCAAGAATATTGACACTAAATGTTGTCTGAACTAGGGAGGCGATGATTATAGTTCTTGATAACACATTAGAATGGCTTGGGATCATATGCCTCAACCATTAGGGTCCAGGGACATAGGTGCAGAACCCTTCCTGTTAAAGGCCATTTTGTAGCAATGCTTAACTATAGTGATAAAGTTATTAATGACCTTATTTATGTCTTACAGAATCAGAAAATGTCCCTTTTGAGTTTGCAGGCTGTTATGCAACTAGTCTTCACACTGATACAAAACACTCCATGACTATATTTGTGAGGAATTGTCTCAGTTCCCCCAAGGAACATGAACTTCCAATAAGTTTAGATGACAATTTGCCAAGATTTACCCAACTTTTCCAAATAACTGAAGTTTGATACCAAGAAAGTCAGATGATCCCTGTTAGCTTCAGAATACACCTCATCAAAGCTCTGTGCAGCCTGCTGGTAAACCTCATGCAACATCAGCCTTCACTTCATGATTTTCACTCTACTTTAAATATCGCAAACAAAAATCAGAAGTCCACATAGGAAAAAAAAGGAGGAACATTGCACCTCATCCAACCATGCTTTAACAAGGAATGTTGGATAACAGACCAGAAAATCTCTGAGCTCCTTGAATCTGTAATTCAATTATTTCTTTAGTAACTTCTGAACAGTAGACACAGCCGGGGGTGAACTGGACAACTGCCCAGGCCCAACCAGTCTTTCAAGGTTATAAGGTGTGGGATTGGTAAAGGTTGGGAAGAAGCTCACATGAAACATATGCACCAGAATGGATCTTTTGGGTCAAATGTTCAGTTTCAACATGACAGATTATTTGTAATATTAATTAATTACTTAGTATGCCTTTCCAGGTATTTCTAAGTCCTCATACAAGGCAATATCCCATTGAATCTACATTTGAAGGCTTGGTATCCTTCTTGTAGCTTGGAGCCAAACACTATACACAGAAATCAAACCAAAGTCTCATTAAGGTTTTATATAGGCTTATCATTACTTTGACTTCTATATTCCATATCCCTTGAGATAAAACCTAGGATTCTACTATTTTTTTGTTATTAACAAGCTTTTCAGTCTGAGTTGTTGCCTTTCATGTACTGAGAACTTTCAAGTCCCTCTGCTCCTCTACTGCACTGAGATTTTCATTTCTCATAGAATGACTGGTGTTATTTCCTTTATTAAAATGTATCATCTCACATTTATAGACATTGAATTCTTGTTACTGTTCCCTCTAAGCTGTCGATTTTCTTTATCTTCATCTCAACTGTTATGAGAAGGTCATGTATCCCATCCCCTGCATGGATCAACTTCTAAGCCTTGAGTTTAAGTTTTACTGTAAGCTTGAGCACAAAATCTTGTTTGACTTTACAATATTGCTAATAGTTGCCGACACAGCAGTAATAATTACTGTTCGAAAAGTAATCAATAACTTCCCAAGTAATTTCTGTGTTGCTACATGGATCTTCAGCGTGTGTTTTACTGGGCTTTTATATTTTCCACGTGGAGTAGGATGTGAATGCACATCAACCTGGAAGGGGAATTGGAGAATTAGGCTGCAAATATTGACCCTGTGGTGTTACTGGAAGGGCAGATGTCAACCCCATTGTGTTACAGCAATTTAATTCCAGAGAAATTAAACCTTTATGTCGAATCTTTATGTTCAACTAGACTGAATCTCCCCAGTTTCTGTCTTGTGAACTATGGACTCTTCTTCCATTAATACTCACAAAACTGAGATCTTAGACATTCTCAGCTTCTAATAATCTGCAGATTTCTAACCAAACACTCCTGGTGTGAAAGTTGTACAAACTAAACTTTTTGATTGATGTAATTTGTTCCTTTGAATGCTTTGGAAAACTCCTTATTACTTGTTTCTGACCCCAGTCAGGTTTTCTTGAGACTGTTTTAAAAATCTTTAATTTCGTGGTTTTCTAACCTACTGTCAATCCTTGATTATTCTAAGCAGAAAGCAAACTATTGGCCTTCAATGTTTGCTTTCTGACATAAATCACCCCAGATAAACTAATTTTTCATTAGCACTTCAGCAAGTCCCTGCTCTCTGACATGTACTGGATTAGGTCATTGTTCTGGAAGAACTGTCTGACACAGATTTTTTTAAAGCCTTCACAAAAGTAACCAATACCCAAATGCCACTATTTTAAAATCTGAAGTCTAAAAATCACACGAACATAAATATATATTACACCCCTCTCTTCAAAGTAGCTAGTTCTTGAGCACAGTACTTGAGAAGGTGGTGGTGAGCTGCCTTCTTGAACTGCTGCAGTTGGATTTGTCACTGAAGATGGGGATGTTTATGGAGTCTCCTCCCATTAGTAGTTCAGTCATCTACCACCATTCACAACTTGATGTTACATAGCTGCAGCTTTTTTGACCTCATTCATTGGAGATGGTATAATTTCGCTCTGTTGTAAGTGTGGTCATTCTGTGGTCATTATTTCACAAGAATCAACTAATCTGGGTCAGATACATCCTAAATTTCTAAGGGAAACTGGAATGGAGATGGCATAAGCTCTGATGACAACAATTGAGCTTCCTTGAATATTGAACACAAGAAGTAGGAACTGGAGTAGACCTTTGAACCTGCTCCACATTCAACAAGATCTTGGGATGACAGGACTTACATGAAGAGAGCGCGGATCAGTTAGGACTAACAAGTTTAGAAGAATGAGGGGGTATTTCATAGAAACCTATAACATTTTAACAGGAACAGAATGGGTAAATGTAGGAAGGATGTTCCTGATGTCTGGGGAGTCCAAGACAACAAGGCTATGTCGTAGGCCATTTAGACTGAGAAGAGGAGAAATTTCTTCACCCAGAGAATGGTGAGCCTGTGGAATTCTCTGCCAGAAAGCAGTTAAGGTCAAAACATTGAATATTTTCAAGAATTTATATATAGTTCTTTAGGGTTTAAGGGATCAAAGGGTTTGGGGAAAATGAGGCAACAGGCTCCTGAGTTGGATGATCAGCCATAATAATATTGAATGGCAGAGTAGGCTAAAAGGGCTAAATGGCCTACTTTTGCTCCAATGTTCTAAGTTTCTTATCTGCTACTTCATTTGCACAGATCCCATATTCCTTTCTCCATTTAGTACCAAAACATCTATCAGTCTACCTCAAATATAGGCATCATAAAAGGATGCTGTAAGGTTTTTAATAGCTTTCTTTCAAAGACTTCAGTGCATACGTCTTTGGGCTCTTTCATCACATACTTTGGTTTTGTTTACATTGCCTCTTCTCATTCATTTTAGCAAAAGTAGCCATATCCATCTTCCCTGTGTTAAATTTCATTAGCTATGAATATGCCTATTTCACTAATCTGTCACGTCATTTTAAAATTTGTTAAAATGCCCCTTACTGTTTACCACATTTCTGGGCTTTGTGTCGTAAACATACCTTGAAGTTATGCCCTTTACATCTAAGTGCAGATCATTAATAGTTATCAAAAAGAGCAGTGGTTCCAACACTAACCCCCTCGGAAAACCATTGCACATGCTCTTTTATTTTTAGAAGCAACTCTTCACCACTTCTCTGCTTTCTGCCTCAGCTAATTTCATATTCACACAGCGCTTTAATTCCAAAGGCTTTAATATTGCTAACAAATCTATTTTGTGGTTCAATAAGTCCTCATGTAAAGTTGCAGTGTTCCTGAAAATTGCTATTTTAAATGAAGCAACTTTAAATGATGATTGGTTCTCACAGGAATCAATGTTAAAGTCAGAGTTAGGGTCCTTTTGACATTTCTTGCTCAGAAAAAAAAACAATGTACAAGTTGAAATACATATCATACATGTACATCACTGTGCATTCGTAGTTCGCAATAATGTACAAAATAAAAATCACTATATGTGAAAAAAAATTGTATAATTAAACTCAGTCACATAATACCCACTAGTCTTTCTTATAGCTCCTTGGGTTCAAGAATGACTTGTTTCCACTCTGGCTCAATGGGTTCTGAGATAGAAGATAACACTAATGCACAATCTCTAGACTCTGCCATATGGAAGATTTGCTTAGAGGTCTTTTCACCCTCTACCCTGTTGACTTAGCTTCTGCATGTTCCTGACAAAGTCTCTTTATGATCGGTGCCTTCCCAATGAACTTTTTTCCATTTTATCAGGTACCATGAGTTGATTAAAATGTTTGCCATCCTTAGTGATGCTTTGAGGACATCCCTAAAATATTTCAGTGAAATTGGCTTTGAGTGAGTTAGCTCCTCGACACTGGAAATACTGGTTTGGGGGAAGACCTTGCTGCCGCACTGTCACACTTAGGACACAATTTACGCTACACATTGTTCAGACACAACAACATGACTTCATCTCATGAAAAAGCAAAATTGGAATTGTTGGTTGGTTCACCGAGCTGACTGATTTTCGTGCAGACTTTTCATCCCCTTTCTAGGTGACATCTTCAGTGCTGTCTAGCCTCCGTTGAAGCATTGTTGTTCTGTTCCGTTCTGAATTTATATGGTCCGGTCTGTTATGGTGGGTAGTTCTGTTTCTGGTTTTGCTCCATAATGGTATGTAGATGGGGTCTTATTTCAACATGTTTGTTTATGGTACTAGTGGTTAAAAATCAGGCTTCCAGGAATTCTCATGCTTGTCTATGTCTTGCTTGTCCTACTGCTGTTACGTTGTCCCAGTCAAACTGATGTCCTTCTTTTTCGGAGTGAATAGAAATGAGGGAGAGTTGGTCGTGCCGTTTTGCTGAAGTTGGTGTTCATGTATCCTGGTGGCGAGTTTCCTGCCCGTTTATCCTATGTATTGCTTCTCGCAGTTGCTGCATGATATTTTGTCCTGCTCATTGTGGGTATGGGGTCTTTCATCTTTGAGAGTAGCTGGCAAAGTGTGGCTGTTGGTTTGTGTGCTATCATTATTCCAAGAGTCATAGGAATCTTGTATTCAGTTCCAATATGTTTCTAATATAGGGTAGGGTGGCCAGTGTGTTAGGGCGTTCAGTGTCTTCTTGGTGTTGTTTATTTGCCAGGCTTCGGTGGATGAAGCTGGTAGGATACCCATTGTTTGTAAAGACCTTGTATAGATGTTCCTCTTCATTTTTGCGTAGTTCCGGGGTGTTGCAGTGTGTTATTGCTCGTTTAAACAGAGTCTTGACACAGCTCTGTTTGTGGACGCTGGTGAAGTTACTGTTGTAATTCAGGATTTGGTCTGTGTGTCTAGATTTTCTGAATTCACTGGTAAGGAATTCACCGTTGTTCGTTCGTTCCATCATTACATCTAGACACAGGAGTTGATTGTTGTTCTCCTCTTCCCTCGTGAACTTGATCCCGGTGAGTAAGCTGTAAATACGGTGGTGTGTTTCTTCTGACTTTACTCGTTTAATGATCACAAAAGTATCGTCCACGTACCTGACCCATAGTTTAAGCTGGATCTGGGGAAGGGCTGTGCTTTCAAGTCTTTGCATAACTGCTTACACTGTAAGACCCGAGATGGGTACTAGACCTAGGCCTTAGTCTTCAACGGCTAGGTATATGAACAAATTAATGGGACATCCATGGGTTCACCCCTCTTGGGTCTTATAGAACTGTGAAAATGTGAGGAGGATGATACGTCAGTTTGTGAATGACACAATGATTGGCTGGGTGGTTGACAGTGAGGAAGAAAGTCTTAGATTACAGGAGAAAATGGATGGATTGGTCCGATGGCATATCAGTGATGGAATTTAACTGTGATGAGTGTGAGGTGATGCACTTCAGAAGTAGTAACAAGATGAGGGAGTACTCAATAATTGGCAGGACACTAGGAAGCTCAGAGGAATAGAGAGTTCTTGGGTTGTTTATCTACAGATCCCTGAATGTGGTAGGACAGGTTAAAGGGATAGTTAAGAAGGCATATGGACACCTGCCTTTATCTGTTGTAGCATAGATTATAAGAGCAGGGAGGTTATGTTGGAATAGACAAAACTTTGGTTTTGGCCACAGTTGGAGCTGTGTGCACTTCTCACCGTGCTATAGGAAGGATGATTATTATGGAGGGCGTGCAGAGGAGATTTGTCGAATTTTGCCTGGGATGGACCATTTTGGTTATGATGAGAGGCTGAATAAGCTTGGAGGTTGTTTTCTTTAGAGAAGAGAAGGCTGAAATGGGATCTGCTTGATATGTATGAGATCAGGTCATGTATATGAGTGCCATGGACAGGGTGGATAGAAAACAGCTGTTCCCCTTAGTTGAAGGGCAGTAACAAAGGGACATAGTTTTATGGTGAAAAGCAGGAGATTTAGAGGGGATTTGAGGAAAGCTTTCTTCACCCAGAGGGTAGTGGGAATTTGGACTGCACTACCATTAAAAAGTACTTGGATGACCACTTGGATAGTCATACATGAAAGGCTATGGGCCAAGTATTGGAAAATGGGACTAGATTTAAAGTCATTTTTGTCAATGCAAACTGAAAGGGCCAAAAGGCTTCTTCTGTACTGTATAATTTACTATGGATGCTTTTGGGTGTCAGCAAGTGCCGCCTACTTGGTCAAGTGCTGCCTTTATGTTAAAGTCAGTCACTTTTACCTCAGTTTTGGAGCTTAGCTCTTTTCCCCTTTTACAGACTGTAAAGCTGTAATGAGTTCAGGAGATGCATGGCTTTGCTGGAGCCTAAACAGAGTGCCAGGAAGCCGAATGCTGCTGAGAAACTGCTACTTGCTGGCACTGTCACTAATGATGAAGAGTAGACTGATGGGATGATAACAGGCTGGGTTGGAACTGTCCTGCTTTTTGTGGACTGACATACCTGGACAATTTTCTACATTGTTGGATATATGTTAGTGTTGTAGATATAGTGGAACACCTGGAGAGGTCCATGACTAATTCAAGATCACAAGTCTTAAGGACTACAGCCAGAATGTTATCAGGGCCGAGAGCCTTTGTAGCATCCTGTGCCTTTAGCTGTTTGTTCATATCACATGAAGTGAGTTGAGCAATGGTTATACCTACCAATATGATCACGTACAGATGCATCTAGAATTGGTGCATCGGTGAAGATGAGGTCAAGTAAGATTATCGGCACCTGCTGCAGACCCAGTCTTGCAGTGAAATCCTTTACAACTTGGCCAGCTCAGTCAAAAGCAGTGCTACCAAGCCACTTTTGATGATGGTTATTAAACTCATTCAGACTACATTCTGTACCCTTACCACCCTTAGTGCTTCTTCCATTTAGTGTTCAACTTAGAAGATTACTAATTCATCAGCTGAACTGGGATGGGAACAGGAGGTGGTAGTCAGGAGGAGGCTTCCTCAATATGCACTGAGCATGACATCGAGCAGGCCACCCTTTTTTTATTATTCCATGGGATGTGGGTGATGTTGGCAAATTGTTGCCCAAGCCTAAATGCTCTTGAACTGAATGTCTTGCTAGGCAATTTCAGATGGCAATTAAGAATCAATCATATTCCTGCGGGTCTGGAATCGCATCTAGGCCAGACCACATTACAATGACAGATTTTCTTCCCTAAAGAAAATTCGTGAACCGGATGTGTTTTAGCCATTATTGATAATAGATGATAGTTTCCTAATCTCCACTACTGAAATGGAGCTTTTTAATTATCAATTTATTAATTATATTCTACCAATGCTGAGATAGGATTAGTCTCCAGAACAGACCCTGTCATGACTCCCTGGGTAACGCACATGGAAAACAAGCCTTGCTGGTCCTGGAGTCTTCTAAAATTTTAAAATAAACATTCAAAATCCCATTACTACCTGATTTTCAAATGAAGGTTATAGAGTCAGAGTTATACAGCATAGAAACAGAACCTTTGGTCCAACTCGTCCATGCCAACCAAATATCCTAAATAAATCATTTGGCCTATATCCCTCTAAACCCTTCCTATTCATATACCCATTTTATGCCTTTTAAATGTTGTAATTGTACCAGCCTACAGCACTTCTTCTGGCAGCTCATTCCATACACGCATCAAACTCTACATGAAAAAGGTTGTCCCTTCAGTCCCTTTTAGATCTTCCCCCCCCTCACGTTAAATCTATGCCTTCTAGTTTTGGACACCCCACCTTGGGGAAAAGACTTTGTCTGTGTACCGTATCCATGCCCCTCATGATTTTATAAATCTCTGTAAGATCACACCTCAGCCTCCAATGGTCCAGGGAAAATAGTCCCAGTCAATTCAGCTTCTCCCTATAGCCCAAACCCTCTAACCCTGGCAATATCCTTGTAAATTTTTTCTGAACCCTTTCAAGTTTCACAACATCCTTCCTATAACAGGGAAACTAGAATTGCAAGCAGTATTCCAATAGTGGCCTAACCAATGACCTGTACATGACATACTCAGTGCACTGACCAATGCAAGTGTACCAAACACCTTCTTCATTATCCTATTCACCTGAAACTCCACTTTCAAGGAACTATGAACCTGCACACCAAGGCCTCCTCATTCAGCAACACTCCTCAGGTAATAGAAAGATTGGACCAGATTTATGCATTTAACAAAAAATCACTATTTATTACAGCTAATTAGATTCCAGTAATCAGTAAATAATTAAATTAAGTTAAACTGTACAAATTAAAACTTTAAACCCCTTTAAACTCCCCTTTATATACATGATCAAATGCCATTTATAAATTCACTGACAAAACCACCGTAGTGGGACAGATATCTAACAATGAGTCAAAATGCAGAAGGGAGACAGAGCTTGGTGATGTGGTGCAATAAAAACAATCCATCTCTCAATGTCGGTAAAACTAAAGAACTGATCATTGACTTCAGAAAGAAAGGAGAACACGCCCCCATCTACATCAATGGAACTGAGGTTGAGAGGGTGGAGAACATCAAGTTCCTCGGAGTGACAATAACCACCGACCTGTCCTGGACTTCCCACGTAAATGTGACAGTCAAGAAGGCACAACAACACCTCCTCTTCCTCAGGTTGATCAGGAAATTTGGATGTCCATAAGGTCCCTCACCAACTTCTGCAGATGTACCACTGAAAGCATACTGTCCGGGTGCATAATGGCTTGGTATAGCAACTGCTCTTCCCAGGACCGTAAGAAACTACAGAAGGTGGTATGCACAGTCCAGACCATCACGAAGTCAACCTTCCGTCCATGGACTCTATTTACATGGCTTGCTGCTGTGGAATGGTGGCCAACATCACCAAAGACCCTGGTAATGATCTCCTACAACCTCTTCCATCAGGCAGAAGACACAGAAGCCTGAACACACGCATGAGCAGGTTCAGGAACAGCTCCTTTCTGGCCATTATCGCACTGTTGAATGGACTCTAGCCTCAAATAATGTAACCTGCAATGTGACCTGTGTGCCTCAAAGTCTTTTTGATCTGTACATCCTTTGCTTCCTGTGATCTGCCTGTACCACTCGTAAACAAAGTTTTTCACTGTATCTCGATACACGTGACGATAAAAAAAAAATCAACCAGTGATCAGAATAAAAACATAAGAGATAAAGAGACATTGGAGGGGGGAAAACTGGACATAAACAGTTCCTAGTTCTTGTTCAGAAGATCTGTTGGGTTGGTTCTTGCTGATCTGAAGGTTTTTCCTTGCTATTTCTTTTTCCAAATACTTCCACTGGTTTACAAGATGCTCAGTGAGTCTGGTTCACTTATGAAAGCTTTTTGACTTATTCATTTCAAATGCATCTGGTGGGGGAAACTTGAGCTTTTTATTTCCAGGTTTAGTAGTTCACTGCAAAGAACTGAGAACAAGATTTTTTTTTGCTTTTTCAGACCTACTGGTGTCTTTTCTGGTTTGACAGTGCTTCTCTCTGTTTTATTTACACACAAGCTGTTCAACTATCTAACAACCGATTACATCATGCGCCAATAGCGAATAGCAGAGGATGGTTTCAATCCAGCAGCGTCTGGGTTATGGACCCAGCACACTCCCGGGAACCAATTACATAGTTGTTGGCAGAGGACTGCACGGTGGCACAATGGTTAGCACTGCTGCCTCACAGCGCCAGGGACCTGGGTTCGATTCCACCCTCAGGTGACTGTCTGTGTGAAGTTTGCACATTCTCCGTATCTGTGTGTCAGACTGTTGAATGGACTGCGTGTCTGCGTGGGTTTCCTCCCACATTGTAAAGATGTGCAGGCTAGGTGAATTGGCCATGCTAAATAGCAAGTAGTGTTCAGGGATGTACAGGATAGGTGGGTTTATAGGGGGGATGGGTCTGGGTGGGATGCTCTGAGGTTTGATGTGGACTTGTTGGGCCGAAGGGCCTGTTTCCACACTGCAGGGATTCTATAAAAAAAAGGACCTTTGTCATTGATAACTTGTCCCTAGTCCACAAAAAACAACCCCTCAGCTCCAATTCATCTGAACATTGCTGAAACCTACAGCTACACAAATAAGTAAGGTTCATAGAATCATAGAATTGATAGAGTCTGCACCGATCCTCCGAAGACCCAGAGATAGCCCCGACCCAATTCCACAGCCCTGCATTTACCATGGCCAGAAAAACCCCAGAAATTGCTGAAAGACTCAGCAGGTCTGGCAGCATCTATGGAGAGAAATCAGAGTTAATGTTTCGGGTCCAGGAACTCTTCTTCAGAACAGTTCTGAGGAAAGATCGCTGGACCCAAAACGTTAACTCTGATTACTCTCCAGACCTACTGAGTTTTTCTAGCAACTTCTGATTTTGTTTCTGATCTCCAGTATCCACAGTTCTTTGGCTTTTTTCATTTACCATGGCCAATCCACCTAACCTGTATATCTTTGTTCACAATGGCTTTCAAATTTCTTACTTCCAAATAAAGCAGTCCTTGGAAATCCCTGGATTTAAAACAGTTCTTTTTCGTTTCAGTCCACAGTTTTAAAAAGCACACAAACACAAATGACATGGTTTTTACAGCCCCTGGAGTACCAGTCCAGTGACCACAATGCCGTGCCTACTACCTCCCCATAACTTTACATGCAGGATGGCATAACAGCCTAATTAGAAATGCCTATGTATTGCAAATTACTCTGCTAAACTGAACTCTCTGGGTGAGAGGAACAGTGCTCTGTGAGACATTAGGTGTGGAGTTTGGCTTGGAAATGCGTTAATTGGGTAGTGGTTTGGGGGGGTGGGGGTTGAGGCTGGTCACATTTTGACAGTGATCTGCAAACGCTGCAGTTATTCTGAAGGAAGTGATCATGCCATCTTGTGATAGAAAATGAGTACTGCACCTTAATTTTCTCATAAAAATCTTCACTGTGAACGATGTACCATCCCATTCTCCCTACATGTTTGTGTTGCTTTCCTTGCAAGAGGAAATATTTGCTCATTTAATGTTAGCAACAAATGATATTTGCAAACATAAAATCAGGCACCAACTTGCAACTAATAACTTGTTAACTTACATTTAAGGAAGCTCGTGATGGATCAATACTGTAGCTGGAAAGTAGCTCAGTTATATTAACTGAGTAATGTTTCAGTTGAAAATTGAGTTATTTGATTTAAGATAGTAGGTGTTGCAGCTGAGTAGTACCCTATATTTGAGACGGGAAAAAATGAGTCATGATCTTCTTTCTGTAACCCCGGCTTGAAATAACAATGTGTGAGACACGGTTACTGTCTCAGGACTGAAACTACCTCGTGAGACTCAATGTCATGGTTCAAATATGAATAATGGACACTTGAACAAAGCCTGCAAATTGGTCTGTTTAATATCATGGAAAGAAAAATGCTGGAATCTATACTAAAAGAAGTAATACAAGTATATTTCACGTCATCATTTAAATTAAAAATGTCAGCATGGCATTTGAATAATCAGGTCGTATTTCACTGACCTCAGGGAGGCTATGGAAACACCAAACAGGGATAATGCAGTAAATGTCATATGCTTGGATTTTCAAAAGGCCTTTGATAAGGTATCATAAATAGGATTATGACAAAGATGTGTAACAGGCAAACAGTTGAATATGTTAATAAATTGCTAAACCATAAGATAGCTGAGTTAGAGGTAGACATTTAGATTGAAGCAAGATAGAAAACATGTTCCACAACCAACAGTGCCAGGATCATTGCCATTCATTATTTACTTTAATGATTGTCCTTAAGAGCAAGTAACATAGGACCAAATGTTCAGATAATATTCAACTCGAGATTAGCTAACACCAAGGATGTGTTGAATCGAATATATCTCAAGACAACTCCATGAAAGATAGGCACTTAAATGGCAAAAAGAGTTAAATAGTAGTTTAGTAGGAAATATAGAAATATTACCTGCATCTTATAAAATAAAGTCAGAAGTCACATGACACCAAGGTTATAGTCCAACAGGTTTATTTGAAATCACAAGCTTTTGGAGCGCTGCTCCTTCATCAGGTGAAATCACTTTGTGTTAATCTTCTCTGTATTCTAATTTTAGTATGTATGCTTTCAGAGCAAGTGCAATTATAGTTACACAAAACAGCATCAAAAGTCTGTTAAACAGTTAAAAATGCAAGTAAAACTCTGAGAATTATGTTTAGTGAAGTTAACCTTATATAGGCTCAGGACGAGTGACATTTAAGAATATTATGCATAGTTCAGATCTTGCTACCACAAAAAAAACGAGGAACTGCGGAAAAAAAAATCACAAATATGGTACCCTACCAAAACTGACAGATAACATCTATTGAGAAATATTGACCAGGCAGGAATTTCTTTCTTCATTAAGGAATATTAAAGTGAGTTGATGGGAGTTACTAAAATTCTGAATTGGATGGAGATGGTTCTAGAGAGAATGGGCTGAATCTTAACAGAAATCGCTGGATCATTTTTGGCAAGTTTCATGGACAGTTTCTCTTATTGAGGCCTAGTAGATTTTATCAAACAATCTGCCAAAAGTCAGTTCATTAACCATGCACCACACCCCTATGGCACCCTGCTCATTGTATTCACCCACTCGCTATAGGCAGAAGTACTCACCATTGCTGGGACACCCCAGGATCCCTGGTGCTGACACCATATTTAAAAGGCAGTTGTGTACTCTGGAGCAGTCCTGGACATGACAGATGAGTGGAAATTGGTGCTAAACTTGGCAGACACAGAGCTGGAGGTCCTGGTGGATGGTGAGGTGTGAAGGAGAGCTGTTTTCCTCACTTAGGACTGGCAGGAGACCAGAAAAACCAGATCCTGCCAGTTTGGTCCACAGTTGCCAGCTAGGTCACTGCAGTGACCATGGTCTGTGAGACTGTACAGTAATGTCAGGGCCCACTTGCAATGCAGTGTCCTTACCCTTAGACTGGGAGGCCTAGGTTCAAGTCCCATTTGTTCTTGAGGTGTGTAATAATATCTCTGAACAGGTTGATTAGAAAATAGGTTAAATTGAAAAAAAAAATTATTGGTCATACTGGCACAATTGGTCAGCGCATTCGGTTATCAACCATCAGGTTGTTGGGTCAAGGCCAGCCAGGGACGAAGCCACATACAGCAATGTCACAAGAAGATGACCTTCTGCTCTGCCTGGGTAAGTACGGCTATCTTCTCTCTGCTACCATAACTCTACTCTAACTCTCCTATTTCACCAAGTCTCCCACCAAATCTCATGATCTACTACTCCCATTGAATGCACCATCTTGTGTCACTTGCTCTCACCCACTCCAACATTCCCCCGTACCACATTATTAACCCTGCACAGCCTCCACACTGTTTACTTACTCACTTGGGACACTTCACAGCCTTTTGTTCAGCTTCACCAGCACTATTAACTGTGCCAGCCACTTTCATCATTCAATCCCTCATGTCTAGGGGGAAACAGCCCACAACAGGGCAGAGAGCCAGAACGGGTGGTCAGTGCCTGATATTTGGCTCCTCACTCCATACAAGAGGAGTCTGTCATGAGTTGGTAAGAAATGAGATAATTCAGGTGGTGATGCTGAAACATCTATGGTTCCAGCAACCAGAAATCACTGTCCATTACTGTGATATGGTCCCATTACCACCACTGTAAATGTACTCTTTAACATGCCTGAATTTCTACCCTTTTGTTGGCAATATATTTACTCTTTTGTCTCCTGTAGGCAACAGTGGAATCAACACCTTGTTGGCATCCAAGAGGCTGGCATCATATCTCCTCCTCCACCTCTAAGGAAGAAGCCACAGATCCTCAATGGACGCACTGGCAAAGCTGCCCGTTGCAAATTCTACTAACATCTGCTGACATCTCGGGGGGTACTTTAGATTGGAATAAGAAGAACTTGCTAGTGAGCACTTTACTGCCTAGTCTCTGCAGCTGGTCAAGGAAGAAATGCTTCAGGTCACTGGCACTCAGAGGACTGCCAGAGACTGGGCGACTGCTCAGTCCCAGGTAGAAGACCTCATGGTATCAATGACTCAGAAAGTAGCACTGAAATTCAAAAGCAAATACTTCTGCAGCAGCAGGCATCTTTATCAGACTAGGCACTGGGCAAACTGACACACCCTCTGTTTGACTGCACGATGTTGTTGGTGCTAAACTCTGAATACACGGGTAATCTGGTAAGCAAGTCAGGCTGCCTCCATGGTCATGTTGATAGCTGCCATGTAGAGCCAGGTCAACACTCTCAGGACTGCACTGAGACGTAATGGGAGGGAAAGAATGGAGACTACCTGAGGGCACAGTTGACACTTCATTGCAAACACGACCTCAAAGTTCTAAATATCTGCTCATTTTGAGCCAACGTCTACCTAGTTGCGACTGCAATATTGAAGGTGCAAGCCAGCCTCAGCGTTAAACAAGGTTTTATGGTGCAGGCTGTGAAGTGATCTTGCATCAGACAAAAGCTATGCAAACTTGAAAGTACTTGCTTCTTTGAATCTTTCCAGGTTTTAACACATTATTTGTGGGATTATTTGTTGATGCTGCATGATATGGTCAAGTGTGCTTGGGACCAGGATTTGTAGCCACACAATAGGTTAATGCTGAAGGTTCACATACAGTAGTGCTTGGAAGTGTCTTTCACCTGAACCATATTGGCTATACATGTAATGCTGATGCCCTTTGGAGGACCTCAAATTGATTGAAAGCGAAGCCTACTACCTCACAGAATGAAACATTTACCTTGCCCACTCCAGGTGTGGTTGCAACCATTCTCAGCTTCGTTGCACAGTTGGTATTTACATCGTGATGGAAAGAAGCAGCGGTCACACTTCACATAGTGAGTCTCAGGCTCAGCCTCTTATCTTGATGAACCCAATACATACATATTCTCTCTTGATAGCCTTCCCCATCAACCATACTGGCTTCAGACTTCTCAACATTCCTACCCAACCCATCTATCTCAGTCGTCTATTCACTTTATCTCCTTAGCCCGAGGCATATCAAGTCAATATTGCCAGGTATGGTAGCCTAGTGTATCCAAATTGAAGCCAGGGTGTTGCTGACTGTCAGTGATCCACTCAAGCGCATTATTGCTTTCCCTTCCATATTCTCTCTTCACCCTCTTATGCATTGAGTTGCTCCCCTTCACAACTGTTATCCTTTTTGCATCTCAGCATGCTGCCTCCAATTCCCACAATTGAGTTCCCCACCTTACCAGCCATTGAAGTGGTCCTTGATAACCCCCACTTGATGTTTAGTGGATGGACCCCAGGACTGATCGTGGCACACCCCCTTGACCGATGTGGATGGACACCCACTGAATGACGACCTACTGGATATCTGAGTGACTTACTGTGACTCTGTGGACTCTGCAGTTGCACTGGCCCCATAGGACTGACCACTGCCATCTCCGTGGACTGTAGAGATACAGACAATCATGCCCAAGCCTTGGACTGATAACCAAGGCTGCCCTTGATTGACTACATCAGGACCCCCTTGACTGAAAGGTGCCTCCTTTGACTTGACTGAGGACTATTTCCCTTCAATACATCCCAGTATAATACAGCCCAGTAAGGAGGAAAGATTCTGAGGGGGATAGACCACACATGGCTAACCAAGAAAGTTAAGGACAGTATAATGTTGAAAGAAAAAAAACATAAGGAGGCAAAATTCAATGATAACCCTGAATACTGGACAAATTTAGAATCCAGCAAAGGAGGATCTAAAAGATAATAAAGAGAAAGAAAATAAACCGAGGGCAAACTACTGAAGAATATGGAAACTGACAATAACAGCTTCTTTAATTTACAAACCGGAAGACAGATGTTAAAGTCAACATAAGACCCTTAGAAAATGAATCTGGGGAAGTAGTTATGAAGAACAAAGAAACGTCAAAGGAGTTAAACAGATATTTTGCATCAGTTATAACCATGTAAGATACTTTGAACATCCCACTAATACTAAAGAATACCAAGGAGAAATTAAGTACCATCACCATCACTAGAGCAATATTATTATAGATAAACTAATGGGGCTAATGGCAGATAAGTCCCCTGGCCTTGATAGCTTGCAAAATAGGTCCTAAAATAAGTAGATAGATATAGTGGATGCATTGGTTGTAATTTTCCAAAAATTCTTAGATTCTGGATGAATACTGGAAGATTGAAAAACTGCCAATGTGATACCCCAGTTCAATAAGGAAGGGAGGCAAAAAGCCAGTAACTATAGGCCAATTAACCTAACATCTATTATTGGAAAAATGTTGGAATCAATTATTAAGGAAGTAAGAGCATTTGATTTGGAAAATCATAGTTTAATCAAGTAGAGTCTGCATGGCTTCTTGAAAAGGAAATCATGTCTGACTAACTTATTAAAGCTTTTCAAGGAAGTCCCAACCAGAATTGATAGAAGGGAACCAGTAGACGTGTTGTATTTGGACTTCCAGAAAGCATTCAACAAGGTACCTCTCAAAAGGTTATGGAATAAGATAACAGCCCATGGTGTTGAAGTGGTATATTGGCATGGATAGAGAATTGGCTAATGGGCAACAAACAGTGAGTGGGGATAAAGAGTTCTCATTCATGCTGGCAACCTGAATAATGTTCCACTGGGATCCGTGCTGGGACTACACCTGTTTACAATTTACAATTTTGACTTTGAGGAAAGAAGCGACAGTAGTGTAGCCAAATTTGCAGATGATACTTTAAGGTTTTTGCAAAGATTTGTAGCTTGGGTTGTGTAGCTCAGCGAACAAGTCAACAATCTTGCAGATGACACAAAAATAGGTGAAGGGCAGTTTGTGAGAGTGATACTGTTTACAGAGAGATATTGAAAGGTTAAGTAAGTGGTAAAAAGGTTGGAAATGGAATATAATGTGGAAAAATATGAAGTTGTTCATATTGGAAGGGAGAACAAAAGAACATACTATTATTTAAATGTCAAAAAACTACAGAAAGCTGCAACACAGAGAGACTTGGGGATACTTACGTATGAAACACAGAAAGCTAGCACACAGGTGCAGTAGGTAATCAGAAGGCTAATGGAATGTTGGCTTTATTTCAAGGGGGTTGGAGTAGAAGAGTAGGGAAGTCTTACTGTAAGTCCTACTGTATTGTTTTGCAACTGTACAAAGTGCTGGTGAGACTACAACTGGAGTACTGTAAACAGTTTGGGTGTCCTTGTTTAAGGAAAGATATCATTTCATTGGAGGCAGTTCCGAATAAGTTCTCTAGGATGCACCCTGGTGTGAAGGAATTGGGAGCAAGGGCTAAACAGGTTGGGACTCTACTGACTGGAGTTTAGAAGAATGAAAGGTGATTTCATTGAAACATTTAGGATTCTTAAGGGGCCTGATAAGGTAAATGCTAAGAGGATGTCTCCTCTCATGGGAGAGTGTAGGACCAGAGGACACAGTCTCAGAATAAAGGGGCACCAATTTAAGACTGAGATGAGGAGGAATTTCTTCTCTCAGAGGGCCATAGAGAGCTGGGGAACAAGAATCCTTGAGAATATTTAAGGCTGAAAGACAGATTCCTGATCAGTAGGGGAATCACAAGTTACAGGGAAAATACAGGAAAGTGGACTTGAGAAACTGTTGAATCAGCCATAATCCCATTGAATTTCACAGCAGAGTCAAGGGCTGAAAGGTCTACTCCTGTTTCTCTTCTGTTTGAGACACATCCACTTGGTTGATGAACTTGCAGTGTGTTTGCTGGCGCAAGGTGCAGGTGTGAGATTCATGTATCATGGTCACATAAGTAACATGCCCACGAATCTGACTGATGACTGCAATCCTAAATCAACAATTTATCACAAAACTATTCATCAGAATTTTATTTTCTGAAGTTATTCCTGGGTGTAATATTGGCAGCGTCTCTAGTTTCCAGTTTCTGAACTAAATGAAAACTTCTAAATTTTAATTGTTTTCTGATGTTGGTGGACAAATTCCTTTTAAAACACTGATGCTGCATTTTGCAGGGAACTATATAGTATCTCTACAGCGTAGATGGAGGCCATTCAGCCCATTGAGTCTACACTGACCCTCTGAAGAGCATTTCACCCTATTCCTGTAATCCCACATTTATCTTAATTAACCAACCTAGCCTGCACAGCCTGAACATTTATGGGTCAACTGCACACTTTGGACTGTGGGAGGAAACCAGAGCATCCAAAAGAAACTATGCAGACACGGAGAGAATGTGTAAACTCCACACAGACAGTCACTCAAGGCTGGAATTGAACCTGGGTCCCTGGTGCTGTGAGGCAGCAGTGTTAACCACTATGCGACCATGCCGCCAATAGAAAAATGTCAATACTATCTGTAGAAAATAATTACTTATAACCCTGTCTGTAAATTCAGAGACATGGGGTTGGATATTGCATACTTTGCCGTGAGGGAGAAGGGATAGTACGTAAAATAGGTCAGGGGTCTAGCCCAGCAACTTCACATCCATCCCTGAGTTTACTCCCATTACATGGAGGTCAGGTGGATGCCAAAATTGGCAGTCTGCCCACCATATGTAATTTTAAAAATGCATTTAAAAAGTTATTAAAATTTTAGAAAGGGGGTACTATCTTTTGAGAGTACCCAATTCCCAACAGGGCACATCCCAGAAGAGAATGTAACAAAAATGGATCATATATTCAAATTACTTGCAGTTATATTGAACTTTTATGTGTATGTGTTATTTCAAAAGAAAGACATACAAGCTGAAAGGTGGCTGAGGATGTAAATTTTGAAATTCCTGTGTGGAGTCCAAATAGGAATCATGGAATGCTGTACCTGAACAGTTTCAAAGAAATGTCAATAGCAACACCTTAAAGCGGGAGATACCATTCTAAAAACTGAACTGTGATCTCCTTTGGGTTGTGTGCTAGAATGGAGATGGAATATGAGTTGAGAGAAAAGCAGCTCTTAACAAACACATATTGAGTTTTACCCTTCCACAATAAAGGGTTTTAAAACCAACTGCGATCCCTAATCTCTCTGTGCTAGTGAACCGGCATGCTACTGAGCTAGTTTGCTAGCCTACAGTTCAATATACACTGCGTCAAAGTGTGCTGTGAAAATAACATCCACTGCACACATTTGTGAGCAGTTAAAAAGAAATGGAGTCTTATTGCCAAAAACAAATTGTCAGCAATGTTACTTTTGAAACAAGACAAACTCCTTTTAGCTAACTGCAGAACCAAGAGTCTCTAACTACACAACTGCTAAAGTCAGTGCTACTGCAATCATCCACTCTAATAGCTGCAATATTTCACAGTCTATTCATCATGGATAAGCAAATGATTAATGCATATATTCTATTTACCAATTTTACTTCACAGACACACCTTTCATTTCTAATCTGTGCATCGTATTTTAGTATCTTCTCATGTTTTAGTAGGTTATAAACTTTTTTTAAAAACTCAATGCAGGTTAACTTGGTCCTTTTAAAACATATAAATATTTGGGATGGGAAGATGTTTCCAGGAAGGAAGGGATTGTTTATAATCAAATTTGTCACAACCAACTGAGGGAGGGGTTCAGTTTTAAAAAAAGTGGAGCCAATTCATCCCTTCTCATCCAGGAGCATAATCATTTCAGGTATGCCATCTGGAATAATGAATTGGAAGACTCTTGCCGAGGGAGCAGTTGTAATATGTTTTCTCCCACGGGATGTGGGCTTTGTTGGCTGGCTAACATTTATTACCCATCCCTACTTACCCTTGAGAAGGTGGTGGTGAGCCACCTTCTTGAACTGCTGCAGTCTATGTGCTGTAGATGGACCTACAATGTCATTAGGGATGGAATTCCAGGATTTTGACCCAGCAACCATGAAGAATGACGATATATTTCCAAGTCAAGATGGCGAGTGACTTAGATGGGAACTTGTGGCTGGTGGTGTTCCCATTTATCTGCTGTCCTTGTCTTTCTAGACTGAAGTGATTATGGATTTGGAAATGTTGTCCAAAGGTCTTTGGAGGATTTCTGCAGTGTATCTTGTACATAGTACACATTGCTACTGCTGAGCATGGAGGGAATGGATGCTTATGGATGTGATACCAATGAAGCGGGCCGTTTATCCTGGATGGTGTCAAGCTCATTGAGTATTGTTGGAGCTGCTGTAATCTAGGCAGGTAGGAAGTATTCCATCACACTTCTGACTTGTGCCTTGTAGATGGTGAACAGTCTTTGGGAGTCGAGTGGTAAGTTACATAATATTATTCCTGATCTGTTCTTGTAGCCACTTAATTTATATGGCAAATCCAGTTGAGTTTCTGGTCTGGTCAATAATAACCCTCAGGATAGTGGGGGATTCAGTGAACATAATGCCATTGAATGTCAAGGAATGGTGGATATAGTCATTGCCTGGCATTTGTGTGGCATGAATGTTACTTGCCACTTGAAAGCTCAAACCTGGATATTGTCTAGGTCTTGTCGCATTTGAACACGGATGACGCTGAACATGGTGCAATCTTCAGTGAACATCCCCACTTCTGACTTTATAACAGAGTCAACATCATTGATGAAGCAGCCGAAGATGGTTGGGCCTAGGACACTCCTACAGAAATGTCCTGGGGCTGAGATATCTGACCCCCCAAAACTACAACCATCTTCCTATGTGCCAGGTATGACTCTAACCAAATGGAAAAATTGCCCTGATACCCATTGACTCCAATTTTGCTATCCTTGAAGTCAATTGTGGCAAGTTCTGGAGCACAAGTCTTTTCAGAACTATTGCTGAGGACTGTCAGGGCCAATTGCACATTCTCCTGCACTCTCCAGGGTTGAACTTGGCTTGGTCCTCTGGCTTGATAGTAATGGTAGAGTGGCGGATATAATGAGCCATGAAGTTATAGAAAGGAACTTAGGAATTAGGAGCGGGAGTAGGCAATTCAGTTGTTTGAGCCTGAACCGCCATTTAGCATTATCATGGCTGATCTTAACTGGTCTAAACTTCATTTTCCTGCTTGCTTTATCCCACTTTTCATCAGAAACACATCCATTTCTTTCTTGAATCTGTTGATAGATTCTGCCTCCACTGCACTTTGCCACTAAGTTCCACAGATTCACAACTCTCGGAGAGAAGTAGTTTCTCCTCATCTCACTCTATATGTATGACCCCTTATTCTAGACTGTCCCAAAAGGGGAACATCTCTTCAACATTCACCTTATCATTCCCTGTAGCATTTTATATACCTCAATAAGATTCCACCCCCCCATTTAAACTCCATGTGCCTGGTTTCTGATCCATTCTCCTAACCTAACAATAGCCATCTCTAAACTCTTACGTCCTCATCACAGGCTGCTTTGCCACCTGTTTCTGTATCATCCATGAACTTTGCTGTGTTACACTGTGTCCCTGCTTGCAGACCATTTATATAGATTGTAAATAGTTGAGGTCTGCGATCTTAATTCTGCAGCACCCAACTCAATACAGTTTGCCATTCAGAGAAGGCCATTATTATCCCAACCCTTCGCTTTCTGTCAGCCAGCTATCCTCTATTTATCCAAGCCAAAACTCTACCCCTAACTCCCTGGGATGTAACCGTCTGGATCAGTCTTTTATGCAACACCTTGTCAAATGCCTTCTGGAGGTCTATATATACACTAGACCCTCCAGATTCCCATTAGATACCTTGCTGGTTACGTCCTAAAAGAACTCCTGCACAGTTGTCAAGCACAACTTGCCCTTCATGACTTTAATCACACCAGTTTACTAAATACCTTCTCCCTGGTCACAGTAGTTTCAAGTTTCTCTGTAGTAACTAGTTTTTAGGAATCAATTATTATCTTCTACTGTGAAAACAGAGACAAAATATTGGCTTAGTGTCTCTGGCATTTTGGAGTTTCCAATTTTTACCTAGTCATTTTCATCCTCTAAAGGACCAACATTTACTTTGGTAATTTACTTCCTTTTCATATATTAATAGAAGCTTTTGGTATCAGTGCTTGTGTTTTCTGCTAGGTTCCTTTCCAAAGTCATCTTAGCTCTTTTGATTTTGCTTTTAGTAACCTTTTGCTGGTGATTAAACTTCTCTCAATCCTCCAGACCACTGTTAACTTTTACAGTATGATATGCTATAATTTTTGCTTTTATGTTATCCTTGGCTTCATTGTTAAGCCATGGATGATTTTTCACCTTTCATCTCAGGAATATACTTTAATTGAGAGGTATTAAGCATCTCCCTAGGCCACTGTCCTTCAACTGTCCTGCCCTTTAATATTTTTGCCTAGTCCATTAGGGCCAACTCCTTCCTCAGGCCTGTATAGTACCTTTTCCCAATGCTAAAACTCTAGTACGTGACTCAGTCTTCACTCTTTCAATCCGAATTTGAAACTCTAGCATGTTGTGATCACTCCTTCCAAGAGGATCTTTAACTACAAGACCATTTATCAATCCTTCCTCGTTACATAGTACCAAACCTAAAGTAGCCAATTCTCTGGTTGGCTCCATGTGTATTGCTCCAAGAAACAATCCTTCGTGCCCTATGAAATGTTCCCCGAGGTTACCCTTGCTAAATTGGTTAAGCCAATCAATATGCATTTTAAATTAACCATAATTACCATTGTGCCCTTTACACAAGCCCTCATTATTTCCTGGTTTACACTGCGCCCTATTTCTGGGGCCTGTAAATTACTCCTACCAAGGGTTTCCTTCCCTTACTTTTTATTTCCACCCAGACAGATTCAATATTTTCACCCCAATGCCAGTATCATTTCTTAATACAACCTTGATGTCATCCTTAACCAAAAAAATAACTCTACCTCCTGCTCCTTCTTGTCTATACTTCTGGAATACACAGTACTCTCAGACATTTAACTCCTCATTCTGATCTTCCTGCAACCACCTTTCAGTAGTCTCCACCAGGTCATACCTACTTGTCTCTTTGTGCTGTCAGCTCATCAACTTTATTCCAAATACATGCATTTAGGTACAAGATTTTTAATTATGCCTGCTTGTGCCTTGTGACCATCATCTATCTATTTGCTTCAACCTTGGGTGTGGCCACCTTCCTGTAACTCCTGTTTCATGAGCCTTTCGGCCTCCTGCACGATTGTTTCTATATGCCATCTGCTACTCCAGTCAATCTAAGTGATTTGTTAAGAGTTGCAAATGAAGCCATTTGAGGCTGTTGAACAAGTTGTGCTGGAGTACAATTCTGCTGCTGTTGATGGTCCACAGTGCCTCATGGATGCCCAGTCGAGTTGGTACATCTGTTCAAAGTCTGTCCCATTTAACATGGTGATAAAAGGCACACAACATGATAGACAGGATTCTCAATGTGAAGGTGGGACTTCATCTCATAAGGACTATGTGGTGGTCACTCTTACTGATACGGTCATGGACAGATGCATCTGCAGCCAGCAGATTGGTGAAGATAAGATCAAGTATGTTTTTCCTCTCGTTAGTTCCCTCACCATCTAATACAGACCCAATCTAGCAGTGCCTGATCAGGTTAATCACCAATGCTGCTGCAGAGCCACTGTTGGTGGCAGACTTTAAAATCCCCACCTAGAGTACATTTTGCACCCCTGCTATCTTCGGTGCTTCCTCTAAGTGTTGTCCAACATGGAGGAGTACTGAGTCATCAGTACTTCCAACCTGCATGACATTTAAACCCCAATCCTTCATCTTTTTCTTTATATTATGAGCAAGAGAGCAACTAGAATAAGGTTCCTTAAAGATCAAAGGGCCCGTCTTTGTTTTGAACCTTAGCAGGTGGGAGAGATAGTAAAATGAATATTTCATGTCAGTTTTTGCTGTGGAGAAAGAGACGAAGGCTAGGGGACTCGGGGGAAATAAATATTGATGTTTTGAAAACAGTTCACATTAAAGTAGTAGTAGTACTGGAAGTCTTAGAAATTATAGAGGTGGAAAAATGTCCAGGACCTGATCGAGTCTATCCCAGGACATTGTGCAAAGTTAGGGAGGGAATTCAGGGTCACTTGCAGAAATATTTGTATCATCTATAGCTATGAATGAAGTACTGGATGACTGGGTAATGCTATGAGAAGGGAGGTAAAGAGAAGCATGGGAACTGTAGACCTGTGGTCTGACTTGTGATGGGTTAGGTTGGTGGAGGTGATTGTGAAAGATAGGATTTATATGCATTTGGAGAGGCAAGGAATTATTAGGAATAGTAAGCACAGTTTTGTGTAAGGGAAATCATGTTTCACAAAATTTGTTTTTTTGAGGGAGTAACCAAGACAACAGTAGACATTGTTTACTTGGATATTTAGTAAAGCCTTTTACAAGGTTCTACATGGTAGACTAATTAGTAAACTTAGATCACATGGGATTCAGGGTGAGCTTGCCAATTGGATACAAAATTGGCTTAATGGCAGGAGAACAGAGAGTGATGGTGGAGGGTTGGTTTACAGACTGGAGACCTGTTACCAGCAGTGTTCCACAGGGATCGGTGCTGGGTCCACTTTTGTCATTGATTTAGATGAGATTATAGAAGGTATGGTTACTATGGTTAGTAAAATTGTGGGTAAGACCAAAATTGGTGGTATCGTCGACAATGAAGAAGGTTTTCTAAGATTATTAAGAGATCTCAATCAATTGGGTCAATGGGCTGAGGAGTGGCAGATGGACTTTGAGTAAATGCAAGGTATTGCATTTTGGTAAAACAAATAAGGACAGGACTTATACAATTAAAAGGTAGAGTCTTGAGTAGTGTTGTAGAAAACAGACCTACCGGTTCAGATACATAATTCTTTGAAGTTTGCGTCACATGTAGACAGGGTTGTTAAGAAGGCGTTTAGCATGCTTGCCTTCAATGCTCAGACCTTTGAGTTGGAATGTCGTATTGAGGTTGTACAGGGCATTGGGGAGGCTTCTTCTGGAGTACTGTGTCCAGTTCTGGTCGCCCATTATAGGAACATTATTAAACTGGAGAGACTTCAAGAAAGATTAACCAGGATGTTGCTGGGAATGGAGGGTTTGAGTTAAAAGGAGAGGCTGGATAGGCTGGGATGTTTTTCACTGGAGTATAGGAGGTGGAGAGATAACCTTATAGAGATTTATAAAATCATGAGATAAAGATAAGGTGAATGGCAGGTGTCTTTTCCCTAGGGTGGGGAATGTCAAGACTGGAAGGTATATTTTTAAGGTGGGAGGAGAAAAATTTAAAGACAACATGAGGGACAATTTGTTTTACATGGAAAGTGGTTTGTGTATGCAATGAATTTCCAGAGGAAGTGGTGGATATGGGTGCAGTTACATCATTTAAAAGACATTTGGGCAAGTACAAGAAAATAAGAAATGTTTGGAGGGATATGGCCAAGGGAGGTAGGTGAGATTAGTTTAGTTTGGGATTATGGTAAGCAAGGACTGGTTGAACCAAAAAAAGAGTCAAAACAGCAGAGAAACAGACCCTATGACACTAGGTGGCAATACCCTTCCTTGCATAATGCCAGACTTACTTGGTTAGGGTTCCACAGGCCTGCCTTCACTCCTGGCAGCTTCAGAGAGTGGGGCTTCCTACCACTAAGCAGCAGAATTTACACTCTATTAATTTATCTCAGCAACACGTTATGGCTGCAGGGCTGGTTTATTGTGTCTGTCAGCTCACTGCCAACTTTTCTACTGGGGACCACACCACCCTTGCCCCTTAAAGTGAAGTGATCTCCAACAACTAACATATCTCAAAAATACCAATTTTACATTTATTCGTTCATTCAAAATATTTACTGATGTACTGAACATGGGTTTTAAAATAAGCAGGTGTATGATTCATAAAATTATTAACTGATATTGTTAAGGGACTAGACAACAGTTGATTATTTTCAAAAATTCAATTCTATAAATCAGGAATGTTTAAAAACATTAATTATTTGTGCATTGCCAAAATAAAATGGCAATGTGAAAAAGTTCAATATAAAATACCTTTGTTTAACTGACTGTGATCTTGGGCAATAAATCAGGCCACTGCAAGGTCAATTGTATGGTTCTGTTTGTTCTGGTTCAGACCAAGTGGGCAGCCATGATCAAAGCAGCATTAATCCAGCAAATTGAACAGTGCTGGCCAAGCAGCATCATTCTGCTCCTATGCTGCTGCTTGGCCTGCTGTGTTCATCCAGCCCTGCACCTTGTTGTCTCAGATTCTCCAGCATCTGCAATTCCTACTATCTCTAATTGAACAGTGCTGTTGATTTTATGGGGCTGGGGGTGATTAAAGAGTGGAATTACATTTTTGTGCAAGAAAGCAGTGCCATATTCCCTCAAATTCCAGCATAGTAACTCTTGAAAGAACCTAGGCAATTCATTTTTATTGCAGCCATTAAGAAGATAGCTCCCAAATTCTAAATCACAGAAACAGAAAATGGGTTGTGGCCTCTCTCTTCTCCAACACCATGCCTTGAGTTGGGGTCCAGTGACATCTGCCCCTGCCCTGCTTTTCTTTGTTTTGCCCGGAACGCTTCAAAGTGTCAAAGCCCCAGTCCTGAACATGAATCCAGCAGCAATGCCTCTGGTGCTGAGCTGAGGAATGCCTGAGCCTAACCCTCTCTCTCTGGCACCGTGGAATAACTTGGCTCTAACATCAGCCACCTCAAGACCTTCAACCTGCAATTTTGCAGTTTTCAGTCCCAAATCTATGACCTAGAATAACTTTGTTAATGAAACAGACTAGCGAGTACATAAAATTATGCAACTTTTACAAAGTAATTTAAAAACCACAGAATTTCATTTTCATATAATGCATTATATGCTGATCCATAAAACATAAACATTAATAATCATATATTGTATATTATGCTGCTATCTGGGAATGCATTAATTTATTGCTGTTTTAATGTGTTCCTAGTAGAATGTAGTTTCAGAATGTTGCATTAAGATTTTGAAAGTCCCATCAGCATCCTGATGGCATGCATAATTATTTGAAAATAAATAGATTAAAAAGATAAACGGGCAGAGCAGTAGGAAATATTGAAATCGGTGTTTTAGAGAAGTGTGTTCTGACAGACCGAGTGGCTTCTTTTATGCTAATTTTGTTTTTCCTCTACATTTTATCCTGCAGGTAGTTACCATACAAATAACCCAAAGTAATGTCCCTATTTCACTCTTCCTTATCTTGGAGCGGTTACGCTGAATTCAGTGTTCTCCTTGGTAAAAATCCAGCAATCAGCTAATTAAACACAGATTAAAGATCTCATTTGGGATTTTCTCAATGTATATGGTTCAATTTTGGACCACGCAGTTTTGATTTGGAAGAAACTATTTTGCTGGATTTATGGAATTATGGCCAGAATAACTAATAACAGCTTAAAAGATAACAGAAACAATACTGCTAACTTGTTGCATTCAGCATTAATATTGTTTCTGCGTTCAAACCAAAATGCACTTTGACATTTTTAAAAACAGTTGAATTCATTTAAATTATATGTTATCTGCTCTAGAGATAAAACCATTAGTATTTTACTCTCCAAACCTGTTTCCATTTGTGAGAATTTCATAATACCAGGCTGGGTTTTCTGAGGAGTGGCAACACTAGTCAGATTGCCACTCTGCTCCTACTTTTTTTAAAAAAAAATAAGATAAAGCTCCACATTTCTGGCAGGAGATTCTGTACACAATTCTTGCAGAAAGATAAACTATTCTGAAAATCCAACTGTGTCCTCATAGTGAAGGTAAAACATGACCCCTTTTCTATTAACAGTAACTGCTGTATTCTTTACTGCCACTTTAACAGCACCTGTGAAAGGATAAATATGTAAGGTATGTAAGTATGTTAGGTATAGAAGTATATTTAGGATAAGTCAGGGGCAGTGGTGGGAGTCCAGTGGGGAGGGAGGGATGGTGACAGGTGTTGGGCAGAGATGGTATGTTATATTCCAGGGTGAGAAGGGTTGTCAGGTACCTGAGTGGAAGGGGAATACTGGGTCTCTGCAGGGTGGAGAGTGGTGTTGCATTTAAGGGGGAAGGAGAGTGTGGGGTCAGGATGAGGAGGTAGTAAGGGAAGATGTAGTTTGGGTTTGTGTGTTAAGTTGGGGCATCAGTTTAATAGTTGACAGAGTTTCTAATTGTCTAATTTTTATGGGGTAACTATTACCTTACATGCAGCAGAACCCTCTGAATTCTGATTTAAATGCATGTTAAATAATATACTTTTGGAAGATTCAGGATGAAGAGGAACTGCCCAGCAGAAATCTTTAATTTCCTGTAAAATAAGCTGTGTTAGAGATTCTGCAGGGGCCCAACATGGAACTCACATTTATGCTGCAGAGACGACTATCTAACCTTTGGAAACTCCTGGCCACTTATCTGGTGGTCTAGATATTTAGGCATGTTCTACTGGAACCTGAAGAATCTCCTAAATATAGCAGTCAACGAAGCTAAGAACTGCATACAAGCAGAGAATGTTTTGATAGGCAAGGAAACATCAATTGGGACATACAAGAAAAGAATTAGTCACGTTTCCAGATTCTTTCCAATATACACCGTTTTTTTTTTAAATTAGAAGGGCAGAATGCCTGACCTATGAATTTTCATGACCAGTCAGGATTTTGTAATATAGTCATCTAGAGCAGCAAGTACATATCTCATTAACTCATAACATACAGCACTAGGAACTTTAACTGAATGGTCATATTTAAGGGTCAAGCGCTGAAATACCCCAATAATTAAATCAAAGAGCAAGTAAAAGACTAAATTTTTTTTTTCTAATTATAAAATACATTGCCTGAGGGAAAATCCATTCAAGCAAATGTATAACACTGAATTCACATACTTGAATTCTGAAGAAATTAACTTTAAATTATTTTCTCTTCCAGCAATATTAGCAATTTCTTAATTTCATCATAGAACACAAGCACTAAAGCACCACCAGTGCCACGTAAGATATTTGAAAACGCTCCTCTGAAGAAAGCACCTATTCCTTCATTCTTAAAGATCTTCATAAAACAGTCGATTGTTCCAGTGTACTGTCTCATCGCTTCACCGCTCTGTGGTTTACAACAAAAAAGAATTGAAATTCAAAGCATCTTCTCTAGTATCACAATCTACTTATACATAGTTATCTAGAGGACACATTTCACTGAAATCTTGTACAAATACTTCTAGTAGATGGTGTTGCATACAATGTCAAAAAATTTATATTGAGACTTTCAACATTTGCTACTTAACATTCGAGGGTGAATCATCCTTTGTGTAATCTAACTTAAGTTCCCATGAGATGAATGTGTCAAATGCCATTTTTCTGCTCAGTTAGGTGTAGTTTCTAAACTGCAAATAAGGATTAACCCAAATTTAAGAACATACATACTTCATAATAACATGCCTAAATTCATCCATCAAATGGTCTTTCAATATTTTTAATTGAAGTCTCTTCCAATAGTTCTTCACTTAGAATTGATCATTTTCCTCACAGCTATGAAATGAATTTAAATTATCTACATTTCCAGGCTGGATCAGTATTGCTCATTCAGTTCTAACGGCAAGATATTTTCCTTCTTGATTAGTTAGGGGATCAAGGACAGAAGGCAGGAGAATGGGGTTGAGAGACAAATCTTAACCACATAAGATTCTCTACTTCAAAAAAAACTTAGAAATAGAAGAACAGATTTCAAAAGCTTTGAAAGGTTACATTTATGCTAAATTTTACAAAAAAGATAGATTATGCATTTATGTGATTTAGAAAGCATTCGGAATATCTTAAATTGTGAATGGGAGTAAGAAAAGTGCTTTCTTCAATTAATATGCTGTAATTTCCAAATCATTGGCTAAATTTAGAGGCCAACTAAGTATCTACATTTAATAGTTGGAAAAGATCAAACAGTAACCTTATCTAGGCACAAACTATGTGTTTTCAAAAGGCCTTTCGGAGTTTCTTGGGACTACTTTTTGATTTTTTTGGGAGCTATGCAGACATGTAGTTAAAACATTTTCTGTACTTGTTGACATAAGCAGTATTTGGACTCACGCAGAAGCAGAATTAGAAGAATGTAGCAATACTGTCAATAATTATCAACCCTCTGTTGAAGTTAAAGCCACAACACACAAAGAAAGCATCAATACACTAGAGTCTTAAATTGGCACAAGACAAGACAACAGGAATAAGTTAACAAAAGTTATTTTTACGAGATAACTGATGCACATATTAATGTACCAGAAAAGCCAGAACAATAAGCACATACTCCACAGAGTGGCGAGGTCACAGCTAACGTGTTTCCACGGCATGTGCAAAAAGCTGCAAGATTTTAACTAGATAGCTGCTACTAATGTTTTCTGTAAAAAATGCAGCTGTGCGTGCATGCTGCCGCTCCAAAATTCTGCGCAGTGATCGGACATCGCTGCTACACACAGCTCGTGTGGCTGGTTAAAAAAAATTTAGAGGGACACTGGTTACAACCCTTTTTACTGCATCTCAGATGTCAATCTCAAATTTAAATTTAACAATTGACCTAGGACTGAATGTTATAGCAGCCTAAATGACATGAGCAAAAGAAAGAAATGTAAGAAAATTGAGTGAAAAGTCAGGGAGGTTTATCTCAACATCTGGAACAACTCAATGCCGCTCTTAACTAAGTTCCAGGTGTTGTGACAAGATTCAAGCTAGGTTGTGGCAAGTTGCCTACGAAGGGAGATTATTGTTCATTCAGTTTTAATGGCAAAATATTTTCTTTCTAGATTAGTTAGGGGATCAAGGCTAATGGGGAGAAGACAGGAGAATGGGCAGACACAATAGGCTGAATGGGCTAATTCTGCTCCTATATCTTATGGTCTTTATCACACAGGATTCTCTACTTGTCTTCAAAGAACTTGAATTCTCCGATTTCAATGGATAATTTGAGGATTCCAGATGTGGGGGAATTGCCCAGTGGCATCATTTTTTCTCGTACAATTAGCTACGTCAGGGACTCTGTAGGGTCCCAAGACACAACTCCCGTCTACGCTGCAGAGATGACTATCTAGTCTTTAGAAACTCTTGGCCACTATATTGATGGCCTGCCATATTTAGGGGAGTTCCACTGGAACCGGAAGAATCTCCTAAATATAACACAGTCAGTCAATGAAGCTAAGAACTACATACAAATAGAAACCAAGTAGACTACACCTCCTCTAACTCACCTTCCTGCAAGGCGGTGATCCGGTACTCCCAATTCCTCCGTCTCCACTGCATCTGCTCCCAAGATGAGGCGTTCCACTTCTGAACATCCCAGATGTCCTTGTATTTCAAGGACTGCAACATCCCCCCCTTCAGTGGTCAAAAAGGCTATCAACTACATCTCTTGCGTTTCTTGCACTTCTGCCCTCACCCCCCCCCTCCACAAAAAAAAAAAAAAAAAGACAGAATCCCCCTTGTCCTCACATCACCCCACTAACCTCTGGATTCAACGTATCATTCTCCACCACCTGCAATCTGACCCCACAACCAAGGATATATTTCCCTCCCCACCCTCATCTGCCTTCCATAGGGACCGCTCTCTCTCTACGACTGCCTCGTCCGCTCCACACTCCCCACTAGCCCCACCATCCCCGGCACCTTTCCCTGCAACCGCAGGAAGTGCTACACCTGCCCCTACACCTCCATCCAAGGACCCAAAAAAACCTTTCACAGGCAAATGTTCACCTGCACATCAGCTAATGTGGTCTACTGCATCTGTTGCTCCCGATGTGGCCTCCTCTACATCGGTGAGACCAAGCGGAGGCTCAGAGACCACTTTGTACAGCGCCTGCACTCTGTTTGCGACAAATGACAACACCTTCCAGTCACGAACCACTTCAACACTCCCTCCCACTCCCTGGATGACAAGTCCATCCTGGGCCTCCTCCAGTGTCACAACAATGCCACCCGGAAACTAGAGGAGTAGCACCTCATATTCCGCCTTGGGAGCCTAAAACCCAATGGTCTCAATGTGGACTTTACTAGTTTCAAAATCTCCCACGGCCAACCCCGCCTCCTCAACCAGTCCGTGTTCTCTCATACCTATCACCCTCTCATCCCTGCCTCCTTGACCCAACACAACCTGTCTTCTCTCTCAACTATCCGCTCCTCCCACCTCACTGACCAACCCCCACCACTGCCTACCTGCACTCACCTATCACCATACCACCTACCTTCCCCAGCCCCACCCCTCCTCTATTTATCTCAGATCTCCCTTCCCTATCTCCCATTTCTGAAGGGTCCCGACCCGAAACGTCAGCTTTCCTGCTCCTCTGATGCTGCCTGGCCTGCTGGGTTCCTCCAGCTCCACACTATGTTATATCTTACACAAGTAGAGAATGCTTTGATAGACAAGGGAACAGCAACTGGACATACAATAAAAAAAATTACTAACTTTTCCAGACTCTTTCCAATATACACCATTTTTTAGTTAGAAGGGCAGAATGCCTGACCTATGAGTTCTTGTTAATGACCTTATTAACTGAACATCTTGCCTCATTAATATGAAGCTTTCTATCCTACCATTCACTGCAAGCAAACTAGACACCTAGAATTCTCAACATCGAAGTTAGAGGCACATCTCTGTACAGGATGCATATCTGGGCTATTTGCTTCCTCTTAGTGCTTAAAGAATGACTATCTGGATGTTCACAGCATCCTTGCCTTGCCCAGCCTTTTGGCAACTTGCCCCTCAGCCAGAGATACAAGGCTCATAGTACTGCTGTATTGTCTTGCTATTTAGTATATACAAGAGCAGGAAATTTATCATGGTTTTCAACAGTCCGTATCCAAGTCAAGGGAAATTGCCTTCGGTCAGGGTCCCAGCATAGTAAGTCAAAGAAATCATCTAACTCAGTCCTGGAGCTTGGACACTCATCTGGCAACTCAGGGCTGTTGGTGAGAGGATGGGGATGAGGAGTTGAATGTTCAGCTTCCCACCACAGATTCTGACTCTTTATGCCCTACTGTGGGCCATTATCCTCCTGGAATGAGGTGGGGTTGGGTATTAATGAAAGTCAACAACATAACTGTTACTTTTGGTACCAATGGCGAGATGTCCCAAGCAAGTGAACAGGCAATGCAGAACACATTCAGGGTTCATGGTATCAAGGATTCGTGAGTGACAGTGAGTGATGGAAGATGTTGCATGCAGTAGAGAGAGTGATAAGAGCATGAGCCTTGGTGGGAGCAGAAAGAGAGAAAGAAAGAAAGAAAGAGAGAGAGTGTTATCAAAGAAACAATGGCATTTATGCTGATGTAATGGTGAAAGAGACTGACTTTTTCCTTCATTGCCAGGTGTGGTGGTCTCTGTGAAAATTGACAGCTGTGCACTATCCTGTCCACAAGGACCTCCAGGTCCCTACCCACAAAGTGAGATGGCAATTTCCCTCATCTACCATATGTGGGGTGAATCTCGAACTGTGCAGGGCAGCTCTGGACTAACAGTGTTTGTCCTAGTGGACAATGGCTTTTTAGAGCACTGATGCCAGAGATGCTGGTCCATTTCTGGGATATCCCAGCAGAGGCAAATTGTTCCAGGTATCAGAGTGGTAAAACGGGGCTAGAATTGGACAGGAGGGACACCATAATGTCAGGGGTAGTTAAGTTGAATTTAGTAAGATGCAGTGAGAAAACCCTTGAGGCCTCATGAAGAAAAACCCCTTAAGAAGCTCAACAAAACTGACACTTAGCCAAAAGCATTCACTAGCTTTTCCTCATATAGTAGATACTGAATTTATGCAACCTTAAGCTAGGAGATTCCACATTTATTTGCAAGTAATTAATTACCCCAGTGATTTCAAATTTTCCTGGCTTCTGGTTATCTGCTCCTTTATTGATAGATTTAAAACTGTGGAATTCATTGACAGACAGCAGAGAGAGCAGAATCCTCGCGTATATTTAAGGCAGACAGACTCCTTATCATTAGGGGAATTGATGGTTACGGCAAAAATGTAGTTAAGTGGATGTGAGGAATGTTGGATCAGCCATGATCCCACTGAATGGCAGAGGAGACTCAAGGGGTCAAATGGCCCACTTCTGTTGCTATTTCTTATAGTCTTAACATCTTGTAATGCTTCTCCCCAATACCCTTGATCCTTCCCTCATTATCACTGACCCCACTGTACAATGATTCCTTGTTATACATGGACTCGCTACTCACCAACTCATACTTGCAAGCTCAGCTGCAGACCCAATTTTTATTTTCCTAATTTACAAGGCCTGACAGATCACTATTCCTTTGAGGTTGTTTGGGGATTCCAATTATAGCGCTATCCACATTTTTGTTACACACAGGAGGCCTGCGCCTTTTGACCTACAGATAACAAAGATTTGATGTAATGTACATGGACATTCCTGCTCTCCCTATGGGTCCCTAAATGAATCCCCTCCAGAACCCTCCCATTCTAGAGGCAGGTGCACCCTAATTTTCTACCCCTCCCCCACAATAAGACCACCTAATACTTGCTGTTTGCCAAACAATTACTACCACCTGCCATATCCAGCTCTGCCCTCTTATTGTGACTATACTGTCTACTTTCCAGCATCTTCAATTCTAAGGATCCATCTCTCAACATCACTGACCACTTCACCTTTGGACTGAACTCTTAAGTGATGCACACTGTCTTGTCATACTCTACACTACAAGCATGTGGATACCATGTTTACCTTCCCATCCTTCCCCAGACAGGATGACCTCCTTCTCTAGACATCGTCTCACCCTTCCCTTGACCATGGGCTTCCTTCCTTGGACACCCCTTCTGTGGTGCCTCTTTCCCTTGCCCAGCCTCCAATGCATTCCTTCTCAGGCATCTTCCCTCACTTGCTCAGTCTCTACACAGCTTGGACTACCTGCATCCCATCTCAATCACCCCTGTTAACGTTGCCCCATTCATGGGTCTCTGGCGCCTCCTGGTCTGATTTCCGCCCTAGCGCTATTATAAGTTTCCAGATGGCACTTACACAGTTCTTACATCAGTCCAGGACATCAAGTGCCATTGCTGAGGACCCATCAGATAGACAATCCACAAGGAAATGCTCTGCAAGTTATACAGCAGGTTATGCAGCAGCTATTGGGGCCTTTTCATTTCCCAAACTCAAAAGTCAGAACGGATCTGGATTCAAAGAGCGGCTAAGTCATGGCTCATGTAGACCTGGTGAGGGTGGTAGAAAGTAAAATGCCAGATTTTTACTCTCCAAAAAGTCAGAATTCTACCAAATAGCAGAAATTTTTCATCCCTGATTGAAAGGACTTCATGATGGGTTGAAGGCAGTGTTAGAACTACCTATTCTTGCAACTGAGTTGGTAAAGGCAGGAATGCTGCATGCAAGCTGGCTGCCTTAGCCTTATCATATGTTGGTGAAAACTGAGAAATGGGAATAGCATGGCTCTTGAGCCAGGCCAACTTGTGAAAATCCTGGCTGTGGTTTTTTTTTTTTTAAAAAAAAAAGAAAAAAAAAGTGTCAGATGGCCTTTTATTACCTGAATTTTCTCTTAGAGGCAGTCAATTGTTGTTTTACCCAGTGATTTAATGAAACCAGACTGGGATAGTATTACGAAACCATCACCAAGCCTGACAGGAAAATCCCTAAATTGAGACAATTCTACTTCCATTTTCACAGCTGTCCACTGAACAGTTATGTAAGCTGAAGGAAGTCTCCCAATAATTCGGGGCAAGAATATATTTTTCCTGTTGCTGGCTTCTCTATCCAGTATGTCCTTCCATATGGCTAACTTTTTGCCAGTGAATACAGCACTGGCTAAAGCAGGATCTTTATCAGCACTTAGTCCATATTTGCCTGTAATACAAGTGTACCTTAATATTTTCATTATCATCTCAGTTATGTCTTACAAGTACTACTATTGTCTAAAATGAAAATCTACATGTATAATGCAATACTTGGAAAGAAGTGAATCCATGCTGTGGAATCTTACAGCTTACTGTTCGAGCATCTATGTCCAAAACATTCACACAGTCAACAAATGCAAAAATTTTGGATTCATCTCTATGTTAACTATATTACTGCATTTTAGTTTTTGGTTAAGGATGCCAAGAACAGTAGCTAAATCTGTCCGAGTAATTTGTCTGTGACAGCAGAAAAACAACAAAAGTCTGACTCCAAATTATATTACAATACAGTTGAGTGAACCAAGTCTGTCCAAACACACACGAGTATTTCTAGAAAAACTATATCCTCACCACATTCCAGTTAGAGACGGAAACTGAATGTTACCACCTACTTATTCATTAATTCAAACTAAAAGAAAAGATACAGTCCTAGCATTTTGAAGGAAACTTCCACTCAAAATTTGTACTAGAATAAACTTCAAATTACTCTACAAACCTGCATCATCATTCGTCTTCTTACAGTATCAAAAGGGTAAGACAGTATCCCAGAAAACGAGGTCACACCTTGAGCAATGAGAAATGACACGTAGACTGGAGTATTCTTCTGGTCTGGTAGCACACCCTGTGGAAGGCAGAAAAACACTTTAGCAAGCATTATTAAAAATAACTTTTTTTTTCACTGAGACCAAAATGCTGTTCTGTGAAATCAGAATGAAAATTGGATGGGCTCTAAGAAAAGGGGACGAACCACTCCCCTGGGCTGTCACCAATACAGAAATGACGTAAAATGAGAATAAATGTTAAATAGTGACATCTTGATACAATTTTACTCTAAAACCACTAGGAATAACCACTTTGTTCAGCAGCTTTGTAGCAATAAATGCCAGTCAAGCAAACTTTTGGCTGTACTCACCTCTGTTATGGCTGTAAGCTGAAAGGCATGTACAAATAAGTCTCTTTATCATCTCAAAATTAATTCAAATTTGATCACTGGATTTAGCTGCCTAATAAAATTAATAAGGCTGCACGCAGCTCCTTAATAACCAGTGAAACACAATTAGAATTAGGGATAACAACCACAACATTCAAATACTGGATATTGATAAAGTGCTGCCATGCGTGGCAAAATATCATGATCAAAACGTCTACTGCTGTACCAATACTCCTTTGTTCCTTCCAATGTAGTGGGAAGACGGCACAGACATTCATATTTCCATTTAATCGGAATTTTACATTTTCAAATTTTAATTTAACAACATTGCTGTTCTGAATTTAAAGTGGGCTTCACCAGCAATTCCAAATAAAAAAAATCATATATAGCTTGAAATTAGAACGTGTCTTTCAAACTCAAAAAAGATGAACATTTCAGTTTGGTAAATGCACTTAAAGTCGTGAATGACTACTATTGAAGAAATGTGATCAGTTTATTTAGATATGGGTTAAATTTCAATCGTATTATAAAACCAAATAGGGACCACAGATGTGCAAAGGCAGGCTAGGAACGCAGGAGTTGCACTATCAGCAAGGCAGATGCAGCCGTGTGAAATTTAGACAATACCTGAAAATATTTGGACAACAGAAAAAGCATAATACTGTACATCTGGTGTAATGTTTTGTATAAAGCCTGGTATCTGTAAATGCAGTGATTAGATTTCAGTGGGTCTTGTTGACTACAAAAGATCCTTGACTGGGATTGTTGACCTGAGCTGATCAGGAAAGCCCTGGCTGACCAATATAAACAGGAGATTTAGAATCAGTTCAGGGGACTGACTCCAAGCTGGCTGGCTACAGCCAGTGGTACTGCTGTATTGGTAAAGTGAATGGATGATTTAGTAACAGGATCTGGCCTTTGTGCCACCGCTTTAGTGATGGTTCCTAGACTGAACGTTTGTGTGTGGACCAGGCCTTCATGGATGTACTGTGCCTTGAGTGTGTGGTGCCTTCATGGGTGTACTGGGCTTTCGCATGTGTTGGACCGTGTCTTCATGTCTGGGTATGCTTTTGTGCACATATCATGTCTGTGTGTATCCCCGTTGTGTGCAGAAGGCTGACTGATAGCTCTGGGGACTGTGGTTGTCTGTAAAGTTTTGTATTACTATTTGAACCAAATTGAGTTTCTGTATGATAATTCATATCAACGTTTCTGCTTTTTGAGTTGCCTGATGTACAGTGACCTTGCCATGTGTTGTGTTTGAGACACTCTTCTCATGTGGGCTTGAATCTACTGTTTGAACTGAGATTTTTTTGTCGGATGCTCCTTGTTAATGTGATTTGTTTTTGATGTATGTGAATTTTGAATGAGAATATAAACAAGAGATTTAGAATCTCTTCAGTTCAGGTGACTGACTTTGAGCTGGCTGGCCACTGCCAGTGTACAGTGCACAACTAAATAAATGGTGACTTGGTGACAGGTTACTGGCCTCTGTGCAGTTATTTCACTAGCAACCAGAATTTGTTTTACATTTCAGTGGTAAGAATGGCTCTTCTTGAGTATGCATCAAAATAAACAAAACAAATCATTTAACCTGACTTCCCGAGTCTCTAATCAACAAGTTGTACTAACATCTGGCGTAGTCAGGTTATTTGTGTCACAATCTTGGCATCAGACTACACAGCGCTTTACCGGACAGATGTGGACAGGATCCAAAAGGAGGACTCAAGACAGGATGCACCAGATGGGGAGGCAGGATATTGAGAAGACAGTCAGAATGCTGTGCAGAGAGGTCAGATGACTCAGGAGCTGCTAGCAGAACAGGTAGACCAAAGCCACACGATCAAAAAACAAAGCTCAGGCAAGATAATGGTAATATCTTGAAACAAGACATAGTCGAGAAAGAAAAAGGCAGGCAAAATTTAAATTAAACATGTAGGCTGAAGCCACGCTGGTTGAGAATTAATGTTTAAGACACCTCCCTTTGTTACAGGAGCAGGACTGTCTTGTTGAAATTGTACAACACCTTGGTGAGACCATATCTGGAATATTTTGTGTAGTTTTGATTTCCTTATTTGAGAAAGAATGTTCTGGCTATGAAGTGAATGCAATAACAGTTTACCAGACTATTACTGGGATGGTAGAAGCGACATATTAACAGAGACTGAGTTTTTAGAACTATATTCATTAGAGTTCAGAAGAATGAGCAAAGATCTCTCAGAAATTCACAAAATTCTAACAGGACCAGACAAAGTAAGTTTCATTTGACATTCCTCCCCCCACCCCATCCTTCTCAACTTCAAGTATACAACTAGAGTCCTCAAATGCTCCTTTCCCATTTAGAAAATAATCTAAGACTCTATTCTTCCTACTAAACTGCATAAGCTCACACTTTCCCACCATTGTATTCCAACTGCCACTTCTCTGCCCATTCCCCTACCTGGTACAAGTCTTCTGCAAATGCCTCACCACCTCATCACTACCCATCTCTCCAATTATCTTTGTGTCTTCTACAAACTTAGCATCAATACCCTCAGTTCCTTGTCCAAATTGTTAATATATGATATGAACAGTTGTCCCAACCACCAACACTGTGGAACTCTACCAGTCAGTCATCAGCTGCCATCTTGAAATAGACCCCTTTATCCTCACTCTCTGCTTCTGCCAGTTAGCCAATCCACTACGCAGGCCAGTATCTTGACCCTAACATCATGGGCTCTTATGTTATTCAGCAGCCTCTTGTGAGGCACCTTGTCAAAGGCCTTCTGGAAATCCAAATCAATCATGTCCACTAGCTCTCCTTTGACTATCTTGTTTGTTACCTCAAAAGAATTTAAAAGATTTTTCCCTTGATGAAGCTATGCTAACTCAGCCCTATTTTACCATGCATTTCCAAGTACTCCACAATCTCATCCTTAATAATGGACTCTAAAATTCTACCAAAGACCAAGGTCGGACTAACCAACCTAAAATTTCCTGTCTTCTGCCTCCATCCCTTAAATGGTGTGTTACATTAGCCATTTCTAGTCCTCTAGGACCCTCCCTGACTCCAGCGATTCCCGAAAGCTTACCACCAATGACTCCACAATCTTCTCAGTTATCTCCTTCAGGACCCTGGGACGTAGAACAAAGTTCCAGGTGGCAGTGTCCACGTTGGTACCAACAACATCAGCAAGACTAGACAAAAAGTCCATTTTGGGAATATCAAGAATTAGGAACAAAATTAAAAGAACAGGACCTCAAGGTTATAATCTCTGTAATACTACCTGAGCCACGTGTAAATTAGCATAAAGATGATAAAATTAGGGAAGTAAATACATGGCTAAAGGAATGACAGAAAGAGGGGTTCCATTTTGTGCAGCAGTAGCATCAGTATTGGGATAAGCTCCACCTGAACTGATCTGGGACCAGTGTCCTAGCAGAAGGTGGTCAGAAGTACTTTAAACCAGTAAACAGGGGGAGGGGAAAGTCAACAGAGGAGTTTCAAAATCAAGTAGCATTACACAATGTCAAGATAACTAGGGATGGACAACAAATACTGGTCAGCCAGTGATGCCCATGTCCCATGAGGGAATGAAAAAAAACAAATAGACAGGAATCCTACTTCAGGCACAGCAGATGACGACAAAGCTATGAGAAGATTATTGATGAAACCAGAAGACAGAAATAACAAACAGATGAATAAAACATCAATGTTGATTGATAGTGTATGGGCCAGATAAGAGTTCTATATACGAATGCACAGAGCTTAAGTTATAAACTAAACAAGCTGAAGGCAAAAATTCAAATCTGATATTATGAAATAGTAGCCATTACTGAGACATGGCTGCAGAATGGTCAGGATTGGGAACTAAATATACCAGATCAGGTTTACAGGACAGAGAGGGAAAATGGCAGAGGAAGTGAAGAAGCCTTACTAATTAGAAACAAAATTACTTCAATGGTAACGGAGGATATAATGAAGGGAAAACATTCAGTGGAGATCATATGGATGGAACTGAGGAACAATAAAGAATTTAAAGCTGTATTAGGGTGTTGTGTACAGACTCCTTGGTAGCAGCTCTGAAGTACTAGATTGTATAAATGCAGAAATATAAGTGCAGCAAAACCAGAGTCATATTAAATCGAGGATTTTAACTTTAACATAGATTGGGAGAGGTGGACAAGCACCTAACAGCAATGTATTTTGCATTGTGTCCAGGAAATTGCTTGCTTTGGCAAAACATATTAAAATTGGAACAATACAGAAAAATTAGCTTCCTACAGTAATATGTCCTGGAAGCAAAGGGATTCATGACAGGTAGGTTATGCCTTATTGAATTTTTTGAAGATGTGACTACGGTAGTGGACTGGGGAATGTCTATGGATGTTATTGACAGAGACTTCCATAAGGCATGTAATAAAGTTCCACATAAAAGACTGTCAAAGGTACAACTCCACAGAAAATTACTGACATGGCTGACAAATTGTTTGAGTGGCAGGTGACAGAAACTATGATTAAATCGACAGGCACTGAGGCACTTAATTGGCAGAATGTGATCAGTGGGGTCCCACAAGGATCTGTAGAAAGTCAGATATCCAAATATGCTGAGGACACAAACTTAGGTGGCACTGTAGACAGTGGAGATCACAGCACAAAATCGCAAAGGGATATTGAAAGACTAAGTGAATGGGCAAAATTGTGGCAAAAAAGGTGTTCAGTAAGCAAATCCGAGGTTATCCACTTTGGACTGACAAAAGATAGATCAGAGCACTTTCTAGATGATATGAAATTAAATCCAATGAATGTTCAAAGAGACTGGAGGGTTCAGGTGCATAGATCTGTAAACTGTTACAAACAGGTGCAGAAAATAACCAAGAAAATAATTGAATGCTTGCCTTTATATTGAGGGGACTGGAGTACAAGGATGCAAGTTATGCTGCAGTTATACAAAATCCTGGTTAGATGCCACTGGAGTACTGTGAGCAGATCTAGGAGCACACCTCAGGAAGACTATATTGGCTTTGGAGGAGTACAATTTAGCTTTACAAGAATGATACCTGGACTTCAGGGGTTAAGTTGAGAGGAAATGTTTTCTCTAGAATTTAGAAAGTTGAGAGGTGATCTGATCAAAGTCTTCAAAAAGATATTAACAGGAAAATGCAAAGTCGATAAAAATAAACTACTTCCACGAGTTGGGGATTTTAGAACCGGGGTTGGGGGATGTGGGGGGAAAAGTGCAGCTAGACCGTTCAGGACAGATGTTAGGAAGCAGTTCTACACACAAAAGAAAAAAAGGTGGTAAAAGTTTGGAACTGTCTACCACGAATACCAGTGGATGCTGGATCAGTTGTTAGTTTTAAATCTGAAACAGAGGAATTTTTCTTAAGCAAAGTATTTAAGGGATATGGGCCAAAGGCAAATATTTGGAGTCAGGTCACAGATCAGCCATGATCAACTGAATGGCTCAAGGGGCTGAATGGACTACTGCTGTTCCCATAAACTTAAACAGCAGGCATTAAGTTGTGCAAAAACAGGTGGCTGGTCAGAAAATTGAACAAAATATTAAAAAAATTAGAAGGACCAAAAATTAATATGGAGGGAAAAATTAAGTGTGTGCACACAGCTAGCCTGAAATAGAGAGCGGGCCGGTGAGGCAGCAGCAGATGACGGCCTCGCGATTGGAGCAGCACCTGCAACATTGTGAAAATGGGACTTGGGACTCTAAGATCTGGATTTTTGTTTTTCTTGCTTACCTTTTGGCTCTGTTAAATCTTTTAATTCTGTTTTTTGTAACCAAGTGGGTGCCAGTGAATGGCGGCTTTGTGCACTTTGCTGTACTTATTTATTCCTACACTTAGTACGTGACAAATAAATTTAAAATCTAAAACAGTGGTAAGAATGTCTATTTAGAAAGAATTAACAAAGTGGGTGTTAGTCCCAAAGAAAATGTGACTTGAAAATTAACGGAAAATAAAAAAGGTAAACAAACTGAACAGGTGTTTTGCACCGATCTTACTGTACATTGTACAGCAAAAATCCCAGAAACAGCAATGTAACAGTGAAATGGAAAGCAAGGGACGAACTCAGGAAAATCACACTTGTCACATATTTTATGAAAGGGAAATCACGTTTGATCAATTGGTCAGATTTCTTTGAGGAAGCAACGCATTCTGTGTAAAAAAAAAAATAAAGAAACTGGTCAATGTACTGCACTTAGATTTCCAGAAGATGTTGATAAAATGCCACATTAAGCATTAATGGGGAAAATAAAAGCACATGCTACAGGATGTGACATATCAACATGGACAAAAGACTGGCTGGCAAACAGGAAGCAGAAAGTAAAACATACATATTTTTCAGGTTGGCAACAGGTAACAAGTGGTGTGCCACAGGAATCAGTGCTGGGACATGAACCATTTACAAATTATATAAATGACCGGAGGTATGGTTGCCAAGTCTGCTAATGACAAGGAACTGGCAGAAAAGTTGGATGTGAATAAGACATAAGGCAGCTATAAAAAGATAAAGCTAGGTTAACTCAGCAATCAAAGGTGTGGCAAATGGGAATACAACATAGGAAAGTGAGAAACACTTTGTCTTTCTGCCAAAACAAAGGAGCAGATTATCTCATGGTGAGAGATTGCAGGGGTCTGAGGTGCAGAGGAATCTCAATGTCCTAATGCATGAATCTCAAAAGGTTAGTATGCATGTACAGCAAGTCATTAGAAAAGTTAACAGAATGTTATCACTTAATGTGAGTGGATTGAAGTAACAAATTCAGTTAAACATAGCACTGCAGTACTATGCAAAGAATTAGTCACCTTATTTAAGGAAGGTGTTAATGCATTGGAAGCAATGTAAAGGTTTACAGGCTAATAGCTAAAATAAATGGATTGTCTTATGAAGAAAGGTTGAACAGTCTAGCCTTGAATCTGCTAGAATTTAGAGAAGTAGCAACTTAATTGAATCCTGAGCGATCTTGATAGAGTAGACTCTATGACTGTATGTGGAGAGAAGGTTTCCTCCTCTGGGAGAATCTCAAGTTGGGGTCACTCTTTAAAACAAAGGTTAGGTGATTTTTGTTTTCTCAGAAGGTCATGAGTCTTTCAAGGTGGTGGAAGCAGAGTCTTTGAACATTAAGGCAGAGGATTGAAAGGAAAGCAGAAGTTGGGGGAAATGTAGATGTGAGGCGACAATCGGATCATCCATGATATTAAATGGCAGAGCAGAGTTGAAAGGCTGAGTAGCCTACCCCTGGCTCCTTGTTCATATGTTGGTACATACATTTCATACAATCATACCACATGGAAACAGACCCTTCCACCCAACCATAATCCCAAATTAAATTAGTCCCATGTGCCTGCATTTGGTCCATATCCCTCCAAACATATCCTATTCATGTACTTATCCAAACGTCTTTTAAACGTTGTAACTACACCTGCACCCACCACTTCCTCTGAAAGTTTATTCCATACAGGAATCCGTTAAAAAAAATTACCCCTTATGTCTTTTATAAATCTTTCTCCTCTCATCTTAAAAATATGAAAACCCTCACCCTAGGGAAGAGACATCTGCCATTCACCTTATCTATACCTCTTACGATTTTATAAACCTCTACAAGGTCACCCCCTCAACCTTTTACTCTACAGTGAAGGAAGTCCCAGCCTACTCAGCCTCTAATAACTCTAATAACTTCCATTCCCAGCAACATCCTGAAAATCTTTTCTGAACCCTCTCCAGCTTAATAATATCCTTCTTCTAACAGGGCAACCAGAACTAGACAGTATTCCAGAAGAGGCCTCACCAAACCCCTATACAACGTCAACATAACATCTCAACTCCTGTACTCAAAAGGTCTGAGCAATGAAAGCAAGCGTGCAAAACGCCTTCTTATTTCCATCTTGGAATTGAAGGTATATTGTCAGGCATGTTAGAGCTCTTCACAGCTTAGAGATCTTTATATCCGCTGGAGCCTGGATTAACTTGTCTTCTATAATAAAGGGCATTTCAGCTCACTAAATACAAATCAGAGTTGTTACAGTAATACGGGGAACAATAGGGGGCACAGTAACCAGGCAGTTCTTGCCTCTGCTAGCACTTTCCAAGATCCAACGTTTGGGCTTCATATTTGAAGCTAACCTGGAAAACCCTTCACTCAAAGCGTGCAGCATCACTAGAGCCTGTGAGAGCCTCTACCCAACCCCCAATCTCCAGGAGATGTCCCATATCAGATGGAATTTGGCCTCAAGTCTTGCCAGTGGTTCTGTTTGAGGCCATCCAGGAAAGAAGGGAGGCCCTTATTGTCCAGAGATGAAAGCAAGAAATAACCTCAGTTCACCTTATCTAGCGCCTCTGATCTTTCTATAATAAGAAAATGCATACAGCACTCAATAGTGTAATCAAGGTTCAATGCAAAAGTTTAATGTAACTTTTCCACTTTGAATTCACTACAGCATTTTGGACAAATGCACAACCAATTGTGACTTCTGTTATTTGTATTCCTAGATTCCTCTGCTATTCCATCGTTTATATTTTCTGGGTAATACACAACCTTCTTATCTTTTTAAAATAGATGTAATACTTCGCATTTATTTTCATGAAATTCATTTGATAATTATACATCTATACAAAGTTTATTCATGCCTTCTTGTCATTTGCAGGATCCAAATGCCCAGCCCGTCCCTTCTTGCTCTTGATCTGTTGCCTTGTAGGTTACAGCATTTCAAGTGCTTAGCCAAGTGTTTTTTGAATGCAATGGAGGTTTCTACTTGTCAGATAGCATGTTCCAACTCCACACCCACTCCAAATGAAAAATAACAGGCAAAAGTTAGCAACAGAACTGTTTTCCAAAATAACTGGCGGACACTTCTACACACAAAAAGTCATCACCCTAAACAGACTGGAGAAGTCACAGCTAATGTGTTTCCACCACATATTCCCAAATCTGGAAGATCTTAACTAGGCAGTTAGTAACCCTTTTTTTTAAAACTACAGCTCAAGTCACATTCTTCGATTTAAACAACTGGCACAGTATTTATTATGATAGCATCCACTACATATTACCCATAGCAGCTCTTGCAGCCTTAAACTAGAGATACCATATTCATTTGCAAGGAATTCATTGCGTCAAGAATTTCACATTTTTTTCTGGCACCTAGATAGCTGACTGTTCCACTGTTGGCAGAGTTGAAACTATTTTCTCCTCTTTGCAGCCTCCCTCTTGCTTCCTTCTGCTTTGCAATATCCCTATCTCTCAAACTCCTTGTGGTATTCCTCTCTCAATTCCCTTTTGGCATCAATTTCCTTTCCTGTGCCCTTTGTGGCCCTCTCTTTTCCATAACCTGTCTTTATCCTCATCTTGCCCACCTTTCCAGCCTCCCAATCTTTCACCATCCTCCATGCAGCCTCTGCATCACTGCTATGTACCTTGCAGTCTCCCCATATCCCTCACGTCCGTTGCAGCCTTCCTGTCTTCCATCCCAACCCCTCTTGCCATGTCCAAGTTTCTCCACAACTTCTCCCCCCAGGTGTCTCATCCCCCTATTCCCTTGGAGACTCTTCCTCTCACCAGAAGGGCAGAAAGCCATCTTATCAAACAAGGGATTCCACCACCTGGTCTCAGTAAAATAAATCAAAGGCTCCCAGACCTTAGGCCCGGCCCAAGAATCCAGTCCCCTAGACAGCTGCTTCCACTTCCCAGACTGGCTGAAAAAAAATAGGAGAAAATTACTGCATATGCTGGAATCTATGCTGAAAACAAGAAAATGCTGGAGATCACAGCAGGTCAGGCAGTATCCATGGAGAGAAAGCAAGATAACATTGAGTCTAGCTGACTCTTCAGAGCTCTGATGAAGAATCATCTCGACTCGAAATGTTACCTTGCTTTCTCTCATGGATGCTGTCTGACCTGCTGTGATCTCCAGCATTTTGTGTTTTATGGCTGAAGAGGTGCTGGCTCCCAGTCTCTGGCAGTTGTTTCCCCTCAGTGACCATCTAGTGCTAGCCATTACTTTTCTAACCTCTCACTGTTTCTCCAACCACAGAACTTATCTGAAGAAAGCACACTTTTCTCCTACTTTTGAAGGTGACTATTCTCCAATTGTTCACGTCTGTGAATGAGTTTTCACTTGCATTTTATGGACTTTGGGGATAGATATCCCCACTATCACTGTGAATTTTGACACTGAAGAACGTATTTGGCTCAGATAAATTGGAACCAAAGATTAGCAGGCGAAACTAAACTGAACTGAGTTTTAAGGAAGAGCGTTCAAGTGTGGTCAAGGTACATTCCCACAAGGGTAAACAAATCCAGAGGCACCTGGATAATGAAAGAGATGGCGTTTAATATGAATGAGAGAAAGTATGATTGATGTATTAAAATGAACATTCTACAATTTGTCTTCGCCAAGTAAAGTGAAGTGATGGTGAAACAGGAGGCAGTTCATACACTTAAAGTCTAAAATTGACAAGGAGGACTTACTGGATAGGCTGTCTGTGTTTAAAGTTGATAAGCTACCAGGATGGGATGAAATGCATTTGGGTATACTGTAGGAATTGAAAAGGGAAATCATAGAAACACCGGCCATAATTTTCCCATCTTTCTTAGACTGGAGGGCATTTCTAGAGGACTAAAGAATTGCAAATGTTGCACCCTTGTTGAAAAATAGGTGTAAAAGATAAGCTCAACAACAACAGGTTAATTTAAATTCAGTGGTGGGGAAGCTCTTAAAAATGATATTGTCACTTTGGCAACTAATTAAGGAAAGCCAGTACAGATTTGTTAAGGGCAGATTGTGTTTAACTTACTTACTGGAGTTTTTGATGAAGTAAACAGAGGTGGCTGATGAGGATAATGCTTCGATTTGGTGCACATTGATTTCCAAAATAATTGCAGACTTGTGAACATTAGTGCTTATGCAATAAAAGGGACAGGAACAACAGATACAAAACTGGCTGAGTAAGGAAAACAAATAGTAAAGTTTAATGGTTGGCTTAAATGACTAGAGGAAATTTATAGCAGAGCTCCCCAAGAGTTGGTGTTAGGGTTCTTGCTTTTCCCTGATATATAATAATGATATAAACCTTGATGTAGAAGCATGTTTTCAAAATTTGTGGGTGTTATAAAACTTGGAAGTATAGTGAACCATTAAGCTAACGTAGAACTTTGAAAGTCATAAGACAAGTTGATAGAATGGTAGAAAAATGATAAATAAAGTTCAAGGCACAGAAGTATGAAGTGATCATTTTGGTAGGAAGAACACAGACAATAAGACAAAGGGAATGTTGAAGTAAAGGATCTCAGCGTATACATGCATAAATCATTGAAAGTAGAAGGACAGGATGAGAGCACAGTTGTTAAAGCACATGGCATCCTCGGCTTTATAAATAGAATGGCATAAAATATGAAAGCGGGGAAATTATGTTAATCCTGTACAAAATATGGTTTCGTTTTAACTGTAATATTGTGGCCAATCCTAGACATGACACTTCATGAAGGATATGAAGACAACAGACAGGGTCCAGAAAATGATTCACAAGAAGCACTTCAGTCACATTGAAAAAGAGTGTAAAAGTTAGGATTATTCTACTTGGAGAAGAAGGTTAAGAGGAGATTTGTTAGAAGCTCTCGAAGCCACCTGGGTTCTTGGCAAAGTAGGTAAAGCAAAAGGATCAAGAACCGGAGAGCACAGATTTAAATTGGGAAAAGAAACAATGACACTAGGTTTGCTAATCCTTTAGAAGACCATTACAGAACCCTTCTATGATAATTGCATACACCTCAATTAAATCTCTGCTCAGCCTCCTGTGTGGCAAGGGAAGCAGCTCCAGCCTAGCTAATCTTACTAGCAATTAAAATTTGCCATTTCTGGCAACATCCTCAAAAATCTCCTCTGTATCCTCTCTAAAGTGATCACATCCTTTCAGTAATGTGGTGACTTAAACTGTACACAATATTACAATGTAGCCAACCAGTATTTATACAGTACTAAAATAATCTATACTTGTATATTCTAAGCCTAGGCAATTAAAGAAAAGAATGCCATATGTTTTCTTAACTACCTTACCAATCTGTTCTATTATCAACAATGAATCAGTTGTCATGTAGTCGTTATTCCAAAATTCTTCAATTCTACATTTCTCAGTGCTATGATGTACTGCACAACCTTTGCATTGTTACTCTCCCCAACTGTATTACCATACACACTTGCAGTTTGTATATCAATTACTGCTTTTCTATGCCCCTAAGCAGTTTATTGTTGGTGACAGTGTACAGATTCCTTCCTCACCATCAACCAGTCAATTTTTGTAACATTGGCAAAAGTTTCAAACATGAGAGACGTTAAGCCCAATCCATTAATAAATATCATTAGTAGTATGAGGCCTTGTTTTAAGTGCTACAAAACACCACTGGAAAAGGCCTTTTCAGTCCCAAAAACACTGAATAATTACTCCTTTGCTTCCTGCTACAGAGCATATTTCTGATCTAACCTCCTACATTCCATTGGCTTTTACATCTGACGAGAAATGTCATGTCAAAAATTACAAAAAAGTTGTCAAAAATCTAGTGAAAATTTCTGAAAACTACATTAAAAAGGTGCTACCCTTATTGAATTTCCTGGTAACGTTTTCAGAGAAAAAATATAGAACACATTAATTGTATGCCCCTTTCCTACTCTGTTACTTCCTCAAAGAATTCAACAAAATTGGTCAAGCAAAAAAACTTTTCTTTCTGAAATTCATTTGGACTAGAACAGGAATATATTTACACAGCACTTTTAAAATAATAAAAACACACTTCTCCCATCTCCTGATTAATACCATGCCTCACAGTACTACTAATATTTAATAGTCCATAAATGACTCCAACCAACATTGACAGCCCCTTGCTGTTTCATAGCTCCACCTAAGCAGACTACACATATTGCTCTTCTAATCCAAGATCCTCCGGTAATTACGTATCCGCATTACTAATACATCCAGATATCTCTGGGATGATACATATTTCAAAATTGTATGCCAAAAATATATACAGTAACAGTAAAGAACATTCAAAATATTTAAGTGCCAAAGAACCAATAATAGGAGAATGCATCATATATTCTCAATAAGTAAATATAATTTTTCACTTAGTTGCATCAGAATTGCTTATAAAACATTACCTTGATTGTGTCATAGCACCCGAAATAAGAAGCTCGATATACAATGATGCCATTCACTGAAACACCAAATCCTTGATAAAGTCCCCTGGGTCCGTCCCGCTTTGCAACTTTTACAATGCAATCAGAGAGACCGGTAAACTGCCGTTCTTCAGGACCTATAGTTTAAAAGAATATATTTAGTTACATTAAAAGATGATATCTTAACTATAGTAGAAATTTCTCCATTTAATCAGTTGGTAATTGCAAATTTAAAAGATGCTGGGCTAGTCCTCTGTGGTTGTACATCAATAATTACATTAATTGTGTTAAATTGGTTCAGTGGGCTGTATTCTCATAAGTCAGATTTTAAACTCACTCCAAGACTTGAGCACATGATTTCGGCTGAAACATTCACCTACCAGTAAGCAATGCTACATTGTTGCAGGTGCCACTATTTGCAGCGAAACATTAAACACAGTCCCTTGTCTGCCAGTTTAGTGGATTTCTTGTACACAAATCCCACCAAAACTAAGTGGCAGAGTGCTACAAAAACCAAGTTGCTGGAAAAGCTCAGCAGGTCTGGCAGCATCTGTGAAGGAGAAAACAGAGTTAATGTTTTGGGTCCGGTGACCCTTCAACTTAAGTGGCATAAGTTAATATTTAAGTGGCAGAGTGCTGTTCATCATGAGCAATCTGTTCTCCAAATATTCCTTCCTCCTTTGAGCACATCAACACATTCTGCCACTCTTATTTTCTCTACTTACTTCTATTGGATACGATGAAGACTGTCCACAGAAAACCGGGCAAATCTGTTCATAGGTAAAATGACAGAAGACTAGAGGGAGAAAAAATACAACTGACATAAAACAATGTTTATACTGCACGGAATATGCGGCTTTTCTTTCAAAGAAAAAAAAAAAGTCATGGACAATTGAAGAGACGAGAGGCAATATGGACTGGATTTTATGCAACCCGGAACTGAAGGCACCATGGTGGCTCAGCCCACTTAAATAGAGGTGAAACCCTGCACCAGTTTCCTAGCTGCAGGAAAACCTTCACTGATCAAACCGGTGGGTAGAAAGGATTGACACAGAATTCCTAAGTGCTGATGCAAGCATGTTAGTAAGGCTCAGTGATCTAAATGACATCCATTATCTCTGTCATTGCAATTTAGTGGTGCTCGGGGATTGAATGGATGCCATCATGGCTGTTCTACCTTTTCTGTTTGCCAGCAAAGTCAGATCTTTCTTACAGGGCTCAACTACAACTTCAACTGCAGCAAAGTCAGAAGCCTACAATTGTAAATATTCCAAATCTGTTTCCAGAAGCTTCTAACCTCCATTTCCTCAGCGAGGCAAAAGAGAATTAATAGGTTTGCAACTTTTCAAACTTCTATCTCGACAGACTCGAGAATTAACAGTGATTCTTCAGACTTCAGACTTCTAAAAACGTAAGTGTATCCTCTTTACTAATCACCTTCTCTTGTCTGTCTGTATGTTAGAGTGGTTCCACTGTGATGATATTTGGGTGTTGAGAATTAAACATTTATCCTTAGCTTTTCTCACAGGTTTGGAAAAAAAACAATCATGTCTGTTCTTGAGAATCACAGCACTGAAGAGGTTAAAAATTATACTTTAAAGCACATCTTGTTGCAATCAGTTGCAGCGGAAAAATGAGGAAACTCTCCTACTATCTATTATTGGTAAATTTGGCTATCATGGATTGTCCGGATTGGGATTGTAAAACTGATTGATCTACACTCCCATGACTATTTGGCGGTGAAAGGTGGGATAAAATTGAATGGCTCTTTTTCTACCAACATGAATGTGATGAGCCAGTTTCTAAACTGTAAATCCCTGAATATTGTTATCCTCTCCTTGTCAAAACTGTCAAATCACTCCTCCCCTCTGCTTTTGAAAGTTGCCGCCACATCCCCAATCTCCTTTTCCTCTCTGAAGTCCCCAACTGTAACTGCTTTCCAAATCAATGTCAAGCTGTATACAATCCCAGTTTGAAGCTGTGCACTCAGGATTTCAGCCCTTTTCACCTCTGCTAAATACAAACATTGGCTCTAACCAGTATTATAAATTAAATCCTCTGTGACTGATGTCATAGCTCAATGTGCTCAAATCATACTCATTTTATTATGATGGTTGACCACGTCATACTTACTCCCCGAATACATCTCCTCCGTGGTCCAGGTCAATGGAGTACTCTTATTTGATTCTACAAATGACTGCTCCATCATTCTATGTCCACACTACTACCAAAGTCCTCCAAGTATAATCCCAACCTTTCCAATCTATTCCTTGCAACTTCCTGTCCTCCCAAAATGTTGACTTCTCTTGCACTGTTTAAAGTTGGAGTTTGAATCATGTGGAGGGAGTTCTGACTGCATGTGTTGCTGTTTCAGTTAGTGACTGGAAATTTCTTTCCAACTTTCCTACCTTTGCCAATATCAGCAGCCAAGCGCGTTCGTGCAAAATCCAAGGGATAGACAAAACAGAGGGATGTGGCACCCGCAGCTCCTCCAGATGCTAAATTTGCTAAGAACCATTTTCCAAACTGAAATAGAAAATATTATTGTACTTGTGAATAAATATTTGAATTGGACATTAACATTTTCTGGTGCAGATATTTTCTCAACAATTGGCATGGCTTATAAAGTGGTGTATCCATGTCTCTTCTAATCAGTTGTTTAATTCTCTTATGTTTGGTTCATAATTTACATCTTTCCACAGTCGAGGTTAAGTATACAATTTAAAACTTCATTGTGATTAAATAGATAAACCTTCAAGGTCTCAGATTGAATACAAAAAGGACCAAGGGAAAACAAAGACACAAGACAAATTTACACAACAGAAAGACACAAGCAAAACAAGAAAATTTTTTAAAGCTACAAAAAGTATAATGCGGTTTAATATCTATCACTGCAACCACTGCCTCTCAATGATCCAGACACAATATACTGCTGGAGTAGCAAATGCATTGATGTTAAAATTCATTGGCTTGTACACCAGAGGGAATGAGCTTCAACACAAAAATTAAATGTAACTATTATATATATCATCTAATCATACCTGTTTCTCTTTGTCAATTCCTGCCATAAATAATTGCTTGTACTTGTCCTTGAAGGCAAAGTTCAATGCCTGAGTTGGGAAATATCGAATCACATTTGCCAAGTTGCCACGCCAAAAACTGATAAATCCTAAGTAGAGAAAACTTTTGTTAAAGAAGTGGAAAATGAAAATATCAGAAAGACTTGCAGTTAGTGAAATAATAAGCAATTTAAATATGTATTTGCAAAGGTTTCAAAAGAAAAAAAACATGCAAATAAAACAAAGAACTGCGAGTGCTGAAGATCTGAAACAAAAAACTGAAATTGCTGGAAAAACTCAGCATATCTGGCACCATCTGTGGAGAGAAAGCAGAATTAAGTCTAGTGGATGAAGATGATAACCTTTTTGGTAGAAAAAGGTGGTTTAATCATTGATCGTGAGATCTGGTTGCTCACAGAACGCATTAACAGGAGCTGCACCTCAATGATAAACTTGTCCTCTAATCGAAGATTATCCCTATGTGATATAAACTGATTTACATTTTTTTTTTTAAGTTCATTTACATTTGAGTTTTGAATTAGCATGGGTTTTTTATGTGCCTGATGTTAGTTAACTTGCAAGTATTTCTGTAGCCATTGTGACTTCTTTTGAAACTGGTTACAAGGGTTACTTTTCAAACCTAAAGGGTTTTTGCTTACTTTAGGAGTTTATTACCTATCAAGGTAGGCAACTGTACCTCAAGAATTCTGTTCGAACTTTCTGGACTAGTTTTTTAATGTTGTAGAGAAGTAGAGAGACTTGTTTCAGTTTAATTTTGTTTTGGACAGTTCTGTAAACTCTTTGAACGGAGATGCACATACATAGCAGTGTTCCCGAGAAGGGGAGAATATAGCAAATTGATTACTATAGAGTAAGACATTAGCGATAAGACCAGAACTGTTGAGATGAAGCCCTGAAGAGGACCTGAAGCTAGGTTTATTTAAATTCAGGTGTATAATAGCTCCAGGTATAAGCTATCATATGTTCCATTCTAGGAATTGAAATTAGAGAGTTACCTTAAATCTATCGAGATGTAAGAGAAAGGGATCCTCTTGTGAGTATTGTTCAAGGATTTCTGTAAAACGGATGTTGATTTTTTTGAAACTTTAAAAAGGAATGTTATGGGATTAATGCGATTATATGTTTACTGTGTTTAAAACTCTTTGAATTTACATTATTAGCAATTAAGTTGTGTTATCAATAAACAGAATAAACCTATTTGATATTCATTACTTTTGCTTAATCTTGTTTTGTTTAAAAAAATCTGCAACGTTGCAAGCATGGAACCTAAATTGAGCCCTGTAGAACGCCACTGGAAGTAGATTTCCATTCTCAAAAATGTACATTGTCCATTACTTTTTATTACCTGTCAGTCAACTTTAGATTCAACTTGCTACATTTTCCTGGTTTGCATGGGCTTTATTTTTTTCTGGCCAGTCTCCCATGTGAGACCTTGTCAAATGCCTTATAAGCAGAGAACATCCATTCCACTACTGTCAATCTTCCTCATACTTCCACAGAAAAACTTCCACTTTGGAGGAGATGAGTTCCTCTTCTTTTTCCCTTCTCATTATGCTTATTTTATCTAATATTTCACACTGCTCTTCTGCAACGATGTACAAGTTGCCATGTATGTATCTGATAGGCCCAGCATTTTCCTTGGTCACCCCCTTCCTCTTAATGTACTGATGAAACATCTTTCGTTATATTTTCTGACTATATTTCTTTGTACATTCTCTTTTATTTTCATAATTTCCTTTTTCACCTGACGCCTGTATTTCCTATTCTACTCCAAGCTTCCTATAGTATTACTTTTTATCAGATTGTCATAAAAATCTATTTTTCTGGTTTATCTCATCTTGTAGGCTTCTGGATAAACAAAGACTCAAAATTTGGCAGTATAACCGGTTTTCCTTTTTGTGGGGACATGTTCACACTGTGCACTTTTTCAACTCCTCCCACCGATTTGCCACTAGTTTTCCTTCAAGTAGTTGTAACCAGTCCACTTTTGCTAGGTCACATCTCAGCTTTGAAAAAAAATTGCCTTAAGACTTAGAGCACAGCTAGAAGTTTAAATATCTTTGTCCGTTTCCATAAGGGTGCTAAATGTAACTATTATGATCACTGTTTCCAAAATGATCACCCATTGCTATGTCATCCACCATCAGGTTCATTTCCAAATACTAAATATAGAATTATGCCCACTCTCATTAGCCAGCATATAATAAGCCCAAAAAATACCCAAGATAACAAGGTGTAGAGCTGGATGAACACAGCAGGCCAAGCAGCACCAGAGGAGCAGGAAAGCTGACGTTTCGGGCCTAGACCTTTCTTCAGAAAAGAT
>NC_063332.1:149685490-149756523 GCF_021869965.1 Rhincodon typus | reverse complement strand
AAGATGTACAGCATGGAAACAGACCCTTCAGTCCAACTCATCCATGCCGACCAATTTCCTAAATTAATCTAGTCCCATTTGCCAGCATTTGGGGCACATCCCTCTAAACCTTTCCTATTTATGTACCCATCCAAGTACAAAGTTGTAATTGTACCAGCCTCCACCATTTCTTCTGGCAGTTCATTCTACATATGTACCACCCTCTGCATGAAAATGTTGTCCCTTAGGTCCCTTTTAAATCATTCCCCTCGCTCCCTTAAACCTATGCCCTTTAGTTTTGGGCTCCTTTACCCTGGGAAAGAGACCATGGCTATTCACCCTATACATGCCCCCTCATGATTTTATACACTTCTACTAAGGTTACCCCTCAGCCTCTAATGCTCCTATTTAACCTCTCCCTACAGCTCGAACTCTCCAACCCTGGCAATACCCTTGTAAACCATCTGCATCCTTTCAAGTTTAACAACAGCCTTCCTATAGCAGGGTGACCAGAACTGAACACAGTATTCCAAAAGTGGCCTAACCGATGTCCTAGACAACTGCAACACGACATCCCAACTCCCTTACTCAGTGTAATAAAACCAATAAAGACAAGTGTACCAAACACATTCTTTACTACCCTGTCTACTTGTGACTCAACCTTCAAAGGAAATATGAACCTGTACCCCAAGGTCTTTGATCAGCAACACTCCCCAGGACTCTACCATAAACTGTATAAATCCTGCCCTGATTTCCTTTACCAAAATGCAACACCTCACACTTATCTAAATTAAACTCCATCTGCCACCCCTCGGCCTATCTGATCAAGGTCCCATTGTAGTCTGAAGTAACCTTCTTCACTATCCACTACACTACCAATTTCGGTGTCATCTGCAAACTTAGTAACCATTCCTCCTATTTTCACATTCAATCATTTATATAAATGACAAAAAGCAGTGGACCCAGCACCAATCCTTGCGACACATCGCTGGTCACAGGTCTTTAGTCCCAAGAAAAAAAAAGTCTCCACCACCACCCTCTGGCTTAAAGGTAGGAGACAATTTTGTATCCAAATGGCTAGGTCTCCCAGGATTCCACGTGTTCTAACCTTGCTAACCAGTCTACCATGTGGAACCTTGTCGAACACCTTGCTGAAGTCCATATAGACAAACGTCTATCACTCTGTGTTCATCAATCTTCTGTCACTTCTTCAAAAAAAAAACTCAATCAAGTTAGTGAGACAATTTCCCCACACACAAAGCCATATTGACTATCCCTAATCAGTCTTCGCCTTTCCGATTATGTGTAGATCCTGTCCTTCAAAATTCCCTCCAACAACTTACCCACCACCGACATCAGGCTCACCAGTCTATAGTTCCCTGGCTTTTTCTTACCGCCTTTCTTAAATAATGGTACCACTTTAGCCACCCTCCAATCTTCTGGCACCTCACCTGCAGTTATCAATGATACAAATACTGCAGTAAGGGGCCCAGCAATCACTTCCCTTGCATCCCAAAGAGTTCTGGGATACACGTGATCAGGTCCCAGGATTTATCCAACTTTAAGAAATCCAGCACCTTCTCCTCTTTAACATGAACACATTTCAAGATTTCACTGTTTATTTCTCCAAGTTCCCTAGTTTCCGTATTCTTCTCCACAGCAAATACCAATGCCAAATACTGATTTAGTATCCCATCCATCTCCTGTACTTCCACATACAGAAGGCTAAGTTGATCCTTAAAAAGGCATTTTTCTCTCCCTAGTTACTCTTTTGCCCTTGATGTATTTGTAGAATCTCTTAATCCTATTTACCAAAGCTAAGGTGAATCCTATCTCATGTCACCTTTTTGCCCTCCTGATATCCGTGTTGAATATACTCCTACTGCCCTTATACGCGAGGGATTCACTCAATTCCAGCTGTCCATACCTGCCATATTGCCTCTTTTTTGTCCCCTTAACCAGGGCTTCAATTCCTCCAGTCATCCAGAATTCCCTGTACGTACCACCTTGCTCTTCACACTAACAGGAATGTACTGCTTCTGGATTCTTGTTATCTCATTTCTGAAGGCCTTCCACTTTCCAACCACCCCTTTACCTGCAAATAGCCTCCTCCAAACAACTTTTGAATGTTCTTGTCTAACATTGTCAAAATTGGCCTTATTCTAGTTTACAACTTTAACTTCTAGATCAGGTCTAGTTGAAGCCACAATTATTATTGCCCACATATATAATTAATATTCTTTAAACTAGAAAAAAGTAAACGTATAGGGAGTAATTCAGTGATAAGTCATGGCGTGGAATTTTCCACCTAGGTGATACAGCAAGTCAGGGGCACTTCTAATATCCATTGTGATCACAACTGCAAGATGTGTCTCCAACTGCAGCTACTTGAAATCCACATTTCAGATCTGGAGCAGCAGCTGCAGTCACAGTGGAGCATTCACAAGGTGCAGGCCCTTGTGGACGGCAAGTACAATAAGGCGGCCACACACCTGGTAAACAGAATACAGGCAGAAATTAAATGAGTGACTACCGGAGTAAAACACTTAGCAGATACTGCTAGGAGGCATGGCTTCTCAGGAGTGCAGCAAGAGTCAAATCTGTGGCAGCATAATTGGCTCAGCTGCACCCTTGGTGGAAGCAATGAGTGGGAGGGCAAGAGTGATATGGAATTCTATCACAAAGGATAACAGTCAGTCATTTCTCTGTGTCCATATACTTGACACCAAAGGATGGTATGTTGCTTCTCTGGTGCTTGGATGAAGTATGGGCCTGCAGCTGCCGGATGATGTGAATGGGTAAAGAGAACAGCCAGAGGCTGACAAAGTATGTTACTTAACAAAAGTGACTATTTATTACATTCCACCTACAGGTGAACAGTTTTGAACCATCTGTGTACACACACACACACACACACACAAAAAAACAAACATGGGTTATGAATGAAGGAAAAACATTCAGGAGTGGTTTCTCTTCACAATGGGTTAGGAGGTAACCTTAATAATTCTGGTGCTGGTCAAAATGCTGCTTCACAGATGTCCTTCTCTGGACACTTCCACTGGCATCCAAGGGGCACAAGGTGGCCAATGAACATATAAAAAGGTCCCTGACTTATTAAAAGTCACAGCTTACAGCAAATGAAGGAAAGATAAAATTGTTTTCTTCAGGTTTAAAAAACGGCCTTTCCTGCAGAGAACAGGGAGAGCTCCTGAGCTAGTAGTGTCTTGTTCACAGCCCCAAGCTGATTGAGGTAGCTAAAGAATCATAGTTTTTGCATTCAACTTTTATCATTGGTAACTGATCACTAGTCCACAAATTAATCTGCTGCTTACTGCCAACCAAAGCTCCACTTGTAAACAACCATGCAGCTTCAGTTTGCCTGCAGTTGTGCAATTAGTGTTCACAATGAGAATCAAAGTTGCTTGCTTTCAAACCATGCAGGAATCTCTGCAATCCTGATTTTAAACTGTCCACAATTAAAAAAACACATCTTAATCTCATTTTGTGAATTTACTAAAGGTCATTGTCAGGTCACTGACAACTACCTTGTACTCCATTGCTCATCAGCAGTTAATTTGGTAGGTTTATTTAAAACTGTAATATTTTAATGGAGTCATGAAACAGACATTACATCAAACCAACTGATGTCTGTGTACGCAGCTTATGGACCCACAGCAGTTGAACTGCCAGGCAGTGTATACACATGGTGCATGGAATCCTTAAAAAGTAAATTCTGTTAAAGACAAGGTTATATGCAACAGTCCTTTTCTTTCCAAAAGAAAATTTAACTAACATATGGTAATTTGCTGATATGTACAATCTCCTAATAGGAAGTGTTGTTGATGTTTAATGAATAATGTCACTCATAACTGTATTGCTATGTTTCTCTTTCATAGACGGCAGTTGCTTTTCCAGAACTTACTTATCTTGATGTACTACAGTCAGGTTTTGTTCCACGCTAGCCACAGATTTAACTCATTCTTCAAATGTCCGAGTGGTCCAAATCTTCTTGGTATTTACAATTTTCAGAGTTTCCATCTGTTTCTATGCTTTAGATTTTATACCTTGGATTTTTTAATCCAAATTTTAACTCTGTTGATACAGTATGCTTTCTTGTTTATAATCTACTCCAAACGCTCCAGTTTTCACCTTTTTACCCCTCTTCCAACTACTGCTTCAGGGATTGCATGGCTTCCTCCATGATCGCCTTAATAGCTTTCACTACAGCAGCATTGGCAGAATTAATTCCTGATCGTCTTGTGATTGATTTGCAACTTCTTGTGTGTGATGTCTGTGTATCTCCACCTGCTTTCTTTTCACAAGCATTGCTTTAAGTTCAAATCAACGTTTCTGTAGTTGCTCAACCTGGTTTGTCAAGAATTGTTCCAGATCCTCCTGTAAAATGAGCATCTTTTCATTAGATTATTATTCAGAGCTTGTAGTTCATCCTGCTTTTTAAAAAATCTTTCAGTTCTTCATTCATTTTTGTGAGCTAAGCAGAGAGGCATTCTAAACATTTCATCGCAGATGGTATCTCAAGCTTGAACTAATTCTGAGCTAATTGTTCAGCTTTTTTCTCTTGAACATTTTGTTTCTGCACAAAGTAGAGAGCTGAGATTTTAGTTCCACTAATTCAAAAGAAAGTGAAGGGTCCCTTTTTTTCATATTCTGTTCTGAGTGATCCTTGAATAGTCTGGTGTAGTTTCTGTCATCTTTCTGATGTTTGACTGATTCCATGGATGGTAACTAATTCAATGTCAAGGCATACTGGTATACTTGCAATTGCTAGTGGAGCTATGTCTACATGTTGAACATTTGTGATAAGTTAGGTAGATTGATGGTACTTGCACTCTAGCATGATTCAAGGAATTGGTGAACCATGTATGCAGAAACATTTGCATTTGTAGATTTGTCCTGACTTCCTATATCTGTGGGTGAGTGCTTTTTAAAATTCGTAAGGGTATCTTCTTAGCTAATAACGAATAGTAACCAGTTTTCTGAGCACTGATAATGTGAATTTTCGCAAAACCTGCAGTCCAGCCGACTTTGATGTTTTCCATGAGATTGAGAACATATGTTCACCACTGTCTTAATACACACAGAGACTCTAGTTTGTCGATTACTTCATTAGTATGCCTCTTGCGGTATACCAGATGGTCTTTATAGCTGGAAGACACTCCTTGTACGGAGTCTGTTTAAGTTGTTGCACAACGTTTTTTGCTGCACCAGGCTTTGCTCTAGTGCATTGCCTCTCCCAATGGCTCTTTCTGGGCCATAGGCCATGAAAAAATTGATTAAAGTTGGCCATTTCCTTGGTGCATACAGAAGGGGATCTTTAAAGTGTTAATCCTGACGTGTTAGATTTGTATTGGCCTTTGTTCCCAATTGCTAAACAAATTTTAAAGGACTGCTTTTTTGCATCCGACACACCCAAAACACGAAACCATAACTTTGAGCACTGTTTAGTATTTAAAATACTGTGTCCCAATTTATACACATGAATTTTGTGCACATTCTGACAATATACATTGACTTTCCCTTGCATGCTATCAATCTGGCAATACATCTTGATCACTAGCCCTTTACAAGTTAGGGAAACTGGCTTCTTGATAGTGATGTGTGCACTTACTAGCAATTTGTTTTCAACAACTGTAACTAACAATGACAGGTTTAGATCACACACACACGTATATATATATAACAGCCTGGTTCGGCCACATCTGGAGTATTGTGTCCAGTTCTGGTCACAAAGATGTGGACGTGTTAGAAGAGGTGCAGAGGAGAATTACCAGGATGTTGCCTGGAATGGAGGGAAGGTCTTACGAGGAAAGGTTGAGGGAGCTAGGGCTCTTCTCTTCAGAACGAAGGATGAGAGGTGACTTGATAGGAGGTGTGCAAAATGATCAGAGGTATAGATAGAGTAGACAGCCAGAGACTTTTTCCTAGGGTGGAGGTAGCTTTTACGAGGGGACATAGTTTTAAAGTGAAAGGAAATAGATATAGGGGAGACGTCAGAGGTAGGTTCTTTACTCAGAGTGGCAGGGGCGTGGAATGCCTTGCCAGAGAGGGTAGTGGAGTCGGCCTCATTAGGGGCATTTAAGCAGCTATTAGATAGGCATATGGATGATAGTACAAGGTAGCGGTAGAGGTTAGATAGACCTTAGGTTTAGGGTAGAAGTTCGGCACAACATCGTGGGCCGAAGGGCCTGTACTGTGCTGTACTGTTCTATGTTCTATCTTTAAAGATGGCTGACTATGTGTTCTATCTGTACATCAACTTGCTTGACTGCTATTCATGCATGATAAACTCACTAGTATGACATTTGTATGGAGCACCAGCTCAGTTCTCCATGTTGTATTAATGATAATGTGTGTCATATTAATATGGTCTAGTAATCATTTTTTCATCAAGGAGTTAATAACTCAGCATTAGTTTATTTGAAACAGTAAAACACATTACAAGTTATGAAGCTAACATTACAGTAAATCAACGATTTGTGTTTACAGCCTTCACACCTATAGCAGATTAACTGTCAGGTAGTGACAACATTGTACACACAAAACACTTGGGAGTCCTTAAAAGTGAACTCTTAAAAAGGGAGATACACACACAACGACCCATTGTTTGGGAAGTTCTGTACCACAGCCTGACAATGCACACCTCCATCTCAAATAAGTGTATGCAGCTCATTAACTTATATATAGCTAAAAAGTGAGAATATCCAATTAACTGCCTCTATTTCATGTCCTTCCCTTAGCACACTGGCTAAATCTGCTTTAATGTTACCCCACCACTGTCCTAACCCTGAAATTGCATCTTTGTATAGATTATCTTCTACCTCCATTCACGCTGAGTGGAGGCCTTGTGATCAACTGATCCTATTTCTACCTAATTGCTGATTGTCAACTTTCCTCCCAAGGCCCCATGTTAGCACAAATTGTAAACAGCCCTTTTCATCTGTTCTCCCTCTCCTTTAAATTTGCTGTTATCACTTCTCCCCACAAACGAAAACCCTATGAGCCCACTGTTCTTATAACTCACCCACCATTTCTAAAGTCTTCCCAATTCACTCATTGTTCCTGTAATACTGTTCAATTCCTTCAAATCCAGTTTCCACCCGGTCACAGTACAGTAAAACAGCTCTCAAAATAACAAATGGCATCCTGTGCGATTTTAATAAAGTAAACTTCTACTCCACATCCTTCTTGACCTGTCGTCAGTCTTTGACATAGCTGACCACACTGCCTTCCTCCTGTACCTCAAGATTTTGTCTAGTTAACTAGCTCTCACCCGATTCCATTCTTACCTATCTAATCACTGCAGAACGATCCCTTGCAGTGGGCTACACTTGGTGTTCCATTATCTCTGGTGTTTTGCAAGGATTGATTCTTGGCCTCCAATCCATTTCTCCTCGACATACTGCCCCAGAGACATGACAAGGGCAACCCCAGTTTTTTTTTCCCCTTATGCTGAAAACCTACGGGTGTCAGATTCCTGGTAAATATAAGGAAATTGTTTCCACTGGAGGATGGATCTGTAACCAGAGAATCCAGATTTAAGATAACTGACAAAATAAGAGGAAAGATCAGATGTTTTTAAAGTGGTGACTTGTACTGTCTCAAAACGATGGCGGAAACAAATTGGATTGGAACTTTGAAAAAAATGAATCGGATATTTGTGTAAAAAGAAAAAAGAACAGACCAAAGAGGAAAAAAGGAGAGTGGAACTAATTTGATGACTTTTTCAAAGGCAGATGGATCAAATGTTATCTTGAAGCACAAAAACAAGTTATGATAAAGTATTCATGAGTAAGAAAACTGCATCACAACAATTATAAAACTATGAACCAAATTTGAGAAAGTCAGTATGATCCTTTGGAATTTTTCAAAAGTCCATTGAAACTGTATTAATTTTTCAGCTTAGATTTAAGTGCAGGTATAGTTTAATCACAAATGGATTGATGCAAGCAGAAAGTTTACCAGGAAATTGTGCTGATTTTATGCAATATTCCATTAAGTCTGTTGTAGAGTCAGAGGACGGAAACAGATCCTTCAACCAACTAGTCCATACTGAACATAATCCCAAACTAAAACTAGTCCCACCTGCCTGCTCCTGGCCCATATCCCTCCAAACCTTCCTATTCACGTATTCATCCAAATGGATTTTAAACATTATAACAGTATCTGCATCTACCACTTCATCAGGAAGTTCATTCCACCCATGAACCTCTCACTGTGTAAAAAAAAATTGTCTTATCTTTTTAAAAAATCTCTCTCCTTTCACCTTAAAAAAGGTGTGCCCCTACTCTTGAAATTCCCGATCTTGGGGAAAGATACCTACCATCAATTCTATCTATACCTCTCATTATTTTATAAACTTCTATCAGGTCACCTCTCAACCTCCTATATTCCAGTGAAAATTGTCCCTGCCTATCCAGCCTTTTCTTATAAATCAAACCGTCCATATCTGACATCCTGGCAAATCTCTTCTGAACCCTCTCCAGCTTGATAATATCCTTCCTGTAATTGGGTGACCAGAACTGGCACAGTATTCCAGAAGAGGCCTCACCAATGTCCTGTACAACTTCAACACAACATCCCAACTCCAATACTCAATGGTCTGAGCAATGAAGGCAAGCATGCCAAATGCCTTTTTAACCATCCTGTCTATATGTGATGCAAACTTTAAAGAATTATGTACCTGCACCCCAGGTCCCTTAATTTCTACAAACTACTCAAGGCCCCACCATTAATTGTATAAGCCCTAACATTGTTTTTTGTACAAAAAACGCAATACATTACATTCATCCAGATTAAAATCCATATGCCATTTTTTTCAGTCCATTGACTCATTTGATCAAGATCCCTTTGTAACCTTAGAAAACCTTCTTCACGGTCTACAATGCCACCATTTTTGATGTAATCTGCAAACTTACTAACCATGCCTTCTATACTCTTATCCAAATCATTTATATAAATGACAAACAAACAAAAAAAAAAAAACCAGAATTGATCCCTGTGGAACACTGCTGGTCACAGGCCACCAGTCCAAAAAGCAACCCTTCATCATTACTCTCTCTTCTACTGTTAAACCAATTATGTATCCAATTGGCAAGCTCACCCTGAATCCCATCTGACTTAACTTTACTAATTTAGTCTACCACGTTGGCATAATTATTCAGAGGACTAGCTCGAGCTTACAAAGGAAGGCACTATAATTGGAGATCAGAAATTGCCCAAGTACACTTAATCATATGCGTAAAGATTGGTGGTTAAGATCAAGTCAATTTCTTTTAGATATTTGGAAGTGTCATTTTGAATCATTTGCAGACTAAGTTTTTGAGGCAGGAGCAGACTAGCAAGTAACTCATTGTATGGTCAGAGATACTACAGTAATATTGCAAAAGCTAGTTAAGAACATGATAATCCAAGGCATCACGTTATATAGAACGCAGAATAGTAATAGAATGTCACAATGGCCAGCACGCATTGGATACTGTAACGTCAAATCTCGAGATTTCATCCATCTTCCAAACAGCAGTCTAGTAATTCCATTGTACAGTTCTTTGTAAATACATCAAAGTTACATTTTATGGTGAATCTCTCCTCCTTTCCAGTTCTGAAATACTCATCACACAGAATGTAACAATACATTTTCCGTTTAGTTAGTTAAGTGCAATTTTCTGGTCGCAAGGTTTGGTCCATTTCATTCACTACTGGTAAAGAAAAGGTCCGAAAGGGTTGCAAGGCGCAGACAAAAATGGCAGAGGGTGATGCTGAGAAGCTATCACTCAGGCCAGGTTTGCCGCGTTCGGCTGTCGGCAAAGTGGCCACGTGTTAGCCTCGGCAGCGAGAGCAGCTTCCCACCCAGTCCTGACTCATTGTAACATCAGCAATTTAAAACATGGCGTTGCGACCAACACATGTTACAAAGGGAGTGAATGGCGAAGTTTACAATTCGACTATAGAAACAGGAAACGAAAATAAGGGCCAAAGCTCACAAAAAATCGTTAAATTCTTCAGCCAGCCGGTGATTTTGTGCGAATATTCAGGTATTTACCAGCCGCCGTTGCCGCTTACCCTGTTCTTTCGGTATCCGGACCACGCAGTCAATAATTCCCTTGTACTGTTGATCGACGCTGATCTGCTTGCTTGACGCTTGGACCTGCAACAGCAACTTCACCCTCTCGATGGGCGCAACTGCCGTCTTGGAGACGGCGGCGGCAATACCGCCAGCCAGAAGGTCTTTGATAAAGGACGTTAAGTCGAAAATATTCGACCCAGCAGCCATATCTAACGGCGGTGGATATAAACGTTACCAAGCACGAGGCGTAATCAGCGTCTGAGCGCGAGACAAAGGGAGCGACAACGTGACTCCTCGGGACTGAAACTGAGGTCACGTGAATACCTCGCCGGCTCTGACGGCAGAGCACGTGCCACGGTTGCCTTTTTCTTCCACTCTCTCTGTAAAGCCGTGGGAAGTAGAGAACTTCATACTGAATTGGGCAGAAAATAATGATTATGCTTAGCAGGTAGGAAAGCATTGTATGTGGAGAGAAGCTGAGATAACGTTTTAGGTGGATAATGTTCTGCCCCTCCCCTTTTCACTCCACTTGCTTAAAATCTGTTACGTTTTGCATTTTCTAATTTGACAGAAGGTCGCAAGTTTGAAGTGTCAGCTCTCGTTTCTCTCTGCACGGATGATACTGGATTCCTGCGCATTTCCAGTAGTTTTTAAATAAAGGACCTGGGAAGGTTATAATAATTTAATGACACCAGGGCAAAACATGGTGAAGTAGTGGTTGCTGGACAAATAATCTTAAAACCTGGGTTAATGTTCTGAGAACATGGGCTCAAAACCCTGCAGGGCAGCTGGTGGAATTTGTATGAGTTGTCCATTTTGAAAATGAAAAGTTGCCTGCAAATTCCAACTTGGAAAGACAATAAAGTCAGATTCAAGAATATACAAATGAACAATATTTCAATAACTGCTTGGCAGAGCAGGAAGCACAACAAAACAGGTTTGTAACAGCAAGGAGTGGAAGACTTTCTCTCTGTTTATCTTCCCAGCATCTCAAAAGGTCAGCATTGTTCATAAAACAAATCAGAGGAACATATTCACTGAGAATGTAAAGATTCCACAAATTCTGCTACTGTTGAGGATACAAGATATCAAACTTTAAGTGAGGCTTTTGAGCAAAGACATTGTGGGGTTAAAAATTAATCTTGGAAGCTAAACTTACTAAGTGCAAAAGCAGCAAAGCAACTTTATTGTGAGACAAATGGTTCATTCCGGTAAACAAAATCACAAAGATATTTCCCTGAGGACATTCTGCTTAGCACCCACTTTGATCCTACAATCAGATACTCAGTGTTGATGCTATTTCTCCAACTGAAAATAATATATTCCATCAAAGCAAGGTATCCCTGGCTCCCAAGTTGATCTTTATGTAAAAGATTTTAGCTCCTTCTTTGACAGGGGATATCGTATGGGCCCATCTGGGTGCGACAATGGTGTCCTCTATTTCTTAATCAGATTAAGATGATGGGATTATCCAGTGTTATTGCTATGTTGTCCCAAATTCCAGTCCTTTTGTAGGCAGCACTGATTGTAGTGTAGTTTATAAACCGCTTGAAACTCTATATTCTTGAGGAAGTCTTCTGGTTTACCAGTTGACATTGCCTTGCCACTAGTGCAAAACAATAGGTTGCTTGATATTTGAATGAAAGACCCTGCATTGAGTGGCTATACACATGATACTCATGTTTGTGTATGTATTTGATGATGCATCTTATTTTCATGAGATTAGTAAATAATAACCAGTCCTGCCACATCACGTCATGAATGGTGGTGAACAATTAAACAACTCAGTGGAAGAGGAGGTTCTGCAAATATTCCCATCCTCAGTGATAGGGTAGCCTAGCACAGCCATAAAAAAAGATAAAGCTGGACCATTCTGAACAACTTTCAACCGAAATCAAAATCCTGGACCTTTCCCCCTAACAGCACTTTGGGTGTTCTTACAACCAAAGGACTTCAGCAGTTCAAGAAGTCAGCTTACCTCCAACTTCTCAATGGCAGTTAGCAATGGAGAATAAATTCTGGCCCAGCCAGCAATGCCGACATCCCAAGAATGAGTAAAATAATGACAGAATGCACAGGGTACAACAGATGTTATGATTCTTGACAATAGTCCAGCCATAGTACTATAGGTCTGTTTTTCAGAACTAGCTGCACTTCTAGCTGAGCTATTCTAACACAGCCTCAAAACCAGTAGTGTAGAAGGCAGCGCAGGATTTTGCAACCACAAAAAGCAGGTCAAATCCAAATCAGCCAATCATTGTGCTATCAGTCTACTGTCAATTATCAAAGTAACAGAAGGTGTCATTAACACTGTGTAATGGTTACTTTGTGCTTATAAAGATAATTGGGCAGTGGACTCTTTTTAAAGGAAACAACATGGATTAAAGGACACTGTACTATCTGAAGATGGCTTTTGGATGACTTCTGTTTTTTTTGAGATCAAGAAAGAAGTGGTGTTGGGTCTGTTGAAGAGCATTAGGTAGATAAGTTTTCAGGGCCTGATGGTATCTAGTCCAAGTTATTGAGAGAGGCAAGACAGGAGATTGCTATTACCTTGACCGAGATCTTTGTATCCTTGCTTGCCACTGGCGAGTAGCTGTGTTGATCTTCTGTTCAAGAAATGAAATAGGGATAATCAGGAAACTATAGACCGGTGAGTCTCATATTGGTGGTTAGGAAACTATTGGATAGAATTCTTAGGGATAGGATTTATGTGCATTTGGAAAAGCATGGCCTAATTAGGGATAGTCAGCATGGCTTTGTGCAGGGCCAGGTCATAGTAACTTGATTGATCACCTTTGACACCTCCTCAAAAAATTCAATGATGGTACAGCCATGGATGTTGTCTACATGAATTTTAGTAAGGCTTTCGACAAGGTCCCTCACGGTAGGCTCATCCAGAAGATTAAGATGCATGGGATCTACGGTGATTTGGCTGTGTGGATTCAGAATTGGCTTGCCCATTGAAGGGTAGTAGTGGAAGGGTGTTTTTCAGGCTGGAGGTCCGTGACTAGTGGTGTTCTGCAGTGATCCGTACTGGGACCTCTGCTGTTTGTGATATACATAAATGACTTGGATGGAAATGTAGGTGGGTGGGTTAGTAAGTTTGCAGACGATACGAAGATCAGTGGAGTTGTGGATAATGTAGAAGGTTGTCAAAGGATACAGCGGGATATAGATCAGTTGCAGATATGGGCGGAGAAATGGCAGATGGAATTTATTCCAGGTAAGTGTAAGCTGCTGCGCTTTGGGAGATCAAATGTTAAGGAAAAGTATACAGTTAATGGCAGGACCCTGAGCAGCATTAACATACAGAGGGATCTTGGGGTTCAAGTCCATAGCTCCCTGAAAGTGGCCACACAAGTAGATAGGATGGTAAATAAGGTGTACGGCATGCTTGCCTTGGTTGGTTGGGGAATGGAGTACAAGTGTTAGGATGTCACATTGCACCTTTATAAGACTTTGGTTAGGCCACACTTAGAGTACTGCATTCAAATCTAATTTCCACATTACAGGAAGGATGTGGAGGCTTTGAAGAGGGTACAGAAGAGATTTATCAGGATACTACCTGGATTAAAGAGTATGAGCTATAAGGAGAGGCTAGCAAAACTCAGGTTGTTTTCTCTGGAGTGGTGGAGGCTGAGGGGAGACTTGATAGAAGTTTATAAAATTGTGAGGTGCATAGATAGGGTTGACAGTCAGAATCTTTTTTTCCAGAGTTGAAACGTCTAAAACTAGGGGGCATGCATTTAAGGTGAGGGGGGAAAGTTCAAAGAAGTGAGGAGGAGCAAGTGTTTTTTTTAAACACAGAGTGTTAGGAATCTGGAATGTGCTGCCAGGGATGGTGGTGAGGCAGATATGATGGGGTGTTTAAGGGGCTTTTAGATAAGTACATGAATATGCAAGGAATGGAGGGATAAGGACCAAGGGCAGGTAGAAGGGATTAGTTTAATTTGGTGTCATGCGCGGCACAACATTGTGGGCTGAAAGGCCCATTCCTGTGCTGTATAGTTCTACGTTCTACATTTTATTCTGTACAGACAGACAAAATATCTAGGAAGCTACTTAAAAATACAAATAGGGATGTTCCAAGTGCATACTGACTATGCCTCCTCTTTCAATGAAAGGAAATGGGGAGGCGATGGCCTAGCGGTATTGTTGCTGGAATCTTAATCCAGAGACCCAGATAATGTTCTGGGTACCTGGGTTTGAATCCTGCCACAGCAGATGATGGAATTTGAATTCAATAAGTATCTGGAATTAAGAGTCTAGTGAATCCATTGTCAATTGTTGGAAAAACCCATCTGGTTCACAAATGTCCTTGAGGGAGGGAAACTGCCATCCTTACCTGGTCTGGCCTACATGTGACTCCAAACACACAGCAATGTGGTTGATTCTTAACTGCCCTCTGGGCAATTAGGGATGGGCAATAAATGCTACCTAGCCAGCAACACCCTCATCCTGTGAATGAATAAAGGAAAAAAAATGAAAAAAATGTCTACTAGACCTGTTGGCACCATGAAGATGTAATATCAAATGTGGTCTTCCAGTGAGCTATGTTGATTGAATATCAATCATCACTATTGGGATATACAAATCACTTTGGCTCCCAAGGCATTAGTTGGACAAGGCGACACATAAAAGTTGAAATGTTATGACTAAAACAAGGAGAAGTATTTGACATCTTATCACTCAACCATAAATCAACTCAGCAAGGCAGGGATCAACATCAAAGAGAGATCATCACTCAGTAAGAACGTCATGGTAAAGCGCAGGACAAATGGGGAATTCCTAACAAAGGTACACAGGAAAGCCACACACACTGACCAAGTACTGAATTTCAACAGCAACCTAACACACACAAACGAAGTTGCGCGAGAACATTATTTAAACGGGCAACAACACATTACAGCAGCACAGAGCTACACCAAAAAGAAGAGTACCTTTTCCAGGTATTCAAAAACAATGGATACCCAAAAAACTGGATCAGAAGATGCCTATTACACAAACGACACCAGGAAGATACTACACACCCCGACACACACACCACGCCAATTTACATCAGGAACACATCTGAACTGACCACAAGACTCCTATGACCACTGGGCATCAAAGTAGCACACAAACCCACATCAACCCTATGACAACTGCTCACCCGAACCAAAGACCCACTACCCACTATGGACAGGACCAATGTCATATACAAGATATCCTGCAGAGACTGTGACAACACTACATCGGACAAACAGGAAGGAAATTAACAACAAAAGTACATAAACATCAACTGGCTACAAAAAGACACGACCAATACTCACTCATCTCTATCCACATGGATAAGGAGAACCACCAATTCGACTGGGACAATACCAAGATCCTGGGACAAGCAAAGCAGAGACAAGCATGGGAATTCCTGGAAGCCTGGCATTCCACGAAGAAAGCCATCAACAAACACATAGAGCTCGACCTCATATACACTCCACTGCGAAGGAAAACCAGAAGTGAGGTAATCCAGCTCAACAGACTCCGGAGTTTAAATAACAGGTGGGAAAACACAACAACACTTCATCGGAGGCTGCACTGATGATGTTACCCAGCAGGGTAATGAAACGTCTGTGGAACAACAAACCAGCTTGCCGAGCCAACCAACCACAAGAATATAACAACAATGACTTGAACAGACAGTTGCCTCAGGTAGTGAAAACAGTGGCTATTTGTCTTCACCTGCAGCCTTGACAGAAGCTCTGCTGCAATTGTATATGAAAGATCTAGAAACTTATATTGACTCTAAAAATATCAAGACAATCCTTCAGGCCTGCAATACTTTCTATCTCAAAGAATCACTTTATAACACCTGATTGGTTTCTTGTTACTCTGTTAGCGATCTAAGTGCATGTTTCATCTCCGGAACTAATCTTTTCTTACTTGTATCTGTGTATGTATTTGATGGAATGGGTGTTTTGTTGTATTTATTGTTCATGTGTTTTGTAAATGAACTTCTAGCCTTTCTTTTGATTTCAACTTACCAAAAAGTCCTCTAAAACACAACACTGAAAAGTTTAAAACACTGCTCTAAACGTATCTTGTTGTGGTCAGCCAAGATGTAAAGAAGTGGGGAAAAGTTACCCACCACCTCTCTCAAAACAGGTTCTATCAAGTCACACCAATACCTGCTTGATGATATCCAGTTTGAGTTTTTCTCAGTTTTAGTTATAACTACAATGATAAAGGGAAAAAAGCACTAACCTAAACTGTCCACAACAATTAGCTGTCCACAGGGTGGCACAGTGGTTAGCACTGCTGCCTCTCAGTGCCAGGGACCTGGGTTTGATTCTAGCCTCAGGTGATTGTCTGTGCAGAGTTTGCATTATTCTCCCCATGTCTGCATTGGTTTCCGCTAGTGCTCCAGTTTCCTCTCACCAATCCAAAGATGTGCAGGTTAAGTGGATTGGCCATGCTAAATTGCCCATAGTGTTCATTAGCTGTGATAAATGCAGGGTTACAGGAATAGGGCAGGGGACTAGGTCTGGGTGGAATGCTGTCTGGAGAGTTGATATGGACTTGATGGGCTGAAAGGATTCTATGATTCACACAGGTCAGCCAAGCTTTTGTTGTGGGCTAGACCAAACTCCCTCAAAACATGTCAAGGAGATAGCCTAGCCCTTAACATTTTTTCATTTTAAAGGCAAGTACCAGGTGTTGCATTCTAGATGCAATTCGATTGGTCAAACTATTAGGCTTGAAGCAAAACACACTTTAGCTTTATAGTTAAAATACAGACAAAATAAAAAGAAACAAATTGGCTTAAGTGCAGGTCTATAAAATACTCATTAACTGTTTCAATACAGTAACATCCCATAAGCACAACCTTGGCAAAGGCAATAACATAGATTGTCTCACATGCAATTCTAGCAGCAGGGAAAAGACCCAAGCTTTTAGCTGTAGCAAACAAGAGAGAGATGTAGCGGCTTTCACAACCCCAACAGCTACTGAAAGGTAAAACTAAAATCCTGGTTCTGTAAGAGCTTGCGCTACCCCTTCAGGCTGCTTCTTTTGTTTCAACTTTTAAAAAAAACCCCAAGGCCTCAAGTCATTTACTTTATTGGCTTGAAGCAGACTGCTTGTCAACTCAGTCTCAACCCCGCTTTGTATAAAAGAAAGGACAAAATACACCTCTTAAAGCCATAATATCAACACATTTTGTAAACCAACATGGAATGACCAACGGAAAAATCACTGGAAAAACTTAGCAGGTCTGGCAGCATATGTGGAGAGTTCTGAAAAAGGGTTATTGGACCTGAAATGTTACCTTTGCTTTCTCTCCACAGATACTGCCAGACCTGCCGAGTTTTTCCAGCAATTTCTGTTTTGAATTCCAGCATCTGCAATTTTGTTTTGTATGGAATGAACAAAATTAGGCCATATAGCCAGGGGTGAAGGAATCCACATCTCCCATTTTGATTTACATGTGTATGATAATTTTGTTTACTATAGGAGATGAAAAACATTGCCTACATTTATCAAGCTTGGAAACAATAACCTTAGACATCGGAATACACAAATTATGCACATTTCAGGGAGCTCCTTTTAATTTCAAGCACAGAAAGGGAAACAGTTTTATTACTGGAATTGGCTGGAAAGAGTGCTCAATCAGCCTCTCCAGAAGGAAATGTGCCCGGCGACAGATCTAAATAAATATAAACATCAGAACACCAAGAACTCAAAGTACAAAGTAATATTCAGTGCAGTCTAGGATAAAAGACATCAATTAAAACAAAAATAGTCTCTGTTTAAAACCTTTATGTCTTAAGAACTCTAAACTGTATATATCTTTCATCTTCTATTTGAACTGGACACTATGTTTTCAATTTTATACTTGGGTGCAGGTATGTTGATGTCACGTCATGTCATCATTATTTTTCTCAGGGTTAGCAGATATTAAAATTGTTCTTTCTTTCATTCAAGGAAACCTCAATTGGTTCCTTATTGTTTTTGGCGAACTAGTTAACTACATTTTAATTGGAGAAAGGTATAGCACCGTGCTAAAAAGAATCTTTCAACTTAAATTGAATAGAGGGGAGCTGAGTTGCCAGTCATCATCTAGTTGTTATCGATATTCCCTCTTAAACCGTGCTTCTGTTCAGAAGTTTTGTGCATGCCAATTGGTCCACGCAGTGGAAAAAAATTAGGAGAACCTAAGCTGTAACAATGGGCACAAGAGCTGAATTCCAGAGACGGGTTTGGTGAACAGCATTTGATAGAGTGTAGTATCGAGTATTCCTAGCAAAATCGGTCTCCTAATTTTCTTGAATGTCTGATACCCCTCAATATTCAGTACCTGATCCATGTCATCCTGAAACCATGTCTCCATAATAGCTATCAAACTGGATTTATTCACTTCAATGTGTGCTATCAATTCATTTACTTTGTTATTAATGTTATACGCATTCAGATGCAAAGTTTTGTCATTTGTCTTTGTGACATCTAGTCTTCATTGCTGGTGTATCCCAAAGTTTTTTTTTTTCTCTCTCTGCCCTATCCTGCTATTCTTTCATCCTGATTACTCATATGACTATTTTCCTCTCTTACTTTATCTTTACTTGTTGATATGCGACACGTGTGGCATACTAAACAGTGGAGTCAAGGTAAGAGATGGAAATAGTAATATTGGCAATTATGTTTCTACATTTGGTCCCTTGCTACCCCTCTCATTCACTTTAAAATCATCTGTATTTCCCTAATTATGCAGATCGCAAGAACTGTGGCCACAGCGCACTTCAGGTGTAAACTGTCTTAAGGGTATTGCCCCCCTTTCCCCAGTACTGGTGCAGTCACCCACCACTGGAACCCACTTTGAGCCATGTATTTAATCTCAAACTTTTAAGTATCCTATGCTAATCAAGAGATTTTAACTTTTGTGATTCTGCTTTCTAACATCATGCACTCACAGCTCCTCATATTTTCTGTGCAGAACCCCTCTTCTAATTCCCTCTAGGTTATTGATACCTTCTGAATCTTCCTGCTTCCACTGCTAGATCCTTTTGAGCCCTGAGCATGTGTTGCGAAATCTTGCACTGGGCCTGCAAACAGCTGCCTGAACTCTTCCTCTTTTCTACAGAGAATAGTGTGAATCACTCTCCATATATCCCCTAAAGTATATTCCTTATTGCTCCCACTGCTTAAATGGCTTCCTTAAATGGCGTCATGGTGAGTTTATACTCTGCAGCCCCCACTCATATCCAAACAAGCTGGAAGAACCTCAAGTGCAGTTGACAATTGCAGAGGCTGACACTTCTGGCATTCTGGCTCCTCTTAAATGATTTACTCATAATTACCCTATCCTGTCTTTGCTCACCAAACAGATCAGAAGACCCTATCTGAAGTGGTACGACTGCCTCCTTGTGCAAAGAATTCGGGCAATGTGCAACATCCCCATCCACCGCAGAGTGCATGAAGTACACGAGCTTCAGACATTTCAATTCAATTATTTATATTGCTTTTAGTATATTTTATTAACCGTATCAGCAACTTGTGCAGTATACTAAAAATATAACATGTAAAATTTAAGAATAGAGACCCTAACCACTTATGAAGACTCAACAAACAGCTAGTTCCTTCGCTGTAGTGCATCAAGAACCTATTCCAATCAGCTCCACTGAATCTTGGTCTGTCTCTAACTGCCTGCCACAGGGTCCTTCTTTGCCTGATCCTATAACTGATTTTGACTGTCTGGCTGAGGATCTTCACCTCACCTGCTCCTTTGATGAATACCTAATCTTCTGACTCCTTAAACTCTCCACCAAACACACATTATGAGAGTGATGAAATAATCATGTGCCTGGATGAATGCTGCTCTAACAACATTCAGAAATTTGCCATGCATGAGAAAGTAACTGCTTGATTGGCACCCCATCTACCATCTTAGAAGTTTACTCCCTTCACCACCAAATATCTCACGCAGCATTATGTACTACCTACAAGATACACTGCAGGAACAATGAATACTTCTTGAATAGTACCTTCCAAATATCTGACCTATACTACATAAAGTATGAGGGTAACAAACACATGAACACTATCACCTAGAAGTTCTTTTTGAAGATAAACTTTCATCCAGACTAGGAAATATTTCACAGTTTATTATCATTGCATTAAAATCCTGTAATTCCATTAACAACAGTAACACAGCACCTACAGCAAACAGATTATAGGAGCTTATCGTTCACCGTCAACATTTCAAAGGAAACTAGAAATGGGCAATAAATTATGGCCTTGCTGGTGATGCCGATATCTGATGAGTAAATAGGGAAAAATAAGAGGCATTTACTTAAATAAATAAAAAAGTACAATTAGTTAAAGAAAATAAACATATATAGTGATGTGATCCAACTTTGAAGTACATGAACAGTTAAATAGGAAATATTTTCAATTGCTTCTGTAAATATAGAAACAAATTGCAAATAACAAGGAATAAAGAAAAATGTTTGATATGTGTAACATTTACGGCAATGGAAAAGGGTTGAATTTGCAGAAAGGATGTACGCATTTTTTTGAGAAAAACATTCATTTGTATATACAGAGATCAGAATTAAAAGGACTTGCGTATGTAAAATTCAATCTCAGAAAACTTAAAATTAAGTTTAGAATTTTAAAACCCCTTTTTTCAATTATCGTACCAAATCTCTATTTTATGATCTTGTTTCTGAATTCAGTAAGGCTATTTTACTCAGATCCTCAAGTAACATCCTCCAGACCAAAATCACTTTCCAGTGAAGTAATGCACCCTCTATAGTCCATTGTCCAATCTTTTGTCAAAACCCTTATTAAAAAAGTAAAACTCGTGTCTTTCTTTCATTTTCCTGATACTGCCAAGTTTTATTGTTTCATTCCTGGGAGCATGGATGATCTGTAATGCCATTCATACGGAATAAAATACTACAATGATTGTCAATAAAATTAACATTTTAATTGGTCATTTATAAATAACATAGACTATTTTGCATAAAGAGAATTTTTGCAATAATTATCAAAGGCACATTTCAACTAAAAGTTGAAAAACAAATTTCACATATACATATACAGTCAGAACAAGCAAAATCCAGTAAAAAAAAACACATTATAAATCTATATCCTTCCATTTAGATTATAATTATATTCAGAGCAATGACAAGCCATGATAAGTCAGTTAGCACTCTCAGATTGTATAAATATAGAGTACTTGTTTCATTAACAAAATTTATGGATCATGTGATTTTCATAAGCCTACTTTCCTGTACATTTTGGAATGTGTCAATGAACTAAACTGCATGTAGACCATCATTTGCATTATGTAATCAATCCAAAAGACAGTTTGAAAGCAAGCTCCACAGCAATCTCCATCACAGAATCATGGAAACACACATAAAACTCTTGAGGATGAGGATCTAATAAGAGTCTTCTGCAATGAAATGAAAATAAAACATTTTACTAAATACGTGGCTCAGTCTTTTTAATACATTTTGTAAAAAGTCAAAATTGCATTCCTGTACTTTAACACTTATACAGTTCGATAGATCTTCACTCATTGAAGGTATGTTTTCCAAAAAAAATTTGGTATCCTCTTTATTTGCTTGCAAACCATGATGAAAAATTGCAAGGAAATTCAAGATGACACAGATATCATTTAAATGGACAACAGCGTACTCTTATATTGGACACTCCGTTTGAAACATCTATAGTGATAAAACCAATTCACTAATGGAGAGGTGGAACATTTCAAATTAATCTTCTTTCTCCCTGACATGGGAAAATAGTACTATAAATAGTAAATCAGGTTATTTATGATTTTGAAATTTAACAGCAACTTAGGATCATTAGGACTGTAGCATGAAGAAAATTGGATGAATTCAGTAATATTTTACCGTTTCACTGTAAAAAAACTGACTATATTATGCAGATTACATAACCCCACATGATCAATAATTCATTTATTTCTCTCACACACACACACACAAGGCAAACAAAGTTTTAAACTTTGTTGGATCTCATCTAGTCCTGGCAACAGAACACAGAGCCACTACTGCTTCCCTGTTTAGGACTTGAATTCAAATAATGAATTTTATCTGACATTCCTACCTCAACAAAAAGATACAGCTAAATAGAAATCGAAATCAAGCACAAGAATGGTGGTCAACAACCAAAACACGAGTATGGTGCAGGTCGATTAGTTTACAATCTGCCATCATCCAGTTAACTCTACACAGATCTGGGATTAGATTTAGGAGTGAATTTGGTACCTATGTGGTACAATGGATGTGTGACAGAATATGTTGGCTGAGTCGACATGTGAAGAATTTATTTTCTAATTTCCAAAATATTTTCATGGATTCCTCTCAATCACTCACGAAACATTACTGTAATAAGCCGGCAGCAGAAATAAAATCAAGAAAATTAAAAGTAAATCCAAAGTCAACAAACATATTCTGTTAAAAATTGTTATTTACAATTTCTCACATTGAATTGCCATCTAAACTTGGTTGCTGTCTGGATGTGCTGAGCAGAGGCCAAATGTCCCCTACCGGAAGACAATGAACATTGGATAGGTTGATCTACTGTTCTTGTGCAATTCTTAATATCAGATATTGAAGGCAGCCTGGGAATAGTTTTTTTACACTGTTCTTTCAGTGAGGAAAGGTGAATAGAAACTACAAGAATAAGGGAGACAAATGAAAGCATATTATCAAAGAGGAAAACAAGTCAAATACAAAAACAAAATGCTATGGGTGCTGAAAATCTAAAATAAAATCAAACAAATACTGGAAATACTTAGATCAGACAGCATTTGTGGAGAGAGAAACAGTATTAACATTTTAGGTTGATTGGGATAAGAACAGATGTTTGATGACTGGCATGGACACAATGGGCCAAAGGGTCTTTTTCCATGCTGTAAATACTCTATGACTTGTGATCTTGCATCAGATAATCTCAAGCTACTGTTTTCCAGGTACAAGTCAAACCTGAGAAAATTCTCCAAAAGGCCTTTGTTAAAGTATCATACAGTAGGGTCATGACAAAAGTTTAGGGCATCAATGGTTAGGGGAGAAACAGCTGAAAGGATAGCAAATTGACTATAAACTGCAAAGTAAGAGGGAAAGTGTAGTTGTTCAGATTGGAGAAAGATAAAAAGTGATATTCCACAAGAATCGGTGCTGCGACAACTGTAATTCTTAAATTTTACATTAATGACTTGGTCTTGTGTTCATTTTTCACAATATCAATATTTTCAGAACTGAGGAGTGCAGATAACACAGAGGACTAGTGTAGAACATCATGAGACAAATTTAGAGGCCATGAAGACTGGGTAATTAAGCCACAAATAAAGTTTGACACACGTAAATATGAGATAATGTGATAAATGTGAATGCCTTCTGTAATGGCATTGTTGGACTACCTACAGCACATGGACTGCAGCGGTTCAAGATTGTAGATTACCACTATGTTCTCAAGGGCAACTATGGATAGGAAATATATTTTGGCCTAGCCAGTGACACCCACATCCCACCAATGAATAAAAAAAATGTTGTTTTCATCTGCTCCAGCGTAGGACTGACTGTATTCAACAGCCATCAGACATTGTCGTCTGTGTGTAGAATCCTGACTCAGGACTCCAAGGCTCACAGCCTTGTCCTTGGCGGAGTCTCATCAGCTGTGAAGGGAGAAAACCACTGTAGCGGCAAGATGGTCTCAGTCATTGTAGTCTATCTTGACAGCCAATGCCACCAACCCATCAAGACCATATGAACAATGATGGTGCGTCAAGACTTCTCAAGTCATGTGCAGCCTGTTACCACTCTAATTTCCTAAGCCATGGAGAATTGGTGAAGGGGACAGGACTGTATACTTGAGAGTCCCAAGTTAAGATTCTGTACATCAGTAACAAATGCAGGAAAATCACTGAGTAACTATGTTTGAATAAAGACATCTTTAGAAAGCAGTGTCTGTGAATGAGCAGTCCTCTTCAGGATACCCACTGCTAACCCCAAAGTGGAAAGGAGCTAGAATAAATACTTAAAAAATATTCTGCTCCACTTTCTTTTCCTTGGTAAACGAAACTGAACAAGATTACCATCTTTCTGGTCAAATACGTTCTAACTTTTGCAATTTGCAATGTTAGAAAACATGGATAATCTCAAGAATTACTGTCTGAAAAGAAGAAATGCAAACATATCACAGCAGTGACCACAACTCCAAATGACATTGCCATGTTAAGTGAGATCCACTTTTCTGGTGATGGGCAGCTGTAGGAACAAGCAGAGGGGATAAATCTTCTGTTGGAAAGGAATAGCTGACAGCCACCTCATACTCAACTCACACTTATCCAAATTGAATTCCATTTGCCTTCAAAGGTCAGACTGGGGTCAAGCTAGTCTGTATAACAGACCCAGTAAACTTAACAATCTAACTTAGAGACAAAAAAAAAACTGCTGATGCTGAAATCCAAGGTAGACAAACAGAAGGTTGGAAGAACACAGCAGGCCAGGCAGCATCTGGAGGAAAGGAGCAGTCGACATTTCAGGTATTACCCTTCTTCAGGATTGGATATGGGGGTAGGAGGAGCTGCAGATAAGGGGGGTGGGTGGGAGGGGGGAATGGGGATGGAGGCTGAATAGTAGTGATAGGTGGACACTGGTAGTAAGTACGACCTGGTTGGTCGATTGGAGGGATGAGTCCGGTTAGTGGCTGGAAGGGAGAGTCAGAAGGTAGAATGGAAGGGAGGAGGTGGGGCTGGAAGGGAAGGCAAGAGATGGGTCGCAAGGTTATTTGAAATTGGAGAACTCAATGTATGGTGTCCTTCGGGCTGTAGGGTGTCCAGGCGGAAGATAAGGTGTTGTTCTTCAAATTTGCGTTCCGAGTCACTGCAAGACAGGAGAAGGCTGAGGACGGACATGTCGGAGGGGGAGGGGGGCGAGGAGATGAAATGGGCGGTGACTGGGAGGCTAGGTTGGCTATTACGGGCCAGGTAGAGATGCTCGGTGAAACGGTCACCCAGTCTATGTTTGGTCTCACCGATGTAGAGAAGACCACATCTGGAGCACCGGATGCAATAGACTAGGTTGGAGGTGATGCAGGTGAAGCTCTGTTCACTGGGAAGGGCTGTTTAAGGCCTTGAATGGAGGTGAGGGAGGTGGTATCTGGATAGGTGTGCATCTTTTATGGTCACAGGGGATGGTACCGGGCGGGTTGGAGTGGAGCATCCCAAATGTCCGCCTTTTTCAAACAACGCTCTTTTCCCCCCGCTGTCATCCAAGCAGCCCTCCACTTCATCTATGCTGCTCATGATTTTATAAACCTCTATAAAGGTCACCCCTCAGCCTCCTAAGCCCCAGTGGAAAAAGTCCCAGCTAATCCAGCCTCTCCATACAACTCAAACCTTCCAGTGTTGGTGACAGCTTGTAAATCCTTTCTTGCACCCTTCGGTTTAATAATGTCCTTCCTACAGCAGGAAGACCAGAATTGTATGCAGTACTCCAAACGTGGCCTTACCAATGTCTTGTACAGACAGAATATTATGTCCCAACTCCTGTATTAAACTGACTGATGAAGGCAAGCTTATTAAATGTCCTCTTCACCATCCTGTCTACCTGTGACACCACATTCAAGGAACTACGTACCTGAACCCTTAGGTCTTTCAGTTCGACAACACTCCCCAGGGTCCTACCATTAACTATGTAAGTCCTGCCCCAGTTTGTCTCACAAAAATGCAACCCCCGCATTTATCTGAATTAAACTCCATCTGTCATTCCTCGGCTCAGTGGCCCAGTTGATCAAGATTCCATTGTACTCAGATAGCCTTCATCACTGTCGACTACACCACCAATTTTGGTGTCATCCGCAAACATACTATAATGCCTCCTAAATTCTCATCCAAACTGTATAAATAAATAAATAACAACAACGGACCCAAATAGTTCAGATGCTTTCAAACCGCAAAAATTAAATCAGTAAATGGAAGAAGGGAGAACCTAACTTGTGTTGAAAGACTGGGATGAGGCAGATTGAATAAGGCAAGACCAGAGACATCAAATCAGATAGTTGGAATGAAAAGCCTGTTTTTGAATGATATATTCGGAACAATACTCAGGAACCTTAAGAGCTTAGTTAGTTCTTGTGAATATCACAACTAAATCTCAGAGATGACAGTTAGATTGTAAAAAGAACAAACTAAGAAATTAGAACTCCAAAAATGATAGCTATTTATCAAGATGATGCTGACTCACCCAACAACCCAGTAGGACATGACTGGTGGTGGTTTCTTTTGATCAGTCCAGTTTTCAGGACTGCACTGGAATAAAACACCATGTTCTTTTACTGTACCAAGTCCTGTGTTATTTTTTCTGACATTCATTTCACTTGAACTGTCGGCAATATCTGAGCATTTCCTTTCCTATTGAAAATGATAAAAAGTCAAGAGTTATTAAACAGGTTTTATTCTACAATTGACAACATATATTTTCAAATTGTAAAATACTTTTTATTAATCTAGCTTCTTCACAATCATAGATGATCAGAAATCATCTTGATAGATATAGCTGAAATTTGTGAGGTGCAAAATAAAAGATGCAAAGCAGGAAGCTGTTAATCACTCAGTTCAGAAACGTATGATTCAAATGCTAGAACTGACCATCACTCATACTATTCTTCCTATCAGGCAAGTTTAGATGGCTGCTTGATAGACCAAATGGTATAAAAATGTCCAATAGAACAGCAGTAACTCAGAGGTCTGGTGACATAGCAAGTCTTCCTCTGAGCCAGAAGTTCCAGTTTCAGGTCGCTTTCCAGGAGTTAATGGTCAGTTAAAGAAGGTGCATTCATAACTCTGCCAAAAGGTTTGTGTATCAACTTGTATTTCCTTCTAATACATCAATATTAAGCAGCAACAGCAGAGAGATTCCTGGTCAGCCATGTGATGGAAAGAAATTGGAGCCTCTCCTCACTATTCATCACCCTAGGCTACAACATAGATACCAAAGTGTATGAGCCACAGCAACTTGGACAGCCACTTAGGCTCAGTTGGCTGGATGGTCAATTTGCACTGCGTTGTTGCTGATTGCATGGGATTCAATCAACATTCCAGCTGGGATGGATTTGGAATGTGCCTCCTTGCCCTACCCCTGATAGAGGCTGTGGGGCGATCCTACCTTTGGTCAGAGAACTCAAGAAACAGAAATAGAGATTACAAGAGTAGGCTTTTTGACCCCTCAAGCCTGCTCTGCCATTCAATACGATCAGACCTCATCATCCAACTCAGTACACTGTTCCTGTTTTCTCCTTATATCCTTTCACCCTTTAGTCCTGGGAATTTAGCCTCCACCTTTCTTGAAAGTCTTCAGCGTTTTGGCCTCCACAATTTCCTGTGGCAGAGAATTCCACAGGTTAATCACTCTTTGGGTGAAGAAATTCCTGGTCATCTCTATTCTAAAAGGTCTACCCTGTATCAGTAGACTATGACCCCTGGTTCTGGACTCCCCAGTCAGTGAGAATATCCTTTCTGCGTTTACCCTGTCTAGTCCTCTTAGAATTTTATAGGTTTCTATGAGATCCCCCCACTCCCATTCTTCCAAACTCCAGTAAATACATTCCTAACTGACCCAGTCTCTCCCTGTATGTCAGCCCCACCATCGCAGGAATCAGTCTGGTAAACCTTCTTTGCACTCCCTCAATAGCCAGAACATGCTTCCATAGATAAGGAAACCGAAACTACACACAATATCCAGGTGTGTTCCTAACAATGCCCTGTACGGTTGCAGCAACACATCCTTGCTACAGTATTCAAATCCTGTCGCTATGAAGGCCAACATATCATTTGTCTTCTTCACTGCCTGCTGCACCTGTATGCTTATTATCAGCAACTGGAGTACAAAGATACCCAGGTCCCATTGCACCTCCCCCTTTCTCAATCTATCGCCATTCAGATAAATAATATCCCTGCCTATTTTTGCTACCAAAGTGGATAACCTCACATTTATCCACAATATAATGCATCTGCCATATATTTGCCCACTTAATTAACTTGTTCATATCACACTGAAGTATCTCTGAACCCCCCTCACAGCATATCCTCCCACCCAGCTTTGTGCCATCTGCAAACTTGGAGATATGACATGTAGTTCTCTTATCTAAATCATTAATATATATTGTGAATACCTTGGCCCAAACACTGATCTCTGTGGTATCCCACTCGTTACTGCCTGCCACTCAGCAAAAGTCTTATTAATACATACTGTTTGCTTCTAGTCTGCCAACCAGTTCCCAGTTTTTCAGTACATGACATTCAATCTCACGCGCTATAATTTTGCATGCTCTTATGTGGGGACCTTATTAAAAACCTTCTGAAAATCCAAGTAAACCTCATCCAAGAAGCAGTAACAAAAATCTATGTAACATAACTCCAGAGAGGCCGGAATCCCATCACCAAGTCACTCTTTATGTACACATGAAGAGTCCTTGACAGTGATCCAGCTCCCGCAGAGCCAGCTCTCAGAGTGAACAGGATATCTGACAGTCCTGTTCTTATCTGTCAGCCAGGGCTCCCTGATTGGACCAGATTAACAGCCCAAATCAGGGAACTCATATTCTATGAGGTCCACCTGGCTGTCCTCATTACAATCACTACATTACCAGATTAAAGTTGGTAACAATTGTTGAGATTTAATGAACAAATTGTAAGACTGACAACTGGTGTTGAAATATGAGTAAAGTTGTACCCTGGACCAACATTCATTAGAACTGAATTGAGTTAATTTGGAAATTCAAAGCCAATAAAATTACAGTATGCACCATATCTATTTTGGCTGGATTCAAACTCAGTTCCGACAGAGGAAAGGACTGTGTGCTTGCCCACGCTATTGCATAACTCAGTTGACTGAATATTTAGTGCATTTACACATGTCTATACAATACATATGCTACAAATAGCAGTACAAACCCAGTTACTATAAATTTTAAACAATCTCACCCATTTGTCCAAGGTTTGTTGGAAGACTGACCGTATCGATAAGCAACAACGATGGAAGTTTTTGATTAGTTGTGAGTGAACGGAACCATTGAGCTGTGAAACTTCTGTATGTGTTGGTGCTATGAATATCCCTTGTGTTGTTTCTATTGAAATATAATAAAATAGAGTGTTTTCTGTGCCTGATGTCAATCTGTAAAACATGAAATAACAGATCTTTAACAAGACTTAATACAAATTTCCTTAGATATTTATTTACCAAATAAGAAATATTAAATTTTAATTTATGAAAATACGTAATGTACAAGTAATTCACAAATTGCCATTCTCTGTGCCCAAACGTTCTTCATTGCTCAGGTTCTTTAGAATTGCATCATGTAATTGAAGGAAAAACTTCTGCATGGTTGCAAATCTCACTGTAAACTTGGCCATTTTTTTCTCACAAATTTTTGACCGAACAGTTCGAAAATAGTGAACCACTTATGCTATTAAATTTTCAATGTGTGTTACTGGTGGCCCTTCACTGTCAACTCAGACTCAAAACAAGCATTGCAATTTTACAAGGAGAAACATTTCATGTGGATCAGCTCCACATGGCCATTAAAAGAATTTTTCACTGTCCTCTCAAGTCTTGCAGTGATTGTTACCATCCTCTGCACTTAGTTTCTGTGCCACACAATTTTAATTTTTTACATTCTATTTATATTCACACTTTTCTGCTTTAAGTTCCCATACAGTCTTCCTTTTACATAATACCCATACGATCTTTTCAGTCAGCATAGCCAAATTTTTAGGAAATCTCCTTTACTGCCTACATCTCCTTACATACTTATAATACATACAACAATGCCTCCAACATTCTCTTCATGCTAATTTCTAATTCCGTGTCTTCTGGCTCTCTACTTAACAAAACACCTATATCAATGTTGACTCCGTTAGCAGTTTTCTTAGCTTTCCTATTGATTCGTTGATCTCCATCAAGTCACCAATGCTCTCCGATCTTTACTACCTGGAATAATTGCTTTCATCAATTTCTTTATGTTTAAAGTACTTGATTGCACCAGATGGACAACAGATCTGTTAGTTGTTACATCGCTGACTTTGTCTAATGAATCACCGTACTTCCCGCTTTTCAGCAAATCCTTTAACTACTTCTGGATCATATTGCAGGGCAAGCCAAATCCAGGCAAATCTCTTCAACAAAGGAACCACATCTTCTCCTCCTTCCTTACCATAAAGTATGAAGACCCAAGGTATTTTTAATTTCTAAAAGTGCAACTGTTTGCACAGCTGTCATTTCCTCTATCTACATCTGCAATCATTTCCAATTTTAGCCCCAACCCCAAGTACTAGATAATGGAAAATCTCATTGTAAGTGATGCCAGGAGGTCATATTGATTGGTGCTATACCATAAATCTGAATTGCCACCTGTACAGCCAGACCCAGAATAAAAAGAAAATGCATTACAGAGTACTGTGGATCTACCTACACCAAATTGCAGCAGTTCAAGAAGGATCTCACCACCAGCTTCTCAAAGGCAATCTAGAGAAGGACAATAAATACTGGCCCACTCATCAACACTACATCCCATGAATGAATTTAAAAAAAACTTGAAATCACATTGCAAATTAATTTACAGAGGACATGCAACAAATTCATGTTAAGCCGCACTTCAAAGTAGACAAAAAGGCTCTTCTGTAACCTGATTTGTAAATAAGTGTACTCTTTGTCAAAAACAAAATCCCAAATGAAAACACAGTAAAGTAATAATAATGTGAAAAATATTTTTTATTTTCAATTTGTGCACACCTCACAATGCCGACTTTGTACAGTGAAAAGCACTGAGCACTGCTGTGAGGTAGGTCTAGAAAAACTCAATAATCTGTTCTGGCTTAGCATGTCATATTCAGACAGGTATTGTATAGTCTGGCATGTCATCAATGCAGTCAAACGCATTCTAAGTTTATGTGCTGCAGCGTGAAATCCAGGAGCATTTCTTTGGCCACTGCAATTTCAGCCAGGGAAACAGGCATCTGAGCATTCAATGGACTCTTAGGCCCATTGGTCTTTTTTGAGTTCCTTACTTGAAGAATGTACTTCATCTACATATGCCTCATCTATCAGTTCTATTGTGCAGCTTATGGCGTTAGACATTTTGGTTAAGTTTCCATAGTTGTCGGAATTTCCATGTTGGTCTCTCACAGCTGAGCAAAATGGGTCTTGTATCAGATGAGATAACAAGGTGTACAGCTGGATGAACACAGCAGGCCAAGCAGCATCAGAGGAGCAGGAAAGCTGACGTTTCGGGTCTAGACCCTTGGTCATACTCTTGTCCTCCTCATTCTCAGCATCCCACATAGTTGTCATCTGTTTTTCACTTCATGCCACGATTTTCCACTTGCAATATATCAACTTCACCTTCTCTCTGCCAACACTTCCAACTTTCTCACAAGTTTAGTCATATTTTAGTTTTCAATGTCCTTCCACAAGTAGATCTTAATATCAAATGATAGCTTGCCCAGGGCTCTCTGATTTTGTGCTTTAGCATGGCCTACCTCTATTCTGATTATTTGGCATTGTCATCTGACAAAGTGGCTAGTCTGGAGTTACTGGTCTTCAGCTTATGGACATCATGCTGTTGGAGTTGCTATTCTGTGGGTGAGAATGGCCGATATCTTTGACAGATCTGGAGTCTGAATTTGATTCAACGCATTATCTGACTTGCCCAGTCTTCTCATAACTGGAATCATGACAACTTGCATATCAGTTGAGCCATCCACCATCAGATCTGGCAGCAAAAAATCAATTGCTAGAGGGCATTGTTTCCTTTACCCAAAAACTATTCATGAATTGCCTGTCTTTGGACTCTGCCACCATCTACCTACTCTTGCCAAAATGTCCATCCCCTTCATTGGTCACTGTCTCAGCTTGTTTGCAACCTTAGTGTTCTCTTTGAGCACAAGCCGATTTTTCTCATTTCCTCTCTACTGAAAAGGTTGCCTACTTCCACCTTTCAATATTGCCCTTCTCCGTGGCACCTAACATGCAAGGTGTCTCGCTTGACCTGATGCACAAATGTCCGAGTGGCTAGGTGGATCAGCTGGATATTTCCTAACCACTATTTCGATGTTGTCTCCACCCTTGCTGGAAAATATTGCTTCTTCTGTCACTTCGAAAGTTCAATGTTTGAATAACCTCCGAGTTGGTTTTACCACCTAGCAACTAGTGCGCAAACTTCAGCTCATCAAAAATATTTGTTGCCTGTGTTCTATTCCATCATAGGTTTCCCTCACTCTATTGTCACTGAATTACTTAGATTCCCAGCACCCCAACATCTTGCGTGTAAAATTTCCAGCGTCATGTTCCAATTTCTTTGCATCATCTCTCTCCAAGAACTCTGCACTTCTTCCGAACTCTGGTGCATCAAGACTTCCTTTACCCAAATGGTTACAGCCTTGCCTTCAATCTTCTAGATCATAAATTTTGGCACAACCTCACTAAGCCTCTTCCCCTGTTTATAACATTTCTTAAAAACAACCTTATTGACAAGTTTTTAGTCACCCATCTTCATGTATCAATCTTCAATTTTTGTCTTTTGCTTTCTCTATGTTAAGGGGATTATATGAATACAAGTTTTTATTGCTGAATCTCTGGCTACATTTTAACTACTTGTTAACATTTCCTATGTTCTCTTTACTAGCCTGCGTACGTACAGCTCCACTGATAACAGCAATCTAAACAAAACAGCCAGCCTGCACACTCTAACACACAAAGTTCTACTTGCTGTAACTCAGAATTTCTGTTGACTCTCAATGTACTAAATTCAAAAATCCTCAATCTAATTTACTGGTTATTTTATGACCTCAATTATTTTACCTCTATTACTATCTCTAGCTCTCCACCCCAGTCCAAACTTATTGATTCTACGATCCTAATATTATGTAAATGACTTTTTCTCCTTAGGGACTAAGTTTTCAGTCATCTTGGTTGTACTCTTCGAGAGTTTATTTCTAAACGTACCCCTTTACTGCTTCTCTTTCCACATTTAACAGTTATAAAATTTTTCCTTTTGGTCACATTTTTGATCATCTCTCCTTGGTCTTTGATATCCATTCTCTCCTTCAAAGAGTCATATAATATTCTGTACTTTAATGTTAAATGTATTTTTTTTTAAAGAAATGCAAAGACCTCCATTATATTTAAAACCTGATAGTCAGCACCTTCAATGCTTGTACTTTGCGTACATTCTTTTAAATGTACAGGAGTAATATCTACTACAATAAGTGCAATTCATTAGGAACTTCATTGGTACATCTTATATTATAGAGGGTGCTCATAACAGATCCTTACTCAGGATAGTAAAGAAAACAAGGGACAACAAAAAGAGAAACTGAAACCAAGGTCAGAAACTAAAGGGAAAAGCCATGATCGTTTTTACTTACAATAGCATAAATAAGTGTTTAAAAATCTTAAATTAGAAGCTTTAAACTTACTTTGTTATGCTGTATGTTTCCTCGGTCTCTGACTCAGAAAGGCTTTTTTTCATGCTTCCCAGATAAAATGGATTGGGAAAGTTTTGTTTCTTCTTGCTCTGGAATAGTTTAATCAGTTTTTAAACAAATTAATTCAAAGTAAACATATTAAAAGATCAACATTAAACAATTTTAATTAAACAGCTACTTTCGTATGTAAAGTGTAATTAGATAATATAAATAGACTACTTCTGGTTAGCATTGTTCTACTTTCTTAACACATATATGTGTGTGTATATTCTATATATATATATCTATATCTGAGTACTCAATAGGCAAACCGACACATTCCTGCTATTAAGCATGGTGATGACAAGCAGGATCAAAATTATTGTTGCTGTTACAAAAAAAATCCTATCAAACAGGCACCTTATTGGAATAATTATAAATTTTACTATCACTAAAGTCTTCCAAGTTTATGAAGAGAATTTTCATTTCACTGTTTAGATAAAATTCATCTGATACTCAAATAGAGCATAGGCACTCTTAATGGCGTGTCAAAGGAGGCACAATTTAATGACCAAATGATGATAACAGTTCTAGGACTTGTCACATTATCATTCCACGATTCACTGGAGGCACCAAATGCTTTGTCAAAAACCTGTTTGGTTATTTCATTATTGGGCAATTAGGCAGTGCAGCGACTACTTGCTCTCCAGGTTAAGAGCTTGAGGGCTGAAAGCATGCAGCAAACAAGCTTATCTTGCCTTCTGAAGATTCTAATTTCTAGCCAATGTTCATTTTTCTGGGAAGTAATCTCACCACCAACAACCACAAATGGAGGGGGCATTTTACATTCAAGCAAATTCTTTGTGTGAAATACTCAATAATTTCTTGGATCCTAAGTGCTAAAGGAATTGTAGTTATCATTGACATTAATGTTTTAAAAAAAAGCCTACTACTTCCCAGGCTGTCTAAGAGTTTAATTACAACCCAAAAGTAAATGAAGTTTCTAACTGAAATTCCATAAATTGTTTGTCAGTTCCAAGATGAACTGCTCTAAGAAATTATCTGGAAAGCATTCTACGTACTCCTCGTTCAGGCTACTACCAACCTAATTTTTCTAGTTTATTAAAGTCATCCAGGATTACTGTTGTCCCTTTGCTACAAGCACTCAATATTTCTTGTATACTTTTTGTGGTTAGTGTTATATGGCCTGTAGATCACTCCCACTAGTAACTTCTTTCCCCTGATATTTCTCATCTCTACCCAATCTGATTCTACATGGTAATCTCCTGAACTAAGGTCATCTCTAACTATTGAACAAATGCTATCCTTCAATAACAGTGCTATCCCTCCATCATTACCTAGGTTCCTACTTTTCTTGAAGCAATATACCCTTCAACATTCAGGACCCAATCCATGTCATCCTGAAACCATGTTTCAATGGCTATCAGATCGTATTTGTTTACTTCAATGTATGCTATTAATTCATTTATTTTGTTATTAATGTGCATTCAGACACCGAATCTTTTGTTTTATCTTTTCCTTATCTTTCTAATATCTTGTCTTGTTTGTTGATTTATTGCTAGGTCCTAGGAAATTTGTCTGTACCTCAGGATTTTAATAAAACAGCCTATTGTTTACTACTAAATCTTATGAAAGACAGAATTCTTGATTGATTATATGACTCCTTTTTCAGAAAGTCTGTTCTGTCGTAAATAAACCAAAAGGTGCAAGGATGTTTCACCCCCCCTTGTTTGCAACTCTGAGAGCTTGTTCGTGACAAAATTTCAAACTCTGATACTACTTAGGTTGTGCTTAAAATTTAACACTTCAATTACTGGATTAATATAGTCATTACTTTACAACAGGTCCTAGAAAATTAGTACCTGCAAAACATTTGTAGATCGAGCCAGTTTGTTAAACTTAAAAATGATTTAATCTAACCAGGCATATGTTAGTGCAAGCAGAGTGTTCCTGGTGTCTGGTCAGTTAGAAGACTGTATCATTTCTGATTCCATGAAACATAGATTGCGTCAGTAATTTCCCTCGGTTTTGTCAACTTACGGTTAGATAAGGATAGGTATGGTATAATTTCTGCTTTTGCAATCGCCTTTATTGTTACTTAGCTCTCCCTTTCAAAGCCTTGCATTTGCTGCTTGTACTTCTTTCTTCATTGATATCAAGATAAATGTTTGTGATAAAGAAAGGCTGCCTAAGTTTAGCCGTCCTTCCTAGCGTTTAGAAAGATGGGGTGTAATCTAAATATAGGTGTTTTAAATGATTAAAAGGTTCAATACAGTAGATTCAGAAAATCTATTACCTTCAATGGAAGAAGCCAGAACAAGAGAGCATAAAATTTGAGAGAGGCATTTAACAGTGAAATCAGGAAGCGATTTTTTCAAAGGACGGTGGAAATCTGGAACTGTCGTAGTCAAAACCCTGTTGTTGAAACAGTTGAAATTTTCAAGACATGGATCAGAGGACTTTTATATGGCAAAGGATGTGGTTTGAGGCTATTTGGAATTATGACACAGGTCAGCTATGACTTGACAAAATGGAATTGATTTCAACTTGCTGAATACAGCAGATGGGACTCCTGTGCTCACAAGAACTCTTGTCTGCTCACATCAGCTGGTTTTCCAGCAGCAGCAGGACTCCCAAATGGGCAGTACTGTGGGACAGGCCCATGATTTTTGATTTTCATCAGCAACTATTGGCACCTAAATTGGGTTACTAAAATATTGTTTCAGACTTAAAACTTAAACGATGCTTGGCACTGAACAAGAAAAAATGATGATATCAGGAAACTAAACTACCAGTTTAAAATTTTTAATTAATATTCATTTTTAAAAAGGGTACTCTAAAACTAAATGCCAACATCCTCTAATCAAAATGCAGAATGACACCTTGTATGGCAAAAATAAAACCGAAGGCCTGTTAATTGGATTGATACTACCAGACACCTGATCTAGAATTTGTAAGGATTTAAATGCATTTTGCCAAAGCCTTTCACTTTGCACTTATCAAGGCATTTTGCAAGATGACAAGGGGATTCAAGAGGAAAAAAAAATCAATATTTATGGTGAATGAGAGGAGAGTGCTGATTGGTTAGCAAGTGAACTCTGATTGGTACAGATGTTGTCATGGGAATGCACTTATTAATGCTAATTGGTGGTCAATAGCCAAGCTGTTAAATTTCAAACCAGGTAGGTTGAATCTGATTGGTTTGAGCATTGTCCTGAGAAATGAACCAGCAAATGAATGTCACCTATTTTGTTAAGTTGAAACAGGCACATTATGTGTATATGCTCATTATGTCTGCAAACAACAGTGCCCTGTGTATTAATATATGCAGCTTCGAATACACACAAGTACCAAAACTGTGAGCTTGACCGATAATTTTACATTGTTTGTCAGCATAATTCATCACACATTCAGGATTATCCAGCAAATGTTGTCCAATTTTAGAATCACATCTGCTGTTAGAACATAAGAACATAAGAACTAGGAGCAGGAGTAGGCCATCTGGCCCCTCGAGCCTGCCTCGTAATTTAATAAGATCATGGCTGATCTTTTAGAGACTCAGCTCCACTTACCCACCAACTCACCATAACCCTTAATTCCTTTACTGTTCAAAAATTTATCCAGCCTTGCCTTAAAAACATTCAGCGAGGTAGCTTCAACTGCTTTACTGGGCAGGGAATTCCATAGATTCACAACCCTTTGGGTAAAGAAGTTCCTCCTGACCTCAGTCCTACATCTGCTTCCCTTTATTTTGAGGCGATGCCCTCTCGTCCTAGTTTCACCTGCTAGCGGAAACAACCTCCCTGCCTCCACCTTATCTATTCCCTTCATAATCTTATATGTTTCTATCAGATCTCCCCTCATTCTTCTGAATTCCAATGAATATAATCCCAGTCTACTCAGTCTCTCCTCATAATCCAACCCTCTCAACTCTGGAATCAACAGTGAATCTCCTCTGCACCCCCTCCAGTGCTAGTATGTCTCTTCTCAAGTAAGGAGACCAAAACTGCACACACTACTGCAGGTGTGGCCTCACCAGGACTCTATACAGCTGCAGCATAGCCTCCCTGTTTTTAAACTCCATCCCTCTAGCAATGGCAGACAAAATTCCATTTGCCTTTTTAATTACCTGCTGCACCTGCAATCCTACTTTTAGTGATTCATGCACAAGGACACCCAAGTCCCTCTGCACAGCAGCGTGCTGCAATTTTTTAACCATTTAAAACATAGTCCATTTTCCTGTTATTCCTACCAAAATGGATGATCTCACACTCATCAACATTGTACTCCACCTGCCAGACCTTTGCCCACTCACTTAGACTATCTATATCCCTCTGCAGACTTTCAGTGTCTTCTGCACACTTTGCTCTACCACTCACCTTAGTGTCATCTGCAAATTTTGACACATCACACTTAGTCCCCAACTCCAAATCATCTATGTAAATTGTAAAATATTGCGGTCCCAACACTGATCCCTGAGGCACATCACTAGCCACTGACCGCCAACCAGAAAAACACCCATTTACCCCTACTCTTTGCTTTCTACTGGTCAACCAATCCTCTATCCATGCCAATACATTACCTGTAATACTGTGGAACTTTATCTTATGTAGCAGCCTTTGGTGTGGCACCTTGTCAAATGCCTTCTGGAAATCCAGATACACCACATCCACAGGTTCCGCATTGTCCACCATGCAAGTAATGTCCTCAAAGAATTCCACCAAATCAGTTAAACATGACCTACCCTTCATGAACCCATGCTGGGTGTTTCCAATGGGACAATTTATATCCAGATGTCTTGCTATTTCTTCTTAATGATAGATTCAAGCATTTTCCCCACTACCGAAGTTAAGCTAACTGGCCTATAGTTACCTGCTTTTTGTCTACTTCCTTTTTTAAACAGTGGTGTCACATTGGCTGTTTTCCAATCTGCGGGAACCACCCCAGAGTCCAGTGAATTTTAGTAAATAATTACTAGTGCATTTGCTATTTCCCCCATCACCTCTTTTAATACCCTGGGATGCATTTCATCAGGGCCAGGAGACTTGTCTACCTTTAGCCCCATTAGCTTGCCCAGCACTGCCTCCTTAGTGATAATGATAGTTTCTAGGTCCTCGCCTGCTATCACCTTCTTGCCATTAGTTTTCGGCATGTTATTTGTGTCTTCCACTGTGAAGACCGACACGAAATAACTGTTTAATGTCTCGGCTATTTCCTCATTCCCAGTTATTAAATTGGCCTTCTCATCCTCTAAAGGACCAATGTTTACCTTCGCCACTCTTTTACGATTTACATATTTATAGAAACTTTTGCTAACTGTTTTTATATTCTGAGCTAGTTTACTCTCATAATCTATCTTACTTTTCTTTATAACGTTTTTTGTGGCTTTCTGTTGGCCTTTAAAGATTTCCCAGTCTACTAGTTTCCCACTACTCTTTGCTTTTTTGTATGTGTTTTTTTTCAATCTGATACTTTCCTTTATTTCCTTAGACATCCATGGCTGGCTCTCTCTTTTCCTATAGTTCTTCCTTATCACTGGAATATACTTCTGCTGAGCACTGTGAAAAATCGTTTTGAAAGTCCTCCACTGTTCCTCAATTGACCCACCATAAAATTTTTGCTCCCAGTCTACCTTAGCTAACTCCTCCCTCATTTCTTCATAGTCTCCTTTGTTTAAGCACAGGAGATAGGTACTGGATTTAACCTTCTCACGCTCCATCTGTATTTTAAATTTGACCATACTGTGATCGCTCCTTCCAAGAGGATCCCTAACTGTGAAATCATTAATTATTCCTGTCTCATTACACAGGACTAGATCTAGGATAGCTTGCTCCCTCGTAGGTTCCATTACATATTGTTCAATTATCGCGGATGCATTCTATGAACCCCTCCTCAAGGCTGCCAGGACCGACCTGGTTTGACCAATCGATATGTAGATTAAAATCCCCCATGATAATTGCTGTACCATTTTTACATGCATTAGCTATTTCTATGTTTATTGCCCGCCCCACCATGATGTCATTATTTGGTGGCCTATAGACCACACCTATCAGTGACTTCTTCTCCCTGCTATTCCTAATTTCCACCCAAATGGATTCAACGTTTAGACAATGTGTTGCGAGGTTTGCTGGTACAGGCTAGTTGGGTAGAGGTTAATACCTTGCTTGCTGCAAACAGCTGAAGAGACATGAAAATAAGAAAATGCTGGAGATCACAGTGGGTCAGGCAGCATCCATGAAGAAAAATCAAGTTAACATTTTGAGTCTCGATAGGTCTTCATAACAGCTCAAGGGACATGCTGTCTGATATGATTCTTCATTCTTTGGGATGTAAGGCCTACATATCTGGCATCACTGGCACTGAAATTCATAAATGCTGAGTTAAGGATTTGTATAGTGTAGCTCATTTTCCAGTAGCAATTTATTGCTCTAGATTAGGCATGGAGTGGAAGAACTCATCAGCTTTCCTCCTAACGGTAGTGGAATTGATAGAAATTTTTGCTTATGACATTTCACTCCCTCCTTATCCCACCCCAGCAGAATCTCACATTTTGGCAGGAAAAGTAGTGGAAACTGACTGGAACCAGGTTCAAATAAAAGCAAAATACTTGGAATTCTAAGATAAAACCAGAAAATGCTGGAGAAACATAGCATGTCTGGCAACATCTGTGGAGAGACACATAGAGTTAATGTTTTGAGTGTGACGTGACTATTCTTCAGAATTGGGTTTTAACCTGAATTCTTCTCCACTTGTTCTGATAACAGTGGCTTTCGTTTGTCAAAAGCCATGGATTTCTAGTTTAATGCTTTGAATATGATCATTAAAGAACTGGGGAACAAAAACATGGACATGTTATGTACATCTTCAGATTTCTCTCCTCACCTTAAATATACTTCCACTACCATCAGATCCACCAGAACCTTGGGATTCTCTTCGAGGAAGCCTCTTGACTGTGTCAGATATAGAATATGGACTAAAGTTCATAATGAAGGAACCACCATCTCCATGCCTTTCACTAGCAATATCAGAGACACCATTGTTCCGTGGAGGACTGGATTTCTGCATCCTTTGGCTGGAGTCTCCAAACAGTGCCCTTCGATTTGTTGGTGATTGAATTGATTTAGTTGCACCTTGAAACTTGCTAATGATAGGAGAAATGCTGATACTTTCAAACTTGTCACGAGAAGAAGGAAGGAACCAATCAGCACATGACAAACATGCAATGGAGGGACAATCCAGCCTTTCTTGTATTCTGGCTTCTAGTCCTTCAAGCTGAAGTAAAGTTGTTTTAACTTGATCAACATAAACACTGTCGGGTCCTGGATTTCCATTTACTTTGGATGCACATCCTCCTGCTTCCAGCAACACACACAACATCAAGTGTCTCTGAAGAGAGGGAATTGTTAATTAATCTTTTTAATAATAAAAAGTACTATCAATTAAAGGGAATTTCAGGGGCTACAGATAAACAGTACAGAAGCGACACTAATTAGATATCTTTCAAAAGACTATTACAGATATAGTAGGCTTTTTGACCCAATTCCACGTTTTATGATTCTATATTTCTTGAAGTTATTTTGCCTTTTTACAAAATGTCTTAAACTACCTACAGTTGATAGATACATACAGTAGTGGTAAAGAAGAATCAACGATTGTGGTATTTTGGTTAGTAAGAAATCACTTCTAGATACGACTGTAATAAATTATTCCAATGAATATTTGTACGATTTTTCCTACTTCTGCAGTTTGATCATTCCTTAGAAAAATCAATAATAAGTTCAGTATCATTCAATACTGAGAAATTTTGGTAACTTTAAATACAACATTCTGCATTATACATAGAACTCCATTTTAAAATTACAAAATCCTCCCACAGTGGTTACAGTTTTCAGTCAGTTGTAGCTCAGTGCTGGCACTCTTGTTTCTGTCATTGGATTGCGGATTCAAGTTCCATTCCAGAAATCTGAAATCCTAGGTTGTCACTCAGTGTAGTACTGAGGGAGCACTGCAGCTTTGAAGCTACTGTTGAACCAAGACCCTATTCCAGTTAATATTTGGACAGTTAAAATCCTCTTTTATTGCTTTATTATTCTAATATTTCTCTGGAAATTCATTACATATTTAATCCTCTCTCTCTCTCTCTGACTGTTTGCAGGCTTATAGTACACATCCAAAAGTGTGTTTGATCCTCTTGTGTATCCTTATTTCTATCCACGTGGCCTCAGGTGATGATTCCTTCAAATTATCATCCCTCTCACTCCTATAACTGATTTGTTGAACAATACTGAGAACTCCATCTCTTCCATCCCCATTTTCTGAGCACCCTACAACCAGAAATACTGAGCTACCAATCCTGCCTATCTTTAAGCCAAATCTCAGTCATAGCTATGATATCGTATGTACCTTTCTGTGATCTCAACTCATCTGTCTTATTCCTCAGGCTCCTTGCAATAAAATATATTTCATATAGCCTTGCCAAATTCACTTCTTTCTTATTTAGCCCAATCATGCTTTGCTCTGCTGCTAGGGGTAGTAAGCAATAATGCTGGCAGTAAAGTGCAATGTCAAGGAGGTCATCCAGCTACTCTTCCCTCTGATCTACTTGTCTATGTCCCACTTCCTTTCAAATTTAAAAATGTCCAAAGAGTGTTATCAATCCTCCCCATGATGATGTTGGTCCCATTCCTGTTCCAGTGTAACCTGTCCGACATGTACAGGACCACCTTCCCCAAAAATAGTGCCAATGCCTCAGTAATCTAAAGCCATCCCTCCTGCACCACCTCTTCAGCCATGCACTCATCTGCTCTGTCTTCCTATTCCAACACTCACTACTGCATGGCATCAAAAGTAATCTAAAGATTACTATCTTTGAAGTCCATCTTTACACTTTTCTATCTAACTCTCAAGTCAACTTGCCGGACCTCATTTCTCTTCCTTCCAATGTCATTAGTCCCAACATGGACCATGACCTCAAAGCGTTTACTCTTTCACTTCAGAATGTCCTGGGGCCATTCCGTGACATCTTTTACCCTAGTACCTGAGAGGCAACATACAATCCTGCAGTTATGTCTATGGTCTCAAACATCTGTCCATTCCCTTCACTAATGAATCCCCGACTACTATTCTCTCCCCCACTGAGCGGTTGGACCACCAACATTGTCTCTGCCTTGACCTCAGCTCTGACGGGCCTCCACAGATGAACCATCACATTCGCTGTTAATCCAAGGCTGAACAACGGTTTGCAAGCAAGATTCATTCTGATGATTCTCTTGCTAACTGATCAATCTCTTTTGCTCTCGCGGTCACTATTCCCTCCCCACCTGTACTACCTTGAGCTGCAAGGTGACCATGTCCTGAAACAAGCTATCAATGAACCTCTTCCTTGTGAATACAACAGTGTCCCCAGATGTTGCTCAAGATCCAAAACCTGGAGCTTGAGTTGCTCCAGTTAGAGATATCTCAGACCAGCAGGAGCGTCTCGGATTTTCCATCCTCGGGCATACCTTAAATAAATAATAAGGGCTCTTGCTCTGACTTAAGAATAGACTAGAAAAATCTTTTTCTTGTTTATATCAGATCAGCAATCAGAACCACTAACTCAATCAAGTGAAGATTAATTATCTATGTAAAACTTTTTCATAGAACAAAGAACATAGAACAGTACAGCACAGTACAGGCCCTTCGGCCCACGATGTTGTGCCAACCTATTATCCTATTAAGATCAAACTACCCTGCATACCCTACATTTTACTATCCTCCATGTGCCTATCCAAGAGTCACTTAAAAGTCTCTAAAGTATCTGACTCCACTATCACTGCTGGCAGTGCATTCCACACGCCCACCACTCTCTGTGTAAAGAACCTACGTCTGACATCTCCCCTATACCTTCCTCCATTCACCTTAAAATTATGCCCCCTTGTAACTGTCATTTCTGCCCTGGGAAAAAGTCTCTGACTATCCACTCAATCTATGCCTCTCATCATTTTGTACACCTCTATCAAGTCATCTCTCATCCTTCTTCCTTCAACCTTTCCTCATAAGGTCTGCCCTCCAGTCCAGGCAGCATCCTGGTAAATCTCCTCTGTACCCTCTCTAAAGCTTCCACATCTTTCCTGTAATGAGGTGACCAGAACTGAACACAATATTCCACAGTTTTATAGAGCTGCAGCATAGCCTCGCAGCTCTTAAACTCAATTCTCCTGCCAATGAAAGCCAACACACCACACACCTTCTTTACAACCCTATCAACGTGGGTAGCAAGTTTGAGGGATCTATGGACGTGGACCCCAAGATCCTTCTGTTTCTCTACACTGCCAAGAATCCTGCCATTAACCCTGTATTCTGCATTCAAATTTGACCTTCCAAAATGAATCACTTCACACTTTCAGTTGCACTTATGGCCTTAAATCAATATCCAGTCATGAGAGTAAAAAGAAAACCCACCAGTTACCTACTTGCTGTCCTGTGATGTCACACTTTGAATTTGTTGAAGGATCTCTGCCGCCTGTCTGTCTGCTCTGGAACCATTCTACTCTCAATGCTCCTTTTAACCTTGTAGTGCCACTCCTGAGTCTCACAGAGGTCTGCTGTCAGTCTATCTGCTTCTGGGGTCTCTCTGCTCCTTTTGACTGTGCAAACTAAGATTTTAATTCAATTTTGATTAATGTAGCTATAAAGAAAATTTCTATATTTTCAACAGCAAATGATTATGAGCCATTGCCACATACAGATTTAAATATAACCAGCCAGAGTTCAGTGGCAGGTGTTTTGGGATTGGACAGATGTTCTAAATGCCTTCAGCTTTTCTGCCAAAGTGCACAATCCTATTTTCTTGACAATTTTATTTGTAATTCACTTCTTATGTCTTATTATGCAAGTTAGGTCAGCCCATGATACTTGATGAGACAAGTGGCTTTCACTCAACATTTGTGCTGTTAAAACTTATACTCGTGCATTAATCCTTTTCAGTTATAAGTGTTTCCTACTTATGAAGTCAACTAGTGACTAAATAGAAGGAACATATTTTAATTAACAAGGAAGTTACACATTAAGATCTGAATACTTGTATAACAATGGAAATGATGTCAGTAACAGAATCACCACATGAAGGACTACAGCTCAACAATATATGAACAATAATTTTTCTTATCTTGCTTATTTTGGAACTGCACTATATTACATATCAGAAGAAAGCATATATGAAGTAATAAGTTATGCATACCAAACCAACAATTAGCAAAAAGTGTCTTCCTTTTGGTTCTTGATAGTCCTCAATGATCAGTTTGTGACGTGACGGAAAGTATCTATACGGGAATGTCTCACGCCAAATGATCAGCTGACCAATCCTTTGCTCTGCTGCTAGGGGTAGTAAGCAATAATGCTGGCAGTAAAGTGCAATGTCAAGGAGGTCATCTTTGGGCAAATGACTGCCAATCAAGTAACCCTTAAAAATAATACAAATCCAGAGTAAGATGAGCAAAGTATTGTTATAGAGTTCAAAAGTAAAGAAAAATAACCTGTAAAAATACAGCTTCACTGAGAAGCAATTCTAGCTATTTGCTATGACGCAACAAACATTTTCATTTTTTAAAATTAGTACAGGTTGTACACCAACATTAAATATCACAACCAATTGTATGCAAATTATAACTACATACAAATACTTCCTGCTCTTCCATCTAGCCTCCCCAACACTCATTCATGTCCCTCCCAGTATTGTGTGTGTTGTGGTCCTCTTGCTGAAGTAAAGATACACTTGATACAGAGGGAGCATAGTGAAGATTCTCCAGACTGATTCCTGGGAGAGTGGAAATGCCCTATGGGAAGATACTGTGGGGACCATATCTGTATTCTCTGGAGTTTAGAGGAATGGGTGGTAATCTTGTAGAAAGTGTTGAAAGGATGAGACAAGATAGCTGGGTGGCACAGTAGCTAGCACTGCTGCCTCACAGCGCCAGGGACCCAGGTTCGATTCCAGCCTTGGGTGACTGTCTGTGTGGAGTTTGCACATTCTCCCTGCACATTCTGCATAGGTTTGCTCCGGTTTCCTCCCACAGTCCAAAGATGTGCAGGGTAGGTGGATTGGCCATGCTAAATTGCCCATAGTGTTCAGGGATGTTTGGGTTAGACAGGGAAAATTAGGGGAATGAGTTTGGGTGGGATGCTTTTCAGAGGGGCAGCATGTACTTGTTGGGCGAATGGCCTATTTCCACACTGTAGGTATTGTATGAAAAAGATGCAAAAAGGATGTTTCCTCTGGCTGTGGGGTGTAGAACCAGGGGATAGAATCTCAGAATAAAGAGCAAACGAGTAAAATGAGATGAGAAAGAACTTTGGAATTTTCTACTCCAGCGGGTGGTGTAAGCTCATTAATTAAGTTCAAGACAGAGACTGTTAGATTTCTATTTAAAAAATACTTCAAATGGGGGAAATTGGAAAGAAAAAAAGTGCTGGAGCAACTCAGCAGATCTGGCAGCATTTGGGGAGAGACACAAAGTCCAATATGACTTTTCTTCAGAACTGTTTGGGTTCTGCAGAAGAGTTACATTGGACTCAAAATGTTAACTCTCCACAGATGCTGCCAGAATTGCTGAGTTTCTCCAGCCCTTTCTGTTCATATTTCCAATTGGATTTCTAGTTGCTAATGACCCCAGTTTCAGGTTTCAGGATATCTGCTTTGGGCTGGGGAGAAATTTGGAATGGCAGAGGGACATTCCAGTCACTTGTGGTCCACATTGTCCTCCATATATTTTCAGTACCAAAGTAGGAAGCTCTGCATAGTAGGTATGAGGAGCTAAGCACCAATCAGAACTTATAAAGTTAACAGTAGAGCTCTGGGTAGTGTTGTCAAATAGAGAGACCTAGGGGCTCAAGTACACATTTCTTTGACAGTTGTGTAAACAGGGTGGTTAAGAAGGCATTTAGCACACTTGTCTCCACTGTCAGACCATTCAGTATAGGAATTGGGATGTCATATTGAGGTCGTAAAGAACGTTCATGAGGCCACTTCTGGAGTGCTGTGTACAGTTCTGGTCGCTCTGCTAATAGGAGGGATGTTATTAAATTTAAATGGGTTCAGAAAAGATTTACTAGGCTGTTGCTGGGACTGTTATAAGGAGAGGCTGAATAGGCTGGGACTTTTGTCACTGGAGCATGTAGGTTAAGGGGTGAACTTATACAAGTTCATATAATCATGACAGACATGAATAACGTAAGTAACAAAAGTCTTTTCCTTGGGTGGGGAGTTCAAAACTGGGGGGCATATTTTTAAGGTGAGAGGAGAAAAATTTAAAATAGCCCTAAGGGGTAACCTTTTCCACACAGAGGATGGTGTGTACGTGGAATGAACTGCTACAGGAAGTAGTAGATGGAGGTACAGTTACAACATTTAAAATACATTTGGACAGGTATATGAATAAGAAGGGTTTAGAGGGATATGGGCCAAATGCACACAAAGTGGGATTACTTTAGTTTGGGAAATTTGGTTGGCCTAGACAAATAGACCGAAGGGTCTGTTTCTGTGCTGTGCCTCAAACTTTATAATCTCTACATAACTGTATAAGCCATGTGTAAATTAGCATAAAACAAATCAGATTACGGAAATGACTGCATAGCTCAAAGACAAAGACGTTGTAGGAGACGTGGGTTCTGGTCTACAGGGCACCAGTACTGATGAAAAAGGATTGATGGGACAGTCTCCACCTGAGCCATCTGGGGCTGCTGTTCTTGCCAACTATATAACTAGAGAAGTCGAGAGGATTTTAAACTATAAGGGATGAAAGTTCGGAAGAAGTGGCAATTCAAAGAGTAGAGTCAAGGCCAAATGGAAAGGAAGTAATACAAGAAATTATATACAGACCGTGACAGGAAGGGATAGTCAGTATGAATCTAAGCGTCAACCAACAGATAAGACTAGACTAGATAAGACAGTGAATGATAAAACTAAATCTATATATTGACTGGAGAAGTCAAATGGGCAAAGGTAGCTTAGATGATGAATTCATTATATGTTTTCAGGATAGTTTCTTAGAACAGCATGTTCTGGAGCCAACTAGACAGCAGACTATACAGAGCTGGTATTGTGCAATGAAATAGGATTAGTTAATAATGTCATAGTTAAGGGTCCCCTAGATACAAGCAACCATAATATGATTGAATTTTACATTTAATTTCAGAGAGAGTGGAGTGGGTCCAAGACTACTTTTTAAAATTTAAAGAAGGGTAATTATGAGTACATGAAAGATGAGTTGGCTAAAGTGAATTGGCTATTTAGGTTAAAGGATGAGTTTATAGAGGTGTAATGGCAAACATTTGTGCTGTGCCACAAGGATCATGGCTAAGACTCAACTGTTTACTGTTTATATAAATAATTTGGATGAAAGGATGGAATAAAGGTTCCAAATTTTGCTGATGACACCAAGATAGGTATGAAAGTGAGTTGTGAAACAGACACAAAGAGTTTAAAAAAAAATATGGACAGGTGAAGATTCAGAGAATGTTTACTGGACTAACATCTAGAATGGATGGGTTGCCTTCTGAGGAAAGGTTTGATTGGCTAGGTTTGAATCTGCTGGAGTTTCCAAGAGTAAGAGCAACTTGACTGAAACACGTAAAATCCTGAGCAGTCTTGATAGGGGAGTGTTGGATAGGATGTTTCCACTTATGGCAGAATCTAGAACTAGATGTCACTGTTTAAAAATCTTAGGCCACTCATTAAAATAATGGGTCATCCACTTAAAACGGAGGTCAGGCAAAAAAGGTTTTTTATTGTGTTCAGAGCTTTGGAACTCGCTTTCTGATAAGTGGTGGCATCAGAATCCTTAAATATTTTGAGGTAGAAATTAATATATCCTAATTAAGCAAAGTGTCAAAAGGTTAGCCAGAATAGGCATGAACGTGGATGAGATTACAATTGGATCAGCCATGATCTTAAAGAATGTCAGAACAGGTTTGAATAGCTGAAAGCCTACTCTGCTCTGTATGTTTGTAATGCAAGAATGTGTCGTTGAGGTAGATAATCAGCCATGACCTATAAGAGTGTAGTAGCCTCGAGGGACATAAGGCTTACTCCTGCTCCTGTGTTCCTAACTGTTGTTACAATGAGACCTTGGGCAAGGTCCCCCAGCTCATTACAGTTCCATACAGGATACCTGAAACTGTTAAACTCCTAGGTGAGGATGGATGAACAGGCTCCTTGTCTTTATTCATCCACTCACCCCTCGATTAGCTATAACAAACTTAATTCAAAAGATGTCTTTCTCACTCTCTCTCTCTCTCTCTCTCTCACACACACACACACACACACACACGTTCATAAAGAACAGATGATTGAATGTTGAGGCTTGTACAACTGATATTGGTAGTTGAACAGTCAAGTTTTGAGATTCTTGGCTTTGTAGGTTGCTTGAAGCCCATTGTTCTGATTCATGTTTTTAACTAGTTTGCACCACTCAGAATTAGAGAAACAGAAGAACTGCAACACAGAAGTAACTACGGGATAATTCTTCAACAACAACCTTGAAGTACACTAATACCAGGCTGGTATACACAAGAAGTTCACAGCCATGCTAGTACACTCCAGTAGAGTTGAAACTTTTTTAAAATCCTTGCCCTTGTGATTTCTTCAAAGTGAAGAACACAAAATGTGTCAGTTTTTTGAGATGTAGCTCAAAGGGGTTGGCTTGCTCTTGATCAGGGGGTTGTCAGCCCCTTGTTATCCTTTAGTCACAAGAGATCACAGTCCAGTCTTTTCAAACTTTCTTTGACACTAGGTGTTACATTCCATCAGTCTCTCTCTCTGCCTCTTCCTCCCTCTCACTCTTTCTCTCCAAACAGCCACATAACTTATAAATGCAACCATTTTTGGCAGCATCAGCCTTCCTTTGAAAAACACACTTTGGAATTACAAGTAAAAAATGTCCACAATACTTCAGGCTTCTGACAATGTATCATGACACACAGCACTAACATTACATTCAATTTTAAATTAACTTGCTCTTGTATTTATTAGTATATATCCAATCATTTTACATTGTGTATATATAACTTTGGACAATTTTTAAAGCTGTTGGTGCCTGCTTATCAACCAGGCACAAGTGATATTGCAATTCAAACTTGGAAGTATAAAATTCAATTTGCCATTACTTTAAGAAATTTTTAAAATATCAGGGATCTGGAATACAAATATAGTTTAACCTCAAATACATGTGGCAATTTTGGGTGCTATGATTTAATATTTTGGAATTCACAACTGACTTTGACACATTGTATGCTTAAAAACTGAAAATAGCTACTTACATCTTTCAACATCCATCAATTTTATTGTATATCCCAGCATGCAATACATTTAATAGTTAATGAGATTTCAGCATGAAATTTGACACAGAATCTTTCATACTGGTTGGGCACTATTTTCTTACAAACATAGAAACTTCATTATATAGCAAATCTTCTTGGTCTATTGTGTACAAATGGTTTAACACGCTGAGAATATGATCATTTTCTTGAAGCAGTAATACAATCTTAGCATTCTATCGAGTTACATCTCGACTCCTTCTCTCAACCCTCATCTCCTATCATCAACAGACTTACCTTGAAGAACAGACAAGAACCCAGTATCACATAGAGTCGTCGAATGCCAAAATAATCCTCAGACTGAAACAAGATAAGTAGGTTCCTGGTTAGTAGTCAATTAAATATCAAACAATAAGTTTGTAACAAGATAAACTAATATAGGAGAATGCATTAATTCTATTTAAACTTTATTTTGCGACACACCATCGTTAGTAGTTACATTTCAAACAACTGTAAGCAAACAACCTATCTTAGACAAGTAAATGAAAACAAGTTTAATTCTGGCAAACCGCTCACTGGTACATATTATTCAGATCACAACTCTGACTAAACTCTTGCACGATGTTTTAGCATTGCATATGACATTTTTAAAAACCATACCATTATAATTTGATCTAAGTTGTACTGTCAGTGTGAAGTTTGCATATTCTCCCTGTGTCTGCATTGGTTTCCTCCCACAGTCCAAAGATGTGCAGGTTAGATGGATTGGCTATGCTAAATTGTCCGTACTGTCCAGTGATGTGTAGTTTGGTTGGATTAGCCATGGTAAATGAGGGGTTACGGGGAGAGGGGGTGGGTCTGGATGGGATGCTCTTCAAAGGGTTGATGTGAACTCGATGGGCCAAAAGGCCTGATTCCACACTTTAGGGACTCTATAATTCTAAAAATAAAGTGGTCATGTAATTCAGCCCTTACCTCACCAGTACATTACATTTTTAATTTAAATCTAATCCTGTATGTTTACTGAGACTGTCCTTACTCTAACATAGCTTTTAGCCTTTTCACGAAATCATTGACTTCTGCTGACATATGATTTAATTTTCTAAATGTGAAATACACCCATCAACAGCATTAATCGGGTATTTGGGCATAAGATCAAGACAGGTTTTTATTTGTCAAAATGTAGCCAGTAGAAGATCACATGCAGAGGAAAAAAAACTCTCTCAACATACCACAACACCAGTATTTCAGGAGGCCCAGGTTTTTGCATCAGTTAGTCACAGACATTTTAAGCTCACTGGAATAATAAGATCTGGTTATCTACATTTTAATAGTGGTAGACAAGTCATCAATGCCTTTACTTCTTCTACTCTGCATCTTTTGGGGAGTCTGCTGGAGACATTTGAAGTTAGTGGGTAACAATGTGTAACTTGGGTGACTGACACATTTTTCGCCAGGAAAAGCAATTATGTCAATTCTTTCTATTACACCAGTCAGAAAGTGTGGGTCTTTGAGTTTGCAGCTCCAGCTAGCTTCCCAGCAATATAGAGACATCATCAACTATATGCTTACAGCAATTTAGGCAATACTCAGACCATGCCAAATTATACATTAACTGCTACAAAGGAAGTTGAGTACGACATTTTCAGGAAGCTGTCATAATGCTTTCATCCTTCGGCAGACCACCCCTCATCTCTTCGCATTTTAAAACTAACTTACAGGCCAAAGTATATCCACTTAAATATTATTGCTTTTGTCTATAGGGTTGGATTTTGTGTTCTTCAGCAGTGTGAGGGAGGTGGAAGGGAAATAGAGTGGTCCGTTCACTCTTACTGTTGTGAACCAGACCAAACTTGCTTCAAATATATCATGGAGGTAGCTTGGACCCTAACTTTTATCTTATTTAAAGACAAGTGTAGGGTGCTATGATCCAGATGTAACTCTATTGGTTATTTTACTCGGCTTTAAGCAAAAGACACTTTATTCTTAACTTACAGTTAAAATATAAACAAAAGAAAGCAGAATTGTATAACTTTAACTCCACTGGAAAACTTAACAGAATAACAGATTATTTAACCACTAAACAGCAACTGTTCTAATATATTGGTTCGGCAAATTCAGTAAAATAGATTGGCTCACATGCGAATCTGGCAGTGGACACAGAGAACTCCAGCCCTTTGCTGTAGCCGAGGGAGATGTACAGCAGCTTCCACAACCAACTTCAAAACCCAAACAACTACTGAAAGCTAAACTAAAACCCTGGGAGTCTGGATCTACCCATTCATGCTGCTTCTATTGTTCCAACTTTAAAAAAAAAAGGCCTCACAAGCTGTTTACTTTATTGGTTTGGAAGAGACAGCTCTGCATGTATGGCTCAAAACCACCACAAAAAAAAAGGACAAAATATACTTCTTAAAACCATAGTACTGTCACATTACTCCATCTCAGCTCATTAAATCAAGCACTGGGTAGCCAATCAGTGGCAGCTTGGCAAGAAGGCAGCCAATTAACAGGCAAATGGAGGCGGGGGGGGGGAGCGGCTTCATGCCCAATCAAGCATCTTGGTCAGGGTGTCATGTCTAGACCATGCTATCATATAACAGAGAGGTTACACATCAACAGGAAGTCAGTCACAACTACAAATTTAAAAGCCTCCACTATTTCCTCTGATAGAGGTGTACAAGATGATGAGAGGCAGAGATAGAGTGGTAGCCAGGGATATTTTCCCAGGGCAAAAACGACTATCACGAGGGGACATAATTTTAAGGTGATTGGAGGAAGGTATAGGGCAGATGTCAGAGGTAGGTTCTTCACACAGAGAGTGGTGGGTGCACGGAATGCACTACCAGTGGAGGTAGTAGAGTCAGATATATTAGGGACATTTAAGCGGCTCTTGGATAGGCACAGGGATGACAGTATAATGAAGGGTATGCAGGTTAGTTTGATTTTAGAGTGGGATAATAGGTCGGCACAACTTCATGGGCTTAAGGGCCTGTACTGTGCTGTTCTGTTCTATGTTTTATTTCAATCTTTCTTCTTTTGTACAGTATGCCCCAAAAAGTTAATAAAATTAATTCAAAACACATACAGACGCTGGCAGGCTCACCAGCAGAATCCATTGTTCCTTTCATCCACAATCCTGGTGGGAGGCCTTTTCTTTCACCCTGTGTTGACTCATCATTGCTGCCACTAAGCACTGCCAAACTTTATCTTGCCTAATCTCTGCCTAATGCCTAAACATCCATCGGGTGATGAAAAATTACAGATAATTGGGTTGTCAGTTAACAAACTTAAAGTTGCATTAATTAGTAATTTCAAGATGGTGGTGGCCATCTGATTTCCATGCTCACTTGCCTTCGATAATTTTGGAGACCAAAGTGGTGATGATGTGTGTCAAACTGATGTCATCACACCGAATGAGATAAGGGGGCACCCAGTTTGGGGCCCTAAAATCCAAGTCATGAAGCGTTGTGGATCATTAGAATTTGATTGGCTTTTTTTGTCAGCTGATGGGCTATGATTGAGGTTTTTCCTCCTGGTCTAAACTGAATGCATAGCCTGGTTAATTTGTTTATTTCAGCCCTGACTGTCCTGAACATGAGGTGACATAAATAGTTTTCCACATTGTGTAGACATGTATTAAATGCGAATATTTTCGTTATTATGATACAAATGTTTCTTTAATTCTGTATAGCTTGTATGCTATTTTACAACCACTAAGGTTTCAGAGTAGATTTGTAACTCGGGTTGTGGATGTTATGGTTGGTTGGCTCACTGAGCTGGTTCGTTGTTCCGCAGACGTTTCATTACCCTACCGGGTAACATCATCAGTGCAGCCTCCGATGAAGCGCCGCTGTGTTTTCCCACCTGGTTTTTGAACTCTGGAGTCCGTTGAGCTGGATTACCTCACTTCCGGTTTTCTTTCGCAATGGAGTGTATTTGGGGTCAAGTTCTATGTGTTTGTTGATGGCTTTCTTCGTGGAGTACCAGGCTTCTAGGAACTCCCGTGCCTGTCTCTGCTTTGCTTGTCCCAGGATCTTGTTGTTGGCCCAATCGAATTGGCGGTTCTCCTTATCCATGTGGATAGAGATGAGTGAGTATTGGTCATGTCTTTTTGTAGCCAATTGGTGTTTGTGTGGGGTGTTGTTAACTGCCTTCCTGTTTGTCCGATGTAGTGTTTGTCACAGTCTCTGCAGGGAATCTTGCATATGACATTGGTCCTGTCCATAGTGGGTAGTGGGTCTTTGGTTCAGGTGAGCAGTTGTCGTAGGGTTGATGTGGGTTTGTGTGCTACTCTGATGCCCAGTGGTCGTAGGAGTCTTGAGGTTAATTCCGATTCAACGGAGGCTGCACTGATGATGTTATCCAGCAGGGTAACGAAATGTCTGCAGAACAACAAACCAGCTCAGCGAGCCAACCAACCACAATATTTTACAACCATTTTGTTATGTTTCTAAATAGATCGGCAAACACTTGTGCAAACTTTCAAATGCAAATTCGAGTGGCTAGTTGTTCTTCAGACACAACCAAGTGTTATATTATGGAGACAGCCGAACCAAATCAGCCTTTCTCCCTCTGTATTTGTAATACAGTAACATGAAAATTTTGAAGATCCCCAAACAGTACTCCAATGATTCCTAGCCAGACTTTTGAATAACTAATCCCAGATTTTGCGAATGATTAATACACAAATACCGCATAATCTGTACCAACAGCAGCCTTTCTCCCCCAGCACTCCCCCGCAACTATTGCATAAATGCTGCCCCCTCCTTCACATCGACTCTGATGAAGAGTCAGTCTCTCTCTCCATGGATGCTGCCTGACCCACTACGATTTCCAGCATTTTTTGATTTCAGTATACAAATATCAGTTGTGTATCTTAAACAAAGGACATAATAATTTATTAAATATAACATTAGCGTGGAGAAAATTAAACATCACAATAAGTTGATTAAAGTCTGATGCTTTCCACCTGAAACATTTGTTTCCAGCCCACTTTCACACAAAAGGCAGACAGGCAGTTAAGGGATATATAAAAGAAAATAACATAGCTGGCCAGATTACTTAAATGGCTTTCACGTTGTATTTTCTCACAGACACAGATGTGAGCTCCTTGGCTGTTTTTCTGAAACACTGATCAGGGTCGCCTCTCAGTTCACCCAGGCAAGGGCTGTAATACATCTCTTTATACTCTTTGGGCTTCCGGACGATGGTGTATCACATTAGGCAGGGAGCTTTCAAATCTTCATTCTGTCTAAGCAGCATCCCAAAGCCATCTCTCAGAAAACATAGTTCAAAAAACAGCTTTAATTCTGGCTCTGCCCTGATAAACTCATAGATTCTGCCCAGACCTCAATCATCATTCATCGACTGCCATCTGCTTGAACAAAGGGTCTCCTCAGACTTGCTGGAACGAACTACCAGGTACTGACCTTGTTAATAGCCAACTTCTGGTACGTGTTTGAAAACAATGCTCTTCCCAGGTTTGCTGTGTCTGTTAGAACCTTTTTAAGGCTCAGCCTGCAATTAGCCTACATGCCTGGACTCACAAACAAACAAAGCCGGTTTGGTATGCTCTTCTCCTTTAACACAAGCTATCCCAAAGTCCACCTGTCATTTCCAGCTCATAATTCAAACTTATTAAAAGAATAAAAATGAAAATAATGAAAAATCAATGAGGGTTCTAACTCAAGGGGGAAATAAAATGATATAATGTTCAGATATTATACATTATTATAATTTTATTACCAATTCTCCAAAGTCTGCTGATTCGAGATCACTCAATGCTGTATCAATGTCCACCTGAAATTAGAATAATTTGAATTTAGGATGCAATGAGGAAAATATACACCAGAACCATCAAACTTATTTTAAAAAAAACTTTGGGAGGTACCGCTCCATTCAGCATGTGATAAGCAGCAAATGACTGCTTAACTAATCAAATTTATATGTAAAATGTAAGATTTAAATATTTGCAAGGATTATTACATATTTATAAAGACAGCAATGCCATTCTATCTAACACTTGGGGGTGAATTTTATGGCGCCCTGCCACCATGTCCACAGGTGTAGGGGGACAGAAAATAAAGCAGGTTGTCAGCCCACTCCCTACATGACCATCCCACTTATGGGCAGTATTTCCACCTTTGCCACAATTGCTCAGTTGTGGGATAGATGTGCAACCTGGCAGCTTACACTGCTGGACGGCACTAAGGTGGTATATCTTCTATGGAAGACATTCCCATTAGATGCCCCTTTTCCCTCTTCCCTACCTCCTCCCATCTCGGGGTCTGCAAAGCAGGTTCATCCAAAATCCCTGGATTTACTTGATATCTGGAACACACCTTCACATCTCCCAAGGGATTGCTTGTAGTCGTTAATCTCTTCAGAAGGCATTGGCCAGTGAGATTGGCTGGCAGTGTGCTAATGAGGACTTCCTTCCCCAGGAGGGGCAGAATTTCCACTTTGATTCTATTAAGGCTGCCTACAGCATATTATTGCTGCTGGACAGTTGCATTGACACTGTGGTGACCGCAGGGACATGGGGTTGGGGGGGGGAAAAAGGGAAAGAACAGATACTCTGTCCTCCTTAAAACTCTTCCAGGTTTATACTTCACAAACATGGTATGTCTGGCTGGTTGTTTGATTGAAAGCTATTAATTAACTGTGTGCACAGAGGAATACAGTTAGTTAATTGAGACGAAAATGTAGAAAAATCCAGAAATTAAAAATAGTCAACTGTAGTATGGTGCAGAATTAAAAATCCACTATTTACTAATCACAATCATTCCGCTATGGAAAAGCAAGAATTACTCTTCAGGAAGGGTTTAAAATTCAATGCAAGTTACTGTGGGCTGTTTTTCTAAAGTTCTAAGAAGTGAACCACTGTCTTGAGCAAATAATATTGCTGCTTGGAAGCCAAAAAGGTGGAAGCTGAAAACATCTTGGAAAAAAATGGACACACGAGAGAGGAAGCAAGCAACAATTTCGCCGAAATAGCTCAAGATAAAACAAAGTTATCTAAAACTGACTTTAGTTAAGCTTCAATTCAGTTAAAGGTCCTTGAAACAATCATTAGTTTAAAGCACAAAGCTTCAACTGTTGCAAGGGTTTGCGAGAGCACTTCCATAGAACTTAGCAACAAAAGCTTATAACAAGCGTGGTAAATTTTCAGACAATCCACACCTCACTTATTAATCCACCAGAGAATTATCTCATTTGTTTACGATTTCCTAGCTCAGATTTCATGGGCTTACAGATTGTTTTATTATATTAGAAAGTAACTCAAAGAACTGCGGATGTTGGAGATCTGAAACAAACAAAAACAGAAATTGCTTGAGAAACACAGCAGGTCTGGCAGCATCTGCGGAGACAAAACAGAGTTAACATTTCTGCCCATAAAATGACTCTGAACTTCGAGTTGCCTACCACTTCAACAAACCACCATGTACCCATGGCAACATGCAAGCTGGAGGAACAACACCTCATCTTCCGCTTTGGTACCTTACAGTCTTCAGGGTTCAACATCGAGTTTAACAATTTCAGAGCCTGAACGCGTCCTGCCCTTATCTATAACCCACCCCAACAACTCCAGATCCTGTTATGAAATGGGTTACTTTCAGCACAACCAACATATTTTCAACTACTCCTTATTATCATGTATCTAGCTTCTATTTTCCTGGTTTACAATGTGAAATCTGCACACCTCTTGTCCTGTCTCTCTCACTCTCTCTCTGTGCTGTCTCCACCTATCCATTCACTCCTTTTCCCTCCCACCCCTCCCCTGCCACACCCCAACCCCATACCCCATCATCAGTATAAATATCACACTTTCCTAGCTGCTCCTAGTTCTGAAGAAGGATCATTGGACTCAAAATGTTAACTCTGTTTTTTCTTAAGAGATACTGCCAGATCAGCAGAAGTTCTCCAATTTTTTTTTGTTTTGGAGTATTTTGGAGTATTTCACTGGTTGATAAATCCTGAATAAACACTAAGCAATGTCAGTATGAGCAACCTGAGATATCTGCAATTTACTGAATAACAGTGACTTCATACGTGGCTTTGAGTTCCACAGTAAACACTTGTGTTGATCACAAAGAGAAAAAGCTTGAATGTGCCAACCAGAAAGATTTCTGATATCCACTTGGGACATCGTTTTCTGAAAAAAAAGTCAGAGATTGCTCAAGTGAGGTGACAGCAATTCTGGAGTTCTCCTTTGTTAAAGTATTAATGAAGAACTTTTCTTCCCAGGAGACTGACTACAGCAAAGTCCACGTTCAGGATTACATGATAGTGTAACAAGTGAATCAGTGGTCTTCGTGACCCTTTTCTCTCCGAGCCATACCATTTTAAGCTCTTATTAGGAATTGCTAAATGGTGCAAAACCATCAACAAGACTATAGACTTCTCCTTCCCACTCTCAAACTAAAATCAAAATAGATTTAAATGCATACATTCAAACATACATTCCACAAAACTACACCAAAGCAAAATGAAAAACGCATTTCAGATCCAAGATTTTCTCAGAAGCATGGAAATCTTCCTTGATTAATTAATCATGCTTGCACTGAAAAGACATAAGTTGGATTATCCCCATTTAATGAAATATTCACTGAATTGAGATCAGAGGGACTTTGGTGTGCGTGTGCACCGGTCCCTTCAGGTATCAGGACAGGTGGATAAAGTTGTTTGGAAGGCATAAGGTATATTTGTCCTTACTAGTTGAGGGATGGAGTTTAAGAGCAGGGAGGTTATGCTGGAACTGTATAAAAAGAGTTGCTTAGGCCACAGCTACAGTATTGTGTGCAGTTCTGGAATCCATATTATAGGAGGATCGTGATAGCACTGGAGAAGGTGCAGAAGCGATTGACCAGGATGTCATACAGTCATACAGCACAGAAACAGACCCTTTGGTCCGACCAGACCATGCTGACCATAATCCTAAACTAAAGTAGCCCCATCTGCCTGTGTTTGGCCCTTATCCCTTCAAACATTCCTTATTCATGTACTTATCCAAATGTCTTTTGGCTGTTGTAACTGTACCCGCATCCACCACTTCCTCTGGAAGTTCATTCCACACAAGAACCACACTCTGTGTAAAAAGGTCGTCCCCTGCAGCTTTTTAAAATCTTTCTCCTCTCACCTTAAAAATATGGCCCCTGGTCGTGAAATTTCCCACCCTAGGGAAAAGACACCTGCCATTCACCTTATCTATAATCCATATGATTTTATGAACGTCTATGAGATCACCCCTAAACCCCCTATGCTCCAGTGAAAAAAGTCCCAGCCTATCCAACCTCTCCTTATAACTCAAACCTTCCATACCTGGCAACATCCTGGTAAATTTCTTCTGAACTCTCTCCAGCTCATTAATATTCTTCCTATAACAGGACTACCACAACTGAATACAGTACTCCAGTACAGTACTCCAGAAGAGGACTCACCAACTGCAACCTCAACATAACGTCCCAACTCCTATACTCAATGGTCTGAGTAATGAAGGCAAGCATGCTAAATGCGTTCTTAACCACCCTGTCTATACGTGACACAAACTTCAAAGATTTATGTACCTGAACCCCTAGGTCTCTCTGTTCTACATACTACCCAAGACCCTACTTTTAATTGTATAAGTCCTGCCTTTGTTTGTGTTACCAAAATGCAACACCTCAAATTTATTCAAATTAAACTCCATCTGCCAATCTTCAGCTCATTGACCCAATTGATCAAGATCTCTTTGTAATCTTAGATAACATCCTTCACTGTCAACTATACCACTAATTTTCATGTCATTCACAAACTTACTAGTCATGCTTTCTATATTCTCATGTAGCTCATTTATATAAATGACAAACAAATGTTTCAGTTATGAAGAGACATTAGACAGTCTGACAGTCTCCTTACAGCAGAGAAAATTGACAGGGGCGTGATCGAGATGTATGAAATTATGAAGGCCATGGACAGAATAGACAGAAAGAAACTTTATCCTTGATGGAGGGATCAATGACAAGGGGTCAAAGATTTAAAGTAAGAAGCAGAAACTTTACAGGAGATGTGATGAAAAACTTTTGCACCTTGAGGGTAGTGGGAATCTGAACTCACTGCCTGTAAAGGTGGTAGACACAGAGAGCCTCGTAACATTAAAGAAGTATTTAGGTGTGCACGTGATGCCAAGGCTACAAGGCTATGGGCCAACTGCTGGAAAATGGGATTAGAATAGTTAGATGGTTATTTTTGACTGGCACAGACACGATGTGTTGATGGGCCCTTTTCTGTAATGTAGATCTCTATAACTGTTTCTTTACAGTGCTTTGCAAAGGACTTGGGATAAATAAGATGCAATAGCAGTAAGAGGCCAGTGAGTGGCACTGTAGATTACAAAAAAATTCTACAATTTTTTTTGGGATAGCAAGAACTGTTGATGCTGGAGTCAGACGTAACACAGTGTGGAGCTGGAGGAACACAGCAGGCCAGGCAGCACAGAAGCAAGAACACTGATGTTTCAGGTCGGGAGGAGGAAGGGAGCTCAGAAATAAAGAGATAGAGGAGGGGTGGAGCTGGGGAAGGTAGGTGAGATGGTGATAGGTGAGTCCAGGTAGGGAGTGGTGGGGATTGATCAGTGGGATGGGATGGGCGGATAGGTGGGAGAGAATATGGACAGGTTGTGTCAGGTCAAGGAGGCAGGAATGAGAGGGAGGGTTGGATAAGGGATGAGGCTGGGGGTGAGGAAATTTTAAAACTGGTGAAATCCATGTTTAGGCCATCAGGCTGTAGGGTCCCGTGGCAGAATATGAGGTGGTGCTCCTCCAGTTTGTGGGTGGTGTCATTGTGATACTGGAGGAGGCCCAGGATGTAAGTGTTGCCCAGGGAGTTGAGGGGGATGGTGAGGAGAGAGTTAAAATGGTTCACGGCCGGAATGTGTTGTCATTTGTCGTGTACAGAGAGCAGATGCTCTACAAAACGGTCTCTGCGTCTCCACTTGGCCTCACCGATGTACAGGAGGCCACATTGGGAGCAGCGGATGCAGTAGACCAAGTTGACAGATATGCAGGTGATCCCCTGTCTCATGTGGAAGGTTTGTTTTGTGCCTTGAATTGAGGTGAGGGGGGAGGTGTAGGGGCAGGTGTAGCACTTTCTGTGGTTGCAGGGAAAGGTGCCGAGGGTGGTGGGGTTAGTGGGGAGTGTGTAGCAGACGAGGAAGTCGTGGAGAGAGTGGTCCCCACGAAAGGCAGATAGGGGTGGGGTCAGATTGCATGTGACGGAAGTGGCGGAGAATGACATGTTATGGTTATGTGAGGACAAGGGGGATCCTGTCTTTATTTTTGTTGGGAGGAGGGGATGTGAGGGCAGAAGTGCAGGAAATGCGAGAGATGCAGTTGAGGGCATTTTCGACTACCAGAGAGGGGGAGTTATGGTCCTTGAAATAGGACGACATCTGGGATGTGTGGGAGTGGAACACCCCATCTTGGGAGCGGGAGCAGACGTGGCGGAGGTGAAGGAGTTGGGAGTAGGGGATCGCATTCTTGCGAGAAGGTGGGTTAGAGGAGGTGTAGTCCAGGTAGCTGTGGGAATCAATGGGCTTGAAGTTGATGTCAGTTTCGAGGTGGTCACCAGAGATGGAGACAGAAGTCCAGGAAGGAGAGGGAGGCATCAGAGATGGTCCAGGTGAATTTGAGGCTGGGGTGAAAGGTGTTAGTAAAGTTGATGAACTGTTCAAGCTCCTCATGGGAGCATGAGGAGCACCGATACAGTCAAAATAGTGGAGGAAGAAGCGGAGGATAGTGCCAGTTTCTGAAGAAGGTCCCGACGCGAAACATCAACTTTCCTGCTCCTCTGAAACTGCCAGACCTGCTGTGTTCGTCCAGCTCCACATTGTGTTATATCTACAATTTTGTTTTGTTCCTTGAAGATCATCTTGTGCAAGAATTATGGAGCTTTATGTTTAAGAGGATGCATTAAATGAATTTTCCTTTGATAGCAAAAGGGAGATTTATTATTTTTAATATTATTAGATATTTACTCCGAGATGGTACAATATTACGATATCAGTTTGAATATCATAGATGGTAACTTTCAAGCAAAACACATTAAAAAGAAAAACGACATGGGAAATGTGATTCAAAAAAAAGATATTATACTCAGAAACTGTATAAGCATGCATACAAGTCACACCGAACTGGTATGAAATTGACTCACTTGAAACTTTCTGGTTATGGAAAGATCATTCATTTATACAATTAATATACACCACATAACATGAGTTGATATAATAAGATTACAAAGCTATGTTCTCCAGGCATTTCAAGGCTCAGTACTTTGCACTTGATAAGTTGGTTTATAAAGTAGCAAAAATTATATATTTCTACTGTAACAGAAGGCTTAAAGTAACCCAAACAAATCATGACAATCATTATAAATAAAACTAAGTTTGATGGACCTTGCAACTTAGTGAGGTCTTTTGATTATTATGTGCAGTGACAACATTAACAAGTTAGTCAGAGATAGTAGGAACTGCCGATGCTGGAGATTCTGAGATAACAGTCAGCTTTCCTGCTCCTCTGATGCTGTTTGGCCTGCTGAGTTCATCCAGCTCTACACCTTATTAACAAGTTAGTGATGGTTTCCTCCAATCCTACTGCAATATTTGTCATGAAATGGAAAGCATCTTCAGAAGAATACTAATTGCCCACTTGTCATTAGTAGAAAATTGAATTTAAATAATTGCAACTCTGAGCTACATGAAGAGCCACCAGTACAGGTGACCAAAAAGTCTGGTTAAAGAGATGGGGATAACTTTAAGGAGGGGAAGCAGATAAGCAGAGTAAATCACATTACTAAGGAACTGACTTGTGTTAAGATGGTTGAAACTGACAATGTGCAATACATTCCTTGCCTGTAGGGACTGTCAGAGATCAAAGGGAAGTTTGGGAAAACCAGTGAGAAAAAAGGTACTGTAGACTTCCCTATTTGTTTCAGTGCCATTTTAATACCTTTGATAATGGAAGTGTGAAATTCCTTCGTTCACATAGATTGTCCCCATTGAGTTTCACTAGTCAGCTGTCACATGACTGAAACTCCTCCTTGTGAATAGCTGAATAATCACCTCTGAGTTTTTTTTTAAAGCTTGGACCCTATCTCTACTACAAGTTGCAATACATTACTGAAGTTGAACATTTAAAAATATAAGGAACATAAATGGGGCGGCATGATGGCCCAGTGGTTAACACTACTCCCTCTCAGCACCAGAGACATGGGTTTGTTCATCCTCGTGTGACTGTCTGTATGGAGTTTGCACTTCCTTCCTGGGTCTGTGTGGGTTTCCTCCGGATGTTCCGGTTTCCTCCCACAGTCCAAAGAAGTGCATGCAAGGTGGATTGGCCATGTTAAATTACCCATTGTGCCCAGGGATGTGCAGGCTAGGTTGATTAGCCATGGGAAATGCAGGGCCACAGGGTCAGGATGAGGGAGTCTGGGGAGGATGCCTTTCGGAGAGTCGGCACAGACTTGATGGGCTGAATGGCCTGCGATCACACGGCACGGATTCACTGGTTTAAGGTATAAATTTAGCACTGAAGGTACAGCTGCCACTGATGCAACAATTAAAATTAGAGTTGTCAAAGATCACGGAACTGAAAAAATACAGCGATCTCAATGGCTTGATGGGCTGAAGAAGGTTACAGAGAAAGGAATAGATGAGGCTTGAAGAATGTTAAAGCAAGAATGAGACTTTTTGAATTCAGGTGTTGCCAGTCCAAGAACCAAATGATGATCAGCAAGCACAAAGAGGATGGAAAAATGGGATTTGGTGAGATATGAAATATACAGAAGAGTTTTGGACAAGCTCAAACTTGGAGAGGGTACAGGTTGGATGCAGGCTGGGAAAACAAATTTAAATACAAAATCATAGTTACAATTGCCCAAAAGTTATTAGTTCTTGCTGGGAACTTTTTTTTTTATTATTTGTCTGTCTAAACAGTTATCTACATTTCTCACAGCTTCTGATATTTTTTAGGAAGACCGAACAGAGAAATTCTTTATAAATTAAGTTGCAAATTTGCTACTCAATAACCAGAGGAATCCTTGCCTTGCTGTTTTTGTACTTTACAGAAGTCAGTTTAATGAACACAACAGATGATATCAGAATTTTTCACATGATAATGTAACGTATAAAATGTATTTGAAGTCTAAAGAAAAAGTTGTAAACAAAATAGGGCACCAAAATGTTCTGACTGCACACAAAGGTTGCAATTGTCCTTTGAACAGAGTTAACTTACTTTGATACCCTGGGGTAACGTAAGCCACCGAACTCCAGGCAGACTGTCTAAAAATAATGTGCTTGAAATACTGTAACACTGGGAACTGGGACTTGCGTTGCAGTTTAACTTAGCTGGCTGAATGGCTCGTTGGAAGTACAGATTGAAAAAGTGGTCTAACTGGGGAACATTCTCCAGCTTGCAAAAGGCACTGAAGGAGGACAAGACATAGAATTAAAAATGCAGAACATCAAACTGGTTCATTAGTTGTTCAAAAGCAGAACGGAACATTAAAAACAAAATCAAAAATAAAATTACAATAACTGATACAAATATCACTTCTGCAATATTATTTTAGATGTTTAGAAGTCACTTTCAATCTTTCATTAATGTAACTAAGAGTAAATAAATACCAAGCCATCTGCTCTTTTGTCTAGAAAATGAGCAAACCATCACAGATCATTATAATTAGTAGTAAATTCACTACTGATTTCCATCTTGAGCTATTTTTGGTTGGTCTGAACACTGAATGCTCATATGATCATGGGCAAGACAATTAATCAAAAAAACTAGGAATCATCAAGAGATAGTAGGAACTGCAGATGCTGGAGAATCTAAGATAACAAGGTGTAGAGCTGGATGAACACAGCAGGCCAAACAGCATCAGAGGAGCAGGAAAGCTGACGTTTTGGGCCGAGACCCTTCTTCAGGCTCTACACCTTGTTATCTGGGAATCATCAAGCCTGAGTTTGTGGATGATCTGTGTTCTAGGTGGGGGATTTCAACATTCATTACCAAAAGCAGCTCAGCAGCACCACTACTGACTTAGCTGGCCAAAGCCTAAAGGACATAGCTGCTAGACTGCCTCTGTAGCATGTGGTGAGGGAACAAAAACGATGGAAAAGCTTAAGAGATCTCATCCTCATCAGTCTACCTGTTGCAAAAGCATCTGTCAGGGACCAATTTGTGAAGTTACAAAACAGGACCTCACAAGCCTTACGCTAAGTCTAAGATGTCTTTGAAATGCTCATGAAATAATCCGACTAATGACAAAGCCTTTCAAAAACCTCTAACAAACTGGAAACCCCTTAGGAGCTCATAAAACAGTCATTCAAATACACAACCTTTTAAAACCCTTCTACAATAAGATAACTGCTCATACAACTGTAAATCAAAACAAAACTCACTCTTCCTCAGGTGGCTTTAGCAACAACCCCTGAAGAACCCCATAACAGAGGTTCGGAGCTCAGTAAAGCATTCATGATGTTATTCCATGGCATAACTGATCAAATAAAGCTTTCATAGCTGACTAAGTAAAAGCCTTTTGAAGTGGCCTTAGCAGATCTGTTGCATTGCTTCAAAGGCTGATCAGATGACTGAACTGTGAACTAACATACAGATTAATGAACAAGTACATCTCAATAGTGCCAAATTCAGAACAGTGTTTCATCCAGTGATTGATATACTCTGATTCATCCCACCATTTTCACAACACTGGTCAATGTGACTTATAAATGTTACTTTCCAATTACGTCCACAATGGCTTCAGAAACCTATCCACCTTGCTAAAAATGTCAAGCTCCAGGAAATACAAAACTGAAGTAGGCAGTGATGTGCAAATCCTGGCATTAATTTTCATTTGTGTTGGTCATGAACCATCATGCTTTATAAGCCAATTAAAAGAACAACCAGCAGATTCAAAAATAAATTTTGGAATTCCGGTCACCACACCCCAAAAGAACACAGGTTTGCCCAGCTCAACATGACAAAGTTTCCACAAGCTTACAAAACAATGGGGCAACTCATTTGCGTCTGTATCAAGATAGTTTCACTTTCTATAGTGAATTAATACTCAATCATATTTGGAACTTATGATCTATATCATGCTTGTCACAATTTTGTTTGCGTACTTGCCTGTCTAATGAGTTGTACATAAACTGCAAGATTCTCACAACATTCTTGATCATGTTCCTGAGCTGTGGAAGAGGTACCCTTTGAAGGAAAGAACAATCTGTTAACTTAGCATGTGGAAATGCTCGAAAGACTAATAATTGCTTTTGTAAGGAAAGAAAGCTATCACTCAAAACTTGTGGAGGAGGAGGAGAAATGGGTAACAACCATTTATATACCATCATTAATGCAGCAAAACATTCCAAGGTGTTTCATAAGAGTGCTATCAAACAAAATTTGACACACAGACATATAGGGAGATATTAGGATTGAGAACTAAAATTTTGGTTGAAGAGGAACATGTAAGAAATGCCATAAAGGAGGAGAGAGATAGAGTACTGGACAAAGATAAATGGATAGAGATGGTGTCTTTAGGAAGGTACTTTCAGATTAACGGCCTGTGCAGTTGTAGGCACAGTTCCAATTGGTGGAGCATTGAAAATTAGGGATATGCAACAGGTCAGATTTGGATAAGTGAAGAAATCACAGACCACTGTAGGCCTTAATGGGTTTACGTATATAGGGAAGGATGACACCATGGTTGAAAACAAGGATGATCACTTTAAAATATAAATCTCGATGAAAGAGAAGTCAACATACGTCAACAAATAGAGCAGACGGGCAAGGGGACACGGTGTAAATTAGCCAGTGGTTTATTTTGACTCAAGTACATGTAAGGTGCCAGGTGGGAGGCCAAGCAAGACAATTAATTTAATCTTTTCAATATTGAGTTAGAAGAAACTTTTACTGCTCAGTACTGGATATTGGACAAATCAGATGCAGTGGAGGTGCTCAGAGAGGCGATGGTGATGATGGGACACAGTTGAGTACTAACAGCATATATATCTGGAACACTGTTTTTGGATAATGTCACTGAGACACAGTAGATAAATAAAATATAAGGAAGGTATGGGGAATCAGAGGCAATGGTGCAGGAATTCAGGTAGCTTAAACAGTCAATTGTTTCCTATATTAAACCTATGATTACACTTCAAAAGTACTTCATTGGTTCCAAAAGCACTCAAAACAAAAGCAAATCCTTTATTATTAAGTGCCACAAATCATTCAAAACTCTCCTAGTATTTACAAAGCTAAATCCTGTAAACCACATAGATTTGGGTATGTTTGCACATCAGTTTGAACGTTTGGGCTTTGAACATCTGAATACAATTCTTTTAGAGTGCAAAACATCAATAGGCAAATTCCTTTTCTAAAAGATTTTCCACTGCATTAACTACATTTTGTTAATACTTGCCTTTCAGCTGGTAGTCCTATCAGCAACAAATTGCTACCTTCCTTCCAATAACATACGTTAATAAGTTTTCCATTCAGCAGGAATGACGAACTAGGCAAGAAAATTGCACAAAAGTAAACTGTTAAAAACATTTAAATAAATATTACACTTCTTTTTGATTTTCTTTGGTTATATACATGACCAAGTATTATACTAAAACATTAGACAAATAAAAGGACCGGTTGGTCCTTTTAAGCTACTCTATATAATTCCGATGCATCCCGTCAAGAAACTTCATACTCTCTAGGGTCTGTAGCAAAATGGCTGCATCGTAATTCCTACACTGAACAAGAATGGTTAATAGCTAAGTCTCTACAAGGATGATGGGAAAATGTGGCCAACTTCACAGGTACAATAGCCTATTGTGCAAGGCAGAGGCAGGCACTGCTCATTAATCAGGAACCTGGTAATAAGGAGCACTAAAAGGCTGCTTGACCTTTGTGGTTTACAAGGTACTAAATTAAAGACAGAAGGGAGGACAATGTAACAGATGTATCTTGTCTATATGACTTTTGGATGGATGATTTTAGAGTCACAAAGCTCTTGGGTGGGAGTTGAACGTTCTGGAACTTTCAAGTGAAAACATATAAAAGTAAGTGCTTTGAAGACATCAGCAACTAAACCTAGGAACGCCTTCGCAGAATCAGGACCTTGAGTTTGGGGTTCAGAGAAGAAAGATAGACCCAGCTGAGAGGTTGAAGCCTGGCCAGCTATCCTTCATCAGTGTGGCTAATACCTAAGTGCCAATAGTGATTCTGAGGCAATTTTCTTCGTAACTGGGTGCACACTACCTTTAGCAGCGCAAATCATAGACTCATAGTATCACAGAACTGCTACAGTGTAGGAGCAGGCCATTTGGCTCATTGAGTCCACACCAGTCTGCTGAAGAACATCCCACCCAGACCCAACCCCTCCCCTAATTTCCATAACCCCACATTCCCCTTGGGTAATCCATCTAGCCTGCACATCCCTGGACACTATGGACAATTTTAGCGTGATCATTCCACCTTACCTCCACATCTTTGGACTGTGGAAGGAAACTGGAGCACCCAGAGGAAACCCACGCAGACAGTCACCCAAGGCTAGAATCAAATCTGGGTCCCTGGCACTGTGAAGCAGCAGTGCTAACCACTGAGTCACCATGCCAACCCCCATACGATTTTATGCTGTAGTGTTAAACTGGCTGAGTGGTAAATAAAGAAGTAGGTTGCTGTAACAGTACAGGCTGCAATCATTGTGTTCACTAGCAATGATCCAGGAAGGGAACAGTCAATGTTTTGCTGTCCCTGGGTGGGCTTGAGCTAAAGGGGTCGCGTTACAGCCAAAAGTCAAGTTAGAACCACCTCCTAAATTTACAGGTCACAATGCATCACGTGGAAGAAGCCTAGTCTGAGATGCCTCAGAAGTACCTAGATGGCAGGCGGCCTGATTGTATAGTACAAAGTTTTATGAGCTCCTGCTAGAGGGTCTGGGACCTGTAGGAAGTCAACTTTGGGAAGAACCCAAAAGGTGGTTAGATAAAAAGGCAAAAAAGGTCAAGAAGACATTGGTAATTGCCTACTCAGTCAGATTTCTGCATGAGGCAGAGAGATACAATCATGTCCTTTGGGAGGACAACAGTGCCCTTGACAGACAGGTAGCTGAATTAGAAAAAAAGCACAGAAAAATGAACTGAACTTAGTGCATATGGCTCAGTTCCAGAGTCAGTGTAAAAGATTCTATTTGGAAAAACAACAAGCAGACAGAGCAAGAAATATGGCGGAATCAGAGGTCCATCACTTAACCCACAAGAACACGGATCTTAAAGTAACAATTGAAGTACTATACCAGAATAATCAGGAACATTGTGTGGCGGCGGAGCAAAAGGATATCTCTTACAGCAGCTTGTGGATTTGTACAATTAACTACTAGCATATATGCTGATGCCAGAGTGATATTTCATTTAGTTTACCATACAGTGATCTCTGATCATTATGATCATAGTGTTTTACTTCAATTTTGAAAGTTCTGATCTTGTTTAATACAGTCATCAGAAACCACAAGATCAATATGCACATTTGCTCTACTGAAATTTCCTTTGCATTGCATAGTATTGACAAAGATTAGGTTAATGTTTTTATTTTAATTCTGATCCTGTAACATCTTGATCTTGTTGGTGTGTGCAGTTTCATATGCATTACAATTTTCATAGAATCATTGAATCCCAACAGTGAAATTGGAGGCCATTCGGCCCATCGAGTCTGTACCAACCCTCCGAAGAACATCCCACACAGACCTAGCCCCCAACCTTACTTCCTGCATTTACCATGGCTAATCCATCTAACCTACACTACAGGGAAATTTGGCATGGCCAATCCATCTTTGGACTGTGGCAGGAAATCAGAGCACCCGGTGGAAACCCACGCAGACATGAGGAGAATGTGCAAACTCTGAACACACAGTCACCAAGTTGAACTCGGGTCCCTGGTGCTGTGATGAAACAGTGCTAATTTTCTTCCATGTATCTTTGATTTGTTTATCCTATAAAAGCTGCTGAAAAGAAAGCAATAGTATTGCAGAAGGCCTTTTAAATATTCTGTCACAAACCAACATCTTCCATCAGTTTGGTTTGCCATAATAGACAAGAATAGAATAATATCAATCTACAGGTGAACATTGATACATTGTTTGTTTGAGTGTCCTGAACTGATTTATATCGTTTTTGTGCAAATTTTGTAGAACGCTTCAGTTTAGATATATTGGTTAAAATAAAGTTTGCAAAGTGTTCTACAAAGTAGAATTAAATAATGAGAAACACTTACACTAAAACAGATTAATTTAAATTCTTCTGATCCCTTAGCTGATTTATAAAGAACCAACAAATCTACAGTGTGCAACATATGTGTGTTTTTAGTCATATCATGCTTTATGAAATACCCACAAGCAACTGTGATCAATGAAGAAATACAGCATGCTAAATGAGAATAAATCACATATACATTCTAGATATTGAGAAAAAAAAGCCTCATATTGCACGATTCCTGCCCTTGAACTCAAAATGGTTGACTGGAGAACCGCTAATAAAAATAGTTTCACAGTGATCAATCAACAGCTATTGATTAACAGAAGCTCAACAAGTAACTACATAGATCTTTCATTCTAATAATGAAGTGACGAGTTGTGATTACCTTATAATTTGTGCCCCAGTTATATTCTCCAGCATGTCGCAGAGCGTGAGAAATATTCCCCGAACATTAATCAACTTTTGGGATACATTAGTCAATGGATACTGGTAAAGTATTTCTTGCTGTTGAAAATAGGAAAAGTTTCACATTATTACAGTTAAGTGCAAAAAGCTACTTCTACAAGTAGCGGGCCACATCACCCAATTCATCATATTTAAATTTTGTTTTGTGCATTAACTGAGTCAATGATTTTTAGAGTTTAAAGCCTCAAAGTTCAAGATATAGAGAAATGTACACTGTATTAGAAATTTTAGTACATTTAACATGAGCTAAACAACAGCATGATATAGTCCTCATCAGTGATGCTGGTCATACCCAATTCATACCTAATTCAAAAATATACTGTGAACGCTAAATTTAAACTGAGATACCTAAATTTCTAAACAGTTTCAGAGATAGTAGGAACTGCAGATGCTGGAGAATCTGAGATAACAAGGTGTAGAGCTGGATGAACACAGCAGGCCAAGCA
>NC_063332.1:149636125-149685090 GCF_021869965.1 Rhincodon typus | reverse complement strand
GGTCCAGGCCTGAAATGTCAGCCTTCCTGCTCCTCTGATGCTGCTTGGCCTGCTGTGTTCATCCAGCTCTACACCTTGTTATCTCTAAATTTCTAAACTTTTTTTTTGCTGCAAGCTGTTTTAGTAAAGCAAGATGTAAACATGGCTGCAGTAGCAAAGGTAAAAATCATATCTTGGTTGGCTGACATTTCTACCAAACTTGAGGCACTCATAGAACTAAACAATTCACATGGACGTAAAGATATTTTTAACTTGAGAAAGGCAAATATTTTAAAAACACACACAAAGCATATCAGCATACAGATACCCCTCAATGTCTTAATCGGAAGCCATAGCATTAGGTTCCACCATGTTTGCTGACGATGCCCAATTCTACACACCACTAACTCTCAATCCCTATACTGCCTCTATGTTATTAGACAGCTGAACTACCCCGACGATAACCCTGCCTCCTACTGCAGCAACTATGTATCTTGTCTACGTTGCTATTTCCTCTCCTCCTACCTCTGGTGTCTGAGTGTACACAGCACAGAATAGTGCAGTAATAGAGAAACTGAGGTCAGTGACTCCAAATTTCTCCAAGATTGTGTTGTTGAGGCACCCTTCAGCTGCAATCATAGGAAATCAATTGACTTGCTACTCTTATGCTGTTAAGTTTAATGTAAAGACTACATCTTGTTTAACGTGTAACGGTTATTTTTTAAACAACATATCAAGTTCATAATTACTGCTCAACAGCCCAAGCCTGAAAGCTAACTTTACGTTTGTGAAATGTCAAATTTCTTTATAATGATAAAAAAACCCCACAATTTTAAAATATTAATTTTAAAATATTTTTTATCGTTATTTGAGATCCTTCTGTAATCCCTCTATAATGATTTATTTGGTTGACTGAGCATTTTGAATTGAAACTGAAGGATTTTAAATGTTTTTATCTTTCTGGTTTATGTGAGAGTACTACAATCTGATTGACTGTGTAGCCGATTTGCTGACATCTCTGCTGATGAATACCAAGACATTGATATGGAAACTACGGTCAGGAAAGGTGAAAGTATACTACAGTGATCCAAAGTCATTGTGAGAAGCTTTGAGGTCAACACAACTGCCACTGATTCTTTATGTACTTTACCTAAATGGGCAAAATACAGGGTTTTGTTCATGCTTCATGTAACATTTTAGTTCAGGTATTCTGCATTTAAAGTTGACCTATTTAGAAGATCATAGAATCCCTACAGTGTTGAACCAGGCCCTTCTGCCCAACAAGTCCACACCGAACCTCAGAGCATCCCACCCAGGCCCATCTCCCTATAACCCACCTAATCAACACACCCTGAACACTACAGACAATTTAGCATGGCCAATCCACCTAGCCTGCACATCTTTGGACTGTGGGAGGAAACTGGAGCATCCGGAGGAAACCCACACAGACACAGGGAGAACGTGCAAACTCCACACAGAGAGTTGCCCGAGGGTGGAATTGAACCCGGGTCCCTAGTGCTGTGAGGCAGCAGTGCTAACCACTGAGCAACCGTGCCGCCCCAAATTAGCATTTTATTTTTCATTTTAAATGCTGCTGGATTTTTTGATTCAGATTTCACTTTGAAATTTGCATTCACCTGTTTATAGGGACTTTAAAGCACTCCCATGTTTGCAAATCGCAAAGCATCAATTTTGTGTGCACATTAGTCCAGTAAATGGTGCAAGAAAAAAATGGGCTGTAAAGTGCTTCTGGGTTAATGCAAAATGAGGCTGCAATTTCTCATGAGTGTTAGGCTCACTGACTGGTGTTATTTGGTCAGTTCAGACAATATGGTGTACAGGTACTGTAAATCTGAAGGCGAATTTAATTTCAATTTGAAGACTCTTTGAGATGCTTCTCCTGTAGTACAGGCAATGCACTGAAATTTCTGCAGAAAAACGTTATACAGGTACAGTACACAACTTAAAGAAACTGACTTTGCTGATGGTCTGCTATTCTTCACATGAGTGAGGAACCATTTTAAGTCAGTCAGAGAACAAATGAAGCAGTGAGAAATGTTAAAGTCCCTTCTTCCTGATGGTGCTGTGATCCCTTTAAACAAGGACTGGAAATACCCAGAAAGTGGTAGCAGCGAGCCTACGGCTGCAAAGAGTTCAAGAAAAGCCATCTGACTTGCAACAAAACGGTTTTTAAAGATGCCTTGCAACAGGAGAATTGGCAATCAATAGAACCAGAGCTTAGTTTAGCCCTACAACAACGAGAGCAATTCTTGATAATATTGACCTCAGCAGAAGTGACTTCCAGTCTGAACTCCAAACCAGGAGAGTTCAGATAGAAATCTTCAAGTTGTTAGAACTGAGAAAGTTTAGGCCAACAGAACTGTGAAAACTTCATGCCTCCAGATTTTGAAAGGAATTGTAAAAATAAAAAAAGGTCTTAACAGTCACTTCCTTGCTTATTTAAAGAATATCTTGCTGTCCATCTGATATCATGTGCTAGTTTTTCCTCAATGTTGATTTTCTGCCTTTAAATTTTTAAGTCATTACATGATACGCTTCAGCACTTCACTACTGCGCTTTGAAGCTGACTGACACCTTACATTACAATTTTCCTGCAAGTCACGCACCAAGAGACACACAAATATCTTATGCATCTGTAAAGGATGCATCTCATAGCTGTTAGCTTGCTTTCTTAGCATTCATTCCCTCACTTGGTGTTTATTTTAATGCATTGCTGCTTCATTGAGAATTTACAGGTTCTCTGCAACTTGACTTGCTTCTCAGTACAGCCAGAAACTCAGGCAGCTCATCATTGTTGCCAGTACTGAACTGTCAATGGAGTAGTCATGTTGCTGTATGGTAATATGATACATTACTGACCCATCTACAGCACATGCTAACAGCTAAAGCAGCAAACAAACTTCATGAGCTTAACCAAATGGCTATGCCTGAAAGTCTAAGAGGAATAGTCCTTAATCTAGTAAGGGGAGAATAGGCAGTCAGCAGGTACTGCCACACTCAGTCAAGGACATTGTGACAACCTCCTGTGCTGATATGATCAGTCAGTCACTTCGGGGTGATCAGGCAAAGTTATCCTCCCAGGTCAGTTTGAAAGCGGACAGGGGACGTGGGGTTGGGGGGGTGGGGTGGGGTTGCACAGTCAGTCCTGAGAGTTTGGTTGGTAAAATATCAGGAGAATTATCAGGCAGCAGAACATGCTTTCTTTATTCTTTATTCATTCACGGGATGAGGGCATCGCTGACCAAGCAGTATTTATTGCCCATCCCTAATTGCCCAGAGGGCTGTTAAGAGTCAACCACATTGCTGTGGGTCTGGAGTCACATGTAGGCCAGACCAGGTAAGGATGGCAGTTTTGTTCCCTAAAGGACATTAGTGAACCAGATGGGTTTTTCCAAATATCGACAATGGATTCACTTTCATCATTAGATTGTTAATTCCAGATATTTATTGAATTTAAATTCCACCATCTACCATTGCGGGATTCGAGCCTGGGTCCCCAGAATGTTATCTAGGTCTCTGGATTAACAGTCCAGTGATAATACCACTAGGCCATCGCCTCCCCCTAATGCTATGCTGAGAAAAACTGAAATGTGGGGACCGGATGCATTACCCTGGGATGCAAGCTAGCCATGTCTGGTATCTTGGCCTTCTTTTCCAGTCCATAGGAAAGAAGACAGCCCTACTCCTCCTCACCCATCAAACCTCCAAACGTCATCAACTAATTTAACATGGGATGCCACAAAAATCCTCTCAAGTAGCAGCGTTAATCGTCTTCCACATTAGAGCTGAATAAATGATTTCATAAAATTCTTCAGCAGTGTTAAAGTGTTATCAATTATTAAAGATTTAACACTTGGGAGCTGTCATAAGCTCAAAAGCTTTAATTTACTTGCCTGAATGAACTACCAGGAAACGTCTAGTAGAATTGATTAGTAAAATGTTTTCTCTCAACAGTTTATCTTGTTTGATCCAGGAAACTATGCTATTATATCATTACCTTTTTATCTTTTAATCATAACAACTTCTGTCCTCATTTCTGAACTAACCAAATGAAAAATAGTTAATTTCAGTTACTGAGCCAATTCTTTCCTAACAGTGTAAATTGACCAGGCTTGAAGGAGTCTGCAGCTTGGATTTAAACATGGTGCCCATGATATAAATGCTGGAGGGTCCTGGCAACAGTGAGCACCTCCACCTCTACTGACATGTGACTGAATGAGAATGGTTTCTTGAGCCCAGATGCATAATTAATAAGGTGAGCAGCAGAATAGTGCGTGAGAAAAATCGCCATGAAACACCTTGGAAATAACATTTAGCCAAAAAAATGGAAAAATTCAGCTGAGTTTTTCAACTTTTGCATTTTTTTAAAATGGGAAACCATGTTTCATTTAAAGTCTTTCCACTTAAAGAAACATGGAATGTAACAGCACCTTTACTGAGAACCACCTGCATTCTAATTGTGAGTTCAATGCTCAACTTCTATTACCACCAACTATGATGTTAAGCTTTCTCTTTCAGTAATGTCTCAAATATTTACAATAGTCTCAGTCACTGATTAGTTCATTGGTTCTTAAAAATAAATATCTTTCTTAAGAACATGATTGAGGAGAGCAAGAAGGAGGATTGACACTAATAACCAATATTCCAAAGAACATAATAATTCCTGTGTTCTTAAGACAATTGACATAACATCTCATTGTTAAAACCCAGTCAGAGTAAACAGTGTAAAGTTGTGGTTTCGGTTGTCTTTTTTTATAGAGGAAAGTCACACTGAAACATTTCAGAGTTAGCTTTCTTCAGTGTAACAGTGAAGACAACAAACACAAGAGATGACTTACAGTGTCAGGAAAAGAAATCAGCATTTTTTCTTGTTTCATTAGTCCAGAAATGAGGACAGAAGTTGATATCATTAAAAGGTAAAAAAGTTAATGATATGATGACAGAGATTCCTGAATCAAACAAGGTAAACAAACAGCTGAGAACAAACATTTTACAAATCAGTTAGAGATGATACACTACACTTTTCCCCATAGTTAATTCAGGTAAGTAAATTAAAGCTATCGAACTTGGTCTGCACGCAGTGATAAATCTGTAATATTTGATTTGCAGAGGTTATACTACTGAAGAATTCTATGAAATCATCTTATTTATCCAGCTCTAATGTGGAAGAGGATTATTGCTGTTACTTGAAAAGGGTTTCTACGGCAATGCATGTTAAATCTGTTGATGAAAATACTGTACAATGCAGATTTATAATCACACACACTGATAAATCCTTCAAAAAAAAAAATGCCTTTCAAATAGCTAACTTAATTGTAAAAAGACTCTTGTCTACCACTCAAATAAAAGGAAAACATTGCAGCTGCTGGAAATCTGAAATAAATTCAGAAAATGTTGCAGAAATTAGGAGGTCTGGCAGCATCTGTGGAGAGAGAAGCAGAGTTAGCATTTGGTATTCAGTATGACTTCTTCAGAGCTGAACTGAACAGATACTGCCACAGCTGCTGAGTTTCATCAACATTGTTTACATTTGTTTCTCAATGGCCACTCTTACTTTCCATTTTAAAAATAGGTTTTCAAAAACTTCATTCCTAAAACTGTTATACTGAACAAAAATGTCCAATAAAGTATTTTGCAACTGAAGCATTAAAGAATAACCAAATACAAAGCCTGATATTAATCACATGTCTCAATACAGAGGAAATATTCTTGTAAGATGGTTTGAAAAGAAACATTTCAAGGATAGCGAATCACTACTTTCCTTCCTGCCAGAACTCTCCCTTTCTCCAAGAGAGGGAGAGTTGCAGAAAGTGTTGATGCAAAAATTAGTTCAAAGTTTACAACAATAAAATAAATATATTAAACGCTGTGGAAAAGAGCCACAAGCTGAATTGGCACTCAAAGCTTCCTCGCTGAATCTCTTTTAATCCTAACTTTCATTACTTAAAAACCAGTATTCATCATTACAAAGCCCACAGCTGTAAAAAAAGTACAAGGTTTTAGTATCTGCTCTTAAAGGGAAGGCAATTCACAGGAATAACCGTATTTTCCCAGAGGGACTAAAGGCAAAACGTGTCAAAGGTCCGTCATGCTCTCTTGTCCTTTTGCTGTGCTCTTTTCAATGTGCAACAAAATAAGAAATCAATTATTCAGCTCCAGCTTTCATTTGTCATTTTGACCTAAATAAACAAAAAGCCTGCATAGTTCACCATACAAGGAAAAGTGCAGAAGCAAAGACTTTCTTTCCCAAAATATAAAACATTTAATTCAATGTGGAAAAACCAGAAGAAAGTACTGCAGTCAAAGCAGAATCATGAGACTTATTTCAAGCCTGTGAAGTTCACCTTACTACCACCCCTCCCCCTTCTTCCAATTTCCATTACAGCACAGAGTGAACAATGTCTTTGGAAGTCTTTGCTTAAACACAGCAGTGCCTTGGCACAGATTAAGTTATTAAACAGTCCCTTGGCAGATAAATGATGGTACTTCTAGAATGCTGATAAAACTAAGAAGGGCTTTAGACTTGTACAAACATTACACTCAAGGAGGTTATTGTGCTTTTCATCACAGAATGCATACAGAGTTACCACATAAAAATGCAATATTCAAAAAATTTATTAAAAGGTTTCCTAAGTATGGCTCTTGAGCCCATTTTGATTTTTATTTCTACTTTAGGTTTCTTCGCACTAAATGGTAAATGAAAAACTGGCTCTCAGGTCTCTAATTAATTTCACTTTTGAGCTAGGTTCCAATAGTGTGTCAACTAGATTTATTCTCTCCTCTCAATTCCCCTTCTTGTACAAATGGAGAAGCACCCATGTTTTCTAGATACTAAATTTTTATGACTCATTCACAACAATAACTGGCTAATTAGGAAATCATAAATACAATTTGTCCTTCAATTTTGTGACAAACACTGTTCATTGAATGTTATTAGGAGGATAGAATACATGACTGTTACCCACAAGGTACTCTCTGTGCAAAGGTAAGGAAAAATGGCACAGACACAGATAGTAGGGTTTGTGCCTTTTTTTGCATAAATAGGATTTCCAGATCAAGTGTTAGGTCCATACCTAAAGCATCTGGCCTTTATCCTGGTTCCTTTGGATCTACTTGTTGGGCAGCCCAGGGCAGAAGTGCTCAAAGGCATTTTAGTCCAGAGGTCTGAGATAGACTGAAGACTTGACAGCGAGCTGTGAAATGTCACATCACAGCATTTGCAAGGTTCACCAGGAGTTAAAAGATGTTGATCATGAACCAAGATGTAGCTTCTGTCTAGCGCTGGCAATTTATATCTTTATGCTGCACTAAAACATTGTTGGCAAGACTATGTTATACATTTTATAATCGCTAAGACCAGAGCCTGTGCAAGGCTCCCCACTTTATTACAGTTCCAGACAGGATACCTGATCCTGTTAGGTTTTCAGGTGAAGAGGGATGAACTGGTTCTCTTTCTTTATTCAACCATTACTTCAGGCAGTTGCAATAAAGTTAATCTATAAAGGATGCTTTCACTTGTGGACACCTTCCAGATCCAAGTGAACTTGTATTTTAAAAGAAGCCAATTTAAACAGGCTTTCTTGAATTAACAAATAACCTCACTCTATTAGCTACTAAGCTCGAGCAGAAATACTAATGAAATACACAAATTAGAAATTGGAGGCGTGTACAAAAAGTTAAAAGTTATATGGGTCAGGCTCTGAACTACTTATGAAGAGCAGACAAGATGATGTTGAGACCATTATGGGGTAGCACTGGTAGCGTTGACATTGGCAGTTGATCAAACGATTATTGAGATTCTGGATTTTATAGACTGGTGGAAATTCCTTTCTACTGGTTCATTTTTTTTTAGACCAACTTGCAGGACTCTGAGCTAGAGAGAGCTTTAACTTGCAACACAGGGAATTAAATAAGGGAAAGTCCTACGACTTGAGATCACTCCAGTGGAGCTGAAATTGGCTTTTTAACTCCTGTTCTTCAATATTCCTCCAAGGGAAAACAAACAAAATGTGTCAGTTGTTCAAGACCTAGTCAGTTGTTCAAGACCTAATCTGCATGGGTCATCAGCCTCTCACTGTCTTTGTAGTCACAAAAGATCACAGTCCAGTCAGTTTGAAGTTTCTTTCAGATGTAATTTCTTTCAGCAGCCATAACTGACCGATCTTCTTTTAAGAAAACACATTTATGAATTAAGAGGTTAATAAAGACACACAATAGTTTAGGGCTCTAACTTCTTCTTGTACTTGTATAAATTTTCATTGTAATCATACAAATCATACAATTCAGTACCCTGTTCCTGTTTTCTCCCTATACCTTTTGATCCCTTTAGCCTCAGTAACTATAACTAAGTCCTTTCTGGAAACATTCAATTTTTTTTCACCTTAAACACTTTTTGGCAGAGAATATCACAGGCTCAACAATCTGAGTAGAAAAATATCTCCTCAACTCAGTCTTAAATGACCTACCTTGTACCCTTAAGCTGTGACCCCTGTTTCAGGATTCCCTGATCATCGGAAACATCCTTCCTGGATTTACCCTGTCTAGTCCTGTTAGATTTTTATACATTTCTATAAGAACACCCACATTTATTTGGAATTCCAGTGAACATAGTAAGCAATCCAGTCTCTCCTCATACATCAGTCCTGTTATTCCAGGAATCAGCCTCGTAAATCTTTGTTGTTCTCCTCCATAGTTAGAACATTTTCCTCAAAAACAGAACCAGAATTGCACACAATACTCTAGGTATGGTCTCATATATCCCTCTATAATTGCAGCACATCATCTCTGCTCCTGTACTCAAACCCTCTTGTTATGAAGGCCAACATACCGCTAGCCTTCTTCACTGCATGCTTACTTTCAGTAACTGGTGTACAAAGACACCCAACTCTCATTACACCACCCCCATTCACGATCAATTGCCATTCAGATAATAATGGGTCTTCCTGTTTTTGCTACCAAAGTGGATAACCTCACATTTATCCACATTATATTTCATCTGCCATGCATTTACCCCACTCACTCAAGTTGTCCAAGTCACATTGAAACATCTCTTCAACCTCCGCACAGCTCACCCTCCCATCCAACTTTGTTATCTGCAAACATTTGGTTCTCTCATATAAATCATTAATATATATTGTGAATAGCTGGGGCCCAAGCTGTGATACCCCACTCATCACCGCCCACCACTTGAACCTGTTCATTCCTACTCTGTTTTCTGTTTGCTAGCTAGTTCTCTGATTATTCAGTACACTATTCCTAATTGCATGTGCTTTAATTTTACATGCTAATCCCTTATGTGGGACTTACCAAAAACTTCCTGAAAGTCTAAATAAACCATATTCACGGGCTCCCCCAATCAACCCTAATATCTATTATCTCTAATCCTCAAAATATTCCAGCACATTTGTCAAGCATGATTTCCCTTTCATAAATCCCATACTGACTCTGCCCGATTCTGTCATGGTTTTCCAAGTGCTCTGCTATTAAATCATATGTCACGGACTGTAGTATTTTTCCCTTTACTGATGTGAGGCTAATGGATCTATAATTCTCTGTTTTCTCTGTACCGCCTTTTTTAAATCGTCAAATATAAAATGAACCAAGACAGAGATGTACCGCAAAAGTGTCCGATGTTACGAAAAAGTCATATTACTATCAGCAGTGCAAAGGCTGCCTTCTGTTTGGAGGGTGTAGATTGTAAACAAATACAGTCAGCTTTGGCCATTATTTGCCTCTATAAAAAATGACAATGCCAAGGTGTTAGCACATGCACATTACACAAGAATCCTGGAGTTGCAGTCGGTCACTTAGGTCTCCAACATTACTTGCAGTGTGATTACCACTCCAGCACCATCCACATTGTTAGAAACCCCCGAAATAAGGGACCATTTCAACCTTCCTACAACAACATTGTTGTTAGAAATGCCATTTCAATCACAATCGATTCATAAATATTGGTGAAGGACAAAAGTTGCCTTCAAAAAATTCAGCTTACAACTAATAAGTGTCACCAAACAATTAATTAGAAGGTTTTAAATAGACAAATCATTTTAAAAATTATTTTTCTAGAATATTTTAGCTTTTACCTTAACACATGTTCGACACTACCTTTGATTTGTGATTTGTAAACCAATTAGTGCTTTTATTTTACTCTTTTTACTTTTTGTCTGAGAGGCTATAAAAATCCTTTAACGTGATTGGACTTGCAATTTAATGCTTGGACTGCCAGCTCCACACTAGGAATGGCCAATTAGAAACAAAACTAATTACTTGCAGTGATGGAGGTGATTTTTTTGTAATCAAAGAGATCGCTAGATTTGTCAGCAACACTTACTGTGAGGTTAGTGGTGAACACCCCAGCCCTCATCTCTGATTGAAAATTCTGAGTTATCAAGCTCCTATACTGTTAGGTGTTCCCACTAGTTTTCAGCAACCAGCAAATAAAAACTCACCCAGCAGTGGAATACAATTTCACAAATGCATAGAAACACTTTACTCTGTCACTCAAATAGCAAAGAAACATGACTGAGCATTGTTTCTACACTTGAATTGATCAAATGCGGCCATTAATATATCAATGCTTGCAATACAATCATGCATTCATATTTAGTTGACGCCTATTTGTGGTAGACATATCCTTACTAAGCCAATGTGTACTTCCTATAAACAGTGAAACAACTGAATAAAATCAGTTCCCCAGATTTTTTAAAAATCTAACCAAAATAACGATTATACACATACCTTTTCCTTTGAATTTTCTGATTCCAGCTTTAAAGTTAGATACATAGCAACATGAGGAATGTTGTCAATTTCCATTTGGAAATCAGTGGTGTCTTCACCCCACAAGAGTTTCACTAGATTGTTATTAGTGGGAATCGGTTTATTAAGAGGTGTGAAAGACAGACCAGTTCCTACGGGGTCAGGGTGCAAGGTTTCAACAGTCAATTTCACCTGTTAAAAATCATACAAGACAAAAATTTAAACCACGCAAAGGAAACAAGTTAAAAACATGTATGTTGAAGAAACTGGCTAATTATTAGATTTAATTGTTCGTTGCAGCTGCACCATTCATTTCTTGTGTTTCCAATGTACTGCTCAATCAATCTTCACTAACACCTATATTTTAAAGCAAGTTTGCCACCATATTACCATAAAATGTAGGATCAGTACTAGGTCATTCAGTCCATTGAGGCCCATTTGATTATGACTGATGCATCTCAATCCCATTCTCGTTCTTTCTCCGAGTACTCCTTGATCCTTTACCAATCAAGAACCTATCTATCACTGTCTTAAAGATACTCAATAAATTGGACATCTTGTCCATATCCAATCTATCCAGGTCTCTCAGTATTCCGTAAGTTTCAACAAGATTACCCCTTCATCCTTCTAAACTCCATCAAGCATAGACCTAGAGTTCTCAATGTTCCTCCTATGACAAGCCCTTCATTTCTGGATCATTCTTGTGAACATCCTCCGGACACCCCACCCTCCCCCAATGCCAGCACATCCTTCATTAGAGACGAAGCCCAAAATTGCTCACAATATTCCAAATGCTGTCTGACCAGAACCTTATACAGCCGCAGCAGTACAGCCCTGCTCTTGCGTTCTCAAAATGAATGCTGACTTTGCATTTGTCTTCCGTTCTGCCAAATGAACCTGCTTGTTAACCTTAAGAGAATCTGAACTAGGACTCCAAAGTCTTTTTGTGCTTCAGCTTTCTGAAATGTTTCCCCATTTAGAAAATAGTCTATGCCTCACTTCTTCCTACTAAAGTGCACAACCTCACACTTTCCCACATAGTATTACATCTGCTACTTATTTGCCCACTCTCTTAGTCTTTCTAAGTCCTTTGCAGCCTCCCTGCTTTCACACTACCTGTCCCCCCACCACCATTCTTTGTGCGACCTGTAAACTGAGCAACAATGCCCTCTGTTCCTCTATCCAGTTTGTTAATATGCAACGTGAGCAGTTGTGGTTCCAAAGCTGACCCCTGCAGAACTCCACTAGCTGCCGGCTGTCGTTATCTACATCTCTGTCTTCTGCCAGTCAGCAAATCTTCTCTGCATGCCTGCACTTTGCCCCTAACACCATTGGCTCTTATCTTATTTAGCAGCTTCCTGTGCATCACCCTGTCAAAAGCCTTCTGGAAATCCAAACAGATGATGCCCACTGGCTCTCTTTTGTCTAACTTGCTCATTACCTCCTCAAAGAATTCTAACAGATTTGTAATACATGTCCTCCCCTTGACAAAGCCATGTTGACTCAGCCCTATTTTGCTATGCACTTCCAACTGCAATTCATCCTCAGTTATGGGCTCTTAAAATCTTATCGACGACTGGGGTTAGGCTAATTTCTCATCTTCTGCTTCTCTCACTTCTTAAGGAGGGATTTTACATTAGCCATTTTCCAGTACTCTGGCATCCTTTAGAGGGTGATTCCTGAAAGATCACCACCAATGCCTCCACAATCTCCTCAGCTATGTTCTTCAGAACCCTGGGCTGTAGTCCATCCAGTCTGGTAGATTTATCCACCGTCAGACCTTTCAGCTTTCCCAGCACCTTCTCCTTAGTGATGGTTACTACAGGCAGTGGCTACTACACTTGTCGCTGTCCCCTGACTCTCTTGAGATTCTGGTATGCTACTGGTGTCTTCCGTCATGAAGACTGATACAAAGTACCTGTTCAGTTCCTCTGCTGCTCCTTTGTTCCTCCATTACTACCTCTTCATTCTCATTTTCCAGGAATCCAATATCCACTCTTGTGTCTCTTATCTTTTATATATCTAAAAACACCTTCTGCAATCTTCTTTTATATTACTAGCTAGCTTACCATTACATTTCATCGTCTCCGACATTATTGTTTTTTTGGCTGTCTTTTGCTGTTTTTTATAGGCTTCCCAATCCTCTGACTTCCCACTAATTTCATGCCTTTTCTTTTGCTCTTATACTCTCCCTGACTTCCCTTATCAACCATAGTTGCTACATCTTCCATTTAGTATGTTTCTTCTTCCTTGGAAAGGATTTCTGCTGTACCTCCTGAATTACCCCCAGAAATCTCTGCCATTGCTGCTCCACTGTCTTCCACATTAGGCTCCCCTTCCAACCAACTCTGGCCAGCTCATCCCTCAGGCCTTTGTAATTACTTTTACTCAATTGTAATGCCGTTAGATCAGATTTCAGCTTCCCTCTTTTAAACTGCGGGATGAACTCTATCATACCACCGTCACTGCTTTCTAGTGGTTCCTTCACTTTAAACTCCATAATCAAGTCTGCCTCATTACACATCATCAAATCCAGAATTGTCTATTCCATAGTGGGCTCCCTAAAAGCTGAACCAAAAAAAAAGTCTCACAAGCATTCCATGAATTCCCTTTCTTGGAATTTGCTATCAACCTGATTTTCCCAGTCCACCTGCATATTGAAGTCCTCCCCTTTGATTATTGCAATAGTGCCTGTTCTTTCTTCTGAGTTATTTTCTGCCCCACATCTTGACTATTGCTAAAGGACCTGCACATAACTCCCATCAGGGTCTTTTTTTCCCTTCGCGGTTCCTCAACTGTAACCACACAGATTCTGATTTGTCCTTCTTTTAAATCATAGAATAGCACAGCACAGAAGGAAACTATTCATCTCATCCAGACAGCTCAGGTTCTTTCAGCAAACAAACAATCTAGTTAGACACTATTCCTCATCTCTTTTAATATCTTTTTAAATATTTTTTCTTTTATTCTTTAAAGTAGAAAGATTTCCTCATGTTACATCACTTTTTGCCAATCATTTTAAATCCATGACCTCTTGTTATTACCTCTTCAGCCACTGGAACTGTTTATTTTCCCTGGCTAAACAGTTCACAATTCTAATCTCAGTCAAACTTGTTTTTAGCCTTCTCTGTTCCTAGAACTGCTTTAATTTCTTTAATTAACTGTATTGCCTCAACCCTAGAACCTCTCATAAAACAAAAACAGAAAACAGGTCTGGTAGCATTTGTAGAGAGACATACTTTGTTTCTCCAGCACTCTGTTTTTGTTTTTGTTTCAGATTTCCAGCAACTGCAGTTCTTTGTGCTTACCTTTCTCAAAGTTATTCAATAGCCTTTCTAAAGCCTTCACATTCTTCTAAATTGTGGCACTCAGAACTGGGCACAAAAAATTCTAACTGATTGATTTAACTTTTCTGTTAGCTAAGTTCAGCATAATTTCATGGCTTTTGTACTTCATGTATTCAGCCTGTGTGATGCCAAGCATGTTGCATTATACAACCTAGAACTGGTAGATCGTATCAAACAGCGCATTCTTTTGGCTATTCACAACAGAGTACTGACTGCATGCACCTAGCATGTGCATGCAAGACTCAGAATATAACGTTAAACATTAGAAGTGATTCTGCAACTGGACATCACTCACTAAATAATGTTGATTATCTAGGTCATTATTAGCCATCAATTTACAAATATCAGGTGGTTTTGCAGTATGATTCAATGACATGTTCAAGAAGTTACGTATATTCATAGGCAAAGCTCTGTTCTTTGGAAACAGAAATAACACATCTATACATCATGCCTCCTTCAACTGAGTGAAATCTTTTTTTGTGTGGCGGGAAGCAGCCATTCCCTGCTGCATTTCCCATGGCAATGCCTTGATAATTGACATTTATTTAAATTCAAACCAGATAAGTCAAAGATTGGCAGTTAACTGCTCCCTGGTGCATTCCCCTTGGCAATGCCTCATCCAAATAGTATTCACTTGCCAACCAATCACTACCCTTTCCTCGTGCAGTGTTAATTGTTGTTCCCTTTGTGATTGGTATTCTTGTGGTTCTGTCCTGATGAGTGCAAGATGAAAAGTTTTAATGACGTGTCTCTTTTCTTCATCAATACTCAAGTCCTGTACTACAAAACAACTCTTACTATGATTGTGCAGTCGCACATCCACAATATCACCCACTTAAAGCTCAAGTGAATTGGTCTCAAATTTTGTTTGGCAATGTTCTGTTGTAGCGTCAGTGTTAGAAGCACACTATTATTGTTGTCTTCATTTGGTTGTGGCCCAGCACTTCACCTCTTCTAATATAGTAGTACTTGTTATTAACACCTGCTGTTAACATAATAGACAACACTAAGATGATGTTCAGGACTAGTTTATCTCAACTATTAAAAAATAGACTAACTTGTCATTCAGCTATTTGTGAAAAATTGGTTTCCTTGTTTGCCACATTTCAAAAGGGGGAAAGAGTGGGTTGAGTGATTGGGAGGTGTTGAACTACATGTTGCAAAATAGTTGTTCAGTGGCACTTTCAATAACACAATTTTGAGTATAGAGAGCATAGGGGGTTGCTTAAAAAGGAATTTAGGAGGGGGCAAAAAGGGGCCATGAAATGGCTTTGAGAGATGGGATCAAAGAATACCCAAGGCTTCGTATAAGTATGTTAAGAGTTACAGGATAACTAGGGAAAGAGTAGAACCTGTTTCAGTCCAAAGGGGCAATCTGTGCTTGGAACCATTCAATGTGAGTGAGGTTTTAAATGAATGATTCTCATTTGTTTTAGTATAGAGGAGAAACATTGGAGCCAGGAATTTCAGTTGGGATGGTGAGGTTCTAGAACACGTTAAGATTAATAAGAAGGAGATATTAAATGTTTTAGCAAGCATAAAGGTGCATTAATCCCCAGGGACTGATGAAGTATATCCCAAGATGCTATGGTAGGCAAGGCAAGAGATTGCTGGGGTCCTGGCGGGTATACTTACTACTTCGCTGGCCACAGGTGAAGTGGCAGATAACTGGACATTAGCTAATATGGTTCCTTTGTTCAAGAAGGGCAACAGGATAACCCAGGTAATTACAGACCAGTTAGTCTGACATCAGTGATAGGGAAATTATTAGAAACATTCTGAAGGACAGCATTAATCAATAATTGGAAAGGCAGAGAGTGATCAGGGATTGTCAGCACGATATGTTGAAAGGAGGTCCTGTATGATAAATTTAATTGTGGTTTTTGAAAAGGTGACTAAATATATTGATGAGGTAGTGCAGTTGATGTGGTTTAAATGGACTTCACTAAGGCCTTTGACAAGGTCCCACATGGAAAGCTGGTTCAAAAGGTAAGACCACATTGGATCCAAAGAATGTTCATAAACTGGATTCAAAATTGGCTTACAAATAGGGGGCAAAGAGTGATGATGGAGGTTGTTTTTGTAATTGGAAACCTGTGACCAGCGGTATACCACAGGGATTGGTGCTGGGGCTCTTGCTGAATGCTTTGAATGCTACATTTTGACAACTGGATGTTAATCTAGAAGATGTAATTCTTAAGTTTGCAGATGACATGATAATTAGTAGTGCTGTTGATAATGAGGAGGGTGGTCCCAGGCAACAGTCTGATGTTGATCAGCTGGTAAAATGAACAAAGAAATGGCAGATGCAATTTAATCCTGATAAATGCAAGGTGATCCATTTTGAGAGGTCTAATAAGGGAAGGACATCCACAATGAATGGTAGGTCCCTAGAGACTGCTAAGGAACAAAGGAACATTTTAGGTAGACAGGGTGGTGAAGAAGGCATACAGCTTGCTTGCCTTCATGATCCAGGGTGTGAAATATTGGGGCAAGAAAATCTTATTACAACTTTATAAAACATTATTTTGGCCACAGATAGAAAACTGTGTACAATTCTGGTTGCCACACTATTAGATAGGTGTGATTGCACTGGGGAGGGTGCAGAGGAGATTCATCAGGAAGTTACCTGTGATGAAAAGTTTCAGCTATGAGGAGAGATTGGATGGCTGGCTTTATTTTCCTTGGAGCAGAGGAGGCTGTGGGGAGATTTAGTTGAGGTATACAAAATTATGAGAGGGATAGACAGAGTAGATTATGAGAATCTTTTCCTCATGGCGTGGTGTGTCTAAAACCAGAGGGCATAAGATTAAGATGAGGAGCAAATAGTTTGGAGGACATCTGAGAAAAATATTTCTTCAACCAGAGCGGTAGAAGTATGGAAAATGCTGCCTGAGATGGTGGTGGAAGCAGGTGGTCGTGCAACATTTAAAAAGCATCTGGATGAATGTTTAAAATGCTAAAGCATAGTAGGCTATGGACCAAGTGCAGATTAATGGGATTAATATAGTTTGGTGTTTGTTGGTCAGCATAAACACGATGGGGCAAAAGGCCTGTTTCAATGCTGTCTGATTCTCTGATCTCAAAGTTAGCTCGAGAAAATTTCAAACAAAGCATTCAAAGCTGTATGCAGTATAAAATATTATAAATATTATTATAAATAATATTATAAATATTATTATAAATTATTATAATTAAGAGTATTGCAATTGTATTGCACTCTGTAATATTCAATTTGAAACATTTTGTAATGCATTTTTACAAATTTTTGAAGAAAGTAACTTTTTGAGAAAACAAATTAAACAAACTAATGCCCACTACTTTGAAACGCTATTCAAAGAACATTAAACTGATAAAAGCACCATAAACTGAATTTTAAAAAACGCTCTTCACTTTATCAGTTTGTATGGAATGGAGATTCATCAGCAATTCTTTGAGATAGAAGCTTCAAAAACTCAAAAAAGAACAGCTGAAACAAAATGACAAACGTTGAAACCCTGGAAGTGCAATTTTTGATCCTTGAATGCATTGTCTTAGATCCCAGATATACAGGGAGGAAAAATAACTTTGGTGTTTGACAATCAACATAATTAATGGCATTTAAAATATCAATGGAGAAATTAATGGCACAGTTAACCATCTAACTAAAAAGGATCAACAAGAAGCAATGATAGTATTATTTTGTTGTAATCACTTCCAAAGGCCAACAAAAAAAGCACCATTTGTAGCATGTTCATGCATGGAGAATGGAGGGAGCAAAATAATTTCTGTAAATTTAACACATCTTACATCATTAAACCTTTTGTTATATTGATATGAAAGGGCAGCATAATTGGGAACTATAGAAACAAATTAACAACCCCCCAAATACTTTTGCAAATAAGCCTTACTTTCATCATAACTTTCTAGATTTGATCTAGTACTGGGATCTTTTAGGAATGGCAACAAATGTGCAACATGACAACATTGATAAATACTAACTACTCAGGACAGCAACTCAAAAGGAAAAATGGACAATTTCTTTGTCTGTTAAAGAACATTAAAATATTTCTGTGCTTCCAGAACAGGGAGAAGCACTTTACACAAGGGGAAACTTTGAGATTCTATACCCTCACTTGTAGGGAATGCCAGCTAGCTGTAGATATAAATTGCAACCCTGAAAACTACAACTCTTAACTGAAGTACTGAATTCTTCTCCTTATGCAGTCCATCAGGATCATAGGTGACTTGCTTCACAATGGTTCAATGGGTTCAGAGACAGCTGATAAGTCCAATGTGTGATCTGCAGACTCTGCCACATAAAGGTCAGGAGGTTTTGAAGTGTCGGATAGATGAGTTGTTTGGAGGTTTGTGTGTTTTTTTTTTAAAATGATGTTTCAAATTTGCCACTGCTCACCAAGTCTTGTGGAGTGTTTAGTACCTTTCTGGTCACAAGCCGGGGATTCCCAATTCGACAGGGATTGTTTGACCTCTTCTCTGATACTTTGATCACTGCCATTTTGATGTCATCCCTAAAGTGCTTCCATTGTCCTCCTGAGAGTCTCCTGCTGTAATCAAGTTCTGAGCAGAGCAATTGCATCAGGAGTCTGGTATCAGGTATACAAAAATCTGGAATTACCAATTTACTCTCCTCTTAATTGTTGCCATATTCATTAAAAAAAAGTGGGTGGGGACAGCAAGAGAGTGGAGTGAGCACAGAATGTGAGGTCCCATTGGAATCAGATGAGCAACGGCTAAATAAAGGAAATTAAGGAAGTTGAAACTGAAGAAAACAATGGTTTACATCTGATACCTACCCCCCAGAAGGGGTGATAGGAAAAGTCAAATTCTGAGGTAACTGAAAACAAAAGTAACGAGCATTATATACACACACACACACACACACACACACACACACACACATATATATATATATAAATTGATTTTCCACGGACACAGTTAGTAAGTATGCAAGAATATCAATCCATCCAAGCTGCAATTCAGCAAGTCAGCAAGGACTTTGTGGGCTTTTATAATCTGTAATCAAAGGATTTACCTCAACTGCATTTATTAAATATTGCTCTTAGAATGTAAAAAGAGCAAAAACTGAAAATGCATACAAACATTCGAGAATAAGATGGATGTGTGTGGGGGTGGGGGGGACAAAATACCCAAATTTTAAACATTTATTCATTTTTGTGACATCAAGTGACATTGCAGATCATTACAAAATGTGGGTTTGCTGGGGATGTATACTTTGGTTTAATAGTGGGTAGCTCTCTAAAGTGGACTGATGGGAACCTTGGGGTTTTCTGTACCATGTGTCATGGAAAGTTTGCACAAAAACGAATAAATGTTTAAAATTTGGGCATTTTGTTTTGCACCCACCCCCTCCTCCACCACATATCCATGTTATTCTAGAATGTTTGTATGCATTTTCAGGCTTTGCTGTTTTTACATTCTAAGAGCAATATTCACTCTATCGACTTTGCACTCATCAAACATATCAAGAACAAGTTCAGGACAAAGGCAAGGCTCTTTCAGCAGTACACTTGGGTTCTGTTTAACTACTGTTACACTTTCCTGTCTCTGACCACTTACCAATCCTGAACCACTGCCTAACTTAAACAGACAACATAAGTTCACCAGAGCAATGCAAAATTGGAAATTACAATTATGAAGAGACCCGAGATGAGCCATGTGTCCTCTAATGCGTCACAATGCTTCCTACGTTCTAAAAGAGACAACAGAACTGCTGGAATTATAAAGATGCTTCATATTTAATACTGCTTTCAGGACTTACGTTTTGAAAGATTGCGGGACAAGAATTTCTTTCGAGTTTTGTGGATCTACCTGGAGAGTTTTTTTTTTAAAAACAAAAGGGTCGTTGAAAGTTCATTGCAGCTGTTGGAGGTTTTTTTTCACAAACACTAGGCTTCCCAGTGGTGATAGCTGCATCCTTAGCTGTTGATCCTGCTGGGGCTGTTCTGAATAGTAACCAGTTCGGACAAGATCTTGTTCTATCTTGTTTAGTTGGTAGAAGCCTGCTAAAAACATGCAGAATAGGAGGAAAGCCTTCTGAAAACAATCTGGTTGGAGGGAACCTGCTAAAAACAAGCTGGAGTGAGAGGAAAGTGACCAAAAGAACAATTCAAGATTTATATTTTCTGAGTAAGCTGTGTGTGCAAGACTTCAGAGACAACTGTGGATAATTAATAACTTAACCATATTACTAACAACACAAACCAGAACATTCTACACTGTATCATTTTGCTTTTAACCCATCAGCCAAGGTGTTTATTTGGTTTCAGATGCTAATCTCTGCAAAGAAATGTTTTCTTCAAGACAGTGTGCATGCATATTCAGTGTGTGTATGCCTGGACATGTATTTTAGAGATATTTTAAGGGAAATGGTTTTATACTTCCATATTACTCATTGTGTATACTAACCAATTATTGCCTCTTTACTGAATAAGTGTTGTTTTGATGAAAAGTAGTGCCTGTTACAAAACCTGCTTCATAGATCTTTTCATCTAAAACATCTGAATAAGGTACTTAATTGATCATTTTGGTAGCTGGAGAAAGTATTTTATTTTGTATTCTATTATTGGGATAGAAAATCAAATGAGATTAGCCTTCCTGTCACTGAATTTGCAACAGTGAAATTAATCACCTTCTAAATTGCTCACTAGTTCCTAAGCAAACTTTACAAATGATGGATCTTAGACATCAAGTTTACATCTTAAACAAAATTAACCATTTATTATTAATAATGTAACTTTAGCAGAACACAGATAAAATAATCTAATTAATATCTATGATCTAAGCCCAACCTTCATTGAATACAGACCTCTCAATTCTCACACTGACAGACAGATATACACAATTAAGGGCTAACTCAAAAAAGAAAATAAAATCACAATTTGCTAGCTTGATAACTTCTTCGACAATGAATACCAGGCCTTCATGAAATCATTTGACAATGAGTTGTATTACAGACACAAAAGGACTGTATATCCTGCTTAAATTACAAAGACACCAGTCAATGTAAACAGATACCACAGATCTCTGGAGACGTTTACTTATTTCTTGCAGATTGGTTTTTTTTCTCAGAACTTTCAACAAGTTGGTAACAAGTTGGACAGTAACTAGAGAGAGCAAAACCAAAAATCCGCTTCCCAGTCCAGCAGCTTATAAAGCTCAATGCCTCCTGCTCAAAAACCCAGACAGAGCCAATTCACTCTTTGTTTTCACTTCCTTTTTCAACTTTCTCTCTGGGTGGCTGGTTAGCACCAGTCCTCCCTTGACTAGCTAATTCAACATGCAACTGGCTGTCAGTCCCTGAACATAACAAGACCTCACTATTGAATCGTCTACAGCATCCTCAGAACAGCAATTAACCTGTATTATCTTTCCAGGCCAATTCCTAACAACAAACATCAGTCTTTTGCTTTCTTTTTAAAACAAACTGCAGTTCAAAGTTCTATATTCAATTCTCAATTGCAACTCACATTTCCAAATCAAAAATGAGAAAAATAAAGGAAAAATAGTGATGGTCTCAACAGCTGCAACCCTTTGAGTAATGAGACTCCTTTAGTCTTGGTCAGAATAAAAGGATAAAACAAAGTTGGCAAGTTTTGTTTTAAAAGCAAAAAGACGTATGAAGGATTTTGCATACAGCAGAAAAGGAAATACTATTTCTTCTAGTTGGCAATCAGATACAGTTGGTTGTCAATTTACTCAGATCACTAGGACAGCGAGGTAAGAAGTTAGAAGAAATTTCTTTTTGTAGAAAGCTACTGGACAAATTGAGGCAATGGTATTGCATATTTGAAGAGAAAATATTAGAAATAATTAAGCAGAAGATACAGAAACAACAAGTCATCAGAAGGTTAGCTTTTGATTACATTCAGAAAGAGATGGCATTGTCAAGAGTGGTTCAATGGTTTCCTCAGTTAAGGTTCTCTTCAGAGATTAAGAAGCCTAGTTAAATCAGTTTATGGAAGACACAGCTTGAACACATATAAAAGAATTGATATAGATGTTCATCACAACTGCAGCAATGCAATGCAAGGTGTTTTTTTTGGGGAAATCAATGGTGCAGTGGCTGCAAGGAAAAATCAAACGCAGAAATCAGCATTGACAAAAAAGAAACCCAGCAATATAGTAATTTTTCATTTAAAGTTGTAGTTGCATTCCTGAAAAGAGTAACTTTAAGTAAACCAGTTAAATGAATAGATTTTCCCATTAAATCCAATATAAAAGCTACAGTTAAGTTCTTGGTGTTTTAAAGGTCATCTGTCATAATTTGAGCACCTCTGTGGTTTTAGAGTAGTTTTGTATATTTTACAATGCATTGTTAATGCCGTACCATGCAGGAAATCAAGTCCTGCTACTCCCGGATTCGTCACAGAGTTAAAGATTTTATACAAGTACACAAAATTCCCTAATTTACCTGATTTTCATATTCAGATTGACTCTGTACCAAACAAGAACTTATTTCAAGTAAATAGACTCTAGTTACAGGTAAACAATTATGAACTGTCAGCATATAACTCTACTAGTTCAAACTCTAGTATATTTATAAACTCCTCTTTACATGCATACAGATAGACAGGGAAAGAAATGGTGCTATGGGCAGTGGGAAAGACTGGGAAGGCAGCTGAGTGGTCCTGAGATAATTCTTATCATTGTTGTACTGGTCAAAATGCTGCTTCTGGTCATTCTTCTCTGATGCTTTCATTGGTTTACAAGAGGCGCAAGGTGGCTGGTTCAATTCATTTGCATATCCTTCAGGTTCTACACTCACTTGCACATGGCAAGTAATCCAGAGATTGCTACGTTTAAAGTCCTGCTTGCTAGCTTTCTACCTAGCTCCCTAAACTCTGACTGCAGGGCCATATCCCCCTTCCTACCTAAATCTTCGGTATCAATGAGTACCACAACCTCTGGTTGTTCACCCTCCCTCAGAAGAATGTCCAGTAGCTGCTCTGTGACATCCTTGACCCTGGCAGTGGTGAAGCTACATACCATCCTGAAGTTATGTTGGTGGCCACAGAAATGCCCATCCTATCGACTAACTAGTCAGGGCTGGCAGCTGGTTGGATTTTGAATCAGTCAATCAAGGGAGGACCAGTGATAACCAATCAACCATGGAGACATTGATTGAAAAGAAAAGAAGAGAGAACCAGTTTTGACTGGGTTTTTGCAGGAGGAGTTTGATTTTTTTTTAATTTCCAGAGACTGCTGTTGTGTTTTAATCTCTCTCTTCTAGTTTTCTAAACAGTTATCGAATTGTTGACTTTTGAGAAAAGAATCCCAGTCTGTAAATAATAAGTAAATACTTCTAGGAGTCTGCTGAAACTGTTTGAATTAACCAGTGACTTTGGGATTCAAACAAAATATACAGTTCTGCCTGCCTACGAATAATCCTTTGCCCAATGATTTCATGAAGGCCTGGTATCCATTGTTTGACACTGTTTACTGTTCTGGCAAATTCCAATTACTTTATTTTCCTTTCAATTTATCCTTTAACTATCTCTGTCTGCCTCTGTAAAACTAAGGGTTATGATCAACAAAGATTGGGCATACATCATAGATATTCATTAAATTATCTTGTTTATCTTTGTTCTGTTAAAGTTACATTATCAGTCATAAATTATTAATTTTTGTATAAGTTGTAAACTTGGTGTCCAAAATCTGTTATTGGTAAAGTCTGGTTAGGAACTATTGGGCAATTTGATGGGTCACTGAATATTTTAATTTTACTGATTTGCAAATCTAATGATAGTGAGGTTGATTTGGTTTTGTTGGCTATCCCTGTTTTGTAACAAAAGGGATTTAAACTAACCTACAGGGGTATGGGAAGCAAGAGAGAACAGTAGAGAACACCAGGGTTTGCAAGATACTTGGGGATAAAGATGGTATTAGCATAGAGGACAGCAAATTAATCGGTAAAGTCACAGTAAGGGACAAAGAAATGAAGTTATAAACAGAGTTAATGTACGTACATGCAAGGAGTATAGTAAATAAGGTTGGGTTAACAGAAGGTTAAGGTTAACAGAACTGGCTCATGGAAGAGAATGAGTGGATGTTATATGTTCCTGGGCTTTCTTCACGAAAGATAGAAAAAGGAGCAAAGGAGGAGGGGTAGTATTATCGGTTAAGGAGTATATTGCAGTGTTGGAGAAAGAGGATGTCCAAGTTTCAAGGACAGAATCATTTTAGCTAGAGCTAAAGGAATAAAAAGGGTACAATTACATAAGCAGCAAAGGTTACAATCAAGCACAATGAACTGGAAACCTAACATTTTGTTACCCTGGGTGACATTTCCACTTTGGTACTAAGACCATCGAAAGGCAATGTAACATTAGGGGTACAGGAGCAGACAGACTTTGGTGTATATATGTACAGATCATTGAGGTGGCAGGACAGAAAGAGTGATAAATAAAGCATATAGTATCATTGGCTTTATTAATGGGGCATAGGGCAAGGAAGTGATGTTGAACCTGGATAAGACACTTATTAGATCTCAGCTGGAGAACTGTGCCCATTATGGGTGTCACATGATACAACAGATGCAAATACATTGGAGAGACTGCAGAAGCAATTTACAAGGATGGTTCCAGGAATGAGAAACTTCAGTTATGAGTATAAAATAAAACCCTGGTTAGACCACACTTGGAATATTGTGTTCAGTTCTGGTCACCTTATTATAGGAAAGATGTGGAAACTTTAGAGATGGTGCAGAGGAGATTTACCAGGATGCTGCCTGGACTGGAGGGCAGGTCTTATGAGGAAAGGTTGAGGGAGCTAGGGCTTTTTTCATTGGAGTGAAGAAGAATGAGAGGTAACTTGATAGAGGTGTACAAGATGATGAGAGCATATATACAGTGGTAGTCAGAGACTTTTTCCCAGGGCAGAAATGACAATTACGAGGGGGCATAATTTTAAGGTGATTGAAGGAAGGTACAGGGGAGATGTCAGAGGCAGGTTCTTTACACAGAGGGTGGTGGGCGTGTGGAATGCGCTGCCGGCAGTGGTAGTGGAGTCAGATACTTTAGAGACTTTTAAGCGACTCTTGGATAGACACATGGATGATAGTATAATGTAGGGTATGCAGGATAGTTTGATCTTAGTAGGATAATAGGTCGGCACAACATCGTGGGCCGAAGGGCCTGTACTGTTCCATGTTCTATGTTCTATGAGTACAGATTGAAGAAATTGGGACAGTCCTCCTTGGAGAAAAGAAAGCTAAAAGGAGATTTGATAGAGGTTTCCAACATCATGAGCAGTAGTTAGGGGAATGCTGCTTGTGCTTGTAAAAGGAACAATGAGGCACATAGATATAAAGTGATGTGCAAAAGAAACAAGATTGATGTGAGAAATTCATTTCATACAGCAAGTAGTTAAGGTATGAAATGCACTGCCTAGAAGTGTGGTGAAGCCAGGTTCAACTGAGCCATTCGAGAGGGCATTGGATGATTATTTGAATGTGAACAGTGTACAGATGTACAGGAAAAAGCTGGAGATTGGCATCAGGAAATACTGCTTGTTTGAAGAACAGGTGCAGGCATGATGGGCCGAATGGCTTCTTTCTGTGTCCTGTCAATTCTGTGATTCTATAGCAACTGAGCAGTTTTTCTTCTTGTTAATTAGATTTTGAAAAAGAATGTATCATGAAACCAACACAGAAGCGGAATTTACTCAAATCATACATGTATTCAAATCATCAAATAGGATGCTTGTCCTTTTACATGTCGTTACTACTTATTTATCAAAATAAATGGTTAATCTGGGATGGAACACAGCATTGGTATGCCACTGCAATGAACCACAAAGGCAGTAAGATGCAAACTATTCAATTATAATTTTTAACCTTAGTAGTCTTATGGTCAGGTGAGGAAGAGTGAATCAGCTCCCCTCTTTCCAATCTTCTCGGTCGCTGAAACAAAGATTTTGAGATCTTTTTAGGAGAAGGCCGTGTCTCTCTCTAATAAAAATGCAGTTACCCAATGTCTTTGTACCAGTAAGAAGCCAATTAAACAGCTTCACTGGGCTCAAGAAAGAGCAATATTAAAGAATCCTAGCAAAACTGGAGTAAAGAGGACAGGGAAAACTCTCCATAGGTTGGATTCATGCCTGGCATAAAAGAAGATGGGTTGTCATTGTTAGAGGACAATCATCATAGCCGCAGGGTATCACTATAGGTTTCCAATATAGTGTCGTAGACACAACCATTTCAGTTGCTTCATCAATAACTTTCCCTCCATCATTACGTTAAAAGTGCAGATGCTCGTTGATGAGTACGCAATTTTCAGTACCACTTGTGACTCCTTCGATACCAAAGCAATCCATGTCCAGATGCATGGACAACATCCACGCTTGGGATGATAAATGACAAACAACATTCACGCACACAAGTGCCAGGAAATGCCAGAAAGTACCTTTCTTTTCCTCTCTATTTCTCTTTCTGTAACTAATGGCATTAAATTCACCCTGTCTAATTTACAGTTAATTTACATGTGGTTTTCTGTTATTCCCCAGCTTATATTTTGATCCATAATGAGATTGGTTAAGGAAATGCATAGATCCTTGCCCTGTTCATTTAGGGTCCAGATACCTGTTTAACTTGCTGCAACACTATCATTTGGCACTTTCTGTAACCTATTACCAAAATATTTGCAAACCTAAACATGCATTGGCAAGTCTCATTGACGGAAGGTGATGCTGGAAGTCCTTGCGCAACAAAATCTGAACCATTAACCTTTAAATCTTAGAATACAGTAGCTGGTATTTAAAAAAAAGTGTGGTTTCAGAGTCGATCCATTCCGCTGCTAACTACTTGAACTTATGGCCTGGACCGGACTGTTTCAGCTGCAAGGCTCATGGCCTGCAAGTTTACATGGAGATCTCCTCCAAAAGCAAGTATGCATGTTTTCGTTTGATCAGGGTCAGAAATGGGTTTCCGATCCTGATCAGAAGATCTGAGCCTCTATTCTTACTTAATCAACATTTTATCACCATTGGGAACAGCTTTAATGGTGGCCAGCAATGACCATTAAATTCAATAGAAACAATGATTACAAAAAAATCAGCAATGCAAGAAGCCTGCAGTGATCACCGGAATAACAAACAAATGAAACAACATTCTCAAAATGCCGGTATCACAATTATAAAATGTCACTGAGGTAATTCTCTGGTTTCACCACTAGCCAAAATCTGGCTGATTGCATTACCTACCTAACTTTCATTCCAATGATTTCAATATAATGAAAACAGGCAGGTTACATAATGGACAGTCCTATTCAACAGATTTCCAACAATTTTGTGAAGACAAATATTTAATCAGAATGGGCTGCTGAAACCAAAGCGAAATAATGCAAAATAGTTTCCATGACAAAGTACATTATTTCAACGTAAATGAGAAGGATCATAAACATACCTGCATTGGACCTGGAATACATGATAAAACCCGCTCAATGTTCTCAGTGGTTACTTCCACATCATTCACAGCAATTAGAACATCACCTAATGGCAGAATTCCAATGTTAGTACTTGTTAGAATAGCAACAGTTTAAACAAATTCACACAACTAAACAGTTGCTAATAGTACGCTTTAGGGTTAGGTGCATTGCAGTGGAGTCAATATTAGATTCTCACCTAAAATTCTGTACTGAACTCTCAATTCGAGTTAGATCGTTTTCAACCAAAAAGATTGATCGTTAATGATGTAATGATTTTTGAGATCAACAGTGTGAAAGAATCAAACTTTCTAAATGACCCAATAGAAATACCTAGTGGACAAGATTCCAATTCTTAAACTTTTTAGTATTAACAGTCAAAGCTAAAGTTAATATAGATGCCACATGAATTAATAGGCAAATTGCACTCTGTGGAAACTATAGAAATATGCCTTAAATAGCTGATTACAATAAAGATAGATTTCTCAGATTTCTTCAGTAGTCTCTTCACTATATGTATCTTTGTATCTGAGATTAATGGCAAAGTTCTGTTCTTGCCAGGTAGAGTTTCATTTGTTTTACTGATGAAGGATTTAAGTCTGGAGACATGTTCAAAAACAGTTTTACCATCCCAGAGTTCCATGGGTGTTATGTCCACCAGAAGACACACTTTCAGATCTTTCACAACATATGCTCTTGTAATCAGGCTTTCAGTCTCCTTCACCAGCTGTGTTGAAGGATTATTACTGCACAGACATGTCTGGGCCCATAAAGGATCGGGTGAATTCTAATCAAAAGGTTAGCATAGCACAAATATGTTTGGACAAGCACAGGAAGTAGGAGAACCCTGACCAAAAAAAGCTATTCTGTTGATTGTCTTGCAAAAATTTGGATGTAACCTCATATCATTAATGGATCATGTGAACTCTGAAATCTATTGTATTCTGATACAATAAACTATGCTGTAATCATTATTCTGGGAATCACAGGAGAGCTGTTGCTCTATCCTTTAGCTCCCCGGCATATACTTGAATAAAGAAGACCAAATAAAACATACCTCAAGCATCTGGACTGGGTTATTCCTGCTGCCACACAACAAATTGGCGTAGTCGGCAGGACATTTACATTTGGAAGGGAAAAAATGGATAAAGAATTGTGGATGATGATCTAACAGCTCTGATGCAGGGATAAGAGAGCACACAATTCATTTCACGCAGAGAAGGGCACGGCATAATGCTGGAGTGCAGGTCACACCATGAAGAAGCATGGGACCAAGAAGGGTTGATATAGCACTACGTGTATGTGAAACACAGGGGTTGATAGAACAGGTGAGAAAAGAGAGCTGTGATCCGGAGGACTTGCTGGAGGCTCTGCAGGCTTGGTGGAAGGGAAACTTAAAAGATCAAACCAACAAAGTATTCTTGTTCCTTTGTTGTCTGTATAAGCAACAACTAGAAAACAATTAGCGGCCACAAGAAACTTGCCACAAGGGGATGCCTGTTGCCACACAACAACAACCAGACAAAACTGACTGTGGAGGTTTAGATAAGGAAGCTGGGGAGTATGGACACCATGATGACATTTGGGAGGATTCCTTCTCCATATTGCCCATATTGTCATTGGCACTGGATTTTAAAGTCATCAAAATCTGAGGAGTTTCGGTTCTGACGAAGGGTCACTCGACCCGAAACATTAACTCTGATTTCTCTCTACAGATGCTGCCAGACTTGCTGAGCTCTCCTGTTTTTTGTTTTTCTGTTTTTGTCTCCGATTTACAGCATCCATGGTTCTTTCAGTTTTTACTTGGTAGCTCAGTATGGTTCAGAGGCTAAACTAGCCAAATCAGACTAACCTGGCTCACATGCTGATTTAAACCCCATTACTGACTATGACTCCTTTATCCTGGAGAAAAGCAGATACCCCAGTATCCTGCTCAGCCCGACAATATATATCATGAGAGGATTAACACCAGAAGCATGAGCAACCCACAGATTGGATTGCAGCAGGACTAATATGCCCCCTCCGGGGGTGCAAGTCTCCTCCATGGACTAAACAGCCAATACCTAATATGTAGGGAGGCACTAGAGTCAGTAGGGGAAATAGAACAGGAATTGTTGGCACAATGAGTAATCTGAGAAGCTGTCTAACTCATCCATTTGGCCAGTAAGGAAGCTGGACGGGTCTTACTACTTCAACGTAGATTATATAACCTTTAAGGAGGTGACCCCAAAGCAGCATCCCATTGCTGTTAATTGTACCATGATATTTAATGGCTTACGTCCAGAACACTGGATATACCGTCCTGGAAACTGCTAACTGATTCTTGGCCATACTCCGGGTTCTGGAAACTCAAGATTGGTTTGGCTTTGTGGTTGGATAGCATCAGTACTAGTGGAACTGTCTGCCCCAAGGATTCTTCAATAACCCAGCTATATTTCACAGGGCTATGGTGATAATATGGGGTCAAACATCAAGAAGAGGAGGGAACCTCTTGATTCAATATGTCGAATACTTGCTCCTGGCCTCTACAATGATAAAGAAGCGTGCTGGGACGTTATTAACCCTGTTGGAAGCATTAGTCCGGAACAGATTCAAGATTAGCTTAAAAAAGATCCGAGTGAGGGGACCTCAGGTATCCTACCAGGGGCATGAGAATTCATAAGGGAAATGCCTGAAACCCGGAAATGGGCCATTTGGGAGATGCCTTGACCCATGAATGTGAGGCGTATCCAGAAGATATGGAGTTATTTAACTGTTATGGGAAATTTGTTGAGGGATGCGCAGAAATGGATCCTCCCTTATAGTCCTTTATAAAGGGAGGGCACCCTGAAGAAAAAGTGGGAGCAGAACTGGAAGAGTCTTGTACCAAAATAAAGAAATCCCTTTTGAAAGCACCTGCATTAGGACTCTCACATCCTTGAAGACCTTTCACCTGTATATCCAATATGAAGAAAGGCATAAATGGGGCTAAACTGGCTCAGGACACGGCGACTAGATGCAGGCAGTAGCATACTTTTAAGCCAGTCACATACTGGGATGCATGGCATGTTGTGTAGCAGCCACAAACTGTGCTATGTGGGTGGTGAAGGCTTATGAACTACTCACAATGAATGGGAAAGTAGTTTTAAACACTGAATGTACTAGTATGCAGGGGGCGAATCAGGGACAGTATTTGAAAGTTGATGGGCAGCTTAGAAAGCCATATTACTATCCCAGGATGGGTCTGTATGAGTGATGTGGGACATAGGACATAACCCAGTTCAAGGAATGGTGGTAGGAGAAGAAATAACCCATGGGTGACTTTAGTGTTTAAACGAGGACCAGAAGGGGTAGCCCAGGTACCACTAAGTTAAAGAAATAAAGGGAGGCATAGAGAAAATTCTCATATCACAGTCCTAGTGGGAGTAGATTTAGGATTGGGGAATGAACGTAGCTTTTCAATCATAGGTAGGAAAGACATGTCACATCTTATTGGTACTACACAGTTGATTGGTAGAGAAGAAAAAAGTGCCCATTAGAGAAAGGAAGCTGCCAACTGGCTGAAGGAGATTAGGAGTAACTAAGAGATCCATGTATTAATGATAAGACTAGCTTCCTGCTGCCACTAGGGAAAGGAGTTAGGTATGTACAGATAATGTTAAGGAGGCATGGCTGTCCATCTTGGAGGTCTGACCAAACTACTGTACAGACACTAGCCATAAAATGGCCATACTGAAGATCAAGAGTTTTGGGTATGCCGGTGAGGACTGAAAACGGCTAATGACACAGACATGTTTGAGCAAACACAGGGAGAGCGAATTTTGACCAACACGTGAGGCATGCAACCAAGAACAGGGAGTAGGTGAACATGGACCAAAATATCTACAGTCAGCATTGCAGTCAAACAATCTACAAACAGTGTCAAAAAGTGGTGCAAGGTACGAGAAAGCAGCTGATTGGGTGAGTATTTATACTTTTTTTTATTGCTTATAGTTTGCAAGGTCTTTGCTTTGGCTTTATAATTTAAGCACAATAATGCAAAGGTCCAGAGAAGAAGGACCCTAGACTAATTATTATTATTTGAAGTTAAGGGCAATCTAAGACTTTAACTTAAAGGGGTAAGTCATGGAAGGAAAGCACAAGGCCGTGGTGTGTACCTCCTGCTCTATATGTTGGGCCTGCTCTAAAGTTGGGCACAGTTGGGTCCATGTGCAGAACATGTGCAGGAAAGGTCTCCAGCTGCAACACTTGAAAGCCGGAGTTTCAGAGCTGAAACGATGGCTGGGCGCACTCTGCAGCATCCATGAGGATAAGAGCACTGCGGATTGAACATACAAAGAGGTGGTCACTCCACAGGCTTAAACCCCACAGGAAGGGAGGGAACATATGTGACCACCAGGCACGGAAAGAGGACCAGATAACCAGTGTATGCACCCTGTGGACATTCCAAAGCAGATATACCAATTTGGATACTTTTGCAGGAATGGCCTCTCAGAGCAAAGTAGCAACAGCCAACTTTGTTGTATGGGATCCTAAAAGAACATTGGGAGTTAGGAAGCAAGCTTAAAAAAAGTACCTCAAAAAGGTAGTGATCTTGGGATCACTACCAGTGGCACATGCTAACTAGCGTAGCAATAGCAGGATCTCTCAGATGAACACATGGCTGGAGAAATAGTGCAAGGGTGAAAGTTTCAGATTCCTGGGACACTGGGACTAGACATGGTTTGTACTGCAGGGCAGTACCTGGTTCCTGAGGCATTCGTGGAGAAAGTGAAGTTGTTCGCGAGTAGTACTCGGTTGGTGAAAGTTTCCCCTTTGGCAGGCTACTTTGAGCATGTTGCGCCCGTAGGTATTTAAGGTTCTTGCGAAGATTTGCAGCTCGGGTTGTGGACGAGGTTGTTGGCTTGCTTCCCGAGGTGGCTGGTTATCATGTAGACGTTTCGTTACATTGCTACATAACATCATCAGATGTTACCCAAAGTATACAAACCAGGCATCCCCCTCAGACCCACTGTCTCCTTACCAGGCGCACCAACGCACAAACTGGCCAAGGACCTACAGAGAGTGAAACACCTGGTTGACAGATCACCCCACTCCATCCACTCAACCCAGGAATCCTTAACAAGCTCAAGATCATTAAAATCAACGACAATGATATTATGGTATCCTTTGACATCACAGCACTATTCACGTTCATTAACATATCACTAGCCAAAGAAACACTTGCCACCTTACTGGATATAGCAGGAACACTGACTCCAAACAGCTCCATCAGCAAGGACAACATACTCAGATTCCTGGACATATGCCGCACCACACATTTCATCTTTTATGGCCAAATATACAAACAAATCAATGGCACACCTATGGGGTCACCCATCTCAGGACTTATTGCAGAGGCAGTCATGCAAAGACTGGAACGCATTACCCTCCCCCTCATACAGCAAAATTGTGGATCCAATACGTGGACAACACGTTTGTCATCATTAAACACACCAAATTAGAAGAAACACACCATCTCATCAACAATGTCTTCACAGTGATCAAATTTACAAGAGAAGAGGACGACAACAATCAACTTCTGTTCCTAGACGTCAGGGCAGAACGAATAATCAACGTTAAGTTCCAAACCACATTATACAGGAAGGCAACCCAAATTGACCAAATTCTCAATTTCCACAGCAACCACCCCAACGCCCACAAACAAAGTTGTGTTAGGACACTCTTCAAACGAGCCACAACACACTGCAACACGCCAGAACTACGCAAGAAGGAGGAAGAGCACCCTATACAAGGTATTTGTTAACAACAGATATCCCAACAACTTCATCCACAGGTGCCTACTAGATAGAAAAGGCCAAGAGGACACAGTACGCCCCAAGACACTGGCCACACTACCCTATATCAAGAACATATCAGAACTGACAACGAGACTCCTATGACCACTAGGAACCATGGTAACACACAAACCCACAGCCACACTACGACAAACACTCACAAGGACCAAAGACCCCATACCCATGACATGCAGGACCAACATAGTTTATAAACTACCTTGTAATGACTGCAACAAACATTACATTGGCCAGACTGGAAAGAAACTAGCCATCAGGATACATGAACACCAGCTAGCAGCAAAATGACACAATGAACTTTCTCTCATCTCAGTGCACTTGGACAATGAAGGCCATCAATTTAACTGGAACAACGTGATCATGCTAGCTCAAGCCAACCACAGACATGCACAGGAAATCCTAGGGACCTGGTTTTCAACCCGTAATGCAATTAACAAATATGTGGAATTAGATGCCATATACAAACCCATGCATAAAAAGCACCGGAAGTGACGCAACCCAACTTAACAGACCAGATCATATAAATTCCAAGCGGAGTGGAACAACATCGCTTCATCAGAGGCTGCACTGATGATGTTACTTAGCATGGTGATGAAACGTTTGTACGTTAACCAGCCAGCTTGGCGAGAAAGTCAACAACTTCATCCACAACCCAAGCTACAAATCTTCGCAAGAACCTTAAACTTTAAAATCCTCTCTTCTGGTTGTCAATCTACGCATGAGTGGAAAAAGTTTTTCTCCCTTTCCAATGTGTCCAGATCCCTCATGATTTTGATATTTTCTATCAAATCTCCTCTTAGCCTTCTTGACTCTAAGAAAAACAATCCCAATTTTTCTAATGTTTCCTCATAACTGAAATGGATCATCACTGGAACCATTCCCATAAACCCATCCTGCACTCTTCAATGCATTCATATTTTTCCTATAGCATGGTGCCCAGACCGTACATAATACTCCAACTACAGTCTAACCAGTGTCTTACACAAGTTCATCATCATAGCTTCCCTGCTCTTGTACTCTATGAGTCTATTTATGGAGTCTAAGATTAAATATTATTTCTCTTTCTATTTTGTCTGAAAATGTTGGTGGGAATCTATGACTACCAGTAACTAAATCATATATAAGACAACAATTATTTGGATTAACTTAGTGATTAAAATCATGTACTAAATATAAGATGATTCATTCCAGGCTTGGACCTGTCCATGAGTAATGCAAAAGGAAATTTGTTGATTTGAATTAACAATCTGTTGCTGCACTGAAGGAAGTGACAAGAGAAGAGTGATGCCTTTTCAGTAATGCAAATATTTCTGCAAGGGGTCTCAGAATTTCCACCCTTACTTCCAACAATGTTCTGGGTTACATTTGATCGGGTCTGGGAGATTTATCGACCTTTGTATTATTTAAGACCTCCCAAACTTCCTCTTCTGTAATGTGAACTGTTCCTAAAACATCGAAGTTTATTTCTCTGCATTCCCTAGACTCCATTTCTTTCTCCACAGCAAAAACTGACACGAAATATTCATTTAGTATCTCTCCCATCTCCTGGAGTTCAACACAAAGATGATCTCCTTGATCTTTAAAATGCCCTACCTCTCTCTCTAGTCACCCTCTTGCTCTTAATGTATTTGTAGAATCTCTTTGGATTATCCGTAACCTTATCTGCCAATGCTACTTCATATCCCAGCTTTGCCTTCCTGATTTCTTTCTTAAGAATGCCCCTACACTCCTTATATTAATTAAGATATTCAATTGAACCAAGTTGTCTATATCTAAAATAAGATTCTCTTACATTCTTGACTAGAACCTCAATACCAATATTCATCCATTGTTCTTTCATCTTACCAGGCTTACCCTTTACTCTAAAAGGAATATAATGCCTCTAAACCCTCATCTTCACAATCTTGAACGCTTCCTACTTGTTGTGGGACCATATCTCATCACTCTGAACTCCAGAAATTGCAAACACGTTTTACCTAATGTCTCAATAATGTACAGGGTTCATCCTGTGAACCTATATACTGAGCATTTAAGGAGATCAAGCGTGAAGGATTGGGATTGTTGTCACCTGTGCTTTGGGCACAAAACGTGCCCTTTGCTTCAAAATACATCTGCATAGACAGGCTTGTAGATGAATTGCATTGGATGATCCTTTTAAGGGGACATTAATGTCTACCTTAAGTATATTAAAGCAGACAGAGCACAATGCTAGTAGAGCCACTTTGGCATTCAATGTTTCAGCTAAACTCTCTCAACCTTGGACAGCTGAGCACAGCAGAAAGAACACTACACCTTAAACAGACACAGTTACTTAAAAATCAAGTACTTACAGATGTGCTGACTAATTTATTTTGGTTGCTGCTTCGATTTTACAATTATTTGGTACTTTGTACAATTATTTCAAATTGCAAATATGTACAGGGAAAGAGCGGCAGCTGCTGCAGTACTTTTCGTTGTCTTCAAGACTTCTGCACAAACCAGCTGCTCCCAGATATGGGTATACTATTCTGTTTGAAATGTGCCATCACTTGGCTAATGAACAGAGGCCAAACAGAGCAGGACATGCAGATGGTACATGGAGATGAGGAACAAGGTTTCTCAGAAGACCATATCCACAAAGTGTACTCAAGGGATAATTCACCAACCTATACCTCAGAAGAATGATATGAAAGATGTCTGCATTTCTTCAAATCTATTGCAGGTGTGACTGAAAGCTCAGTGGTTGTGAAATTGGCCATGGCATCAAACTTTCATGCACTTAGCTCCTTCCAGGTTGGAGCTGGAAAAAATTCCAACATCTATATTTGTCAACCACTGTTGCAAAGATGTTAATGAGGATCTCTACTTAGTGAAAGAGAATTAATCTCTTTTTCCAAAGAGCAGCAGCTGGAGCAAGGACTCATCTTTGTTATGATCACAGGCTTGTCCAGATGCATTAACTACATACATAGCACTTGTGGGCACGTGTCAAAACTGCTCTTTACTATAAGTGAAAGGAAATCCACTCTCTCAATCTCTAGCCCGCAGGAGATCACAGACAGTGTCATACCCCCATGTATTCTGGTAGCAATCATGGTGTCTTCGCTCTGCAGAAAGCCCTATGCCGAGATGGTTTCTTTACGCTTTGTCTGGGAGGCTTCCTCAATAATCAAGCATTTTACTGTCCACATGTCGCTGCATTCTTTTCTTGGTTTCCCACTGAAGTGCTCATGTGAGGCCTTGCTCATTGTCTCACCATGTGCAGATACACCTTCTACAGAACATTCTGAATTACATCATGTCAATAACTAAGTAGCTGACAGTAATGGTAAAATCAAAAGACAATGCAGAGCCTGGAGTCCATCATACAAATGGTTGCCAATTCAATTTACAAACTTTTGGACCCAAATGATGTTCCAGCAGGTGTTAGCTTATGAGCTACAATATTATTGAGCTGTTTACGGCTGACAGGCAGTAGCCACTCAACTGTGTCTTCATGGTGCTTCTCCATTGTCTTAGCAGATTGCACTTTTTGGTTATTTGAAAGCAGAAATGCACAGATGTTGTGGTGAATGGACGCAAGAGGTATGTACTTGTCTAATTTACACACTAGAGATGACAAATTTGTGAATCGATAGAGAAGTTAGATGAGAAAAAGAGAGGTTAGGTGGCAGGATATCATCAATTTTGATTGTTTCAGACTTAGCAATGGCTGGCCAAATAATGGAGCAGGGCATACAAGTACACCCTCGCCCCAAGTATTAGATCCTGTTGCTTTGGTAATGCACCACTTTATCTTGCAAGAGAGGGAAAGCATGCTGTGCAATCTGTTTAGGTGATATAGCATTCATGGTCAAATAACTGACAGTATACAGAACCTGTGAGAAGTAGATGTAAAACTTGTGACAGAGCCAGGTGTGAGGGTGCTGTGAAACGTATGAATGTTAGGTATGAGGCCTAACTGATGGAAATTGTCGATGAGTGTTGGGGGATGGATGAATTTAGCAGTCCGAGTCTACTAGTGCAGTTGATATGATACGGCAGCAAAGAAACATTCACTGACCACATCAAATCATATAAGGTCATTGAACTTCTTGTGGTATTGTATCCAAGTCTTCAGGGTTGCACTCCTGTCAATGACTTCCTTGGCTATCTAGTCCCACTGCCTTCTGCTTGGTCCTCTGCAAATACAGGACATTGTCCCTCCTTTCTGCCTTCTCCATCAAGCCATCCAGTATGGAATGTCATCTTGTCATTTTTAGTCATAGTCAATTTAATTATTTCTGTGCAGTCTCACAGCATGTTTTGGTTGGAAATGAAATGGCCAACTATTCTAAGCAGTTGTTTTTATTCAATCATAAGTCATTACTAGATTCACTTTCATTGTAAAGTATAGATCATATGTCAATTTCGGAAGTCAGCCTCAGCTTTAAATTCTAAAATAGGCATAAATTGCAATGCTGCACACTAGATTCCACAGATGTTCTTTAAATTGCTATATACTGCTAATATTGACAACTTGTTTAAAGCAATATGCAGTAATTAGGAAAGCTGATCAAATTTCTTCACAGAACCAGATGGTTCAAGAGAAACAAACAGTCTGAATTCAAAAACAGAAAAAAAATCTCCTGCTGCTGGGTAACCATGATACTGAAGGCCTCCTGCAGCATTGGCTTGCTGACCTGGTAACCTTCACCTCCCCAGCTCTCCTTCAAAGTAGTATCATGGGATAATTTTTATGAAATTCACAATCAGGGTTGTGTTCGGTCCCAGGATAGCTTTATTCAGTGCCAGTAGCAATCGCTGTCACTATACAACTGACCGCAAAATCCAGGCCAAAGGTATCAAGCATTTCCAGATGCTTAGGAATCAAAGAACCAAAAAAAGTTACACAGTAGAAAGTAATTTGCTCCATCAAATCGGTTTTGGTGCTTTTATGTATAAGCCCCCTTGCATACAGCAATTCCACGTATACAGTGCCCGTAACAAAGTAATATGTCCTGGGAATTCAGAGAAGCCTACTCAGCCAAAAAGTGAAAATGTACCAAAGAAAGAAGTAAAAAGATTAGTTAAAGTGATGAGTTTTAAGAAGAGACAAGTATATAGATTTCAGGAGGGAATTCTAGAACTTAGTGCTGGACAATGACAGAACATTGATGGACAAAGTGGGAAATGTATGAAAGACAAGAGTTAAAAGGAAAGAAGTATTCTGGTTAAAGCTGTAAGAAGTTACAGAAAAAGAATGGGATGAGCCACGGAGGAATTTCAACACAGGGACGGATACTTTAAAAATGGAGACACTGAACAGGAACTTGTGCAAGTAAGGAAGCACAACAGTGATGATGCACCAGATTGGTGTGCATTAGGATACAAGCAGCAGAGTTTTGTATCATTTGGAGGATAATGAAATACTGAGGTCTGGAGGTAACAAAAGCATAATGATAGCTTCGGCAGAATTGGGGCTGAGCTGTGGTGGAGGCTGGCAGTATTATAGAGATTATAATAAGTGGTCATTGGGATATATTCAAATTCAAGAAAAGGAATCACAAAGGATTCAAGAAAATTACAACCATCCAGAGAGTGTAACTGAACAAATTGTTGCAGCTGTGAGCTGGCAAGTCCTTTGGTCCTGTTGGACTCTATCCTAGGGTCTTAAAAGAAGTGGCTAGTGAGGTAGTTGATGCATTGATGTTTATTTTCCAAAGTTCTCTAGATTCAGGCAGGTTTTCTTTTGATTGAAAAATAGCTAATCTAACTCTTTTGTTTAAAAGTGAGACAGAAAGCAGGAAATTATAAGCCAGTTAACGTATAGGGAAGATGACGTTAGAAGGCATAAGTAAAGTCATTATAATAGGACACTTGCATGATTTTGAGAAACAAAAGTCATGTTCAACTAACTTATTGGCACTCTTCGTAGTAACATGTGCTTTGCATAAAGGGGAACTGGTGGATGTGCTGCACTTTGATTTCCAGAAGGCATTTGATAAAGCTGCCACAATCAAGGTTCTCACTGTAGTGGATAACATATTGGCATGGATAGAAGATTGATTAGCTAACAGAAAGCAGAGAGTAGGCATGAATGGGTCATTTTCTGGTATATAAAGGTATAATCAGTTGTGTGCCACTGGGGCCTCAACTTTTTCCAAGTCATTTATGTAAATTATATGAAGTGATTGAAGGTATGATTGCTAAATTACTTGACAATACAGAAACAAACAGGAAAGCAAGATCTGAAGAAGACAAAAGAGGGAATAATGGAATATGAATAGGTCAAGTGAGTGGCCAAAGATCTGGCAAATGGACTATATTGTGGAAAACTGTGAAATTGTTCATTTTGGCAGGAAAGTTTTTTTTTTTAGAAAGTGACCTCATGGTAAGAGATCACAGAGCTCCAAGATGCAGAGAGATGGGAATATCCAGTGGACGAAATTGCAAATGGTTAGTACACATGTACAGCAAGTAATTTGGAAAGCTAATGTTATTGTTTATTATGAGAGGAAATAAATACAAAAGTAGAGAAGTTTTATTTGATTTGATTTGATTTATTATTGTCACATATATCCGAGTACAGTGAAAGGTTGTGTTTTGCATGCAGTATAGGCAGATCATAACATATAAAGATCATAGGGCGATTGAACAGAGCGACAAATACAAAGTTATGGCTGCTAAGAAACTGCACAAAAAGCAAGATCAACATTAGATTTGAAATTTGAGACATCCTTTCAGAAGCGTAATAACAATGGGGAAGAAGCTGTTCTTGAACCTGTTGGTATGTGTGTTTAAGCTTTTGTTATCTTCTGCCTGACAGAAGAGGTCGGTAGTGATTATAACAGGGGTCGGAGGAGTTTTTGATGATGTTGGCTGCGTTTCAGCTGCAACAAGAAGTGTAGATGGTGTCAATGGAGGGAAGGTTGGCTTGTGTGATGGTCTGGGCTGTGTTCATAAATTTTTGTAGTTTCTGAAGTTATGCTTCAGTTGGACAGGACACTGGTGAGACCACATCTGGAATAGTGGTCTCCTTATTCAAGGAAGGACTAAGTGCATTGGAAGCAGTTTGGAGGGGGTTTACTAGACAATTGGCTATTTTAGCAACAGCTTCTATGCCATATTGATCTAATCTGCCAATGGTCTTTGCTACTTAATTCAGTATCCACCATGGAATTGGAGTTTTCTGTTGTGTAAAATTGGAGGAAAAAGAGAAATAAAACAAACAAAACCAAACACTTGCAATCTGGAGTGCCACTTGAACCCAGGACTTTCTGACTCTGATGATAGTATGATCTAATGGCTAACATAGCTAAAAACAGGCAACAAATCCACTTTGATAGAGTACAACTCTTACCATAAAGTAGCACATGGAAAATTTGCAGAATAAAAGACTGCTAGATGGTCTAGAATCCATTTTCATAATGTACAACCCAAACTACTTCTAAATCCATAGACAAATTCTAAGGACCATTATAAAATTATTCTCTGGCAATATCTACAGTGTACCCAGTATTACAATGCATTCATCTGTAAGCACTTCAGAAGACTTGAAATGTCAACATTGTTTCTTTCTCCCTGATGCTACCAAACCTTAGTTTCTCCATCATTTTCTACTTTTATTTCAGATTTACAGTACTCGCAGTATTTTGTTTTTCCAAAGATATTTTAATTGCGTAAATAAATATTTTCACACTTACCAATTAATATTTGACCACTTTTCATAGCAGCACTGCCATGGGCCAAACTGTGTACAACAAGTCGTTCTTCTGTTGTTACTTTTGTGTCTGTTAATCTGTCAGACTGCTTTCCTGCCACTGGCTTTCTCCTTGAAGGCTGGTGAATAATCCCTACAAAGGCCTCCAGAAGCTTTGTCCCTTTGTTCAGCGATTTGTCACTTATTTTGTTTGGATTAACATAAACATACACATCTTTATAAGTAAACTGCACTGAAACACCAACTTTGGGATTTGTCTGATGCTTTAGTATTGAAGCAGGTACTGGTGTGTGACTACTTCTCCGTTCATTGGCTCTGCAGCAAGAATGTGTACGCATTACCTTTTTCTTCCTTAAAACATTAGCAAGCTTTTTAAGTTTGTGTTCATGTTTGCAAGACTCCCTTGGTGTGTGGTCTGAAATTACTTCTGCCTCATTCTCACTAAATCTGACACGATTGATCAGATGTGCCGAAGTCGAATTAGCTTGGATCAGCACGTCTTCCTCTCCTTCACTCAGCTCCAGGTAGAATAGCTCACCGTTCGTCTGCACATCATGCAGCCACTCTGGTTCAAGATCACTGCAAAAAAAAAATCCAAGCAACAGGGATGAAAGAAAAGGAATAGGGCAAAAGCATCAAAGTTCATTTGCTAGGCAGTTCATGCTCTGGTTCATAATAGGCTGCATAATTCACCAAGTTGTCTAAAACCATGAGAGGACGAAAACACAAATACAATTGTTTAGAAAACATATTGCTGAACAACAGCTTCACAAAGTTAGAATAATTTAACAAATGCTATTTTGTCCTGTATTTTGTTCCCCATCAAGAGCATCTCTAACTCACTTCCAGTGTTGCCAGTTGTCACTCTGCACAAGTGTTAAATAGCTTGCGGATAGACAACAGTAAAGTTCTCATCATTCAAATGATGCGAAGAATTTAATATTTAACTAGCACGATCTTCAAAAACAGCTGCATCCTTTCTTTCTTTTTGACTATCGTTGCCAACAGGAAGACAACTGTATTAAATGCACTTGAACTAACCAATTGAAAATTTAGAAAACATACAATTGATTCTTTTTGTCACAACTGATTCAACCCTTTCAAAATCACTACCATAATGTCAGAACTGGGGATGTTCACTGATGATTGCATAATATTTAATACTATTCACAACACTTCAGATACTGACGCAGGAACAAAAACAGAAGTTGCTAGAAAAGCTCAGCTGGTCTGGCAGCATCTATGTAGAAACAATCAGAGTTAATGTTTTCGGTCCGGTGACGCTTCCTCAGAACTGATGGTAGCTGGGAAAATATCAGTTTATATGCAGAAAATAGGGAGGGGGATGCGGTAGGGAGTAAACGAAAGGATAAAGGATAGAGTCCAAAGAGAGAGGAGAGCAGTTGGATAGACAAAGGAATTGATAACGATCTGGCTAGGAGGGTGACTGTTAGTGACTAACAATAAGTAGTGTGTAATGACAGGCTGTGAGATTACAAGGCCTGATGTGTGGGGTAGGGGATTAGGACATGGGAGAGTTTAGGCCCTAAAATTATTGAACATTATATTGAGTCTGGAGGGCTGCAGGGCCCCCAAGTGGAAAATGAGGTGTTGTTCTTCCAGGAACAAAAACAGATGTTGCTGGAAAAGCTCAGCAGGTCTGGCAGCATCTGTGAAGAAAAAATCAGAGTTAACGTTTCGGGTCCGGTGGCCCTTCCTCAGAAGTTGCTGTAGTTCTTCCAGTTTGCGCTCAGCATCACTGGAACACTTCAGCAAGCCAGAGACAGATGTTGGCCAGGGAACAGGGTGGTGTGTTAAAGTGGCAGACAACTGGAAGCAGAACATAGATGTTCCGTGAAGCAGTCAACCACTCTATGCTTCATCTCCCCAGTGTAGAGGAGACCACATTGTGAGCAGCGAATGCAGTAGACCAGATTCTGGGAAGTGCAGGTCAAGTGTTGCTTCACCTGGAAGGTATGTTTGGGCCCTTGGATACTGGGGAGGGAGGAGTTAAACAGGCAGGTGTTGCAGAGAAAGGTCCTGTGTGTGTGTACGTGTGTGTACGTGTGTGTGGAGGGGTGGTGTTAGGAGTGAAGGAAAAATGGACCAGGGTGTCCTGGAGGAAATGGTCTCTGCAGAAGGGGAATGTGTGTCTGGTTGTGGCATCTCACTGGAGGTGGCAGAAATAGATGCTGGTAGAATGTTAGGTAAGGACAAGGGAAACCTTATTGCTGTTGCAGGAGGGAAGAGAAGAAGTAGGGAGATGGGTTGGACCTGGTTGAGGGCCCTGTCGACAACAGTGCTGGGGAATCCTTTGTTGAGGAAGAAGGTGGACATTTCGGAGGCTCCCTTGTTGAAGTTCACCTCATCTGAACATATGAGAGGGAGACGGAGGAATTGAGAGAATGGGATGGAGTCTTTGTAGGAAGCAGAGTGAGAGAATGTATAGTCTAGGTAGCTGTGGGAGTCAGTAGGTTTATAGTGGATATTAGTGGCCAGTCTATCGCCAGAAACAGAAACAAGAGATTTCGAAAAAGGGAAGGGAAGAGTCAGATATAGACCAGGTGAAAGGATAGGGCAGGGTGGAAAATGGAAGCGAAATCAATGAACTTTTCCAATTCCGGACAAGAGAGGAAAGCAGCACCGATGATATCATTGATATATTGGAGAAAGAGTTGTGGATGGGGGCTGGAATAGGACTAGAACGAAGAATGTTCCACGTACCCCACAAAGAGACAGGCATAACTGGGGTCTATGCGGGTACCCTTCTGACCTGAAGAAAATGACAGGAGTTAAAAGAGAAGTTGTTGAGGGTGAGGACAAGCTCGGCCAAGTGGAGGATGGTTTAGGTCTTTGCTCCAGGAAGAAGCAGACAGCCTTAAGACCCTCCTGTTGGGAAATGGACGTGTAAAAGGGACTGTATGTCCATGGTAAAGAGGCGGTGGCTGGAGCATGCAAATTGGAAATTTTGAGACCGGTGTAAAGCATCAGTAGAATCATGGATGTATGTGGTCAGGGATTAGACCACGGGAGAGAAGACTGAGTCAAGGTAGGAAGAGAGAACTCTGTGGGGCAGGAGCAGGCTGAAACAATGGGTCTGCCCGGACAGTCCTGTTTGTGGATTTTTGGAAGGAGGTAGAAGTGAGCTGTGCGGGCCTAGGGTACAGGTCACCAGATGAAATGAGATCAGTTACCATAGTTGACACAATGGCCTGATGTGTCATGGTGGGGTCATGGTCCACGGGAAGAAAGGAGGTGTCCGAGAGCTGGCACTGAGACTCTGCAATGCAGAGGTCAGTACGCCAGACTACAACAGCACTACCCTTACTGACAGGCTGAAAAACAAAGTCAGGGTTAGATCTAAGTGCACAAGTGCACGGAGGGAGATAGGCTGGATTTGGTCAGGGGGCAAAGAAATTGAGACAACCAATGTCACATTGACAGTTCTTAATGAACAGATCGAGTGCAGGTAAAGTCCAGAGGGAGGGGTCAAGGTGGAGGGAGAGTGTTGGAACTGGGTGAAGGGGTCTGTGGGACAGGGAAAAGACCTTGTCCAAAGTAATGGGCATGGAGGCGTTAAACCTGCTGATAAGGGTGGTGCTGTTGTAGTCTGACCTCGACATTACAGAGGGCGAGCGCGAGCTCTCAGATACCTCCTCCTATCTTCCCCTGGATCATGACGCCACCATGACACATCAGGCCACTGTACAACTACCTTCAACATTCCATTCTTTCACCATGAATGCAGAGTGGCAGCAGTGTATACCATCTCTAAGATGCAGTGCAATAATTCACCAGGATCCTATAATAGGGCCTTCCAAACCAGAGACCTTTATCATCCACAAGGACAAAGACAGCAGATGCATGGGAACATCACCATTTGCACATTTCCCTTCTAAGTCCACCACCGTCATGACTTGGAACTATACTGTTGATCTAAGGTTTTGGAGTAGATTTGTAGCTCGGGTTGTGGGTGTTGAGGTTGGTTGGCTCGCCGAGTTGGTTTGTTGTTCCGCAGACATTTCGTTACTGTGCTTGGTAACATCCTCAGTGCAGCCTCTGTTGAAGCGTTGGTGTGTTTTCCCGCCTGGTTTTTAAACTCTGGGGTCCGTTGCAATGGATTGCCTCACTTCCAGGTTTCCTCCGTAGTGGAATGTATACGGGGTCGAGTTCAATGTGTTTATTAATAGCCTGCTTCGTGGAGTGCCATGCTTCCAGGAATTCTCGTGCTTGTCTCTCCTAGCCTGTCCCAGGATCTTGGTGTTGTCCCAGTCGAAGTCGTGGTTCTCCCTGTCCATGTGGATTGAGATGAGTGAGTATTGGCCGTGTCTTTTTGTAGCCAGTTGGTGTTCATGTACTCTTGTTGTTAGTTTCCTTCCTGTTTGTCCGATGTAGTGTTTCTCGCAGTCTCTGCAGGCGATCTTGTAGATGACAATGGTCCTGTCTATGGCCGGGAGTGGGTCTTAAGTTCGGGTGAGCACTTGTAGGGTTGATGTGGGTTTGTGTGCCACTCTGATGCCCAGCGGTCATAGAAGTCTTGTGGTGAGTTCTGACGTGTTCCTGATGTAGGGTAGTGTGATGAGACTGTCGGGGCGTGTAGAATCTTTCTGATGCTGTTCCTGTAGGCATCTCCTGACCCAGTTCTTTGGATATCCATTATCCTTGAATACTTGGAAGAGGTATTCCTCTTACCCAAAAAAGCGACAACAACAGAACTGACACATGGATAAGGAACCTTTCCGACAGGAAACTGACAGATGCAGAAAAAGCCGTTCTCACCTGGGCACTGAACTACAACTACAGGGACACCAACAAAATGTAATGGCTAGCTACACTGGAAGCCACACTCAAGACCAACAATACCAACGAAGAAACAAAACAAACTACAAGACAGACAGTAGTCCCGACACTAATCAGAAAGAGGGAACTCAACACCCTCAACACATGGGAAAGACAAGCCCTGGACAGATTAAAGAAGGACAAGAACATCACTATATTATCTGCAGACAAAGGGCGCATGACAGTGATAATGAATAAAAAGGACTATATCTCCAAAGCACAAGCACTGCTCGCCGACGAGAACACATACCGACCAGTACAAACTGACCCGACACCACAACTAGGCAACAAAATCCTATACACGCTACAAAGAATTCAACAAACAGAACAGATCAACAAAGCAGACTTCTTAAGAATGAAACCCGAAGGAAACAACACACCCCGATTCTACGGCCTCCCTAAAGTGCACAAGCCGTAAATCCCCCTCAGACCCATAGTCTCCCTACCAGGCACTCCATCGCACAGATTAGCCAGAGAACTACAAAGAACACTCAAGCACTTAGGCAACAAATCACCCCACTCCATCCACTCAGCCCAAGAATTCCTCAACTCCATCAAAGACATAAAGATAGAGGACGAAGAGACCATGATATCGTTTGATGTCACCGCCCTATTCACGTCAATAGACATACCACTAGCAAGGGAAACAATGACAACACTACTTGAACAAGAACACGACCCCAGTGAAACCATCTCCAAGGACAACATGCTTAAACTACTGGACCTATGCCTGATGACCCACTTCACCTTCAACGGCTAAACGTACGAGCAAATCCACGGGACACCCATGGGATCTCCTATCTCCGGACTCATAGCAGAAGCAGTGATGCAAAGATCGGAAAGGACTGCCCTTCCACAAATTCAACCTAAACTATGGATACGCTATGTAGACGACACCTTTGTCATCATTAAACGGACCAAATTAGAAGAGACACACAAACTCATAAACAACACCCTCACTGAAATAAAATTCACCAGAGAGGAGGAGAAGAACAAACAACTCCCATTCCTGGACGTCATGGTAGAGTGCAAGACAAATGGGGAACTGCAAACGAAAGTACACCGAAAAGCCGCACACACACACCAGGTATTGAACTTCAATAGTAACCATCCCAGCACACACAAACGAAGCTGCGTGCGAACACTATTTAAAAGGGCAACAACACACTGCAGCAACATGGAACTACGCCAAGAGGAGGAGGAATACCTCTTCCAAGTGTTCAAGGATAATGGATATCCAAAGAACTGGGTCAGGAGATGCCTACAGGAACAGCATCAGAAAGATTCTACACGCCCTGACACACTCATCACACTACCCTATATCAGGAACACGTCAGAACTCACCACAAGACTTCTACCACCGCTGGGCATCAGAGTGGCACACAAACCCACATCAACCCTACGACAAGTGCTCACCCGAACTAAAGACCCACTCCCCGCCATGGACAGGACCAATGTCATCTACAAGATCCCCTGCAGAGACTGCGAGAAACACTACATTGGACAAACAGGAAGGAAACTAACAACAAGAGTACATGAACACCAACTGGCTACAAAAAGACACGGCCAATACTCACTCATCTCAATCCACGTGGACAAGGAGAATCACGACTTTGACTGGGACAACACCAAGATCCTGGGACAGGCTAGGCAGAGACAAGCACGAGAATTCCTGGAAGCATGGCACTCCACGAAGCAGGCTATTAATAAACACATTGAACTCGACCCCAAATACATTCCACTACGGATGAAACCTGGAAGTGAGGCAATCCATCGCAACGAACCCCAGAGTTTAAAAACCAGGTGGGAAAACACACCGACGCTTCATCAGAGGCTGCACTGAGGATGCTGCCAAGCACTGTCACGAAACAATAAACCAACTCGGCGAGCCAACCAACCTCAATATACTGTTGATCCTTCATTGTCATGGAGTCAAAATCCTTAAATTCCCTTCCTAACAGCTCTGCTGGTGTCCTACACCCCACAGATTGCAACGGTTTAAGGTAACAGCTCACCACCACCTTCTCCATCAATTAAGGTGGGTAATAAATGCTGACCTAGCCAGAAATGCTCACATTCTCCTATACAAATAAAGAAAAACGTTCCTAGAAAGCATCCACCACAGCATATAATGGCAAAAGTGTGCGTGTACCAAATACATAATGCACTGCAGGAACTCACGAAGCTTTCCTTGATAGCATTTTCTGAACTGGGTGACCTCTAACACCAGAGATCAAAGCCAAACTAAGTGCATGGGAGTAATATCATCTGCATATTTGCCTCTAATTTAGATACTATCCTAACCTGAAACTGTTGTGCCATTCTTTCATTGTCACTGAGCTAAAATATTGGAACTGTCTTCATAGCAGCACTGTGGGTGCATCTGCACCACACACTGCAGCAGTTCAAGCCAGCATCTTGTCATCTCCCTCGCCATGGCAGTGAATCTTTTTAAAAGAAAGGTTAAGACTTCTAGTTATTAACAAAGAATTGCACCACTCAAATTTCATGTGTTAAGCAAAAAATTTTACAGTAGAAAGATTAAACAAAGCAAGTATGACTAATTAAATGTAATATTTCAAACACTTATTCCCTAAGACTGAGAATCTCAACTGTCACTTCTCATATTACTTTTATTTTCACCCAAGAATTCTCCTAGTTTCCAGAGTGTCAAGGATTCTTTCACCTTTTGTTAAGACCAAATTAGGGTGTGACACAGCTCTCAGCAATTCATTTTTAGTATTCCTGAATTCTTCAAAGGTGTGAGATTTCTTAGGATCCTTCCACTAGTATTTGGTAAGGCGACCCTCTAACTCTTTTAAAAGCATCTCCATATTGGAAACACTCCAGCTCAAGCATGGGCCTCACTGCTTTCCATCTCAGTAACTCCAAAAATCAGATTGCTTCTGATGGTCTTTTGTCTTCAGTCTCAGCTACTTCCAAGAATCCACAGGTTGCAGCTTTCTCTGAGATAGTAGGAACTGCCGATGCTAGAGTCTGAGATAACAAGGTGTGCAGTTGGATGAACACAGCAGGCCAGGCAGCATCAGAGGAGCAGGAAAGC
>NC_063332.1:149533164-149635725 GCF_021869965.1 Rhincodon typus | reverse complement strand
TTCATCCAGCTCCACACCTTGTTATTGCAGCTTTCTCTGCCTGCTTCCAATTGTTCCAGCTCCATGCAGTAACTGCCTATGTTTGAGAAAACAAAAAAACCTATCCCCATGGCAACATGCCCACTCCGTGATGTACCAGACAGAGGTTTAAAGTAATGACTGTTATCTTCCAAGACATCTCATTGGTTCTGGGAAATGAATAATTTATGAACCCAACTGCAGACATTTATTTCCCACCAAGACTTAAAAAACAGCCATTGTTTAATGTTTTCCCACATCTAAGTCTGACCTTACTAAATAAACATAGAATACTTTGGAATTCCAATCACTTTAAGTCACTTTACAGGCGCCTTTTCCAAAGCAAATGTTTGATTATCTTATTTTGACAAAACTTCAATCCCCAAACTTAAAAGTTATATTCTTAGAACATTTCAAACATGAAATTAGATATTTTTACAACAAATGGACCACAAATGCTCACATCTCATGATTGAAAAGTATTTCAAAATTCTGACATCGATTGAAGCAAAGATAATAATTTTAAATGGAAATTATATGGGCACTTGAGGCAAATCCATACAGGGCTATGTGGTTGATGCAGGAGGATGAAACTAACAGGACTGCTTGACACAAAGTTGGCATGGACTCAAGTGGTTCAACGGTCTTGTCCTGTGCCATAATTATGCTGCCTCTAGAAGTTTCAACTGCCATAATTTTCACTAGTTTGGCAGATGCTCATAAATCCCCACTTGTATATGTTGCAGGAAAGTCCAGTTACCAAGACCAGAAAAAAAACACGAGCAAATGCCTAGTTCTTTTGTTTTGAAATCTACTTTTTTCTGTTGATATCTGTAGTGCAGCCAATTCATGCAAAACATACTGACTTCAGTTGCTTTCTTCCAAATGCTGTATCGTTGTTTCAGATGTTCAAAGTGAAATGACTTGTAAATTCCATCTCCTAAACTACTTATTACTATTTCGGTTTGGACTCAAAGACTGGAATTTCCACTAACTAACCTGTTAAACCTACTCCCTTAACCCATTAGAGATTTGTAGTTCCAATGTTTCAATGGGTTACAGGAGTCACAGAAATTAGCCTTCAGTAAAAGTTCCGCTGGGCTAATCCATTTTAACATTAAGAATATATAATGGAAAATTGCATTAAAAGAATGGAAAAGTAACAGGCTTCATAGAGGATGTGGAGTAGACTTTTTTAAAACCCATGGAATCCAAATCAAAGTAGTGTTTTGAAAAAAACAAAGAGATTTTATGGTGAATAAACTTCAGTTTGTTTCGCCAATTATAATCATGCATTCATCTTCTGGCTGGTTCAACAGAGCCACAAAAGTAAATCACTATCTACTGTGTCTATCCCAGATTTGCAGCATTTGATAGATATATCAGATATCCATTGGTTTTCTCTCATCCAACCTACCAGTATCACCTCAAAAAACTATATTTAATCAAACTTGATTTCCCTATCATTATTCCGTGTTAACTCTGCCAGTTCATAATACAATTTTCCAAGTGTCAGTTACCATGTCCTTATTAATGATAAAAACATTATACATATTACTCATTACTATGATTTCCTTTTTGTTCTTTTCCCTCTTTCTTAAATAGTTGGGTTACATCTGCATCCAATTCAATGGGATCATTCTAAAATCTCAGAAATTTTGAAAGGTCAAAACCAATGCATTAAATACTTCAGCCTTCATTTCTTCACTGTCACTGGTTAAAATCTTCATACTCCATTCTGAACAGCACTGTGGGTGTACCTACACCACATGGACCAAAGTGGTTCAAGAAAGCAACTAGTCATCTTTTCCCCCACCAAGGCAATTCAGGATGGGAAATAAACGCTGGTGTAGCCAGTGATGCTCACATCCACGAATAAATTTTTAAAAAAGCCACTCCTTTTTAAAATGTTAGGACATAATCTAGGGGTTTTGTTAGATTTTAATCCTATTGATTTCTCCTGTTTTATCTCTTCACTAATACTAAAATGCTCTCACTTGCTTCAGGAATACTTGGTGTTAAAATATTTGTCATTTCCTTATTCACAAGGAAGTTTTCCTGTCATCTGTACCAAACCCACATTATTTACACTGATGATTTTTATATATGGATAGTAGCCTTTACAATTTCTTTTTACGCCTCTTGTTAGTTTACTCCCATTCCATTTTATTTCCATAAATTCAGCAAAAGGTTACTAAGAAATTACAAAATGTACCCAGTCCTCAGGTTTATAACATTTTAGCAATGTTACAAGTCTTTTTCTGCAATCTAACAATATCTTTAACTTCTCATGGTTGGACTACTTTTCCATCTTAGATTATTTTTAAGGGATTGATTATTTATTGCAAGTTATGAATTAAGTCTTTAAATATTTGCCACTGTTAATCAGCCATCCCACCCTTTAATCTGTGTTCCTAATTTCAGCCAATTCAGTACACATATCTTGGGCAGTTTACTCTTTTCAGATTTAAGACCATAGTTTTGGACTTAACAGAGTCACTCTCAAACACATTATAAAATTCTCAGGTCCCTGATGCAGCTGATTTTTACTCAAATTGTTATCCTGCTAACTGTAGTTTGCGAAACATTTCTCTGCACAAATTGATTATTGTATTTCCATTTGTTGCAAGTGACCACACTTCGAAAAAAAATACTTCATTGGATGTCCTGAGATTGTGGAAGTCACTTCACAAACACAGAATTTCTTTTTTTGCTCATGCCAAGTAGTAGGAAAAACAAATAGAAAAAGGGACTCACGAATCATCAGGAAACTGACAAATGTATTCAATTCAAAAAATAATTATTTTCAGAAAGGTCAGAGGAGAGGAAGCAATGTAGTAATGTAGCAAAAGTGAAAATGTACCAGAAAATGCAGGAATTATATACTAGTAAATTGCTAGTCATTCTTAGCATTTATATGATCCCCTACATCTTCCCATTACTTGTGCACTACCTAGAAGGCACAGGTCAGAGATGTAATAGAATGCGTAAACAAAAGCATAAAATGCCAGAGAAACTCAGGTCTAGCAGCATCTGTGGCAAGAGAACCAGAGTTAATGTTTCCTGTCTGATATGACTCTTCAGATTTCCAGCATACAGAGTATTTTGCTTTTATTTGTGTCATGAAATAATATCCACTTGCTGGATGAGTACAGCTTCAACAACATTCAAGAAACTTCACACCATCTATGACAAAACAGCCCACTTGATTGGCCTCTCCATCCACCTCCTTCAACATTCACCACCTTCATAAAGCACAGTGATAGCATTATGTACCATATACAAGATATATTGCAGCAACTGACCAAAACTGCTTCAAAAGCATCTTATAAACTTAGTGGCCATACCACCTAGAAGGACAAGGGCAGCAGATGAGAACACCACCATCTACAAGTTCTACATCATGTCACACACCAACTAGACTTGGAGCTATAGTTCTTCACTGTTACTGGGTCAAAATCCTGGGCCTTCCTTCCCAACATCACATCATTATATCTCCACCCTAAGGACTGCAGCAATTTAAGGCAACAGCTCATTACCACTTTCAAGGCCAATTAGGGATAGGCAATAAGAAAATTTCTGAAGAAGGGTCCAGACGCGAAACGTCAGCTTTCCTGCTCCTCTGATGCTGCTTGGCCTGCTGTGTTCATCCAGCTCCACACCTTCTTACCATGAAACAGGTAGGTCATGCATCACCTCGAGCCTGTTATGTTTCACAATTGTTGTTAACACAAAAGTCTATTTGGCCCATTGTGCCCAGGTCATCTCCCTGCAAAAGCACGTCCCCTAATTGTATTCACTTGTCCTATTCCTGAAATCCAGAATTCCCTTTTACAAGCCATGATTGAATCTGCCTTCATCTCTCACTCGCGCAATGCATTCCAGAGCCTAACCACCTGCAATGTAAAACAATTACTCATTTCTTTTACCAATTACCTTAAATTTGTCTAAAAAAAGACTCGACAGAACTGAGGATGCTGCAAATCAGAAACAAAAACAGAGATTGCTGGAAAAGCTCAGCAGGTTTGGCAGCATCTGCACAGAGAAATCAGATTTAATGTTTTGGGTTGACACGTTAAATCGGTGTCCTGGTTCTCAGCCTAGTACTTCTTCATCTATTCTGTCTGCACTCACAAGTTTGAACAACGCAGTCAAATCTCCCCTCAGAATAACCCAGATAATAACCCAGTAGGTTCACAATTCTGAAACTTCCTAGTAAACCTTTTATCCGAAGCCTTCACATCTTCATAAAGTGCAGTGTTCATAATCAGACAGAATACCTTGGCTGAGGCCAAACCAGCATTTTATTAAAAATCTTATAATTATGTCTTTGTTTTAGTTCTCATGGCCTCTATATATAAAGAGCAGAATGCCTTTTCTCACCACATTCTCAACCATCTCTTTTCCTGCATCCCTGATGACAAGTATACCTTTTATTTTGTATTGCATCTGTTTGTTCTTCATAATAAAGTATATCATTTCACACTTCTCTGAATTAAATTTTACCTGCCACATGCCATTTCACCAACCTACGTCCTATTGAAGTCACATGAATTTGTTATTCTTGCAGAGGAACTTAAAGCCACCATCCATCACCTCAAGTGATCAATTAATTTTTTTTTTAAATCAGAGGGATAGAAGTTAACTCAATAAACTAAATTATTCAACAATGGACAATGTCATATGACCAAAACACCTCTACATTTTAAAGGGTTTAATGAAAAATATCAGAACTCTTAAAATCAGTCTGATTCCACCTGCCAGAATTGCAACTTCCTCGAAATCTAGTTTCCAGAAAGATTCCTATAATAGTATGAAAACTAAACTGACTACAAACATCACTGCATGTGCTATCACTGACTTTGAAGAAATTCTTCAGCTCTTGCCTTCAACCATCTAGGTTCACCTGAACTTTACATTCTTACCGAAGGAACCATCACTGAACTCTGATTTTCATATGAATTGATAATATTCATCAATGTAAAAATTTTATTTTGCATCTTTCTTGTATGCATTTGAGAAGTGTAGTGAGGACCACTCGGGTTTGAATGTATGAATAAGTACTACTCCCGGTTTAAGGCCAAGCAAGTTTGCTGCATGTCATCTTTAAATTGACTTCACTAAAGAAAAAAAACTACAACCTTTTGCAAAGTAAGCCACAGATTACAACAGCAGAGGAGGACAATAAAAGGAGTTCAGCCTGCCTCTCTCCCAATCTGTCTACTTGGTACTCCATTTTACGATTAGTGAATTAATCATAGAATCCCTACAGTGTGGAAACAGGCCCTTTGGCCCAACAAGTCCACACCAAATCTCAGAGCATCCCACCCGGACCCATCCCCCTATAAACCCACCTAATCTACACTTCCCTGAACACTATGGGCAATTTAGAATCACCAATCCACCTAGCCTGCACATCTTTGGACTGTGGGAGGAAACTGGAGCACCTGGAGGAAACCCACACAAACACGGGGAGAATGTGCAAACTCCACACAGACAGTCGCCCGAGGGTGGAATCAAACCCGGGTCCCCCGGGACTGTAAGGCAGCAGTGCTAAGCACTGTGCCACCTTGCCGCCCCATATAATCCTAAAGCTTCTCAGAAACTGTTCCAAAGTCATATTGGATATGAAGCAGTAACTCTGTTTCTCTCTCCACAGATACTGCCAAACATGTTATCTTTGTCCAGCCCTTTGTTATTATCAGGCAAATCAAAGTAAATCAAATATCCCTTCCGTCCACTAACACTCAGCCAATTTCCTATCCAAGTCAACAATTTGCTTTCAATTCTATGAACTTTACCAAATAGTCACTTGTGAATTACCTGGTCTATATAGATTTCAGCAAAGCATTCGACAAGGTTCCACATGGTAGACTGGTTAGATCACATGGTAAGGTTAGATCACATGGGTCCAGCGGAAGCTAGCCAATTCAGTACAAAACTGGCTTGACCGTAGGTGGTGGTAGAAGGTTACTTTTCAGGCTGGAGGCCTGCGACCAGTGATGTGCCACAAGGATCAGTGCTGGGTCAACTGCTTTTTGTCATTTCTGTAAATGATTTGAATGTGAATATAGGAGGTATGGTTCGTAAGTTTGCAGATGACACCAAAATAGATGATGTAGTGGACAGTGAAGGAGATTATTTTAGAGTACAATGGATGATCAGATGGGCTATTGGGCTGAAGAGTGGCAGATGGAGGTTGATTTAGATAAATGTGAGGTGTTGCATTTTGGTAAGGGAAACCAGGGCAGGACTTGTACAATTAATGGTATGACCCTTGAAGTGTTGCCGAACAAAGAGATCTAAGGGTGCAGGTGCATAGTTCCTTGAAAGTGGAGTCGCAGGTAGACAGGGTGCTAAAGAAGAGGTTTGATGTGCTTGCTTTCATTGGTCAGAACATTTGAGTATAGGAGTTGGGGATGTCATGTACTGGACATTGCTGAGGCCACTTTTGGAATACCACATACAATTTTGGCTGCCCTTCTAGAGGAAGGACGTTGTTAAACTTGAGAGGGTGCTGAAAAGATTTACAAGGGTGTTGCTGGAGAGTTTGATCTATAGGGAAGACTGAATAGGCTGGGGCCTTTTTTCCCTGGAGTGTTGAAGGCTGAGGGGTGATCTTAAAGAGATTTATAAAATCATGAGGGGCATGGATAGGGTAAATAGCTAAGGTCTTTTTCCGAGGGTGGGGGAGCCCAAAACTAAAGGGCATAGGTTTAAGGTGAAATGGGAAAGACTTAAAAGGATCTATGAGGTAACCTTTTCCATGGAGAGGCTGGTGCGTGTACAGAATAAGATGCCAGAGGAAGTGGTGGAGGCTGATACAAATACAACATTTAAAAGGCATCTGGATGGATATATGAGTTGGGAGGGTTAGAGGGACATAGGCCAAATGCTGGCGAATGGGACTAGGTCAGATTGAGATGTCTGGTCGGTGTGGATGAGTTGGATCGATGGGTCTGCTTCTTTGCTGTATGACTCTATGACTTCAAATGCCTTCTGGAAGTCAACAGACATTCTTCTGACCAGTACTTTAAACACCTTCCCTTTACAAATCATTACTGGCTCCCACAGCTCAGATTTTCAAAATGTTCAGACACCCTTAATTTGACTTGATTTATTTATGGTCACTTTTGTACTGTACAATGTCACCACTATCCAGCGCCATCTTAAACAACAGAAGAATAAACTAAAACATAGAATATAAAAGGCAGTAAAATGATGAGATAAAGAAAAAAGTGTTCAACTTTACAGTCCTTCTTATTAAGTGCTCCGCCATGGGGCTGGTGGCCAGACATGGGTCCTCTCCGCCGCGCCACGACCACTGGAACGAAAGTCACCACTTGCCACCAGCTTGCCTCAACTTACGCCCTTGCCACTGAGTCCTCACTGGAGCTCGCCAATGTGGACACCACCAATGCCTCCAGGTACCATACCAGCCCAAACTTGACTCCGCTGTCATGAGTCCGCTTCAGACGCACCTCGCCGATGCTGCCGGGTCTCATACTGGGCCCAAACTCGCCTCTGCGAATCTGCGCTGGACACACACCGCCAGGAACTCAAACTTGTCTCCACCGCAGCAGCCATGAGTTAGCACTGGAACAGCCTTGTCCATGCAGTAGCCACCGGGAACCCAAACTCACTTCCGATGCCACCACCATGAGTCCGCACTGGGCTCACTGCTGATGCTGTTGCCATGACCAAACTCTTCAACAAGAGGCAGGTAAAATTAAAAAGAGGAAAAAAAAAAGAGCAGACAGAGCAAATGAGCCCCAGGCTCAGAAGCCCCTTCCACTGCCACCATTACACTTTAGACATTTCCTGACAACATATGTTAGGCAAAATGGTCCACAATGCCCCCGCATTTCCCCAGTCATTCTTAATAGCAGAGTGACACTTGCAATTTTGTAATGTGAAAGGGACAGTTCCCTAAGAGAACATTTTGTAAGATTGTAGTTAGGTAAGAAAATAGTAGGCGTCCAACTATTTTAAAAACCATGGAAAAGAAACAACCTGACATCGGGGATCTGTCATTCTTTAGTCTCATTTTCATTAATGACTTTCCTTATATTAATTTTGTTGAACCCTTGTCCCTGATTCGTCTTAATCAAAACATACCAAGATCCTGAGCGGTCTTGACAGGGTAGATGTGGAGAGAATGTTTCCGGGGAATCTAGACCTTGTATGTATGGTAATGGTTTAAAACTAAACAGCCACACGTTTATAACAGATGAGGTAAAAATACTTCTCATAAAGGGTTGTGTCTCTTTGGAACTCTCTTAAAATTGGCAGTGGAAGCAAAGTTCTTGAATATTTTTAAGGCAGAGTAGATAAGATTATCAGCAAGCTGGGCAGGGGAGCTTGTCAAGGATAAGCACGAATGTTGGTTGTCCTTATAATCAATTTACCAGCTTATTGAATAGCAGAGTCTGCTCATGGGGCTGCGTGGCCTACTGCTGCTCACTGTTGAAAAGTAATGCTAGTTTTTTGGGTTATCTTATATGCTGACTGCGACATTCCAAGAACCATGAGGCCAAAGTGTTCAACATGGTAGGAGCTTTGTTAGGGAGATGTTTGCTCCACAGGCAGCAAGGTTAGATTAAGCTATTTCCAGCTCAAAATGACCAAAGGTATCAACACGATGTCATGTGATCAGACTTCAACTGACAATCCACCATAGTTACAGAAATACAGAGGTTCCTGCAATGAAAACATTCACAATATCTACAAGTATATGTACAAGTCAATAAGTAAAATGTTTCAGAGTATGGCGATTCCTGGGAGGCAGTTGGCACATCTTGGGTGTTTGTTTTTTTTTTGTTGGCTTTAACCTCTAGAGTTTTAGGTGCACGAAGAACATCATCTGTAATTGTCTTTTCCAGAGACAACCGAATGTTCGGAGATTCACACAATGTTGTGGTTTTCCCTACTAAGGTACTGTCTTCCTCAGGTGCTTCAGTTACTGTTCTTCCTCAGGTATATCCAGGTCTCTATTTTGTACAGTTATTTGTGAATCTTCAATTAACGTTGTCCCTGGCACATTAATTCTGGTTGTCAAGAGTTAATCTGCATGTCTTCTCCATACTACATAATTTCTCATCTGATAAGTGTAAGCAAGCAGTCCAGTCTATGCTACAATGATAGTTGGTACACACTTCTTGCCAGTGTGTAATTCTTTGCCAACACTTCTTGACTTATTTTGAAAGAGACAGCATCTGGCCTTGTTCTCTCATTGTTGACAGGAAACAACAGGTTCTGGTTTTCCAATGTCTTTTGTCATGAGTGATTTCAGCAAATCAACTGCTTTTCACAACTGATGCTTTACCATGACCAATGGTAAAGAACTCAGTCATCGAGTGGGCCATGTTCCAGTGTGTTAACAAAAACTGGCTCAGTCTATTAGATAGTGATCCTTGTTCTCAAGTTACCGTTAAGGAATGTTTCATTGAACAAACCTTCCTGCCAATCATTTGTGGCTGGCTGTAAAAGGGGGTGATCTGATATGTTGAATTCCTCTCTGCCTTGTACTTGCGATTTACTATTCTACAAATCACTTGGGTCTGGTCATTCTTGTCAAACCAGTCTTTGTATTTCTGGCACAGAAAGCTAGAGTCTCCTCACAAGTTCTGTTTATGATAAATTTAGCAGCAGATAAAACACTGGACATTGTGGTTCCTGTTCATTGAGTATCACTAATATAAACTGATTCAATATCACAAGTTCAAAATTACAAAATCATCTTCCACTGATCTTCTGTCATTTTATCCCTGAACCAATACATTCAGTTTACTCTGTACAATTACAGTTGCATTGCATTGAAATCAGTCTTACCCAAGTCTAAAATCTAAGCTGTGCTTTTGAAAGCGAGAACCACAAATTATCTATGTTAGTTTGATCATCAGCATTAGATGAATGTTCATGCACTGTTCAGCTGTTAACTAAATCTGACCCTTTACCCATTAAAACTAACAGCATAGAAGGCTATTTAATACTCATGGGAAATTAAACATCAAGTACTCATTTTTATCAGACTACTGGTTAGTGGTGCAAACCGTTCAGCAAATTGTGTATTCGTGCATTGCAGACTGACTACAAATTTGTACTAAATTTTCCAAATATTTTTCTAACAAAATCCGCATTTTTAAACGAGGACATTATCTGCTTCATTAAACCACCGTTAAAGCTGCGTATTTTGCAGTAACAGGAACTTGTTAACACCTTCCATTTGAAAATTCTGCAATTAGATTACCACCATGAACAAGTATTGTATCAGGACGCAAGACTTACGATGTTCATGACGAACAGCATTCGCATTGTGCATCTACTTTTCTAAATAAGATATTACTACTGAAATCAGCGAATATAATTTGCGACGTCCGGTGATTCTGTAATCTAGCAAAATCCCAGGCCAAATATTTATCATAGTTCTGCCAGAGCTCCTGAACATCGTGTTGCTATAAACTGCATCAATGCTATTGTAAAGTAGCAAAACTATATTGGGAACGTGCACAGTATCCGCCGAAGCTTGTAAAAGGATTTTTGTCCATCTCCACGTCAGACACCAGTCTATCTTCCTGCACTTTGACAGTATTGTCACGCTCCGGCTGACATGCAGCCAGCACCCGCCGCGCTTCAACTTCGAACTTACAGCGAGGAGCACGAGTCCGTGTCGGCGGTGAGCGCCGCGGACGACGTTGACTCCGTGTCACCCTCACTTTCCGGACTCGCATCCTCCAGGGTGTAAGGCGTCTCGTAGCTCTGCTCCCCGGTGCCACCAACGCCCGTTATCCGGGAAGACATCCCGTCTCGTCACTTTGGCGGAAACTCTACCGTTCTCCAGGAGAAATAAGCCGTCAGTAAAACCACTTGCCTCAGCACGCCGCCATGTTGTGAGCATCCGGGTTTCCAGGCCCCGCCACGTGTCGGGCACTCTCCTGCCGTGATTGGCTTCAGCTCGGTAGCCATAGAAACGAGGAAGCTGTTAAAGCGGAGCGGTTGTCACCGGTAAGTCATAGAATCATACAGTATTGCCCAAGTTTTACTGAATTGATGAGTTTTAACCATTGATCATTTTCGCTGTAATGCTTAGTCGTGAGCACGGAAAACGTTCATCAAAACTCAAAAAAGGTCCATGAGGTCAGCTTTTCTAAAGTCATTTTGTTTTACACAGGTATGGCTTAACCCCCTGATACTCACCTCAGACAACAGCGCGCGTCAACAATAAACACGATAGAAATTTTATTCAGAAACTTCTGAGATATCTCAGACAATTCTACACCTCAAGGTACATTTACTTTTATTTATCTAAAAATACAATTTAGCATTGACGGGAGACTATTTGGCGTTGGACTAACGTCAAACCCGTGCGGTGCATCTTAAGACTTGAAAAGATTCAGTTATAAATTTGAACAGAAGTATTATTTGGATTACTTTGCTTACTCCAAAGTCACATTGGAATTTAGTCTGCATTTACACTGTTATACTTGGGCCAGCAGTGATATAAATTCCCTCTCATGAACATTGTATGTGGTTATAATATTAGACATCATTAGAATCCATTTATGTAGAGAGCATTGTAACCTAGTGAATGAACATGCTATTTAGGAGACAGATTTATGGGATACTGATATACAAACATGATATCAATACAGTTTTTGGCATCATAACAGCACCAAAAGGTGTCTTGGATGTTTACAAATTCTGAATGCATTCATATCTATTCACAATAATATCACAGGAAATTTGCAGTCATATCTATAAAAAAAATTCCATTTTTATGTTTTATGGCATACTTTTGTTTCAACTTGATGACATTATGCATTTTATACTATACACACACTTGTAGAATCATAGAATCCCCACAGAAAGAGGCCATTTGACCCACTGAGTTTGCACACCCCCGAAGCAGCATCCCACCCTATCTCCGTAAACCCACTTTTACCATGGTTAATCCACCTAACCTGCACATCCCTGGAAACTACAGGGCAATTTAGCATGGCAAATCCACCTAATCTGCACATCTTTGGACAGTGGGAGGAAACTGAATGATCAAACTACTTACTAAAACTTGACAAATTGTAATTGTGAAATCTCAACAATGATGGTGCTTCACTTTTACATTTCCTAGTTTATTAACCTGGACTGCAGAAAGATTGCTTATGAGTAATCCAACATTTGCATACTTGTCCCAATTACATGTACCAACTGAGTCCATTGCAACTAGGACTAGATTCTAAATGTACAACACTATTAAAGATTGACTAGCATAGATTTTGCTGCATTTACACATAAACATCTAGAATACATTTTTGTCACTCAAGTTCCACATGTCCTCATAAAAATTTCTTTGTCACTCTTTCATGGAATTTAGTATGCAGCCTTGTAGCTATGGTAATCACCTAATAGTGCAAATTATATGAGCTTAAATCTCACAATGGAAAGTTGTGAAAAAGTAATATTCAATAATTCTGGTCAGGCACCAATTAAAGAGACTGTGGAAGATGCCAAAATGTTGTAAATCTGAATTGTATAGCAGTGTCCGGCTTTCCAAAAGACACAGGGTCAATTGGTAAAATTGCTCTTGAAACTGGCCAAATTGCTCTGGAAGTCAACAGGCGAAACCAATCAGAAAAAAGTTACCACTCTCCATGGAACTGATATCTTTTGAAAGGAGTTGCTCCTTCCATGTTTGCTGCTGATAGGCTCACTAGTGCTGAAGGGGAACATCCTGTGATGGGAGAAGGACCAAGGTGACTAGTGGCTGCGAACAAGACTAGTGAACCTCGGATGGGGAGTGTCAGTCCGCTGGGCAAGGCTGGGGGACATCAGTCTGCCAGAGAGAATGAATCTGCCAGGCAAGGCTGCAGGAGGAACAGATGGATTGCCAAACAATGTAAGTCCTGGGAGAAGAACTAAATAACTCAAATTTAATATTTAAACACAAATCACAACTGAACTGGTAAGGACTGTACCAGTGCAAATAGCAGGCAAAAACAAACAACATTACATCATAATATTCATAAAATGCTGTGCTGCAAAAATGGGCAATCGGCAACATCTGCTGATAAAGAAAGAAAATGTGATCTAATCAAATTCTTTCCTCAAAGGTCCTTCTTTACCTCTAATTACCTCTTTCAAAGATATAAAACAAAAAAGAAAAATGTACATAATTGTATTTGGAATGAAAATTATAGAATGCCTAGTTATAGTCTTCCAACTCTCCTGTAGAAAAGTAAAGTTATCATAGTCCTAACAAACCCTTCCTATTCATATACCAGGGCTGCTCTCTCATTAGGGCAACATGACTGAAGGTGGCTTAACCTGAGGGTCACTATGCTTTAGGCAAGGGGAAATATTAAGGACAGTCTTCCTGATGGTGCAGGAATCAAACCAACTGCCCAGGCACTGAACTAAGTGACATTCTTGTCCTCCGTGTATCTGGAAGTGATGTCAAATGACAGGAGGATTGAAAATTTTTCTTTTGATGTAAACCGAGATATTTACATATGTTTTCACATCATTTCTTGCAAGTTTGCATTTTCGTTTTTCAGTTAGTAACATGTGGATCTTCTGTATGCCTGAAGTTAATAATTACCATGTAAATATTTCCATAGCCTTTCTTTCAAAACAGTTTTTTAAGGCCTAGATTTAGAATTAATGTGTCTTTTTGTGCACTGCTATTTGATTTTTGTTTACCTTAGATTGTCTTGCAACACAGCAGGGTAAATAATAGATCATTAAAGTTTATTAAAGATTTCTAGGACTTTTTTTAAGGAACCTTATGGGAAACATTCATGGCTTACAGAGGGAGGTTTATTTTCTAAAATAAAGTTTCTTGGCTGAAGATGACTGTATAGACAGTGCTCTTGAGACGAGAAGGCTATGATAAACAAGATTACCTTAGAGTGAAGTGTTAGTGTTAGTCACAGATCAGAAGTGTTAGGATAAAACCTTGAAGAGATAAAGTTGAGTACAGTCATAGAGTCATAGAGATATACAGTGCAGAAACAGACCCTTCGGTCCAACTCGTCCATGCTGACCAGATATCCTAAATAAATCTAGTCCCATTTGCCAGGATTTGGCCCATATCCCTTTAAACCCTTCCTATTCATATACCCATCCAGTTGCCTTTTAAATGTTGTAATTGTACCAGCTTCCACCACTGCCGGCAGCTCATTCCATACATGCACCACACACTGTGTGAAAAAGTTGACCTTTAGGTCCCTTTTAAATCTTTCCCCTCCCACATTAAACCTATGCCTTCCAGTTTTGGACTCCCCCCACCCTGGGGAAAAGAGTATATTTAAGTTCAGGAAGAAGTTGCCTGTATTTATCATCTATGTGTCAAATTTCCAAATGATTTAAACTTACTGAAATGTTAGAAACAGTAATTCTGTTGTGTTTTGGGGTATTGCACTGGGAGTGTGTTTTCAGTACTATACAAAAGCTGTTGTTTTTTTCCCTAAGTTATAAAGGAATGTTTTGGGCTTAGTAGGATTATGCTTTTACTGTAGGTTCTTTTCTTTAGTTAATTAACTTGTTTTATTGTTAAAGCAAAATCTTCAGCACTGTCTGCTTATATTTCAGCAAGAGACTAATTTGTTAAAACCATAAATCAAAATATGATCCATCAAGCCAGATTTTAGTTTAGCATCTGACTTGTCCAGTAATAACACCAGCTGGGACTCTAACATATTTTTGCTTTAAAACAAAACGAACAAACCTGGCAGTTGTAGGCTAGTTAGCCTTACTTCAGTGGTGAGAAGTGTTTAGGGACAGCAAACTAGACAAAGTTAGTTTGCACTTATAAAAAAGTGATAATAAATAAGCTGGTTTTGGTATTTGAAAAACAAATCATGTTTGAACATCTCAATCAAGTTAGTTAATTGCACAATGGAGTGGGTTGATGTTGCAGAATCATAGGATCATTACAGTGCAGAGGGAGGCCATTCAGCCTATCATGCCTGAGTGGCTCTCCGAATGAGCAATTCATTTAATTCATTCTCCTGCCCTCCCTATAACCCTTTTCAGATAATAGTCTAATTCCCTTTTGAATGTTTCATTTAAACTAGTCTCCAGCACACTTTCTGGCAGTGCATTCCAGATCTTAACCACTCACTGCATTTCTTATATTGCTTTTGTTTTCTTTTTGCAAATACTTTAAATTAGTGCCCACTCTTTCTCAATCCTCCCTATCTGCTCCAGGTTCAAGATTTTTAAAAGCTATCAAATCTTCTCTCACTCTTCTTTTTTCCAAGGCAAGCAGTCCTAACTTCTCCAATCTATTTTCCAAACTGATGTTCCTGAGCCCAAGAATCATTCTCAAAAGTCCATTCCACACTCTCAAATGCCTTTGCATCCTTCCTAAAATTCAGCACCTAGATCTTTGCGATTCTCAATTGAGACTGAATCAGCTTCCTATACTATTTTAACATAACCTTCTTGCTCTGTACACTTTATTAATAGGGGCACAAAGTACAAATGTCCTAGGCTTTATTAACTGCAATTCAATCATTTGAAAGTGGAATTATATAAATAGCAGAAGGGGAAAGACTTGCAGATGTACGAGGGACAAGAGCAGGGGAGTGGGAGTAATTAGAGTTAGTTTTTTTTCCAAATACCTAGCATAGCACAGATACAATGGATTGAATGACCAACTTCTGTTCTGTATCACTTTCTGATTCTATTTCTTGCCCTCACTATCAGACACTCAACCTGAATAGATGGAATGTAAAGAAAATACACTTCTGCCGTTGTTACTGATGGAGATTTAGTGTATTAATCTTGTAAATGGCTCTCTGTTGTATCTTGTTCAACAAGTTCATTCCCATTTGTGAAAAAGTACTCTCATCCTTATTGCTAAGTATTTGGTAGTACATCAGCCTATTTAAGTTTATCCAATACATTTAATACATTGAAATGTATCTTATGTATCAACTCAAAATAATGCCTTTTAGTGTTATTACCTATATTGTGTTACTATTAAATGCTTTTGTCTTCACAGCAATACAATGTATCATTATGAGTTAATTCCAATGTAGGTTTTGTGACTCCATCAGTAACATTTACATTCTACCAATTCAGGTTAGGTATCTGAAAGTAAGAGACAAGAAATAGAATCAGAAAATGATACAGAACAGAAGATGGCCATACAATCCATTGCTCCTGTGTTAGTTATTTGTAATAACCATCTTCAATTACTCCCACTCCCCTGCTGTATTAAAATAATTATAATTGACAAAGAATATGAGGACAGTTACTCTAAGTTTATTGAAAAGCAGTTGTACAAAGACAAACTTTAGAAATTAGAAAGAAGCTATCATTGATGCTGAAAATCTGAAACAAAAACAGAAAAAGTATTGGAGAAAACTACTCTGGACCTTTCTCTTTACTGCTATTACCACTCCGTATGCTTTTTGTTCGAGGCACCTTTAACGTTCCCCTGAATTTCTCTGATGTTCACTTGCTCCTACCTACTTTTTACTAAAGTATAAACCCATCACTTTTCCAGTTCTCTCTTCAGTTCTGAAGAGGTCGTATTGGACTTGAAGTGTTAACTGTTTCTCTTCACAGTTGCTGCCAAACCTGCTGAGGTTGTCCAGCACTTTCTGCTTTTACTTCAAACTTAGAAATTGCTGGGACTATCTTGGAACTTTCTAAACTTAACAAAAGCGAGTTTGTCTTATCAGTACTCTGTGAATATTAAAAATCTCATAAGCACTTGGGTTCCAAATAATGTAGCTCTGCAACAATAGACAGATTAAGTGAGAGTGATTCACACTGTATCACTGGTTCATGCCACTCTAAAGTGGTACTGGAAACCAATATGTGCACAAAAATGGCCATATAAACAGTAATTTCAATAAAAAGACCAGTTGATTTGTTTTTGCTGGTGAAGGAAGCAATGTTGAAAAGGAAGCAGAACTCCCTTTTCCCTTTGTATCAGTGCCATTAAATCTCATCTGCCTACCTGAGCAAGTAACTAGGACCTCATTTCATGTAAAGGGCAGCCTATCAGATACAACAGGACTTTCCAAAGACAGCACTGACGCGCCAGCTTTCTTATATACTTTAGAGCTGAAATACAAAATATTCCAGACTGGTTGGAAAAAAAACAACATCCAATTCCAATCCCCAAAACGTGGACAATTTTTTTTTTCCAATTGCATAAAGCACCAAACTAGCCAATGCTTCCTTAGTAATAGGTAATGCATCCCTAGATTTTTGTTTGCACAGGAAGCTATCCGAAGCATCAACATTATTAGGGATAGCAATTTAATAAGGGTGACTAACCTCAATTGTTAAATTTCATAGTCTACTCCTTTAGTATTATAAACAGTAGTTTCACACTTTAAATTCTGTTATCAGATTTCCATTAATTTGATCAGCTCGACTATGTAGAACATTATTTCATCAAGTAAACCCACTATAAACCAGAATAATGATCCACAATGCAGGGCAGTTCACTTTGCCCGAGGTAATACCGTACTATCACCCAAACACCTTTTATTGCAACATGTATCTCTCGATAATGATGAAGTTTCAAATTGGTATAATGATTGAACGTAAAAAAAGATCAAATCAAATTATTTACTTAAAAAGTGAAGGTTAACGTTTTAATATGAAACGTAATATATATATAAATGCCGTTAGAATCCGACAGGAAACCGTCTAACTGACGTTTCGGAACTTGGTGCAACTATGATTGCTCACATCATTCAAAACAAATGTTTATAACATTACTAAAATTACTAATCCTGCAAATATTACTATTTAAGTAAAGGAGGCAATGATCACTGACAAAGAGACAGGAGTTACTAACAAAGGCCCTTTTATTTTAATGTGAACTCCAATGGTCAAACATTTATGCGAACCTTTACAAAAATGCCAAATGAACAAAATGGGAAAAGACATTTCTCCCGAATGTAAATGTGCACAGAACAACTTGTTACTTGATTCAAGTGGAGACGATCATCATGGATCCGAGGGAAGGTGCCAAAATATGGAAACGTTGTCCTTAATATAACCCACTTCGCACCCCGCAAAAATCTAAAATCTTCACCCTGCCCCGGAATTAATTGAATCAAGGTATACACGTTTCTATGGTATACGTTAGTTATCAAGCACCAACTTCACAACTCGAAACATCGTTGTAAGATCTGTTAATATAGTTTGACCTCCATTAGCTACCAGAAAAAATGGTTCCAACTTAACGTGAAAAGATTTCAAATCGTCCACGCAGCGAAGCTCTCTCACCGAAAGGCCACTAGTTTTTCACTCGGTTTCATTTATTTATTGCGACTCAGAAAAGTTTTGATGGGCGAATGGGTAGGGATGATATTGTCAAAGACACACGAGTTCCCAAATTCTCAGGAACAGTAAACGGAGAGATTTTAATCACAGAATCATAGAATGGCCAGCTCCACTCATCTGCTCATTCAACCGCAGCTCTGCAATTCCCTCTCTTCAGGCAGTTATCCAATTCCCTTTTTCGAAAACCACGATTGTATCTGCCTCCACCACATTCTCAGGTTGTGTATTTCCAGATCCCAAACACAATACAAAAAAAAACACTTTTGTCTTTTGCCAATCTTATTAGTGTATGCTTTTTGGGGGGTTAGGACCTTTATGCCAATGGAAATAGTTTCTCTCCATTTACTCTGACTCGATGACTCGAACACTACCATTAATTATTTTAACCTCTTCCAAGGAGTGCAGCTCCAGTTGCTGTAATCAGAAATCCCTCATATTGGATACATCCTCTAAATCTTTAGTCTTTCACATAAAACCTAGGCAAGTGTCCAGAATTAGATACAATGCTTCGACGGAACCAGAGATTTATTTTGGAAAAATGTTGGTTCATGAGAACGGTAAAACATCTAAACTCAACTGTTGGTCAGCAAATGCATGGCGTAGTAAAAAATAAAGTCAAAAAGAAACCTATATTTCCCATGATTATTTTAACTGAAGCTGTGCAAGTCGTTTGCACTAGGTCAGACTCTTGCCTCCAAAAAAGGAAAGCAAATAATGTGTTTTATAAACCGTTGTAAACGTTACATTTACGCTGATTTTAGCCTTGAGGTTGACGTTCTTTAAGAAACTGTCTTATGCTGTTAGATGAGAGTAGTGCAGGCAGATTCGGGATTTCAAATTCTTAAATAATTTGTTCAGTTCGGATTCATAAATGTAGCTCTGCTTCCTCCCTCGGCTGTTAGGCTGAGACATTATTATTGACCCGCAGTTGGATTAACTTGAGAGTTGAGTTGGCAGTAAAAGATCACTACAACAATGCAATACGACCTGTTATTTAAACAAAAACAGACTTGTCACCTATTGCGTTTTGTGTAATTTGGCTTGCGTTGCATTTGTGCTCCAGGCACACACTGTATTGCATTTAGCATTAGAATATTAAACAAAAGCAGAACTGATCTCAATTAAATAAGATGTCATATTTCAGCAGAGGGGAATATGTTTTTTTTTACGGAACTTAAAAGAAATCTCCAAGTCACGAGAAATGAGTGCGCGGTTCGTTGAATTGCCGGAGCTTGGTCTTTTCTAAGGATACGTTCAACAGATTTCGAGGGAATTTCAGAAATGTAAAATCCAGTAATCAAATATCCTTGACATGACGTAACCTTCAAATTATATTTTGGGAAATCGTGGAAAACTAATACCAGTTTAAAGTCTCCGACATAAATCATTTCCTTTTTTTAAAAAAATTTCCATTAGATATTACTCTTTATTATGCTCACCTGTGAAAAATGATACTCTGAACCGAATCCAACTCATCCAGATTTCTCGCAGGTCTTGTGATACCGTATCTCTCACCAACATTGAACATTATTCGCTTCAGATCATTTTTCAGTTGAAGGTATGGATTCCACCAGGAAATATCACTTTAACAGTATGCAGCTCCCATTATTGGGTTGGATTGTACTATTTTGCAAAGAGCGGAAGAGAATGCCTGATTTTCAAATTCTAGATTTACAACTTGCCGAGTTTGCATCTATAGCTCGTTCCAGCCGAGCTGCCCCGCATGTCTTCTAAAGATTCAGAGGCGATAATCTTATCCTCGGGAACCTGTCAACGAGCGTTTTTCTTAGTCTCACTTACTCAAGCGAATAAAAGCTTCCTCTCGCCTGATTGAGGTAAAAGTTCAACTGCCAATCACCCAGGGACACAGCTCTCCCAGTTCTTTGAAGATTTAGCCCCGAGAAAGCACTAATCCTCGCAAATACAGCTCTTGAAAGCTCGCGAAACGTGGGAGAAATAAACGCCTTCACTTTCCAACTGCAAAGGAGCAGGTGGGAACCGCAAGCAAATCCCACTCGTCCAACCACATCCCCGAGGGTCTTAATGCCCGACCAGGATTTCACGCGCTATGTTTCTGCCTCATTGGCATTCAACAAAACTAAATGCTTATGGAATGGTCAGAATTAATGTTCCCTCTTTGTTGAAAGCCAGCTACTAAAAAGATAAACCAACAACATAATGAAGATAAAACTTGCTCCTAGTATATAGGGCAGATACGATTAACTCAAGCCAGTTGCTTGTAATGCAGACCACAGCCGACTTCATGATGCCTGCTTATTTGAAAGACGTTGTCATGCAGCCTCACCTAACCACAGTGTTGATTGGCTGACATATGAATGGGGGGGCCCGTAATACGTTAAAATAGCGGAGAATGTTGTTACATTGCCCTCTATGTTGGAGAGGTGTAAATAAAGTTCTTTAATTACGGCTGTCTGCACTCAAGCATATGTTAGTCCCATTTAGTGCAATGCAGAGCTCAAAACTGTAATTTGCTTACGCAAGTTAAAATTGTCTGCATCTTTTAAAAAAGCTGTATTGTAGCTGGAGCTGCTGCTGACAGTTGGGCAGGAAATTAATTCGATCCGGGGAGTACAGCCATTAGAACCAGGAGGGTGCGGGCCTGGGGCAACTCACATTGTGTCGGAAGGATGGCGAAGCCCCTTTCCCAGTCTACACCGAAAGTGTTCAGAAGGTGAGAGGGAGGAGGTTGGAATAGTCCCCACTCCAGAAAACATACACAATAACTCTTGCTACAGACAATAAGGGGAGGGGTCGGACGATCTTCATGAAATGAAGAGGTATCAAATCATACCTTTCGCTTTGAGGGCTTCCAAGGAAATGGTCTAGTCAAGGGAGCAGACGGACACATGCTCACATTTATTCTTAGGGAAGGCGCACAGACATAGCTATGATCAGCGGTTTGAAGGATGACGGTAGCTCGGTAACATCATCTCAAACGGACATTTTGAGGAATTAACAAATCCTTTTATGTCAGACTGTATGACATGAAGCCGACATACAGCATGGTCTCCCAGGTACCTGTCCTCTGTCATGAAGATCTTAGATGACAGTACATTAAAGAGTTGGTTAAACCACTAACTCCATATCAGTTGACTAAGGCCCTCAAGTCCTCAGGGAACAGGAAATCACCCAGATTTGACAGCTTATCAGCTGAGTTGTATTGGACTTTGTGCAGCTTGATCAGCCAGGACCTGCCTGAGGTGTCTGTGAATATGCTTCTGGTTGGCTGTGTGTGTGAATCCATGAGGAAGGCCAATATCACCCTTTTCTACACAAGGAAGTGGAAAAATTTTAAAAAATTAGAAATTAGCAACCAATAACACTGCTGAATGTGGACTACAAAATTCTGTCCAAGATCATTGCCAACTGGATCAAGTCCACTCTGGAGTTGGCAATTAACTCTGACTAGGTCAGCACTGTACCTGGCAGGAAGACCTCTGAAAACCTCACACTACAAGGGGATATGATTGCCTATGTGTAGGACATGGGACCGGACACCTGAAACATCAGCCTGGATCGGGAGCAGGACATTTACAGAATATTACTCACTTGCAACATGGATGTGCTGTCTAAAATGGGATTTGGAAAGAGAATCTGCAACTGGATCCAACTGCTCTACAGAAACATCAGTAATGCAGTTTCAAGCAATGGTTGGCCTGTCTCCCCTGCTTTATTTGTGAATTACATAGAGCCTTCTTCCAAATCCATCAGGAAGGAGGTGAGCTTGTAGAGGTGACAATCTCAGGCAGCAGAGGTCTGTAGTGGAAAACCTGCCTGTACTTTGACAATGTCACTATCTTGCGCTTGGATCTGCTGTCTGTGCATTTGCAGACAGTTCTAAGTAGCCTTGCAAGCTAAGGTAAATTAAGGCATGAGTAAGACCATGTTCTTTGGTAAGTGATGGACCATTCCTTTATCGCCCTCACTATGAGATCAGATTACCTGAAAGCATTGGGCGAATGGTTTGGAGGGACAGGGCCATGCGCTGAAAACTAGAAGTTGCTTATCATAAAGTTCAGATAGAAACTGGACATGTGGAAGTGACACTTCCTCTACATTGTGGGTAAGAATGATCATCTAGTGTAAGTACTCTTGATGTTGCTGTTCATGGCACAAGTCTGGTATATTTCCAAAGTCTGTGCTGCATTGGTCACCTACCATATCTAGAAGTCAAAGATGGATCATACACACGTGGACACCAGCTAAGTTTGTCTGTGGTGATTAGGCATTCTGCCAAATGACTTTGACAGTCTGCTCAAGGAACCAGCTGACAGGGAAAACTGTCTCCTTTTCCCACAGGGCCTTGAGGAAGCCACTTGCTGACCACTCCCTAATGGACCTGTGGTCAAAGGTGTTTTTCATGTTTCCACGAGGGACAGGTGATACGATGTGGTCCTCTACTTCTGTGGCAATGTGGCCAGACCCATCTTTTGCAATACCAGAGACAGGGAGAACCTCAGGATTGGGAGAACCTCCGAGAGAAGGAAAGGGTTTTTGAAACTAAAGTGGTTCAAGCAGAGGGGCAGGAATTCTCCTGTGTCACTTGAGGACTCTACTAGCTCAGACATAAGGGTTAAGACACCCCAGTTTGCTCATTTAATCCCTAAGTTTGATGAAGCTTTCTTTACCTCTTTTGAGTGATTAGCACAGCAATTAATGTGGTCAGTTCAATATCAGTCCTTGTTACTGCAGAGCAAGATTGCAGAGTAAAGTTATTATCTCTTTCCAGAAGTAACTGCCTTTGGGGGTAGCATTTAGTGCTGGAGGCATACCACGGGAAATGCCATACTCTCTGAAAACAGCCTGACCAGACATACCTGATATTAGAAAGGCTGAAACAAATTGCTTTAGACCATTGAGTGCAGGCACAGAGAATGAAAGCCATTTAGGAAAATCTCTGTGAAATTAATTCTGCTTGAGGAGTTTAAAATCTCTGTATTCTTCCTTATAAGAACATACCTCAATGAATAAAGAATGACAGGGCCTTGTCAGGTAGCCATATTTTGGCTGATGATTATGAGTTGATCCACAAACTCCTGTTGCAGAGTCAGTCCCAACCAACTGGAAAGGACAGAGGTGGAGTGAGTGATAGAAAACTGAGTGAGCATGGTGGAGAGGAAAATGCTGGAAGCCTTCGTCAGTACAGAAAGGATGATGCTGAGATGAAAAGTGAGGCAAAGAAGCCTGGGTCCTTTAACAGCCAAAAGGTAGGGCATGTCTAAACTAACTGCTGAAGACTGTGGAAAAAACCCAGTGGGGTTTATTGGGGTACATGGACCCCTTTTTTACCCCTTTATTCATTAATGGAATGAGGATGTCGCTGGCTAGGAGCATTTATTGTTCATCCCTAACTGCCCAGAGGGCAGTTCAGAGTCAAGCACATTGCTGTGGGTCTAGAGCCACATGTAGGCCAGACCAGGTAAGGATGGCAGTTTCCTTCCCTAAAGGACATTAGTGAACTGGGTGGGTTTTTCCTGACAATCAACAATAGATTCATGGTCATCATTAGATTCTTAATTCCAGATATTATATTGAATTCAAATTCCACCATCCCGGGATTTGAACCTGAGTCCCTAGAATGTTATCTGGGTCTCTGGATTAACAGTCCAGTGGTAATACCACTAGGACCTTGCCTAACCGCATGCACAGAATCAGAGTCAGTTAGAGAAACCTGGCAAGCCAGGCTAGTTTTGACTGTGGCTGCAAATCCTTGCGGAGTCAATCCTTTGAGTGCGGGTAAGGTTACACAAATACAAGAGTTACCAGGACTTTGTATGCAAAGGAAATAGCTTCTTCCCAGCGTGAGCTGAACAAGCCTCTGATACTGGGGGATACCAGGGCCAGCTAAACGCTCTTGCTGGAAGGTCTTCCAACTAGAGATTACAGTAAGTGCCAAGGTGCTGGTGAAGGGAATTGAAGGAGGATACATTCCCATCTCTCTTTATGGAACTTCTGGAATTCAGTCTTGTTTTGGAGCTAGTAAATCACCCCCAGATTGAACCCATCCACGAACAATCTGTTACTCAGCAATGACCCGATGGGATCAAAGATAATAACATCCCCAATGGTCTCTGAGAAGCTCTGTTAGGTCAAGGAGCCAGCTGCAGGAAAAGGTCTGTTACATTTTCCCTGACTGCTTGGTCACATGGTCTGACCAGACAAGCTCCACCGGTGGAAGTTGAAGTGGCACTGCAAACAGAGACTATCTAGCTTGATTATCTAAAAATGTTTTCAGGAATCTAGATGACCCTAAGGAGGTAATAAATAGTTCCTCTTTAGTAGGGGGCCGGCAAGGTGACCTGCTGTTAAAACCATTTGCTCAGGCTCTACTCACTGAAGCTGAGCAATGGTCCAGTAGTATTATTGTTCGACTATTACTCCAGTGACCCAGGAAGGTGGGCTTCTGGGTTTGAATACCACCATAGCAGCTGGTGAAATTTGAATCCAGTAAATCTGAATGATTACCATGAAATTGTTGCCAATTGTTGGTGGGGGGTGGTGTATCATATCTGGTTCACTAATGTCCTCTAGGGAAGGAAACTGCTGTCCTCACTTGGTTTGGCCTACATGTGACTCCAGACTCATAGCAATGGGGATGATTTTTAACTTCCCTCTGGGCACTAAACATTGGCCAGCTATTAATGCCTACGTACCATGAATGAATTTTTAAAAAATCCCTGAAAGCTACTACATTAAAATGAGGTGCTGATGAGTAATGGGAGACCCCATTATGGGCCTGCAAAATAGTTAGTGGTGCTGCTGAGTAGGGAAATATGGCGCCTAGCTCATTCTGGTACCTGGGCAGTATATGTAAAACCCAAGCCAGCATTTTTATAGGTCACATCTCTACAAAGTTTTGCAGAACCTGCCACATCTGCCAGGTTGCAGGATACCCCAAACTATAACAAGACGTGCAGCTATGATTCCTGTGTTATTTTCTGGGGAAGCATTCAACAAGATGTTAGTGCACATGTGGCCCCTGCACAAAACAAAAGCCTTTAGATCCTTACCATTATGGATGTGGCTACCCATTTCCCAGAAGCTCTTCCTTGGGAAATATTTTTGACAAAACAGTGGTAAGAGGAATTACCAAATTCTTTACCAGGTATGGTCTGCTTACCAAGATGCTGTCAGAGCGGGAAGTCATGGGTAACTTGGGCATGAATCAGTGGATGTCTTCAGCAGAACACCCATAATTGGAGGGGCTGCTAGAATAATATTACCAAACCCTGAAAACATGATCAGGGCATACCACCACAAATAGCCCCATGACTGGATCAGGAACTGTATTTTCTTCTGTTTGCCGCTAGAAACTCAGCCAATGAGTTTTACTCTGGTTTACTCAATTTGAATTTGTTTATGGGCACACAGTGCAAGGGCCTGTCAACCTGATCAGGGAGATGCTTTTGGAACAGAAACAGGAAGTCTCCTTGATAAAGTACAAGAGAATGTTCCAAGTGTGTTTCCTAAACGCCTGTGATGTGGCCTAAGAACTCTTAAATATCTTTCAGATGGCAATGAAAAAGCAGGCTGACAAATATGCCGGAGCCTAAAACTTCCAGCCAGGAAGTCATGTCAGTGCTCCTACCAACACCAGGTGAACACAGAAGTCCAGTTCAGCAGCCTGTACAGAGTAGCAAAGGGGCACAGGGTTGAAAACTATCTAGTTGATACCCAAACTGGGGGATAAAACAAAGACTGTGTCATGTCAACAAAAAGCAATATCACTGCCGAAAAGGGAGCTAGTAGATAAAGGTCTGTCCCATTGCCACTGACCAAGAGAATGAGGGTAGAAATGCGGACCTTCCAAAAGGCTTTTGATAAGGTACCGCATGTAGGGCTACTTAATAGGATAAGAGCCCATGGCATTGCGGGTAGTATGTTAGCATGGATAGAGAATTAGCTAATTAATTGAAGACAGTGAGTTGAATAAAGGAGTGATTTTCAGGATGACATCCTGTAACTAGTGGAGTGCCTCAGGGATGAGTGCTGGGACCACAATTTATGAATGTATGAGCAAGAAACAACAGTAGTTTACTTGGTCCTTTGAGCCTGCTCCACCATTCAAAAAGATCGTGGCTGACCTGATTTTAACCTCAACTCTGCATTCCTGCAATCCCCAATAATCTTTCATCCCTTGGTAATCAATAATCTAAGCACGCTGTACCTCAAAAATATTTAAAGATTCTGTGTCCTCTACCTTTCATGAAAGGGAATTTTAAAGACTCACAACTATCTGAGAGAAAAAATGTTTCCTTGTGAGTATCTCAAATGGGTTACCCCTTATTTTTAAACTGGGATCCCTAGTTTTAGATTCTTGAGAATTCATGAGAGGAAAACATCCATCTGGTCAAGTCCAATCAGGATCTTATATGTTTCAATTAAGTCACCTCTGACTCCTCTAAATTGTAGAGGATACAGGCCGAGCCTGTCTAGCCTTTCCTCATAATGCAATCCACTCATTCCACGTACTAATCTAGTAAATCTTCTTTCGACTGCTTCCAACACATTAAAATCCATCCGTTAAGTAAGGTAACTAATACAGTTCACAGTACTCCAAAAGCAGTCTCCCCTATGCCCTGTAAGACTGAGTATAACCTCCCTACTCTTGCATTCAATTCTGCTTGCAATAAAATACAGCATTTTATTAAATAAAAACCGAAAGAACTACAGATACTGTAAATCAGAAACAAAAACAGAAGTTGCTGGAAAAGCTTGGCAGGTCTGGCAGCATGTGAAGAAAAAATCAGAGTTAATATTTCAGGTCCGGTGACCCTTTCTTCGAACCACTTCTGAGGAAGGGTCACCGGACCTGAAACATTAACTCTTGATTTTTTCTTCACAGGTGCTGCCAGACCTGCTGAGCTTTTCCAGCAACTTCTGTTTTTGTACAGCATTTTATTGGTTTCTTTTCATTACTTGCCGTGCCTGCATATTAAGGTATACTATGATGTCTGCATGCTACAATTCATGCAGATCTTTCTGCATCTCAGAGCTCTGCATCTCTCACCATTTAGATGATATGCTTTTTTATTCTTTCTGCCAAAATGGACAAGTTTACACTTTCCCACATTGTACTCCATTTGTCAAATATTTTCCCACTCACTTAACCATTCTATATCCCTTTCTAGCTCCTTATGTCCTCTTCACAACTCACTTTCTTTTCTATATTTGTATCATCAGTAAATTTAGTTACCATTACGTTTGGTTTCTTCATCCAAACCATTTACATAAATTGTAAAAGTTGAGATCCTGGCATCAATCCCTGTGATACACCATTTGTGACATTTTGCCAGCCTGAAAAAGACCCATTAATTCTACTGTCTACTTCCTGTTAGCAAACCAATCTTATATTCATGCATTTTCTGCACTAACCGTGATGTGGCAGTTTATCAAATGTATTTAGTTTTATAGAAGGAAATACATCCAGTGGTTCCCCTCTGTCTACAGCACAAGTTACTTCTTCAAAGAATTCCAATGAGTTCCTTCAACATGATTTCCCTTTAACAAAACCATATTGGCCCTGCCTGATTATCTTGAACTTAGCCATGTGCCTTGTTCTCTATGGCAGATGTTAAGCTAATTGGTCTGTAGTTTCCTGCTTTCTGCTATTTTGTAATCAAAAGGAGCCTCTGAATCTAATGAGTTTTAGAAAATTAAAATCAACGCATCAACTATCTCACTAGCACCGTTGTTTAAAACTCAAGATGAAAGTCATCAATACCTGGGGACTTGTCAATTCGCAATTCCAACAATTTACTCAATATTACTGGCAATTGTAATTTTCTTGAGTTCTTCCCTTCCTGTCAATTTCCAATTTACAGTTATTTCTGGATGCTGCTTAAATGCTCTATAGAGAAGACATGTGCAAAATAACTGTTCAATTCATCTGCCATCTCTATCCTCTGTTACTAATTCCCCAGGAATTTATCATTTTCTATGGGACCAACATTTATTTTGTTAACTCTTTTTTAAGTATCTGAAGAAACTTTTCCTCTCTGTATTTATATTTTTGGCAAACTTTCTCTCATACTGTAATTTTTCCCCTCCTTATTAATCTTTTATTAATTCTTTGCTTTTTTAAATATTCGATCCAATCTTCTGATGTGCAAATGTAGTTGGCACAATTTGAGTTTGATACCATCTTTGACATTCTTTAGTGAGCTACAATTTTTTTCCAATTTGTTGGAATATATCTATTTTGTGTTTTCTGCGACAACACCTTAAATGTTTGCCACTGCATCTCTATTGAGCTATGCCTTAACCTAATTTGCCAGTACATTTTTGCTAGCTTTCCTGCCCTCATAAATGCCCTTGTTTAAATTCAAAATAGTAGTCTTGGATCTGCATTTCTCTCCCTTAAACTGTATATAAAATGCGATCATTGTGGTTACTGCTGTCAGGGACACTTTCAATATGGGGGTCAGTAGTTAATCCTATCATATTGGTCAAAACCAGATCTAGTGTAGCCTGTCCTGTGGTTGGTACCTTAACATGTCTGTCTAAGAAATTTTACTGAAACAGTCAATGAATTCTTCATTTGGACTACTTTTTCCCAAATGAATTTTCCAGTCTATATGTAGTTTAAAATCTCCCATGATAATTGCTGGTCCCTTTTGACAATATGTGTTAATGCTTTGAATAACAGAACTGAATGTACTATCACCAAGATTGCAGATGTCAAAAAATAAATAGGGAGAAAGGAGCTAGCTGTTTGGTGAGTGTCTGTTTTCTTGTCTTAAGTTTTAACATAATATACAAATTAGTGGAAAAGATAAGTTAAATATAAATAGGTAACTTAAATATATGAATAAGTTAATAAAATAATTAATTAAAACTCATTAATGATGGCAGGACAGGTGATGTGTCAAGACTGAAGCATTTGGGAGCTCTTGGATTCCATTGTGAACCATTGTGATCCAGCACAAATACATCTACATTAAATGTTTCAAGTTGGAGCAGCTGCAGCTCAGAGTTTAGGTGCTGAAGGGTCAACTGCTGTGGCACATAAGGGATAGGGCAAGTCATCTGGATTCTTTTTACCAGGAGGAAGCTTAGAAGAAGTCCTTTCCTCCATCATAAGGTCAGAAATGGGGATATTCATTAATGATTGTACAATGTTTAGCATTATTTGCAATCTTCAGTTAGTGTCATAGTCCATGCCCAAATGCAGCAAGACCTGGATAGTATCTAGGTTTGGGCTGATGAATGGCAAGTAATATTCATGCCACACCAGTGTCGGGCAATGATCATCTCTAACAAAAGATAATCTAGCCTTCACTCCTTGACATTCCATGCCACAACCACCTCTGAACTTGCCATTATCAACATCTGGGGTTACCGTTGACCAGAAACTGAAGTGCATTAGCCATATAAACACTGTGGTTGCAACAGTAGGTCAGAGACTAGGAATCCTGCCATGAAAACTCAACTCCGGACTCCCCAACTTCTGACTCCTCAAAGCCCCTGTCCAGCTTCTAGAAGGTGTAAGTCAGGAGTGATATGGAACACTTTCCACTTGTCTGGATGACTGTAGCTCCAACAACAATCAATAAGCTTGACACCATACAGGAAAAAGCAGCCATCTTGATTGGCACTACATCAACAAGCATTTGCTCTCTCCACCACCGCAGCTCAATTGCAGCAGTATGTACCATCTACAAGATGCACTGCAGAAATTTATTAGTGAAACAACACCTTCTGAATCCGTGACCACTATCATCTGGCAAGTCAAGGGCAGCAGATACATGGGAACACCACCACCTGCAAGTTCCTCTCCAAGCCAGTCACCATTCTGACTTGGTTATACTTGGCTTTTCCTTCGATTTTACTGGGTCAAAAGCATGGAATTCCCTTCCTAACACATTGTGGGTTCCCTGCAGCAAATCAAGAAAGCAGCTCACCATCACCTTCTCAAAGTCATCTTGAAATGGGCAATAAATGTTGGCTCAGCCAGCGATGCTAACATCTCATGAATGAATAAAGAAATTCTTGTGATTTGGTCACTGTTCCAAAATGAGTTGATTTGGAATTTTCAGTAATAAATACAATTGAGACTCCTATAAACCATCATTCTGAGATATGTACTGAAGTAAGAAACAAAAAAAGCTTTGATTTACTTAAAAGGCTTTGGATAACAAGCCGTTTTGGAAGCTCAACACATTATTATAGCACAAGCAAAGATCTGTCTGATGAGGTGAAGGGCCTCTACTGTATAATTATATGATTTTATGATTTGTGTTGAGGGAAATGCTTGAGATCAGCTATTCCTTATGGAGTCATAGAGTCATACAGCATTGAAACAGACCCTTCAGTCAAACCAGTCCAGGCCTAACATATCCCAAGCTAAACCAGTTCCACTTGCTTGCTCCTGCCCCATATCCCTCCAAACCTTTCCTATTCATGTATCTATCCGAATGTCTTTTAAACGTTGTAATTATACCTGCATCCACCACTTCCTCAGGAAGTTCATTCCACATATGAACCACCCTCTGTGTAAAAAATTTGCCTCTTATGTCTTTATTAAATCTCTCTCCTCTCACCTTAAAAATATTCTCCCTAGTCTTGAAATCCTCCATCCTAGGGAAAAGACAACTACCATTAACAACTCTATCTATACCTCTCATTATTTTATAAACTTCTATCAGGTTGCCTCTCAGCCTCCAGTGAGAAAAGCCCCAGCTATCCAGCCTTACCTAATAACTCAAACCTTCCTTACCCAGAAACATCCTGGTAAATCTCTTCTGAGCCTGCTCGAGCTTGATAATATCCTTCGTACAACTGGATGACCAGAACTGGACACGGTATTCCAGAAGAGGCCTCACCAATGTCCTGTACAACCTCAACATGACTTCCCAACTCCTAGACTCAAAGGACTGAGCAATGAAGGCAATGATTTCCCATTGAAATGAAGAACAGCACTGATGGTGTAAACACTACTTCTTCTACTTCACCTTCCTCTCTAAGAAATTTGCATAATCTGAATTGTAGTTTATATATTTTGAAGCAGAGTAACATTTAATCTAATTTATACATAATCAGCTATGTAGAAGGAGTTTAAATAGTAATGGGCCAAATCTGAATATGAAATAAACAGTTTAAATATGGAACATTTTGTCTCCTGCAGTCATGATGCCATAGAAACAGGAACTGTAATAGATAGAACTTGTGCTTATTAAGTACATTATTTTTGAAAGATGGCAAGTGTTAGTTCTCTGCTGGTGTGAATATGGATCTGCAAGGATATGAGGGGGTTAATAGTTGACTGAGTGTAATAAGCACCACCCACTTTGATGATGTCATGAGGACTTGGTGGAGTAAGGAATTAAGTAGAATTTTGTGGGAGGCTAGGTCCTTTCAACAGTCTTTGTAGTAATACAGAATTTATAACCTGTAAATGGTTGCAGAGATGCAATAAGCTACATTTTGTTTAGCCTATAAGATTCTTCCTGTTAGACCAGATGGTGGATACCATTGTACACAATAGACTATGTAAGCCTTTAAAGAATCCACACACAGGGAAGATACAGACAGCAGCACCCATAGCTTATGAATCTCTTTCTCCAATTCTGCTATTTTCACATTCATAGTCTCCCAATGTTTCAAATGTTTCTGGTAGTTGCAAAATCAAATCAATGCCTGTGTCTTGGTCCAGGCTTTAATCTTTTGCTTACACTCTGCCAGTGGTTGGAACATTTTCCTCTTCCATGCTTTTTTTCTGCTTGATGTGTCCATCAAGAACTTGTCATGAGGTTTCACTTCTTGAACCAAGACTACTGCCTGGTAGACCCAAATTTGGACATTCTAAATTGACCACAGCTGGACAAATTGGGTCTGATAGAAAACTGACCAAACTAAATTAAACAGCAACCAGCAGCTATCAGCTACAGAGAACAGTGGAAACCAAGAACAAAGAGGTTACAAAGGTTCAAGGGGAACCAGTTACAACAAGCCCAAGGCATGTGTATTAGAGAAATCTCGCTCAGACTTCCAGACACCTTGACTGCCTGATTTTGTACATTTCCCAACCTCTTCCGTCAGGTAGAAGATACAGAAGCCTGAACACATGCACAAACGGTTTCAGGAACAGCTTCTTTCCGGTTGTTATCACAGCTGTTGAATGGACTCTCGCCTCAAGTAATGTAACCTGTATGCCTCTAAGTCTTTTTGATCTGTACATCTTTTGCTTGCTGTGATCTGCCTGTACCGCTCATAAACAAAGCTTTTCACTGTATTTCGGTATATGTGACAATTAAATCAATCAATGAATCAATCAATTCACATCTCCTGGCATGGCAACAGTGAAGAGTGTTAGCATGACCCCCATTGGATAATTTGAACCCAGCTCATGATCTCATTGACCAAAGTCCACAGAACATTCTGGAAGATCTGGGGTGAGGGGGATAAAAACACAAATCTTGAAGCTATTGCCTTAGCGGAGACACATGGTGAAGACTCACAGTAAAGACTTGACCAGGCCCAGCACTGGAGCTCTGACCATCTGGAGAGAGAGAGATCTGCCATGAACTGAGAAACCAACCTTCATGGAAGAGAGCCAGCCCTATGTTGGAAAGGAAGGAGATTCCAACGGCCTTGCTTAAACATGTGGATTGTTGCGGATAATATCCTTTCTCAAATGGATAGAGCTAGATAAAGAGTAAGTATTGTGGGAATATGGGAAATGCTCATGTGGCATTTTTAAAAAAATATATTTTGTTAATAAAATCAAGTTGAACCACAAACCACTTTTGGTGTCCCTTTATCCACCACACCAATGATTGTTTGGGTAAAGTGTTTGTAGTACATAAACTGATCAAAGCGCCCAACACGCGGGACTGCAGGTTGTTTGTTCACTATTGTCATAATTTTCCCTGTCAGGATTAGGTTCTAGGTAACATTGTGAGGTCTTATGATAAGGTAAAGATATGGTTCAACTCTTGCGTCTTTTTTAAACAATTGTTTATTTACATTATGCTCACAATATACATTGTATTCACATGAGGTCAAAATTATTGCCTCTTCACTAGAGGACCTCCCTTTATCATCTTTCTATGTGGTTTCCATATAGTTATGGCATATTAAATAGTATAACTTCCTATGCACTTTTTCAGGAGTTAACCCTTTGCTTTTCATAAGAGCGTTAACTACAGTAACAAATAATGAAAAACATCAGTCTGCGACTCAACTAATGGCTAAGTCATCATTGCCATGAATTTTCCAGATCTTGCTGCTATGGAGATGAAAGGTAATGTGACGTAAAATTGACGTTTCTTCCAGTATGAAAGGCAGAATTCTGAGATAGCCCCAGAATTGAACAGAAAACCTTAACAAATGTAACAACTCTGTTACCAGTACTGGAGAAACAATGCTACAAGTTGCATTGTACCTTAAACTTCACTAAGGAGAAGAAAAGCCACACTGGAAAAACATTTAAGGCATTGCAGACTGATTTTGATTTCAATACCAATATTATTTATGTACCGTATGTTTTTAGCTTTAGAACTTGGTAAAAGGAGAATATTGATCAGTGTGTGACTGCACTGAGACAGTGCATTCACACTCCTGTGAATTTGGACAACTGCAGAATAATATCACCAGGGAGAGGATTGTCTTTGGAATAAAAAATCCTGCTGTGACAGCACAACTACAACAGAAAAGATAAACATACCTTCACAAACAATATTGGCATGTTCAAAAACTCAAGTTGAAATCATCAGCTATAGAGTATTAATTGTAGAACTGATGAGATTTTGCACAATGCTGAGATATAGTCTACAGCTAACAAGAACAAAGGGGCAAAAGGTAAGAAATATTTGCAGAAGGGTCAGCAGAAAGAGAAAGGTCATTGTACAGAGTGTGGGATTTACAGAGGACACCGTGTGAAAAAAAAAGTATGTTCAGTGTTGGGAAAACATTGCAGTAAACTCAAAAAGCTGAATCACTTTGCATGCAAGTGTCTTGTTGGAAAGAAGCAAAGCAAACCTATAAAGATGGTGGCTGGAGAGATTTCAGATGATGATTCTGACAAATCATTACACTACAGAACATGACCTCATCTCAATGCAATAAATTGTTTGGAACTGTTGGAAGGATGAGTACAGAAGGAGAGCATCAACTGAATGTGAAATGTCAGCTAGGCACTCGTACAATGTGAAATATCATGAGCTTCACAAATTTGCGTGAAATGGTTGAGGATGGTGACCAAAAGTGAATGAAAAGTAGACTGATGCCAAAGGACAAACTAATCTGAGGTCCCAGTTCAATGGGAAGAGAGAATATCTGCAGTTCCAGAGATTAAATATTAAGTAGTATCCACTTATCTAAGATGAAATAAATCTAAAGCTTAGATTGGTAACTTTACACTTGCAAGAAGTGATGTATTTCTGAAGGCCAAGCTATTAACTGGTGATTCGATCCTAAAAAGTTACAAAGATGTTCTCACAGGCTTTGATTATTTTTCAGGTGAATATCATCTTGAAGTAAATAAGAGTATGCAACCAACTCAGCATCTTCTGAGGTGAGTTCCAGCTGCTTTAAACCCAGCCTGAAGAGCTAGGTAGAGAAAAAGATAGGAGTAATCAAGACAAATGCTACAGACTGGATTAACACGTGAGCAGTGAAAAATCCCTGCAAATTTGTGAATATGCATAGATCTAAAGGGTCTCAATAAAGCTTTGAAAAGATTGACAAGATTCTGCCACAACTAGTGAAGGCAAAGGTCTTTACTGAAAATGGATACCAGCACATGAAATTGGATTCCCATTTGGGAGATACAGATGTTTGCATATGCTATTTTGTATTTCCACTGGTCTGGAAGAGTATCAATGCATACAGCATATGACAGTAATTTAGCAAAGGGTTCAGCAATTAAAACCAACATAGATTTGCTAAAAGCAAATTATGATTAACTAAACTAAGTCTAAGTCTCTGATCAGCAATATGACAAAAGGCAACAGCAAACTAATAGACTACTTTACCAAACAAAATTGTAGAAAAACGTAAATAGAGGTCCATGGTTGCCAATAGCTCCTTGGGCGTGATAATTAGTGACAGAGAGAGTAAGCACAGGAGAACATTTAGGATTTTTGGGCATAATCCAGTTGATTTGGTTACGTGGATTTCAGATTGGTGTTTAATGCAGCTTGTTAGCAAAGTGGAAGTACATCAAATAAAGTGGAAGTACCAGCATGGAAACCGTGATGGCTGAGTGACAGGAAACAGGGAAGAGGGTGAATCCTTTTTTCTGACTGGAAAATGGTATTTAATATTATTACCTAATTGTCAGTATAGGATTATTATTTCTCTTGATTTGTTATGATGATGGATCAGAAGCTAGAAGTATTTATGGGCATTTTTTTTTTCTTTTAATTCCAAAATGTTTTACCTTTAAAAAGAGGACAGCTACAGAAAACCTGGAAATCTGATAGAGATTAAATTGGAACATTCAAGAGGGAATTAGGTGAAGTTTTGGATAGATAAAGTTTGTAGGAATATGATGAAAAGACTGGAGATTTGGAAGTAGGTAATGATGCTCGTTTGAAGAGTTGGTGTAGGCATGATGGACTGAATGGCCTCCATCCATGATGTAACAATTCTGTGATCTTTCCCTCACCTGTGCTTCCCACTCAGTTTCCTACACCACTAACCCTGCAAGCCCTCTGTGCTGCCTCCTCAGTTCTTAGGTACATCTTATCACCTTAACCCCAGGTGCACCAGCACTAAGAGTCGTGCAACCCACTGTAGTCTTTCATTCCCGCCCATTTTCTAATTACAAGAGAAGACAGCCCATAACAGGTTGCAACCTGGAGGGTTGGGGGATGCCCAACATCTGTGTCCTCACCCACTGTGAGGAGAGAGAATCCTGGTGCCACAAGAGAAGACATGGACTTTTCCTGCAGGGATGCTGAGACATCCATGTTCCATCAAATGGTTAAGTACCATTCTTCACTCCACTGCCATTCTCCCATCTTCCCTACTGTGACACTCAATCACTACACACTACATCTAAGTACAAGCTGCAACACCTACTCTCTCTTTTGTCTTGCAGGTTCCACCAGCTCACCAATGACATCAGTGGAGGAACACCCAGTTCCAGAAGATGCATCTCTGAGGATGGAGGTTCCAAGGCCTCAGAGGAAGAACCAGCAAGGCTGCCCTCCTGCACTTCCTAACAGCCCAAATACTGACACCTCAGAGGGAACAGTTAAAATACAGAGTTTGGAAGCACAATCAGGTGAGCACATTGCAGCAACAGCTCTGTATCTGACCAAGGAAGAAATGTCCCAGGCTGCAAGTGCTCAGAGGACTGCTGGAGATCAGACACCTGCTCAGCTCCAGGCAAGAGATGACCCTGTGCTGTCAGGATTCAGGAACTTCATTCAAATGCACAGGGAGGAACAGCAGACAGCAGACAGGCATTTGGGATGGAACAGTCCTTATTGCCTAGAATCCACATCAATGCAGCAAATTATGCAGCTGCAATGCCCAAGCAACTTCAGAGGCTGCGAGAGATGTGCACACACCAGCATACCATTGCCTCAGCCATTCATCCTCAGGGCAGGGCAACATGGCTATAGGGAACTTTGATCCCAGTCCAGATGACCTAGAATCACACTTTCCACTCAAGACAATGCAGAGGTAACTGAGCCCTCCACCTCCACCCTGAAACATCCACCACCCCCCATTTCCACTTCTGACTCTCGGAAGTTCAAACCGAGGAGAGTCAGCTTGTGTTTTGCAAGAAGATCTTGGATATGTCTGGTCCATCTAGACACAAACCCCATGGGGTCACCCCACTAAATCTCCAGGGTCAATGGGAATCATAGCAGAGCAGGCTCCCTCCATCCCAGTTTCAGAATCAGGGAATATATTGAGACGTTGTGGGAGGAAGTCAAAGAGAAACCTTCCTGAGGGTACATTGTTTTCATGTGTGAGTAATGTTTGTTTGTAAATATCGATCTTTGCAAAACGTTTCCTGATGTTATATTTCATGCATATCATTGCAAGTCTCTTTCAGGGGCTGAAAGGACTCTTTTACTACCCAGCATCAGGTTATGGTCATGCACAAGGTTCAATGGATGGAGGTCTGAGCTCCTAGGGCCTGGCAATGCCTTTGAGCTTCCTCATTGACCATCCCTAGTGTTTGGCTCCCACTGTGTGCAAGGGTGTAGATGTCACCGAGTTGTCCTTGTCAGGTTATGCCAGGAAGGTGTGATATACAGAGAGGATCAAGGTTGAAGGATGATCAGAGAGTAGGTAGCTTGCTTTCCTGTATGCTGTACATTTCATGGACTAGTGACCAATGTTCTTTTTCTTTAAAATCCATATGAATGGAGCGTACTGCAGCCCCCTCCCTCACAGGTCGAGTCACTCCAAGTGTGCTCACAGCCATTTTCTTCAATGTGATTTCCAGTATGATGGAAGATGACAATGAGTGCTCCTGTTCGAGCCTCAGCCTGACCATGCAGTAAGCCCCCAAATATGAGGCGACCATGCCTGGTGTGTTATTCACTGTGTCTCTTTTGAAACCAGAAATTCCTGCAGTCCCCTGCAGGAAGACTGAACTGCTGAGGCTCGGTGCAGTGGCAATGGCCACAACTGCCTCACCCCAATCCCCTCGTCATTCTCCTTAATTTTTGCAGAGCAATGAGATGGACTTGACTGGATGTCCCGAGGCAAAATATGTCTAAAACCCTGGACTAGTGCCTCTTCCTCTCCTTAATCATTCTTATCCATATCCACTGGATGTGCCACTATGGAATCAGTGGATTGACCGTGACTCATTCCCTGGACTTCAGAGGCAATGGAGCCCCTGAGTGAGACTGCCCCCAAGCTGGACACCTAACTGGGATGGGAGGCTGCATTTGATTCACTGTGCCAGGACCACTGACTAACAGATCCCTCCATGGACTTCAGTGAGGACTACTCCCCACAGACTTCGAGGCATTGTTGCCTGCTTGCTGCACATGCAGTGCATTTGCAATACAAGCTGCTGGCACATAGACTAGATGTAAGACTGACATTGCATGCTGCAATACACAAGATGTACACCATTAGACTGAAGACTACGTAGCGGTTAGGCAAGCTGCTTGCTTGTTTAACTATGCTGACTGGCTTGGCAAGACAGGGATGATGCGAACTGGCTGACGCTGTGAGCAAGCATTAAGAAAGCAAGTGAACATCCTTGTAGTGCAGCATGGTCCAGCCTGCAAGCTAGGTACCTGTCTCTCTGCAAAGTGTCCCCACTGCAGCCTTTCAACGTAAGTTGATATTGCACTCAGTGCCAGAATGATTGTGATGATGGGCAGATGCTGGATGCCAATGTCCGCAGAGGAGCAGTATGAATGGTTAATGCCCCCTGATCATTTCTGTGGTTGTGGTATGGTTTCAGGTAACATGGACGTTGTTTGGAACAAGCAGTGAGCTGAATCTGCCAGGTTTAAGCTCTGGTTTTCTTGTTGAGTTTTCCTGATGTTGTGATTGTTTGGCAATGATGGGAATCTGCACATTAATAAAGCAAGTGGAGACATTAACAAGAATATAACAAGCATGAATCCCCATCAGCTGGCATCTTGCCATTACTTGGCAAGATACTCACTACTCAGAGTATATGCTGTTCTATAAATTACCAATATTGTTACAACTGCAAAACTTTTGGCTAAATTTTGTAGTTCACCTGTGTATGGGAAAACAGGCATATGGACCTGTAAATTAAAGTACCGTACATCAGCAGTGCAGGGTGCTGACCTGAGTGCAAATAGGGGCCTGCCTGAAAAGTTAAAGTGGTGTGAGCTGGCTAAATGGAGCTGCATTCACTCCAGATAATTATGCTGCTGTCCTCTTACCCCTGCAAAATTTTGTCTCATGATTTTCAATGCCAGTTTCAGCATTTTATGAATAAAATAACAACAGCCACAAATATTTTACACAATAAGGATTGGATAATATTTTCAAAAGTTTAATGTTAAAGTCATAATTTAGTAAGGCATTAAGTGAAAAGCTATGATTCAGCAAGATGGATCTTTGCATTCCAAATTCACCATCATTTGCTTGATACAAATAGACCAAAATGTGTAAACAATAGTCTGAAGTGGATTATGGGTAACTTCACAAAGACAATGTTTACTAAATGATGCTGTTCTTCACAACATGTTCTATTTAACATTTAAATCATTTATACTGTAATTATTGAAAAAAATACACTTGTGATCACGTTTGTGCTTTTTTCTGAAACAGAAGAAACGTAGTGGAAACTCACCAACCTCTCCTCCCTGCTGTTACACACAGAAATTGTAAAAGTTTGTAAGGCACAGTTAATATTAGCAGGTAATGCAGTGTGACAATGTTGGTAGGTTCAGATACCTCACAATGCTTCAAGTTATATACTTATGTTTCCTTTTCAGTTCTGCAGGAAGACCTTGCCCTGATGTCTCTAACGTTAATTTGGAACTCATTCTGGATTCAAGTGCCAAGTGGTATCTGGGTTATGTTCTCAAGGTTGAATGATACATTCAAATAAGATTTGCTGACTTTTGAATTCAATGCAAAGTACTATCATGTTTGAATTCTGTTTTCAATTAGGTTGTTTCACATCAGAGGAAATAATAAGTACAAAGCTGACAAGGACATTAAATACGATAAAGACAAATATGAAGGGCTTACTGGTAGAGAATGAGCCTCTATCCCATCTAAACTGGTAAATGCCAAGTTTTCTCTCAGATATAGGTGAAATCTAATGATAGGTACATATACGACTGACACAACCAAAAAGAAATTGAAAGCTGAGTTTCTGCAGTTTATGACTTTGAAGTGAATTTTAAAATAATTTAACAATGATCAAAATTTGCAAAATAGAGGTCTTATTATGTGATCAGGATTATTATTTAATCTCAAATAGGAAAAAATACATAATCTTATCAGCCTCACAACAGAAAATAATGCACTAGAATTACATGCTTTAGGAAAATAAAGTTACAACACATTTTGGCCTAGGCACTTAATAACTTTGCCTATTAAGTTGACTTGTTCGAATACTTTGTTCAAATACTGAAATCTATCAACAGGAATTCCATGTTTATGAGTTCACCTTTAAAAAGGCCAAATATTTCTTGCGGTTTTAAAATGCAATCAAATTCCTAAGATTGTAAACATTTTTAAATTCAATTCTGTGAAAGCATTGAGCAATATATACATTATATGAAAAACAATCGCTGATTCAAATTACACCACGATTAAGCTTTGTTTTTGGATATCTTAGCCTTTTACCGATGCACGTGGATATCATGAAGTAGCATTGGAAAACACAGCTTTATTCAATGCATAGTTAGAGTTTGCTGTAGAGCATGTTTGCATAAATTGTACGGCAATTTTCACTTAAGTGCACTCTTTCTATAAAGAAGGGTTAAAATAGGTGCTACAATGTTCTACCATGAAAGACACCACTTATATCAACAGTGCAGCAGAGTATTGTAATTGTTATAATAATAAAGTGTTATAACACTTGATTGGTCACATCATATTTGCAAAAAATACTTTCAGGAATCTCTTATGCTTAACCTCAAGGAATTTCATAATGTCCAATTTGACAGTATTAGTTTTGTTTCCCTGACTTGTGAAAATACTAGACAGCTGCACAATGGGAAGGATCTTAATACAAACATACCAGGAAGGGAAACCATGCAGTTGCACTGAATGATTTAAGGTGAGGGCCTTACTTGTGTCCTGAATTTTATTAGCAGAATACTTCAAGCTGTGCGGCCCACCCTACTTTTATCTGGTCTACACTGTCAGTGCTTTTCAGGTAAAGGCCAGGTGCAAATGCACAGTTAGTACAGTAATAGCAGCTGATTGACACTATGTATATCCAGGACCCTGGACAGGGGATGCATACAATGTTAATCACTGGGGCACCTCTAGGGGCAGCCAGGCACAAAGCAACACTCAGAAACACAGGAAAAATGGAAGGAGAGAACAAGAGATGGAGGATGCAAAAGGGTTGGCGGGGGGATGGGGGGGGGGGGGGGGGCGGAAGAGAGAGAGAGGTGTTTGTAAGGATGTTGACTTGCTTGCTGAGCTGGCTTGTTTTCGTTGAGATGTTTCATCACTATGCTAGGTAAAATCATCAATGAGGCCTCCAATGAAGTGATGTTGTTCCACTCCACTTTCCGGTCTGTTATGGTGAGTTGTGTCATTTCTGGTTTTGTTCTGTATGGGTTTGTATATGGGGTCCAATTCTATATGTTTATTGATTGCATTTGAGAACCATGCCTCTAGGAATTCCCTTGCATGCCTGTGTTTGGCTAGGGCTACTATGATTACGTTGTCCCAGTTAAGAGGAGTTTGTAAGGCAAGAGAGAGAGGGAGGTTGCAAAGAGGTTGGAGAGAGAACGGCTGCAAGAGGGCAGAGGGAGGGAGGGAGGGGGAGAGAGAGAGAGTAGGCTGCAAGGTGGGGCAGAAGGAGTACGGAGGCAATTAGAGGAGGGGAAATGGAGAGATTCTGAAAAAGAATGGGCAGAGGGAGGAGGCAGGTTACTAAGTGTGTGTGTGTGTGTGTGTGTGTGTGTGTGTGTGTGTATGTGTGTGTGTAGAGAGAGAGACTGCAAATAGCGTGAACAGTTTTAAACCTGACCAAAAAAATCCTCATCTAACTAGGAACCATGAAAACTGAAAAATTACTGAGTGACTTGTTTGCAAATAAATGTGGAATTTCAAGCTTAAGGCTGTATTTGTTTTGGGACTACCATATGGTGGTGGGAGTGTACTGATTATTGTTGTAATGAACCTAAGTCATTTTTTAATTTTTAATTTTAAAATTCAGTGAGAAAGGAGTTAACTGCCTAGTTAAGATCTTCCAGCTTTGTGCAAATGTGACATTAACTGTGACCTCAACAGTGTGTGGTAAATGGGTTTAGGTTGATGGCTTTTAGTGTGTAGAAGTGTCAGTTAATTAATATTTTTCTTGTTAAATTATTCCTGTTATCTGTTGCCAGTTTAAATACTGCCAAGAAATTAATGCTTTCTTTCTGTGTTGTGGCTTTAATTTTAAGTGGAGATTTAGAAATTATTGAAGATATTGTTGTAAATCTTCTAATTCTTCTTTTGTGTGAGTCCAAGAACCCTGTTTGGCAATATAAATACAGAAATTTTGAAGAAGAGACAGATCAAAGTTAAAACATTTACTTTGTTTCTCTCTCCGCAGATGCTGCTCGGACTGCTGAGTTTCTCCAGCAATTTCCGTTTTTATTTCAGCTTTCCAGCATCCTCAATATATTACTTTCATTTAAACACAATGATGCTGTTACTATGTGACTGTAATAAATGAGTTAGTGAAAAAAAAATATGTCCCTGAAAATCAAAAAAGAGCCCACGAGGGGACATGCAGAGGGGAAATATTTTGACTCCTATTCCCAATTCTGAAGGATGAAAGAGGGAGGGTTAAAGGTGGGAGAGGGAAGTTAGAAATAAATAGCCCAAAAACAGGAGAAGCACCTAGACCCATGACTGTTCTCCCAACCTCAATCCTTGATTCTCTTCCAAAATTAGCAGGTTTGTTGTATTACAGTAATACATCTTTATATTTTTCCTGAAACAGTCGAAATTATTGGGATAACAAGGTGCAGAGCTGGATGAACACAGCAGGCCAAGCAGCATCATAGGAGCAGGAAGGCTGACTTTTCGGGCCTAGACCCAAAACGTCAGCCTTCCTGCTCCTATGATGCTGCTTGGCCTGCTGTGTTCATCCAGCTCTGCACCTTGTTGTCTTGGATTCTCCAGCATCTGCAGTTCCTACTATCTCGAAATTATTGGGATGATGTTTTAAAAAAGTAAAAATGATATTTGTGCTTCTACTTTGATGAAAGAAAATCTGATCCAATGGCACAAATTCCACACTGTACTCAGATGTTACACAGCTCATTCAGTGTGTTAAGTTCATGCTCCTTCTGTGGGTCAATAAGGTGAAAGAACTCCATCAAGTTCAGTTTAATGCCCCTGTTGAACAGGTTACGGAAGCGCCCTTGTTCATCATAAAGATAACTGTATCTCTTCTGGTTCATGTGTTCATTTATTGTTATATTAACTGTAGCTGTGTAGAACTGTAAAAATAAAACTCACCATCAGTAAGTTCAGTGCAAAATAAGTCTTGGCGTTTTTGTAAAGCCTTAATTCTCCAGAATTTTATACATAGATGATGCAGATGAATTAAAATTCCAGTTTGTCAGTTACATTTTGATTGAAATAGTCAGACTAACAACTTGAATTACTGTGCTCTTTGTATAAATGGAGGAGAAAGGCATACTCATGGTTATGTATCCAGCATAATAGTCTGTCACAAAAATGAAAAGTGATTATTTTCCACTTTGCACCCAACGATATCAAAATGTATTCTTAGTTTAAAATCAATATGAATGCAGTTGAGAACGTTATCTCCAAAGCTTAATAATAGCAATTACATTTTAATTTTGTCTCTTATAGTTATAATCCTCAACCTATAATTTAGAGGTGAAAAGCAAAAAGTAACAAATAGAGGGATGAATCTTGTAAGATTCAGAAAACAATGGAGAATGAAATAAATAAAAAAAAGTAGAAGGCAATGACAAAGGAGAAGGATTCAATATTATTACAAAGTAATCAAGTATTAATTCAAGTTTTACATCAATATGTCAAGTTTTCTTTTCACAATAGTGTTTTCTGAGGCTGTTTATAGAAATAACATAGTCAAGTCAGATCACATCCAGTAACAAGTGTATTTTCTAATGAATTTAGAGATGATGTGAAGCAAGTTACGTGATCCTAACAACTAAATAGTCAGACCATAATGTTCATTGGATGTACGCTCATCAGATAGACCAAACAGACCTGCAAATTAGTTAAATCGGAGGACCCAGTTATTCCAAACAGGGTTGGAAAGCTTTAAGCGGAATTTTACCAGAAATTGGCTAAGTGGGGTATCAGGTGGCTGAAGTAGGTATGTTTCCAGGACGGTAGGATGTTACGGTGCCAGATAGGTGAATGAGTATGTAGGGTAGTTATGCCCAAGTGGGTAAGGAGTAGAGTGGAGTGGAAGGTCAAGCCCAGCACGTGGGCAGAGTTGTTGGTTTGGGTGAGGGGCTGTAGTTAGTTTCAGTAAAGGGAGTGCTGGGTTACGCTGTAGTCTGGTTGGAGTGAGGGGTGTCAGGTTTAACAGCTAGGAGAGTTCATGGGTTTCAGGGGTTCAGGCCCGCAGTGGGGTGAATATTGGGTCTTGCAAGGTCATGTCAGCAGGGAAGCAAAAGTTGGGTCCAGCACAATCCGTTGGAAGGTGGAATCATGTTGTGGATGATGCAAAGGGGTTTTCCTTAGGGTTCTGGTGGATGTAAGGATCAGAAGTCATGTAGTTGAGGGAATTGTATCAGTAATGTGTTGGGAGTTCAGGTTTATACTTACCCAGGAGTGACAGTAGATTTTTAATCCAATATTGTTTCCTGTGTAACTGTTAAGTCTAAGTGATTTGGAACCATCTAAATTGAATGCCTTTAATGGACACTTTCAGAGGCTTCCAGAAGCACTGTAATTCTTTGTTGGAAAATTCAGCTTCCTGGGCAGTTACCATGGAGTCATTTGTATTGGGGATTCCACATGGTGCTGACATGTAAGTCCATTTTGCGCTGCTTAACCAACTGTCTGGTTAGAATTTGAGCCAATATGAGAAGCTAATGAATTTTACTAAATTTAGCCAAAGTGAAACACTGGAGGGCAACAAAACTAACATTAAATGTATCCAATTCACTTAACCATACAGGTTACAGCTTGTAATCTAACTTTATAATATACAATTAATTTTTCTTAGGATACAACTAAGTAGCATTTCTAGAACAAGTACAGTAGTAGAAGAATTACAATGATTTTGTAACTAAAAGTGCAGCATAATTATGGTTGAAGTAATAATACGCAAGTTGTACTCATACTGACACATCCTATCTGCTACAACCATAAATAAGATTTATTATTAATGTTTAATGTAACTCCTGGACAATTAGATCAAGAATAAAATATCATTATGTAAACATTGTTTTAAAGTGGTTTCTTCAAAATCATCTCATGACTTTAATAGAAATCGATTTATTTCAAAAATTAAACTAACTACATAAAATTTACAGCACAGTGACAGAGCATTCAGTCTGGTCCATCCTGGCAGTTGTGCTCCACATGAGCATCTTTGAATCCTACCAGCATTTTTTTTAACTCATTTCTCTATTGTGTACTTATTTTGCTTTTTCTTAAATGAATGAGTGTTGTTCACCTCAACAACTGTGTGGCAGCACTTGCTACATCTTAATTACTCTCAATTAATTGTGGCGTCACACAGCTTTAACAAAATGTTGACAGCTGCAGGAGTTAATTTTTTTAGTTGTTCGTGGATTGTGGATGCTGCTGGCTAGGCCAACATTTGTCAGCATTTATTGTCCATTCCTAACTGCCCAAAGGTCAGTTGCAAGTTAACCACATTGCTGTGGATCTGGAGTCACATGTAGGCCAGATCAGGTAGGAACGGCAGATTTCCATCCCCAAAAGGAATTTAGTGAATCAGATTTTTAAAAACTATAATCAACAGTGGTTATATGGTCACCATTAGGCTACCTTTTAATACCAGATTTTTAAAATTGAATTCAAATTTCCTCATCTGTCATGGTGGTATTCAAATTCATGTTCTCAGAATACTAGCCTGGTGCTCTGGATTACTAGTCCATTAATCCAATAAATAAAAAGTAATTATTTTGCAGTATTGTATCTTTGCTCCCATCTTGGGATTGTTGCTATAAAACAAGAAACTTTTCCAAATTGAAGAATATCTACTTAGGCTTCTCTAATAGCTCTCTCTGAAATTGGCATTGAATTCCTTAGGGCCAAATCTCCTTCTGGGGTTTCATTCTTTATGCCTGTTTGCAAAGTGCCACATCTATCCTGAGCTCATACAATTATTTCTTAAATATGCCATTAAATTTGTGAAGAATATAGAGCCTAGATCTAATGATCCCTGCTGAAAAATGTATGGGAAAAATCAATGATAGCCTGATTATGCTCTGGTATGATACCATTTCAGAAGGAGGAAGAATAAATATATGAGACTTGGTAAAAAAAAAGTAGTAAAAACTGTAACCTGAAAGATAAGAACAGTACATACATATATGCAGGTCATTATTGCTGAAGCGAATGCAATAACAGACAGGAAGATGAAGCCGATTCCAATGAATATGCTACGACCCATCTCGTTAAACCAGTCCCAAGCAAAGTAGACTCCCATCACACTATTAAGGCACATTGTGGCTAAGAAGCCCATAAAATAAATCCTGTAAAAATACCATAAATAAAATCTGTAACATCCTGAATATGAACTTTAGACATATGTATATATATATAGCAACCTGTTCCAACAAGACTGAAAGAGCATGAACCTCCTTCCAATGCCAGTTTCTTATTTGTCCTCATGACAAGTCTTAATAAATCAATACCCACCATTTATATACCTTTAATCTTAATAATTCCGCTCTGTGAGACCTCCCAATTAACGCAAAGGACAATAGACCTTTATGTACTATAGGAATTAAGGAGTATGGGAATAATGCAGAGACATTTAGCAGAGATAGAAAATCAGCCATGATCTTGTTGAATGATGGAGCCAGCTTGAAGGGCCAAAAGGGGCCATTTAAAGAGGAAATGAGTTAGTTCAAGCCTAGTATTTTAACTTAACTGATTCAGCTCCAGGGCATCTCTGCAGGAGTTCCAAGGGTAGTGTCTTAAGCCCAACCATCTTCAGCTGCTTCATCAATGACCTTCCCTCCATCATAAGGTAAGAAGTGGGGATGTTCACTGATGATTGCACACTGTTCAGCACCATTTGCGATTCCTCAAACACTGAAGCAGTCCGTGTCCAAATGCAACAAGATCTGGACAATATCCATGCTTGGGCTGATGAATGGCAAGTAACGTGTGCGCCACACAATTGCCAGGCTATGACCATCACCAACAGGAGACAATCTAACCACCACCCCTTGACATTCATTGGTGTTACCATCACTGAATCCTCTACTATCAACATCCTGGGAATTATCATTGATCAGAAACTCAACTAGACTCACAACATAAATGCAGTGGCTACAAGAGCAGGTCAGAGGCTAGGAATATTAGGCAGTAACTCACCTTCTGACTCCCCAAAGCCTGTCCACCATCTACAAGGCACAAGTCTCTAATGTGATGCAATACTCCCCAGTTGCCTGGATGGGTGCAACCCCAACAACATTGAAGAAGCTTGACACCATCCAGAACAAAGCAGCCTGCTTGATTGGCACTGCATCCACAAACATCTACTCTCTCCACCACCGATGCTCAGTACACACTGCTGCTACTATCTACAAGATGCTCTGCAGAAATTCACCAAAGATCCTTAGACAGCACCTTCCAAAACTGGGACCACTCCCATCTAGAAGGACAAGGGCAGCAGACATATGGGAACACCACCATTTTCAGGTTCCCCTCCAAAGCACTCACCATCCTGACTTGGAAATATATCGCTGTTCCTTCACTGTCACTGGGTCAAAATCCTGGAATTCCCGCCCTAACGATATTATGGGTGGACTGCAGCAGTTCAAGAAGGCAGGTCACCACTACCTTCTCAAGGGCAACTAGGGACAGGTAATAAATGCTGGCTAGCCAGCAGTTCCCACATCTCACAAAATGAATTAAAAAAAATATGAGCAAGAAGATAGAACTGGCAAAAGTGAACTGGAAAATCAGGCAATGAAATAAGTCCTTAGAATGCAGTGGCAGATTTTTAAGGGGGCATTCCATAACATTGAGCAAAGGTACATTCAGGTGAGAAAGAAAGGCTTCAGGCTAACTAAGGAAATTAAAGATAAAATCAAATTAATATGGCAGTATATAATAAATATCAAAAAATTATTGAAATGTAATAAGGGGAAAAATAGGGTATGAGATAATGAGAGCTAGAAATAAAGAAACAGGTAAGTAGAGTTTCTATAGGTATTTAAATGAGGAAAGAGTAATTAAAGTGAGGGTTGGTTCTGAGTAGATCTGTGGAATTAAATGGAAATATTAAATGGAAAATAAGGAAATGTCTAATGAATTGATTGGGTATTTTGGAGCTATTTTCACTGTAGAGGATACAAAAACATCCTAATATAATTGTAAGTTAGGACATGAATGAGAGAGGAGGGATAAAACAATTATAATCACCATATAAAAGTACTGACAAAATGTTTTGAAAAAAAAAACTGACAAGCCCCCAGGTACTGATGGACTTCATCTGAGCATCTTAAAAAGAAATGACTGTTGAGATACAGATTTTTAAAAATTCTTGATGAGTTGTGTTCTTCAGAGGCTGGATCAGCATTTATTGCCCATCTAATGTTGCTGTTGAGAAGATAGTGGTGAGCTGCTATCTTGAACCACTGCAGCCCATTCGGTGCATTAGTTTTAATTTTCCAAAATTCTCCAGATTCCAGCAGATTGGAAAATGGCACATGTAACTCCTTTATTAAAGAAAGGAGGGAGACAAGGCAGGAAAATACAGGCCAGTTAGTTTAACATCTGTCATAGGGAAAAGGCTGGAATCTATTAATAAGAGTTTATTGCAGAGCACTTAGAGAATCTCAACACAATTGCGCAGAATCAGTATGAGTTTGTGAAAGGGAAATTACGTTTGACTAATTTATCACAGCTCTTTAAGAAGTAACAAGCATCATGGATAAAGGGAAACATCGAAATGAGGTACACCTGGATTTCCACAGGCAAGATGTTATGTCAAAGGTTACTACAGAAAATAAAATTATGCTGTAGTTGGTGACATATTTATGTGACTAGGGGATTGGTCAGGAAACAGGAAACAGGAAATAGGCATAAATGGGACATTTATGACCTGGAAAGGTGTGACAGTGGAGTGCCAAAAGCATCACTGTAGAGGCCTCAACTATATACAATCTATGATACTTGGATGAAGAGACTGAATATATGGTTGCTAAATTTGGTAGATCTGCAGGCGAAATGTTAACTGTTCTTCAGGAAGAACAGAAAAGCAGCAAATTATCCAAATGGAGAAGATTGCAGAATTGTGAGGTTAAGAGGTTCTGGTTGCTCTAGTACATAAATTAGAAAATGTTAGTATGCGAGTATAGCTAACGATTGTTGTTTAGTGCAAGGTGAATGGAATGTAAGAGAAGGAAAGACATTGTTCAGGACATTGATAAGATCACAAACAGACTCTGTGTACAGTTTTGTTCTCTTTACTCAGGAAAGGATGTCATTGTATTAGAAATAGTTCAGAGAAGATTCACTTGACTGATTTCTGGGAGTTATCGAATGAGAGAGTTTAGACAAGTTGGGTTACTATCCACTGAAGTTTAGAAGAATGAAAGATGGTTGGATTGAAATATACAATACAAGAGGATTTGACAGGATGGATTCTGAAAGGATGTTTCCACTTGCCCCAGAGATTAGAACCAGCTGACATAGTTTGAAAATAAATGTATCTAATTTAAAAGAAGGTGAGATTTTTTTTCCTCTCAGAGGGCCGTGGATCTGTGGAATTTCAATCTTCAGGGAACAGTGCTGTCAGGATAATGGATTATTTTTAAAGTAGAGATAGCTGAATAAAAGAGGTAAGCAGGAAACTAGAGTTGAGGCCACAATCAGATCGGCCATGAAATACATTCTTTCCACTCAATTCAGGTATCGTATTCGTCAATGTTTGTTCTTTTTCATTGCATCCACATTATTTTTGGAATATGGGGAAAGAAAACTATCCACGGTGTTGGAGATGATTGGCACAAAGCTTTTGAGTGGAAATTTGCACTGCTGTTTTTTAGTACTTTTTAGATTTAAGATTCAGAATAAATTAGAATAATAGAATCACACGACTTCATTTTTCCCTTTTATTTTGACAATGTATTTTCTCAAATGAGAGATTCATGGCTGTCAGTCCACCATGGCTGGTGGCACTTTTCTCATGCATTGTCTGATGTTCATCATATAAATCTGATCCAGGCTCTGGCTCATGGAATCGTACAGAGGGAGAGGAGGAAATGCTCCCACTGCTGAGACTTTGCAACATTTATGCCAGTGGTGCCATATTTAAACCCCAGCTCTACAGTATTTCAGTCACTGCAAACCAGGAACTGCCCTTCACACTGTGGCCTTGCTCCATTATCCCTGAGGAAATAGCTGAGTAAAGTAAGTTAGCAAGTCTTTGGTTCACTGACGGAGCTCGAGGTGCCAGCAGATGAGATGATGAAGAGAAGTATCGTGTTATCTAGCAAAGCAGGCTATGCTACCAGACATGTTCAGCTTGGACCCAGAAATTAGCTCTGGTCAGGGCAGTATCCCAGGAAGAAGGTTAATGATTTTCAGTGCTTTCCAGGATAAGTGCCACAATCTTTTCTCTGTTACCTCACATTCACAGAGCCACCTCCCACTCTACCTCTGCTAGGACAAATTGCCTCATATCAAAGCTCATGGACAACAACTCTTGTTATTGCATGCATCATGTCTAATCAAAGGCTTTCCTCTACCTCATTCTCCCAACACATAACCCTTCCTGTTCTCTGCACTTCTTACTCACTCACTAGGGAAACCTCTTCTGGTCCTAGCCTGCAGGGATGTAATAAAGACAGAGTTGGATAAAAGGTGCAGATTGGCAAGCAGCAAGCTGCTGCAGCCAGGTAAGTGCTTTGATTTTTATATCAGGAATTGGTGTTGTCTATTTTCTCAGGGCAGGGAAGAATTAGGAGTTATATAGGAATGAGATAAGTTGGGTTATTAATGAAATGCAAATGCATGGAAAAGAAGTAGTTGCTATTTATTAGCAAGATTCTAAATTTGCCATTTAAACCACAAGGTGAAAATTATTTTCTCAATGTTGAGATTGTGGTTTTATCATTTTCGTAGCATTTTCCAAAGTCTCTTGATGTTGCCCATGTTGCCTAAGGGAATGAAAATTTCTATCTAAAGAAACTTTATATCACAGAAAAGGGCCACTGAGCCCATTGTGACTGTACTTCCCAAAAGTGAGCCATTCTCTCTAATCTACCAAATTATACAGAGCTAATTATATCCAAAAATAAACATATGCAACATAAATTACAAAGAGGCTCTGAACTGTTTTGAGTGTAGGTTAATTAGTAAGTTAAACTTACGCTTATTGAGAATGCCACCAAAATTAGTGACCAGATAGTTAATTAGTTGTAAAATAAAAGAGCATTTGAAATTTTAGACACGTTAATCACATGAAAAGGCCTCACGACTAAGGTCAAAAGGTTGTGTCTTGAATCAAATGTTTATTTTAAGTTGGTTATCCATCAGAAGTTTATCAATAGTTTCTCTCACACCATCACCATCATCCTATCCTAACATCTGCTCGCTTTGGAACTCTCATGAGCAGATCCGAGTTGTGAGAATGAGGGCTGAATTTCCAAAGAAGTTTATATTTAGGGTCAGAGATGGGCAAGGCTGCCAACTGTCTGGTGCCAGCAACCATCATGGGCAGTGGATTGTTTGGGATGGTGATAGTGGGGTGGTGCTGATTTCCAATCGTGGGAAAAGACCCTGGAATAGCAGTCATCCTGGCTAACTTTGTGGAACCTAGAAACTTAGGAACATCAAATTGAAGAAGAAAGTTGTCAAAAAAAAATGATGGAGGGTAGAGAGGAATAAATATTGATTAGGGAACAGATGACTGAGGGGAAGGAAGGTAGGAAGAGGACAGTAATATTGTCCTGTTTTGATATTCAAATCCATCTTTTTTAAGAAAAGGAATCCAAAAGAAATATAAGTAACCAACATATACACTTAAATGGCATATACATTTCAATCATATTTTTGAAATCAAGATCACTGTACCGGTTTCTGTAGCCTACGTCATTATAGATGTAAGGGCAGTAATGGTCGAAGCACGTTACACAGCGGTTAGTTACATGACAATGCTTAGACCGAAGCGGCTTCACAAGGTGACAAGTATGGCAAAGTCTGTTCAGAGGATTCTTTCCCTGTTTCCATTCGTCAGAATAAACTGCCTGAAAATACAAATGTCCACAATTACATGATCAAAAGCAAATACTGTTACAAACTACAAACTAAATACGCAGCACGTCCATCGGCAGCTGTAAGGAGAAAAGACAGATTAAGTTTTTGGACTTAAGATCCTTCCTTAGATTATTAAACTTCCAACTTCTCTTCACAAATGTTGACAAAAATGCTATGTTCTTCCAGAATTTTGTGTTTACTTCCAATTTAAATTTTATTTTTGTTGTTAAAGTGAAGGCTAAGGCTAGTAAGAGTAGGGAACAATGGATGATTAAAGATATTGAGGCTCTGGTTAAGAATTAGAAGTAGTCATATATAAGAGATAGTCAACTGGGATCAAGTGAATCTCTTGAAGAGTATAAGGGGTGTAGGGACCTTTTTAAGAGGGAAATCAGGGGAGCCAAAAGGGGATATGAAATTGCATTGGCAGATAAGATTAATGATAATCCAAAGAGATTCTACAAGTATATTAAGAGAAAAAGAGCATCAAGGAAGAAAATAGGGTCCCTTAAAGATCAACAACGTTGTCTATGTGTGGAATCACAGCAGATGGGAGAGATACTAAATGAATATTTCACATCAGTTTTACTGCAGAGAAAGAAATAGAGGCTGGGGAACTCAGGGAAACAAATATTGATGTCTTGAAAAGAGTCCATATTACAGAAGAGAAAGTGCTGGAGGCCCTTTAAAAAAAACATAAAGATGGATAAATCTCCAGGACCAGATCAAGTGTATCCCAGGGCATTGTGAGAAGTTAGGAAAGAAATTGTGGGGCCCCTAACAGAATACTTGGATCATCTACAGCCAGGGATGAGCTGCCGGAGGACTGGAGGGTGGCTAATATTGTGCCTTTATTTAAGAAATGCTGTGAGGAGAGGCTTGGATACTATAGACCTGTGAGTCTGACATCAGTGGTGGGTAAGTTGTTAGAGGGGATTCTGAGAGATAGGATTTACATAAATTTGGTGAGACAAGGACTGTTTAGGGATAGTCAGCATGGCTTTGTGTGTGGGAAATAATGCCTCATAAACTTGATTGAGCTTTTTTGATGCCATAACCAAAAAGATTGAGGAGGCAGAGCTGTAGACGTTGTCTATAAGGACTTCAGTAAATACTTTGACTAAGTTCCGCATGGTAGACTAATTAGTAAAGTTAGATCACATGGGATTCAGGGAGAGCTGGCCAATTGGATACAAAATTGGCTTGACAGCAAGAGACAGACAGTGGTGGTGGAGGGTTACTTTTCAGTCTGGAGGCCTGTGACCACCAGTGTTCTGCAGGATCTTGTTTGTCATTTACACAAATGATTTGGATGAGAATTTAGGAGGCATGGTCAGTAAGTTTGTGGATGACATCAAAATTGGTGTTATAGTCGACAGTTTAGAAGGTTATCTAAGATTACAAAGGGATTGATCAATTGGGCCAATGGACTGAGGAGTGGCAGAAGGAGTTTAATTTGGACGAATGACAGGTGTTGCATTTTGGTAAAACGAACAAGGACAGCACTTATACAGTTAATAATAGGCCCCTGGAGAGTGTTATCGAGCAGATAAACCTAAGGATTCAGGAACATAGTTCTTTGAAAGTTGCATCACAGGTAGACAGCATAGTTAAGAAGGTGAATAGCACGCTCAGACCATTGAGTATGGGAGTTGGGACATCATGTTGAGGTTTTACAGGATGCTGATGAGGCCACTTTTAGAATACTATGTCCAGTTCTAGTCACCTGCTATAGGAAGGATATTACTAAATTGGAGACTGTTCAGAAAAGATTTACCAGGATGTTTCTAGGACTGGAGGGCCTGAATTATAAGGATAGGCTGGGCCTTGTATCACTAGAGGATAGGAGGTTGAGGGGTGACCTTAAAGAGGTTGTATAAAATCATGAGGGGCATAGATAAGGTGAATAGCAAAGGTCACTTCCCTTGGTTAGAGGTATTCAAACAAGGGGACATATTTTTAAGGTGAGAGGAGAAAGATTTAAAAGGGACCTGAGGGGTAACTTTTTCACACAGAGGGTGCTTCATCTGTAGAATGATCTTCCAGAGGAAGTGGTAGATACAGATGCAGTTACAATGTTTAAAAGACATTTAGATAGGTACATGAATAGGAAGGTTTTAGAGGGATGTGAGTCAAATGCCAGCAAGTGGGACTATTTAGTTTGGGAAATTTGGTTGGCATGACCAGTTGGACTGAAGGGTCTGTTTCCATGCTGTATGGCTGTAAAAAAATTTGAACATTTCTTCAGAACATTTTATATTGGCAAATGTTGAATAAAACTTAACTAAGTTAATTTGCAGTAACATTAGGGATAATCTTCTAATCCTGGAGGTGAACTGCCTGGAAGTGAATTTAATTAAGTGGGCTGGTGGTAAACCAGAACACCCATTACACCTTGTCTGATTTAAGTTCTGTGGTGAAGGCCTAAACTTCCTGTCCCACTGCCGATTGAGACCTTTGAATGGTCAATTAGTTATCACTTGATGGCTTCATTCTTCTTGGGGTGTAGTTGTGTTTTTGATAAGTATGGTAGATTGTCACTTTAATAGTCTGATCATGTGACATCACAATGACTTCAGTTATTTTAGGCAGGAAACAGCTCAGTCTAATTTTATTGCCTGCAGAGTGAACACCTCTTGAATAAAGCTCCTGTTGTTATTTAATGCTTCAGGCTCTTGATCCTTCTCGAAATGTAACAGGATGCAATTACATTCAGCACCTGGTGGGGGCATGAAGGAGCTGACATTGCCTGACTGTTTAACCAGTGCTGGTAGATGTTTGTGGGGAATGGGGTGGGGTTGTCCCTCAATCTACACTAATCTATGTATAATGGTGTGACTTGGACCTACTGCAAAGGGTTAGTTACTGAGCAGGGGTCAAGACATTTTTTTTTTCCAAGGGCTGTTCTTGAAAACTATGTTTTAAATTTTTGGGAAATCCTTTTTTTTGGTTTTCAGGGGCTCCCTTTTCATTCTCACTAATTCATATCCTAGATAATCCACTCATGTAACATTATCTTCAGTATTCACTTTGACATGTGATATATTTAGGCTTACGCAGAAACAGAATTAGAATAATTCAAAATCCTCAAGAATCATCAACTCTCCATGAAAGTTAAAGTCACAAAACACAATGAGGATACTAATTTCTTAGACAATGCAGGATCTAAAATTAGCACAAGACGACAAGTTAGGTTAGCAACAAAAACTAATGCACACGCTTACACACAAAACCATCACACTAAACACATCATCTGCTGACATGTAAGGTCACAGCTAATGGTTTCCACTGCCTATGCACAAAGCTGGAAGATTTTAACTCGGTAGTTAGGACTGCATCTGAGCTCTGAATCTTAGATTTAAATCAAACAATTGACATTGTATTCATTACAATAGCATTCACTGCATCCCCTCCCCATATGCAGCCATAAGCTAGAGAGTCCACATTAATTATCATGTAATTTATTAGCTTGGTAATTTCAAATTTTCCCAGTAAGTTTGAGTATTACTTTGTTAACAGGTTTGAAAATGTTCTTTCTCACCCTTGCTGTCTCCTTGTCACCCCATTCCCATTTACTGATTTGACTCTTTCAAACCCTCCTTCACATCTAACTCTCACTCTCTTTGGAGCCTCTTGCAGGTTGTTCTTCCCCTCCTAATCCCCTCTTGCAGCTTCTCCATCCAACTCACTAGTGACCAATCAGCAGCAAATTTGGAAGACAACCAGCCTGTGATTGGAGGAAAAATCTAACAGATTCTAGCATTCCTACTTAAGGGACTGACTGTTCTCTGGTTATTCTATGACTGGCAACTTTAGCTGAACAGTGCTTCCTCATCCGGGACCCTAATTTTGATAGAAAGTCTGCGGCCAGCCAAACGTATTTTGATTGCTGGAAGATCTAACAAGTTTCTCTGTTTGATACGTTACAAGTTTCCCTCCTGGAACCTTTCCTACTTCATACTTTGTCACATAGCACAGTAAAATTATCTTTAAATTAAATATGCAATCACTGTCCATCAAATTGTTCCACACAATTAGAATAAAGATGATGAGAGAGCACCAACAGATGGTGATTCTGAATAATCACATGGGTTGTTTATATGATTGGGAATTTCACAGTGAACAATTCCATGTCTACTGCTGTAAGGACATTCTGAACAAATGTTTCTTTAAAGAGGGAGAAGAAACATTATGAAGAGAACTCCTCCAAGGCTCATCTAATACAGAAAGATCATAGCTAATCTGTACCTTAACACTATTTACCCACCAACACTTCGTATTCTCGCCATGAAAATTTTACTGTTTCCAGTCTTGGACATTTCAATTGATCCATCATTTAACCTTTTAGTGAAAGAAAGAACGTTAAAAAGTACTTATTTTACTTCACTCACAGGAAGTGATGGATGTGGGTATAATTACAGCATTTATAGGACATTTGGATAAGTACATGAATAGGAAAGGTTTGGCAGAATATGGGCCGGGAGCAGGCAGGTGGGACTAGTTTAGTTTGGGATTATGTTCGGCATGGACTGGTTGGACCGAAGGATCTGTTTCTGTACTATATGACTCTATAAATGATATATTGCTCTAGTTTTAAAAAATTTTGTTCTGGATGCCCTCCATAGGGAAAGAATGTATAGACTGAACCATGAGCACGCATTTTAGAGGTGTTTAACATTAACAACAAGGGCTACTTCTGCACATCAAAGACATCTAAAAGTTACCTGACCCAAATCTAGATTGGAAGACATCCCTGGTGGCCATGTAAAACTGGAATTAGTTTACACATATCTAAATGAGGGATTTGGGCAATAAAAGTATTAGGACCTCACTACCCAAAGTGTTTGTGCAGAGTGGAGCAGGTGCCAGGTTAATTCTGTTGAAGATTCTTCATAGGCTGCTACAGCCTCAGCAGCTGCACAGTTCAAAACAGAATGATTTTAAAAAGGTCCATTCCTGTGAGGCAAAGAACTTCAGTGCCATTGGGTGACGCACATAGCTTGCATAGTTAATATCATTGAGGTCAAGGCCAATTTCAGATCGTCCTTAGGCCTCCTGATTGGGGAAGCATTTGGTATGCAGCAACAACAACTAATATTTATAAAGTGCTTTTATTATAATAAAACATCTCAAGGTGTTTCACAGGGCCATTATAAAATTACATTTGACACTGAGCCCCATAAGGAGACATTCAGCAGAATTCAGTTGCAATGTTGTGGATCCCATAGACAGGACCAGCTATTGACTAGAATCCTGAGACACTGGGTAGACGTGTGTGCAATTGAAGCATCCATCCAGGGGGTGGGCTCCGTCATAACTCAGGTGGGTGAGGGTGAAGAGGTTGGTAACAGTCCTGGAGAGGGAGATTCGGGAGAGCATGCAGTTGATGCCTGGTTTTAGTACAAACATTCAGACCATTGATGTTGCCATTACCTCACTGCAGCAATAGACTATGGGAGGTGGGTCATATCCCTGGACACCCCTCAAGGTGCATCTTGATCCATAAAAATCAGAAAGAAGTACTATTGTGCTCCTGAGCCCCTCTGCCAGTGACTTGAACTCCTCCAGCAGATGATAGCAAACAGCTTCCTCCATGCCGCTGGACCACATTAGTTCCCTGGGACCTTTTGGGCAATAGGCTGCCAAAGGACCATGGTCAACAAAGGCCATGGGGCATTGAGATCAACTGCCTGCCTCCAATTGAATCAATGATCCTGGGATGCCACGGCATTAGGAACTATTGGTGATATTATTGTTTAACAATAATATATTGCCGTTCCATTAAAATATGTCTGTGCTTCTATTATTATTTGATGTATTCGTTGGAGGCTTACTGATGACAGGTACGCAGAAACACCCATCAACATTATGTATTGTGACTTCAAGAAATGTACAGAATACTTTATAAGCTTTAGAAGGCCTACGCAAGTGATTTATTGGAAGAACATGTGACTTCCATGGCTACAGAAGAAAATATTAGCTGCTCTTCCTCATTGAAGAGTAGGGGATATGGTTTGCTACAATGAAAAACTGAAATACTTAGTAGACAACACTACCCACTCCGTCCACTCCTCCCAAGAATTCCTCAACATCATCAAGGACACCAGAATAGAAGAGAACGAAAAAATTATATCCTTTGATGTAACAGCACTATTTGCGTCCATAAACATCAACCTAGCCAAACAGACAATTGCCACACCGCCGGATGAATCAGGAAGGCAGGCACCCCATGACACCAGCAGCATCAACGAGGACAGCACTCTGAAACTGCTGGATCTGTCCCTCACAACCCACTTCACCTTCAATGACTGTATATTCAAACAAATCAACGGAACACCAATGGGATCCCCAATATCAGGACTGACTGCAGAAGCGGTAATGCAAAGCTTAGAACGGACAGCGCTCCCCACTATTCAACCCAACTCTGGGTCTGCTATGTAGATGAAACCTTCATGATTATCAAAAGCACAAGACCAGAAGTCACTCACCGACATGCAAACAACATCCTCACGGGAATAAAATTCACAAAAGAAGAAGAGAACAATAACTGACCAGAGGTAATGGTGGAACGTAAGAACAATGGGGAACTCCAAACCAGTGTTTGCAGAAAGACCACCCATACGGACCAGATACTTAATTACACCAACAACTATCCCAATGCCCATAAACGGAGCCGCATCAGGACATTATTCAAATGAGCTACAACACACTGCAGCAACCCGGATTTGTGCAAAGAACAGGAGCACTTATAAGGAGGTTTTAAAAGAAATGGATACCCCAAAAGCACAATCCGCCATTACCTCTGCAACAGACCACAACAAGAAAACACAGCATGGCCAGACACATTAGTCACCCTACCATATATCAGAGACATAAAAGAGATGACCGCAAGACTACTCAGACCCTTAGGTATCAGAGTAGCCCACAAACCAACAACCCACCCTGTGAGAACTACTGACGAATGTAAAGCATCCCATACTCATAACCAATAAAACTAACATAATATACAAAATACCATGCAAGGACTGTGAGAAACACTACATAGGCCAAACTGCAAGAAAACTGACAATAAGGATACATGAACACCAACTAGCCACCAGGAGACGTGACCAATTCTCACTGGTCTCAATACACACGGACAAAGAAGGGCATGAATTCGACTTGGACAACACATCCATAATAGCAGAAGCCAAACAGAGACATGCCAGGGAATTCCTGGAGGCCTGGCATTCCAACCGGAACTCCAACAAACACATGAACTGGACCCAATATTCAAACCACTGGAAAACATACCAGAAGTGATGACAACCACCCCAGCAGATTGAGGTATATAAATAACAAGAGGGACAGAACACAAACACTTCACTGGAGGCGCACTGATGATGTTACCTAGCAGGGTGATGAAATGTCTGCAATGAGACACATCAGTTCGGCGAGCATGTCCACAAAGTCATCTGCAACACGAGCCATGAGTCTTCTCAAAAACTTTGGATATGGTTTTCTTCAGCCTCACCAGCATCTACCTCTAACCTTCTGGTCTTCGCAGCAGGGGGATGTTCTTGTTCTCCTTTCTGCTTAGTTTCCTCATTCCCGATGTCCTCCTCAGATGAGGTTGATGTCTTCTCTTTGTCCTGTGTTCAGATTGAGATTCACACTATTTTGCATTGCCAGGTTACACAGTATTTAGTTTACTGATGCTCCATGAGACCCTTGCTGGTTCATATTGTACAGCTCACCCTGACTGGTCAAACCTCAATCACCAATAATTACCAAATACGGCAGCTGTGAGTTATGAAGGGCTTGGTTTCATGGCTGCAGCCTGGAAATCGTGCACACACATGCATAATGCACAATGATTACATACAATCCGCAGGTTGACTGAATAAAAATATTTCCTATTTATGACTGTTTTCACTGGTCTGATAAAAATTTGATGGTCACAGGGGTGCAATTAAGGACATCCTGCACTTGTGGATAATCTACCATGGTAACAAATCCGATGGATCTTTCAGCTGGGAGTCATCAGTTGTATGATCTGATTAGTCACATGCACTTCTGAAGAGTGTACTGGTGACCTCCTTTACACAGGTGGGAGTGGCTGCCTGGGATATCCAACACACATAAGAACATAGGTCATGCACTTTGGTAAGAAGAATAAAAGTATGGACTATTTTCTAAATGGGGAGAAAATTCAGAAGTCTGAAGTGCAAAGAGACTTGGGAGTTCTAGTCCAGGATTCTCTCAAGGTAAACTTCCAGGTTGAGTCAGTAGTCGGGAAGGCAAATGCAATAGAACATAGAACATAGAACAGTACAGCACAGTATAGGCCCTTCGGCCCACGATGTTGTGCCGAACTTTTACCCTAAACTTAAGGTCTATCTAACCTCCACCCCTACCTCAGACTATCATCCATATACCTATCTAATTGCTGCTTAAATGCCCCTAATGAGGCCAACTCCACTACCCTCTCTGGCAATGCATTCCATGCCCCTACTACTCTCTGAGTAAAGAACCTACCTCTGACGTCTCCCCTATATCTACCTCCACTCACTTTAAAACTATGCCTCCTCATAATAGCTACCTCCACCCTAGGAAAAAGTCTCTAGCTATCCACTCTATCTATACTTCTGATCATTTTGTACACCTCTATCAAGTCACCTCTCATCCTTCGTCGTTCTAAAGAGAAAAGCCCTAGCTCTCTCAACCTTTCCTCGTAAGACCTTCCCTCCATTCCAGGCAACATCCTGGTAAATCTCCTCTGCACCTTTTCCAATGCTTCCACATCTTTCCTGTAATGAGGCGACCAGAACTGGACACAATACTCCAGATGTAGCCGAACCAGGCTTTTGTATAGCTGGAGCATAACTTCGTGGCTCTTGAACTCAATTCCTCCATTAATGAAAGCTAACACACCATACACCTTCTTAACAACTCTATCCACCTGGGTGGCAACTTTCAGGGAACTGTGGACATGAACCCCAAGACCCCTCTGCTTCTCCACACTGCCAAGAATCTTTCTGTTAACCCTGTATTCTGCTTTTAAGTTTGTCCTACCAAAATGAATCACCTCACACTTTTCAGGGTTAAACTCCATCTGCCACTTCTCAGCCCAGCTCTGCATCCTATCAATGTCACTTTGTAACCAAGAACAGCCCTCCACACTATTCATAACTCGACCCACCTTCGTATCATCCAGGAACTTACTAATCCACTCTTCCACTCCTACATCCAAATCATTTACAAAAATCACAAATAGATCCTTGTTGAATATTTTTCATCCACTACCACCCTTTGTCTTCGAAGGGTCAGCCAATTCTGAATCCAATCTGCCACATTTCCCCCTATCACATGCCTTCTTACTTTCTGCATAAGCCTATCATGGGGAATCTTATCAAATGCCTTACTTAAAATGTTGGCATTTATTTTGAGAGGACTTGAATATAAAAACTACTGAGACTTTATAAGGCCCTGGTCAGGCTACATCCATTGAATACAGAGCCAGAGGCCTCAGCCGCTCCTCGGCAGTTTTGGGCCCCATATCTCAGGAAGGATGTACTGGCCCTGGAGCGGGTTCAGAGGAGGTTCATGAGAATGGTCCCAGGAATGAGAAGCTTAACATATGAGGTATATTTGAGGACTCTGGGACTGTACTCATTGGAGTCTAGAAAGATGAAGGGGGATCTAATTGAAACTTACAGAACGCTGAATGGCCTGGACAGCGTGGATGTTGGGAAGATGCTTCCATTGGTAGGAGAGACTAGGACCTGAGGGCACAGCCTTAGAGTAAAGGGAAGACCTTTTAGAATGGAGATAAGGAGAAACTTCTTCAGTCAGAGAGTGGTGAATCTATGGAATTCACTGCCACAGAAGGCTGTGGAGGCCAGGTCATTGAGTACATTTAAGATTGAGATAGATTGGTTCTTGATTATCAAGGGGATCAAGGGTTACGGGGAGAAAGCGGGAGAATGGGGTTGAGGAATTTATCAGCCATGATTGAATGGCAGAGCAGACTAGATGGGCCAAATGGCCTAATTTCTGCTCCTATGTCTTATGGTCTTTTAAGATACACAGCAGAATTAGACCTCTCGGCCCATTGAGGCCACACCGCTGTTTGATCATGGCTGACAAGTTTCTTAACACCATTCTCACGCCCTGTAACCTGTGATCCCCTTACTGAGCAAGAACATATCTATCTCTGTCTTAAATACACTCAATGTCTTGGCCTCTGCAGCCCTCTGTGGCAATGAATTTCACAGATTAAACGCCCTCTGGCTGAAGAAACTCCTCCTCACCTCAGTTCTGAAGTGTTGTCCCTTCACTCTGGGGCTGTGCCCTCAGGTCCTAGTCTCTCATACTAGTGGAAACATCATCTCCATGTCCACTCCATCCAGGCCTCTCAGTATTCTGCAAGTTTCAATGAGATCACATTCATCTTTCTGAACTCCATCGAATACAGACCCAGAGGCCTCAGCTGCTCCTCATATGACAAGTCCTTCACCCTGGGATCAATTCTTGTAAACCTCCTCTGGACTCCTTCCAAGGCCAACACATCCTTCCTTAGATATGGGGGCCCAAAACTGCTCACAATATTCCAAATGCAGTCTGACCAGAGCCTTGTACAGACTCAGCAGTACATCTCGGCTCTTGTATTCTAGGGCTGTCTTGAAATGAATGCTATTATTACATTTGCCTTCCTAACTGCCAAATGAAACTGCAGAGAATCCTGAACTAGGTCTCCTAATTTCCTTTGTGCTTCAGTTTCCAAAGCATTTCCCGTTTACATCTCTGTTTTTCCTAAAAGTGCATAACCTCACACCTTCCTGTGTTACATTCCATCTGCCACTTGTTTATTACCCACATTCCTAGTCTGCCCAAGTCCTTCTGTAGCCTCCCCGCCTCCTAAATACTCTATGTCCCTCCACCGATCTTTGTGTCATTTGCAAACTTAGCAAAAATACCCTCATTTCTTTGTTCAGATTGTCCATGTAAATGTGATTAATTGTGGTCCCAGCAATGACCTCTGCAGAACTCAACTCGTCACTGGCTGCCATCCTTTATCCCCAAAAGGCTCTCTGTCTAACTTGATCATTATCTCCTCAAAGAATTCTAACAGATTTGTCACCCATGACCTCCCCTTGACAAAGCTGTGCTGACTCCATCATATTTTACCATGCACTTCCAAGTGCTCTGCAATTCATCCTTAATAACAGATTCTAAAATCTTGCCAACTACCAAGGTCTGGCTAACTGGCCTATAGTTTCCAGTTTTCACCCTCCCTCCCTTCTTAAACTGGGATGCTACATTAGCTATTCCAGTTCTCTGGCACCCTTCCTGACTTCAGTGATTCCTGAAAGATCACCACCAATACCTCCACAATCTCTTCAGCTACCTGCTTCAGAACTCTGGGGTGTAGTCTACCTGGTCTGGGTGATTATTCACCTTCAGACCTTTCAACGTTTATAGCACTTTCTCCTCAGCGACGGCCACTATGATCACCTCTGCCCCCTGCCTCTCTTGAGGTTCCGGTATGCTAGTGGTGCCTTCCACTGTGAAATCTGAGGCCAAATGACCGGTTGAATCCTGGAGGGATTCCAAAGCATAGAAATTGAGAGGTGGAGTGACATTTACCTTCACTGGAATCAAGTGGTCACTGTGTGTCCATAGATGCAGGCCATCTCTGGATAAGATGCAGAGGTCAGTAATATTGATGTGAGAGCAGTCTCTAATGAGAGCAGCCTCTGATGTCTTTAGTCTTGAAGACAAAGGGACCATAGTGGGAAGAGCTCCCATCCTCAAAGAAAGAACTTTACCTAGAGTCCAACAAAAAGCAGGTCACTGAGGTTAGCTTTTTACCTACAGAATTGCATAACTAAGCCCAATCATTGCTACAAGGGCTCAACCAAATCTTCAATGGAGAAAAACTAGAAATTTGCTTTTAAAAGCAGTGAACCACTGTGTTCCAACCTCCATTTTCTTCAGTGGACCAAAGGGAAATTATCCAGTCTGCAAGGTTTCCAGCGTCCATCTTAAAAGACAAGAGTAATAATGACTTTTTATGATTCCTTAAAAAGCTAAGTAATGACCTTTTCTTGTGTATGTGTCTGTCTTGTGTGAGTGCTGTTGTGATTACATTCAGGTGTTGAGGTACAAATATTTATTCTTTCTATTTATTCAACTCATTAGAAAACCTGTCCTGTGTGTCTGTTCTGGAGACACAAAGTGTTCAAACAGCACTTCTTTAAAATACATCGTGATGCAGTTAGTTGTTTGCTGGAAGAGAGGGAACAATCCTGCCATTTCTCCCTTGTCTGTAACAAAATAATCATGGTCATTGTCAAATCCCTCTGTAGCCTCACTCCTCTCCAATCTAATTTCCTCCAGTTTGACAAGCCTCTAGGATATCTGCATTCATCTACTTCTGGCTTTTTTAGCACACCTGATTTCAATTGCACCATCATCGGTGGCTCTGCCTTCAGTTGCCTGGGACCTAAGCTCTGGAATTCTCTCTCAGGACCTCTCCACTTCTCTTCCTTACTTTCTTCCTTTAAATCTACCACTTTGACTAAGGTATTTGTCTTCTAACCTAACATCTCATTATGTAGCTAACATGTTTTATAATGCACCCGAGAGGGTCGATAAGGGTAGTGCTATTGATATTGTATACATGGATTTCCAAAAGGCATTTCATTCAGTGCTGCACAACAGATTTGTGAGTAAAATTAAAGTATATGGAATAAAAGGGATAATAACAATGTGCATATGAAGTTGGCTCTGACACAAAACATAGAGATTGGTTAATGGATGTTATTTGGGCTGTAGTGAAGTCACCCAGGAATTAGTTTCAGCAGAGGAGAGAATGGGGACAGTAGCTTCATATACAGCGAAAGAAAGTATGGGGACAGTGGCTTCGTAAAGAGCAAGACAGAGAGTGGGGACAGTATCTTCCAAAACAACATAAAACTGAGTGGGGCCAGCAGCTTCATAAACAATGAGAGAGAGAGGGGACTGCAACTTCATAAAGAACTGGAGGGAGAGACAGAGCGAGAGATGGAACAGCAAAGTCATAAAGAATGGAGGGAGATAGGCTAGCAGCTTCTGAAACAACACGAGAGAGAGAGCAGGGACAGTAGCTTCTGAAACAGCACAAGCGAGAGCCCAGAGACAGCAGCTTCTGAAAAAGTGCAAAAGATTGTTCCAGCAGCAGCTTCATAAGGAGTGGGGGAGAGTAGAGGCAGTAGTTTTTGAAAAAAATGCAAAAGAGTGTGGGGACAGCAGCTTCTTAAATGGTGGGACAGAGTATGCTGCCAGATGATTTGGAAACAGCATGGGAGAAGGTGGAGAAGGGACCTTTGTAAATAATGGCACAAAGTATGGGCACAGCAGGGACCTACCTTCAGAAACCGGGGGACAAAGCCTACAGAATGTGATTCAGCAGCAAAGAAACATAATAACAGTGACATCACAGGAAAGTCTTGAGTGGATTATTTGTTGAGCTGCTGCTGTTTGTCATTGTGTTTCAACCCCAATCATTTTGAAAATGAAACTTTCTAAATGAGCACAGTGGTTAGTTCAAGGAATTTCTTTTTCTTGTAATTTCCAGTTTATATAGTACAAAAGTAATGTTAAAAAAGTTAATTAAACTTGAATTTATGGCAAGACAGCTTTGCCAAGTCAAATGCCTGTCCTGTGGCATGTGGGAAATCACCAACATTTCATGTGACCTAGACAAACCCATTGGCAGAAAATTTCATTGGCTGCTCAAGCTTGAACAATGGCGTTCGAGACAACAGCTGGAGTTACTGATTTGTAACTACAAAGCAGAGAACTATGTGGATAGCAGATCTAGAGAGGTGGTTACACAACAGAGAAGGGGAAAGCAGGTAAATAGGAATTGGGCAACTGCCTTCTTTGTCATAGTAAATTACCAATCCATGTATTAAGTTTGCTGAAATTCCTTGCATTTTACTTTTGCTAAAAGTTGCTTGTGAGGAGCTTTATCAAATGCCTTCTAGAAATTCCAAACAGCTAATACCCATAGAAATTCCTTTTTTGCTCTGCTCTTGATCACCCCAAACAAATTATCGGATTAGCCAGAGATAGTCTACCTTGCAATTATCAAAATAATATAATCATTATGCAGTAATTAAAGAAGATTAATGTGTTATACTCCTTGGACCAAAGGAGGGCTAATCAGATGTCTGCATACTGTATAAATGAAGTCAGAAAGTTTAAACATCATCATTTTGTCAGGGGCTTGTACCAGCTCTGAGTCAAAAGGTCTCAGGAGATATATTTGGTACAACTTAAGTATTAGCATCACAACAAAGGCACTGCTTCTGACTTGAAAATTGAAGGACAGCAACACCTTCACAGGAATGATGAGTAACAAAATCAATAAAAGCTACTCTATAATTCACTAAATTATTTAAATAGGTATTTGATTGTACAGAACTTGATTATTGCTGAAAAAAGACAAAGTTTGTCAAAGATCTTCATCTTGTGCTCATCAGGACAATTCACAAGAAATACCTAAGTGAAAACACCATTTATACTGAGAGGACAGTGCTGAGTGGTTGGCAAGTGGATTCTGGTTGGTAAATGTGTTGTCAAGAATGCACAAGATAATGACGATCAACAATTAACTGCCAAGTTTTGTTTAAATTTTAAGCTGGGTAAGTTGACTCTGATTGGTCAATGCATTGTGAAATGAATTGTTGTCACCTTGTTTAGTTGAAACAGGCACAGTGTGTGTATTTGTTTTTCTGGGCTGTGGAATGAGAATATCCAGTCATGCCACTTGCTCCTGATTTCAGTCTAGTAATTTTGGCAGAAAATACTGCATGTACAGATGTCAGCGACAGTCAGATCAGGTTTAAGTGTGATACCTATCACATTCAAATAACCTATAACTCTCACCATTCAGGCCCATAGATGAATATTGGCCAGCAACTAGAGTGCTGTGGAAATTTATCCCATCAAGATGTCAACATATTCTGTGAAGGAAAGCTGAAATTTGGCAGGTTCAATTCTTCATCAGATGTTTTGTACTGCAACTGATGCTGGTATTTTCAATGATTTGGAAGTTGCTGAACTCAATGCAATGTAGTTCCAAATCCATAAAGTCATTTGGCCCCTGTGACGCTACAACTGTATATTTGTAAAGTAAGACAAATATTATAAATATCCTGATGTTGGTTTAGAAAGTAAGATTAATTTAATATCATTCTGAAACAGTAAGTTTTACAATCTTTAAATCTGAGAATTGGCCTGTGATCTGCAAGTTAAATGACAGAAAAGACGGAACAATACCTTGCTTCTTTTAATTTGGTCCTAAGTGGCTAGCGCACCCTCAAATTGTTCACATAACACTGCTGCAATTTTCACAATTAAAATGAGTGAACCTTATTTATATTTATGGGACAGCTTGACTCATTTATTTGAACTGCAGTGACCTTTGAGAATACATTATTAAAGACCTTGACTGAGCATCAAGGTTGATCTGTGTCCAGCCGTATCAGACAATCTGGCATCAAACTCATTCTTAAATGAGTGTTAAGGACCCTTAGAAGATAAATATAGCTCATATCCAGCTGCATTTATTTTTAAATCTGTTATCTGTTAGCAGACAGTATTAATATTTTATTCAAAAGTTTAAATTGTAAGATTATACATTCTTTTCATAATATTCAATCTTTCCATTTCCCAATTTCTGATTGGGCACACTAGCTCAGTTGGCTAGATGGCTGGTGTGATTCAGAAAAATGTCTGTAGCATCAGTTTAATTCCTGTTCTGACTCTGGTAGGCTCAGGAACTGCCTTTTTGCCCTGCCCTCACAGTGAAAGGCAATGGCAAATTACAAACTGACGAAAACTGCCAAGTAACTGCATCAAGATTAAACATCACCAGACAATGGATCTGGCTTCTATACAAAGACATTATGGAATAGAACTGTCATATTTTCAATCCCAAACCTGAAATGATCATATTTCCTTTTTGTCATCCTATTTTTATTATTTATATCCTTTGATTTTGCTTTTTTCTGTAGATTCACCTCTCTCCTCAGCTTTTTATTTTTCCATGTCATCACAATCTTGACTTGGCTTTAGTGGAATATATTTATTGTGAGCTCTTAGCCTCCTTTTAAATATTACTACTGTTATTCTAATTTTTGCCTGTTAAGTTTTCTCCACTTTATCTTCCTTAACTTCTCTGCTTATGGTTCCAGTACATCTCACCATTGAGCCTCAGCATTTGCAAAGTGACATGATACAATCCATGGTTTGCCTGCACCATGGTGAAGCCTGATATCCTGGGAAAGACACCTTTTCGATCTCCCTGTTTCTCTCTCTGTTCAGACACAAGGTAATGAATCTCCTGCCTCTGTGACCTGTCAGATGCAGTGATAGTTGGGGAACTGCAAGAGGTTTGCTGTGTCATCTGTTCCTGCCTGAAAGGATCAGCTGTTGAGAAAATGTTCAGGAGCGTAGTCACTGGCAGCATCTCATCTCCCCGTTCTGAAGCTGCATGTCTAACTCAAAAGGGTGACACATTTCTGTGACCACTTCCTTGGTAAAAAGCAGTCACTAAACAGACTTATCCTGGCCAAGATGCAGTAGGGAGAAATGCTCATTACAGAACCTTGGAGGTAAGGTCCTGGGTTGCAAACCCTTCCCATCCTCTCTCTGTGAGCAGCTTTTCTTCACTGCTGTCTCTGCTTCAGGCTCCTGTGACATTCAGCCAAATGAGGAATGTAAATATAGTGCATGGCTGGGAAAAAGCAATGTATTCACTTTTACAAAGACAGCACAGACTCTAATTCCAAATGTAACCAACTTTTTATAATTTCACCATAAGGCAGAACTTCCACTAATTCAGCAAGAGCAGATAGATAATAAAAAAGCAATGAACCTGCAAGGTGTACAGTGATGCCTTGTACTGATGGAGGTTCCTTGCGCTGTTCAATGCATTTTCAGCTGTACCTGCCTACAACAGATCATCAAAACTCAAGAGGCCGAATGGTCTACTCCTGTGCCTATTTCTTCCAGTTTTATGGTCTAATTGGAAAATTAAAGCTCAAAATGGCAGATCAGATGTCATAGCAGCATCCGACACCGACAATCATGACACAATCAAACAATGCCTAGCTAAAGGATCTCAACAAAATGGCATATCAGAAGTAGTCTGCAACAGGACAAATGTTGAAACTTTTTTTATTCACTCGTGGCACCTGGGCATTCTGGCTGGCCAGCATTTGTTGCCTGTCTGTAGTTGCCTAGACAAGGTTGTGGTGAGCTGGTGTTATGGGTAGTGAATTTTGCTATCATGGTGTTTTGGTTTTTGATTTGCAGCTTTTTTATACATTTGTTCTTGGGATGTGAGAGTCACTGACAAGTCCAACATCTATTGCCTAATTAATCATAAGGACTTAAGAAACAGGAACAGAAGAATGCCATTCAGCCCATCGAACCCGCACCACATTCAATAAAATCAAGGCTGATCTGATTGAGGCCTTGACTCCACTTTCCGGCTTGCCCCCATAACTCTTGCCATCCTTGCCAATCTGTTTAATTTAGTCTTGAATATGTTAAAACACTCAGCCTCCACTGCTATCTGGGAAAGAGAATCCCAAAAACTAACAACCCTCTGACAGGTGAAATTGCTCCTCATCTCAGTCTTTCGTGGAAGATCCTTTATTGTCAAGCTGTGCCTCCCTAGTTCCAGATCTCCAATGAGAGGAAACATTCTCTCCACAGAATCTTATATTTCAATAAGATCACCTCTTATTCTACCAAACTCCTGTGAGACTAAACTGCTGAACTTTTCATTGTAAAACAACTATTCTATAAAAGGTATCAGCCTAGTGGATGTTCTCTGAACTTGGTCTAATTGTATCCTTCCTTCAGTAAGGAAACTAAAATTGTACAAATTACACCAAATGTTGTCTCACTAATGTTGAGGGCAAAGTTCCCTGTTGTTATAATCCATCTCATTTGCAATAATACCAAGAAATCTGTTAAATATAAGATTAAATTATTTTAATCTTTCCTTCCTTACAAAACATCAGTGGCATTGTATCAGTATTAGTCAAAACTTTTCCTGTAATCATACCTCTTTAATCCATATCTTCCTGCTAGATTAAATAATGCTTAAATTCAAATTTGAAAGCTTATTTGTCATGTAGATTGTCAATGACCCTTTAAATATAGTAACAATACGTTTTCTGAAAAAATACCCCAGAGAAAAGTTGAAAAAACTCTTGTTTTACTTTGATTTGATGTCTTACAGAAAATAATAAACACATTGAAGATAATTTTCACCTTCAACACGTGCTAACCAGATGATTGGTGTGTCAATCCAAATTTCATCTCCATGCAGCTGTGCATGCAACTATGCATACACTTACATACACTTGTGTCATTGCTTATGCTATACTGTTCCGTAGGGACTGTAGTACTAGTCTGTGTAATGTACCATGCGTTACATGGTTTTTAAAGTGGATCTACATACTTCTAAATCCTCACAATTTGATTATTGTTCAGAAATTACAAACCCTGGTTAAAATGTAATTAATTTTCGACAGGGAAATTTATAGGTTGCAAAATGCTATACATTGTCTGATGTACCCAGTGTTAAATGGCTGACTTTCTTTTCTTAGAAAAGTATAATTCTTCAGGTCAACCATGGTAAATTGAATGATTTTCTCTTTATAACTGTGGGAACGAGAGAGACTCACGGTTGGTGTGTTGCCTCCCAGGTGCCAGGGTCCGTGATGTCTCGGATCGTGTTTTCGGGATCCTTAAGGGGGAGGGGGAGCAGCCCCAAGTCGTGGTCCACATAGGCACCAACGACATAGGTAGGAAAAGGGATGGGGACGTAAGGCAGAAATTCAAGGAGCTAGGGTGGAAGCTTAGAGCTAGGACAAACAGAGTTGTTATCTCTGGTTTGTTACCAGTGCCACGTGCTAGCGAGGCGAGGAATAGGGAGAGAGAGCAGTTGAACACGTGGCTACAGGGATGGTGCAGGAGGGAGGGATTCAGATACCTGGATAATTGGGGCTCATTCTGGGGTAGGTGGGACCTCTACAAACAGGATGGTCTACACCTGAACCAGAGGGGTACCAATATCCTGGGGGGGGGGAAATTTGCTAATGCTCTTCGGGAGGGTTTAAACTAATTCAACAGGGGGATGGGAACCTGAATTGTAGCTCCAGTGTACAGGAGGTTGAGAGTAGTGAGGTCATAAATAAGGTTTCAAGGTCGCAGGAGTGTACCGGCAGGCAGGAAGGTGGTTTGAAGTGTGTCTATTTCAATGCCAGGAGCATCCGGAATAAGGTGGGTGAACTTGCAGCATGGGTTGGTACCTGAGACTTCGATGTTGTGGCCATTTCGGAGACATGGATAGAGCAGGGATAGGAATGGTTGTTGCAGGTTCCGGGGTTTAGATGTTTCAGTAAGATCAGGGAAGGTGGTAAAAGAGGGGGAGGTGTGGCATTGTTAGTCAAGGACAGTATTACGGTGGCAGAAAGGACGTTTGATGACAACTCGTCTACTGAGGTAGTATGGGCTGAGGTTAGAACCAGGAAAGGAGAGGTCACCCTGTTGGGAGTTTTTTATAGGCCTCCGAAAAGTTCCAGAGATGTAGAGGAAAAGATTGCAAAGATGATTCTGGATAGGAGCGAAAATAACAGGGTAGTTGTTATGGGGGACTTTAACTTTCCAAATATTGACTGGAAACGCTATAGTTCGAGTACTTCAGATGGGTCAGTTTTTGTCCAATGTGTGCAGGAGGGTTTCCTGACATAGTATGTAGATAGGCCAACAAGAGGCGAGGCCACATTGGATTTGGTACTGGGTAATGAACCAGGCCAGGTGTTAGATTTGGAGGTAGGTGAGCACTTTGGTGATAGTGACCACAATTCGGTTACGTTTACTTTAGCGATGGAAAGGGATCGGTATATACCGCAGGGCAAGAGTTATAGCTGGGGGAAAGGCAATTATGAGGCGATGAGGCAAGATGTAGGATGCATAGGATGGAGAAGGAAACTGCAGGGGCTGGGCACAATTGAAATGTGGAGCTTGTTCAAGGAACAGCTACTGCGTGTCCTTGAGAAGTATGTACCTGTCAGGCAGGGAGGAAGTGGTTGAGCGAGGGAACCGTGGTTTACTAAAGAAGTTGAATCTCTTGTCAAGAGGAAGAAGGACGCTTATGTAGAGATGAGGCGTGAAGGCTCAGTTAGGGCGCTTGAGAGTTACAAGTTAGCCAGGAAGGACCTAAAGAGAGAGCTAAGAAGAGCCAGGAGGGGACATGAGAAGTCTTTAGCAGGTAGGATCAAGGAAAACCCTAAAGCTTTCTATAGGTACGTCAGGAATAAAAGAATGACTAGAGTAAGATTGGGGCCGGTCAAGGACAGTAGTGGGAAGTTGTGCGTGGAGTCCGAAGAGATAGGAGAGGTGCTAAATGAATATTTTTCGTCAGTATTCACACAGGAAAAAGACAATGTAGTCGAGGCGAATACTGAGATACAGTCTATTAGACTAGACGGGATTGAGGTTCATAAGGAGGAGGTGTTAGCAATTCTGGAAGGTGTGAAAATAGATAAGTCCCCTGGGCCAGATGGGATTTATCCTAGGATTCTCTGGGAAGCTAGAGAGGAGATTGCAGAGCCTTTGGCTTTGATCTTTATGTTGTCATTGTCTTCAGGAATCGTGCCAGAAGACTGGAGACTAGAAAATGTTGTCCCCTTGTTCAAGAAGGGGAGTAGAGACAACCCTGGTAATTATAGACCAGTGAGCCTTACTTCGGTTGTGGGTAAAGTGTTGGAAAGGATTATAAGAGATAGGATTTATAATCATCTAGAAAGGAATAATTTGATTAGGGATAGTCAACACGGTTTTGTGAAGGGTAGGTCGTGCCTCACAAACCTTATTGAGTTCTTTGAGAAGGTGACCAAACAGGTGGATGAGGGTAAAGCGGTTGATGTGGTGTATATGGATTTCAGTAAAGCGTTTGATAAGGTTCCCCATGGTAGGCTATTGCAGAAAATACGGAGGCATGGGATTGAGGGTGATTTAGCGGTTTGGATCAGAAATTGGCTAGCTGTAAGAAGACAGAGGGTGGTGGTTGATGGGAAATGTTCATCCTGGAGTTCAGTTACTAGTGGTGTACCTCAAGGATCTGCTTTGGGGCCACTGCTGTTTGTCATTTTTATAAATGACCTGGATGAGGGCGTAGAAGGATGGGTTAGTAAATTTGCGGATGACACCAAAGTTGCGGAAGGATGTTGCAGGTTACAGAGGGACATAGATAAGCTGCAGAGCTGGGCTGAGAGGTGGCAAATGGAGTTTAATGCGGAAAAGTGTGAGGTGATTCACTTTGGAAGGAGTAACAGGAATACAGAGTACTGGGCTAATGGTAAGATTCTTGGTAGTGTGGATGAGCAGAAAGATCTCGGTGTCCATGTGCATAGATCACTGAAAGTTGCCACCCAGGTTGATAGCGTTGTTAAGAAGGCGTACAGTATGTTAGGTTTTATTGGTAGAGGGATTGAGTTTCGGAGCCATGAGGTCACGTTGCAGCTGTACAAAACTCTGTGCAGTCGTACTTGGAGTATTGCGTACAGTTCTGGTCACTGCATTATAGGAAGGATGTGGAAGCATTGGAAAGGGTGCAGAGGAGATTTACCAGGATGTTGCCTGGTATGGAGGGAAGGTCTTATGAGGAAAGGCTAAGGGTCTTGAGGCTGTTTTCGTTAGAGAGAAGAAGGTTAAGAGGTGACTTGATAGAGACATACAAGATGATCAGAGGATTAGATAGGGTGGACAGTGGGAGCCTTTTTCCTCGGATGGTGATGGCTAGCACGAGGGGACATAGCTTTAAATTGAGGGGTGATAGATATAGGACAGATGTCAGAGGTAGGTTCTTCACTCAGAGAGTAGTAAGGGCGTGGAATGCCCTGCCTGCAAAAATAGTAGACTCGCCCACTTTAAGGGCATTTAAATGGTCATTGGATAAACATATGGATGATAATGGAATAGTTTAGGTTAGATGGGCTGCAGATTGGTTTCACAGGTCGGCGCAACATCGAGGGCCGAAGGGCCTGTACTGCGCTGTAATGTTCTATGTTCTATGTAACAACAACAGTATTACACAATGGAATGCACAGTGTTGGTACTTGGATTTGAATTGCCTACTTTTTTATCCACAATATCTAAATACAATAGTTAAACATAATGCAAGATTTCTCAGAATATATTTCTCAGGTTAGCATGGTGGTTTAGTTGTTAGCACTGTTGCCTCACAGCGCCAGGGACCTGGATTCGATACTACCCTGGAAGACTGTGTAAGAGTTTGCACATTCTCCCTGTGTCTGCATTGGTTTCCTCCCACAGTTCAAAGATGTGCAGGTTAGGTGGATTGGCCATGCTAAATTGTCCATAGTGTCCTGGGATGTGCAGACTAGATGGATTAGCCACGGGAAATGCAGGGTTACAGGGACGGCAAAGGTCTGGGTGGAATGCTCTTCAAAGAATCAGTGTGGACTCAATGGGCCTAATGATCTGCTTCCACACTCTCGGGATTTTGTGATATTGAGTCAATTGCAGCTGAGAAGTAATCAGTATTTTAAGATTATTTTCACCTGCTAGAAAGTGAGATTCTTTTTACAGTTTGAATGAGATAAATATTTAACTCACTCTTTCACCATTACTGTAATATTGCACCAAATACTGCAAAAGTAAAATTTTCTTTAAATACTTACAGCACACTTTTTTCTGGTCTGTATGGATGCAGATACTCATAGTACTTAGAAACACAAACTGTGACATCCTTTGGACATGAATGAAATACTGCTGGGAATTTTCTGCAAGATACAATTTCCTTGGCAGAGAAGAAAGGTTGGGAGTTATACCTGCCTAAGAGCACGATTGTATTCTTCACTGTCTCCTTGAAGGAAACCAGGATCCATCAGGGAAGCTTTTAGAAATAGATACCACATCAGTACATTGCCGACCAAGAAGGCGATATGGCAGGTCATTAGCCTTTTGAAGGAGATCGAGACAATCTGTGCAATAGAATAGACAGCAACTGAAGTCATTAGCAGCAGATTAATTGACTTGCCTTGGATATGTATGTAATCAAATATCTACTGCACTGGCTGAGAAACTTTCTAATTCAGGAAAAAGAAAGATAGTGAAAACAAAATTGTGAAATTACAACTATTACCTAGCATAGTTTATTCCATCTATGTGTACTGATAATTAAATATCTATGATTTCTAACAATTAATTTTCCATTCACAGGATCTCTGTCAATTTCTATTAACAATAAAAGATATAGGTGTCACAGTTCAGTAAAGTAGCAAGACATTTTGAATTAGACCATTAGTCAAATTGGCAGAAGAGCTCAGATAGATATATTTTCTGGTTTTTATGTGTGTTTTGTTAGCTTTGCTCTCAGAAGAACGGATCTATTTTCTCCTTTTCATACCTATCATTTATTCCTATTTCTCATCTCTGTGTTTCCTTTACCACCGTTGCTATTCCTTTGTCTTTTGATCTGGGCATTCTTACCAACTTTTCCACTCAGTCCTCCTCCTCCTTAATCAACAGCATAAAAAAACATAATTTTATAGCCCTTTTCAGTTTTGAAGAAGTCATAGTTCACTCTAAACCTTCACTCTGTTTCTCTCTCCATCGATGCTGCAACAACTACTGAATTTCTCCAACATTTTCTGTTTTTATTTCAGATTTCCAACATCTGCAATGTTTTGCTTTTATACATTCGGGGTGATGCTTTGCTGGAATGGAGTGTAAGGGATATTGATAGTAAAAGGTTTAAATCTTTCTTTTGTTTCTTCTAAATTATTAGATACATAACTTATTGTTCTTTTGTATAATAACCTTGTGTCCTTTTGTTAAAAAAATTAGTGGCACCCTTGTGTGAATATGTTTAATAACTGGCCTCCACAGCAAACAAACTGTTATAACTCATAACAACTTGTGATCTATAAAGTTCTTGCCCAGTATTACTATCAGGTCGGATCATGTCAAAACATTAACTGTGTGTACCTCACCACAGACACTGTCAGACCTGCTGAGTTTCTCCACCACCTTCTGTCTTTGTTTCAAGCTAACTGTGATGCTGGCTTAATGAATGAAATGTGAAATAATCAAATCTGAAACACAAGATATGTCAGTGTATGAATCAAAATGTCTTTTCTACATAGCATTCAACATATTAGGCCATAGTATTAGAAAATTGCATATTTAGCTGCATGTATTACTTCCTTCCTTATTTTATTGTATGTTAGCCTTAGCTTAGTAGCAGCATTATTGCCTTTCGGCATGGGTTCAAATCCTATTAAAGAGATTCAAGCACAAAATCTAGGTTGCCATTTCACTTCAGTGCTGAGGCTGGCTTTACTACAATGTCTTTGACTTTTGGATAGGACATAAAACTGAGATCCTGTCTGCCTTATCAGGTAGCTACACTTCAAAAGCATTACATTAGCCATAAAGCATTTTGGAATACCCTGAATTCATGAGTTTCAGACACACATAGGCTTTCTCCCTTATTTCTTAGTCTCCTTCCACCCTTCCCCACAGCCTTTTAAGATTCTTTGTCCTCACCTAAAACTCTCAGCAATTAGGAAGAAGCTGACCTGTTCTATGCCTTTTTTTCATGGTGCTTTTGTAATGGGTGACAAGGAGTTACTGCAGGCTGTTTGGAATGTTGTGTTGGCCAGTTATCATTCCTTCTTCTGAGAGGTGCCAGACTTCTACTCACTTCTTCAGCCGGTCAAACACAGGAAGTGTGTCTGCAACATACAATGTAATTTCTACAACAAATGATATAGAATACCAATGCAAAAGCAATCCATCTTGACTCTGCTGCCTCAAAAGCTAACCCGTATCCTCTGCTCCCTCATTATTGATGATCATGTCAATATAATTCCTTGCCAATACTGAGATTTCCATGGCAGTACATCCATGAGACACTGGAATGAAAATCTCCCAAGAGTTTTGGGTATTGGCGAAATATGGTGTTAGAAAATGCAGCTCTCTCTTATATTAAGAAGCAATTTCTTTTAGAATATTGAATGTGTTGCTGACCTCTAGCTGGCTGCCACTTTAGCATATTTGCAGTTACTGACCTGTGTAAAATAAGTGGGATAACCCCATAACAGCAAACAGCCATAAAAAAAAAGAATCGGTCCTTTAGATTTTCCAGGTGGGCCAAAGACCAAAGAACTGCAAAGAATTAGAGAAATTGAATGAGATCAATGGCACTGAATATTAGAATGGTATTTTCTCTAATTGGGATTGGAGGGACTAGAGTTCTAGAAAACAGAGCTAACACATTGAGACCTTTTTATTGATCAGTTAAGTATCTCCAACATTAACAACTACACTTATAATTATTTTAAAAACCATAATAATACTTTGTTGAACGCTGTACACACAAGTATAACAGTATCCAGACCATGTTGGTGGATAATTTATGGCTATGGCAAGATGTGGTGATGAATAAATGATTTGTACGTCAAGATGAGTTGTATTTGAGGCTCTGTAATCAAGACTGCTGTCGGAGATGAGAGAGGAAAGTACAGGGGCTTTGATTTAAATTTTTACTTCCTCTATAGTCACACGAGAGGCGCCAGACGAGGACAGCTAATGTGGTTACGCTTTTCAAGAATGGTGGTAGAGATAAATAAGGAAATTACTGACCAGTGAGTCACACATCAGTGGTAGGGAAACAGTTGGAGAAAATTCTGAAAGAGAGAATTAATTTCCACTAAGAAAGACAAGGTTTGATCACGGATTATCAACATGGCCTTGCCTAACACATTTAATTGAATTTATGGGGAAGTTATCAAGTGTGTAAATGAGGGTAGTTCAGTTGGTATAGCCAGGGTACTTTGGCATGATGAATCCAAAATTTGTTTATTAGTAGGTGCCAGAGGGTGGTGGTACAAGGCTGTTTATATCACTGGAAGATGTTGTTTGTGATATATATAATACATACACACATGGTATATATGTAAACAATATGGAAGAAAATGTGGGGCCTTGTAATTGAGTTTAGTGGATGACACAAAGATTGACTGAGTGGTTAATGGTAAGGAAGAAGATCTTAGATTATAGGAAAATATAGGTGTGTTGGTCAGATGAGTAGTGTCAGATAGAATTTAACCCTGAAAAATGTGAGGTGATGCACTTTGGAAGAACTAACAAGACAAAGGAGTACTTAATGAATGGCACAAACGCTAGAAAGCTCAAAGGAACTGAGGGATCTTGAGTGTTTGTCCACACATCATGGAAGATGGCAGGAAAGGCTAATAGAGTGGTTAAGAAGACCACAGAAGTGTGACTCGCACTTGGAGGAGGGTTGCCCTTTGCTTCATTGGTATGGTGAAGCTCATTTTGGAGGTAATGAGGGAGAAGAGGGGCGGTCTGTTTCCCAAAGAATGGCTGGAGAATGTCATTGTCCAAGACCAAACAGAAATGGCTGGAGATTGCTACTGCTACGAGTGGCAGAAAACAGGCAAGGAGAACTTTGGATCCAGTGTAGAAAAGAGATTTGGCAAACATGTACATTTGGCAAGATGAGTGTGCCTCCTAACCCCTTGGACAGGCCTCAGGGTTTGGACTGTCCAGAAACCAAAGTCTGAGGAGGCTCAGGGTACAAACTAGTCTGAAATTGAATGTGTATATGCTGGGACCATTACTGACCCCTCAGAATGGCTCATGGCCAGAAAGCTGCAGAGAAACTGTCATCAAATAAACTTATGGAGCAGGATTCATTGATGATAACCATGATACAATACAATACAATACAGCACAGGAACTGGCCCTTCAGTCCATCAAATCTGCACTGATTCCTAATTCTTATTTAGATCCGCTATTTATTGCCCATGTGTGGTTTCTATCCCTCTGTTCGCCTCTCATTCATGTGTCTATGAAGATACACCTTGAACATTGCTAAATGCCTGCTTCCACTACCTCCACTGGCAATGTGTTCCAGGCATCCACCATCCTGGGCTTCTCCCCTAAACTTTCACCTCCTCACTTTGAAACTGTGCTCTCTTGTAGTTGACCTTTCCACCCTGGGAAAAAAGCCTCTGACTATCTACCCTATCTGTGCCTCTTATAATTTTGTAGACCTCTATCAGGTCGCCCCTCAGCCTCTGTTTTTCCAATGAAAACAATCTAACTTTGTCCAACCTCTCCTCATAACTAAAACTCTCCAGACCAGGCAACATCCCAGTAAACCTTCTCTGCAATCTCTCACTCTGATAGTCAAAGAGAAGGCAGAGGGACCTGGTGAAACCAAAGTTCCTGATACATTTAATGATTACTGTAGGCTAAATGATCATTCAGCAGACCACTTCAATCTAGCTGAAAGTGCACCAGTAAGACTGTGCAGCCTCAGAACTGTAGAGATTTCCACCCCGCTAAGCTAGCTAATAGTCAGCTCTTGTGGCTCCTGTAGCTGTAGGACTCACCCCAAGACACTCACTCGCCCCCACTCTCCCTACAACCTCTGCAGGACCACAGCTGCATGAAGAAGACATTGTCACACCTTCAAAATGTACCATCCACCAGTGCAGATACTTTCATCTTGGTGGGTCCTCACATTCATGTAGGTATGCTGAGACAGGGTGATGACCATGGCACTCGGGCAAGAGGAAATACCAGACACTGAGGCTGTGATCAGTCCCCCTCAGACCATGGAGGCACGAACGATGGATAAGGATGCAGGCCTTCAGCAGCCATTGGGAAGGAGGCTATATATTGATCAGCAGCAGGAAATGTGTTCCTATACCACAGTTTACAGAGGCAGGATGGGGTTTTAGACAGAGGAGGGAGGAGCTCAAAAGTGCTACCAACACTTAGGGTTACGTGCACATGAACTCCTCCTTTGAGAGGGTGGCTAACCTCTTGAGTGGAGGCCCAACTGTAGTATTAATGTGAGTTGAAATGGTTAAGATTACCACAGAGGTGTGACTTGCACTTGGAGCAGGGTTTCCCTTTGCTTGATTGTTATGGTGAAGCTCATTTTGAAGCAATGAGGGAGAGGAGGTTTATTTAATCATGGGATGTGGGGTTGCTGGCTAGGCCAGTATTTATTGCCCATCCCTAGGTGCCCTTGTGAAGGTGGTGATGAGCTGCCTTATTGAACTGGTGCAATCCATGTGCTGACGGTAGACCAATAATGCCTTTAGGGAGGGCATTCCAGGATTTGGCCCAGTGACACAGAAGGAACAGCAATACATTTTCAAGTCAGGATGGTGAATAGCTTCCAGGAGAATGTGCAAGTGGTGGCGTTCCCATGTGTTTGCTGCCCTTGCCCTTCGAGATGGAAGTGGTTGTATGTTTGGAAGGTGCTGTCTAAGGGGTTTCAGTAGCAGTAATGCTGAGTAATGTGGAACTGGTCAATAGTGTTACAGAGATCCTTGGGATCCAAGTAGTGTCCCAACTAGTATGCTCCATCAGACATTCATCATTCTCATTAAGGAATGAGGATGTTATGAAGGAGAGTAAAGGTGGCACCTCTCATGAGGCACCCTTATCATCCTCAATTTGCTTGCCCCTCCAACAGAGAGAACATCTGTGCTGTAGGATCAAGTGATGGAAGGTGACCCTGGAAATGGTGCAGATGCAAGAGTTGTGGAGGTGCTCCCACTGGCACATCTGTGAGGATGACAATTATCACATGCATTGACATCAACAGCCAAGATTACTGAGCAGGCTGTGCCCAGGGTCAGAAGGGGAGAATGGATCAATTTCTGGTCTATATGGAATGAGGAATGAGGTGATAAAGGACATAATATGGTGAAGGAAAGGTCCCTGGGAAGACATGATTTCATCACTAAGAGATGGTAAGAGATTAGATGGTCCAGATTGTGATTTCCATCCACCTATTAGCATAGGCATCTGAGATTCCATTCTATGCCATAACCTTCAACTTGGGTTAGAGGGGTCCTGTCCTAATTAGAGCATCCTGTATGGGTGTAGTAGTAACCTCCTTCACCATGTCAACTGGAGCAAATTATGTTAATGGCTGAGGGGATGAAGAGAGGCTACTCAAATTATAACTGCCCTAAGAGGATACCCACCCTCACAATGCCCAGACATCTAGTATTCCATCTTCCTCCATCTGGGCATGCAATGGTACTTCTCTATGTCCCTGAACAGAAGAGGCACTTTGAGCAAGTGCAGTTGTCTGTACCCCTGTTGCATAGCTCCTGCTATTTTAGCCCATACCTACAGCGAGAGTGTGCTTGTCCAAGTGCCAAAAGCTCCATTGCTCTACCTGGAGCCCCATGGTGGTTGCCACTTTCTTCATGGAGGAAGCCATGTGCTCAAATGCCTGGGGGATAGCAGAATGCAATGGCGTGCACGCCAATGGCATACATCTCAATAGTCCTGGCAAAGCTATGGATAGCCCTGGGATCTCTGCTGCATTACCAGCAGGAGTCTTATGGTCAAGATGGGGGAGGGGTGGGTGCAGACAGTGTGAAGATCAGCATGGAGCTGTTCATCAACAGTCCTTCTAATGCCTAGGTCCTGGCTACCAAAGCCTCCTTCAGAAACTGGACCTTGTCTGTGCTGTGCTCACAAGAATTTGGATTTGACTCTAAATGTGAGACAGGTTGCTGGGCCTGCACTGGTGGAGAATGTGAGAAATGCAGGTGACAGTGTATCCTCTGGGTCACTGGTCTAATTTCCCCAGAAATGGGATCTTCGATCTCCAGTGGCTGAGGCCTTGCGTCTGGATTGTGGAGATCTGAAAAGGAGAACAAAAGTAAACACATTAATGTTCCACAGAGTTCAAGAGCACAGCACAATTCCTCCCATGGTCCTGAGTGACCATATGGCAGCACCAGGTATAATGCGTTCTCACTTTGCTCCCTTGCCAGTCCAACCTTGCCATCAGCTATGGGCTTGTGGCCTTGTTCTCCAGCAATCTAGAGGACATCTTCCACCTCAGGAGTGAAAATCACAGGAGACCGTCATCTATCCACCTGTCTTTGATCTTTTGTTCAGGTCGGGATGCCCTGCTGCAGAAGTAGAGATTTGGTGACTTGACAAATGCCAACTAAGCCCCTTGTTTGACACATCCTGTCACACATACTGACCCATCATTGTATTTAGATAGCATCTGCTTGCTCACTCAAACCAAATCGTCACATGTTTTGATCTCAAGTGCCATCCGTCCTAAAGCTCCTCACACATCTATCCACCCAGTCTGCCTGTACACTCACACAAATATGTAGCCTAATGTCCAGGAGGGACAATCCCAGGCCACCATGTCATTTACCAGGGCAGACTGCATGATGTCACTGACTCCCTTCCTGAACTGGACTCAGAATCCTCAGTTAACCCCAAGGTTGCTAACCTCCTTCGAAATCCCTGTCCGTGCCACTTTGGTCAAGGATTAACATCCCTTGGGACGAGCATCTCACGGCATTCCCTGACAGCCTGGAGGAGAATCTGCAGGGAGGCACCGCTAAAATGGTCTATATCTTGGTTTTTACATTTCCAAAGTGGCATGGACAAAGTTTCAATCTGACAGTTACTTGGGGGTGGGGGTAAAATTAATAAGCAGACGATCTGATGTGTGGAAAAGTTTGAAAATGTCTATAGCGGATGAAGGGATGAACAGAATTAAGGGCTCAGACTTCTGACAAAAAGCAGATGGACAAGGGCATGATTCTAAGGAAGGGTCACCGGACCTGAAACGTTAAACTCTGTTTTTTCCTTCACAGATGCTGCCAGTCCTGCTGAGCTTTTCCAGCAACTTTGTTTTTATTCAAAAAATGTGGGACCTTGACACAGAGCCTACTTGCTTTTCCAGGTGACTCCTTTATAGCCTGGCCAGACCTGCTGAACTGTCACCCGATGGTGGGATGCAGCAGTAGGTACTCGTGCCCATGTGCTGGTTCTTTAAGTTTTCATTTGAGTATTGTGGGAATTAGTTCCTAAACAAAAACAAATGGGGAACCTATTTCTGCCTTTGCCATGGAGATTAAATTCTACCCATTGTGCTTGCTAACAAACTGCCATTTTGAAGAATATTTCTCTCCAGTCATTTTTTTTTATCTTTCTGCCTGTGAACGAGGCACAAGCACTGAGCAAGCAGTAAGTGCCCAGTTTCAGGACCCTTCTTTTTTTAAGTGGAGGTTGTTTAATTTCTTCACCCAGAGAGCGGTGAACCCGTGGAATTCTCTGTCACAGAAAACAGCTTAGGGCAAAACATCAAATGTTTTCAAGGAGCTTCATATTGTTCTTGGGGCTAAAGGATTCCGATAGAATGGGTGAAATCAAGAACAAGGTACAGAGTTGGATGATCAGCTATGATCATGTTGAATGGTGGAGCCAGGCTTAAAGGGCTGAATGGCCTACTCCTGCTCCCTTTTCCTATGTTTCATGGTAACTTAAAGTGGATCGCTTCACATAATTTGCACAGAATGTCTTAGTTATCAACATTTTAGATGACTGTAACCCTGGCAGTCTGACAGAAACTAGCTGCAGCAACTTAACCCCAGCGATCCCACTGTCTTCCTATTGGTTGCAATTTTAACCTGCTTCGTTGAGCAGGTGAGTGGGCCAACTGCTAGAAAGCAGCAAAATTCTTTTAAGTTTACGTGTACGCCCTACCAAATGACTCGGTTCATAACTTAAAACACAACAATTAACAAGCACTTCCCACCAGGCGCAGTCCAACAACAACAGAAATAGGGAATGGGGAGGGAAAGAGAAGGGGACTAAATCAAAATGGGAAGATATTGCATTCCAGCCCTGCAGTGCCTTTCTCTAAAAGCCTCAAGAGTGTTGGTGGACACTGCCTGCTCCCTCTCCAAGGTCACCTGGGCACAAACGTTGCTGCAAGAGTGAGGCAGGCCGTCAGTCACGAATTATGATCCCATCCACAGCCCACTGCCTAGACCTGTTGATTGTTGATGACTACTCTAGTTAGGCCCATGAGGAGGTCAGCAACAAAGATCTTTCTTGAACATACAGATTAGGCTGTGATGGATACATTGGGGTCTGACTGAAGTGTGAAACAGTAAAGGGACTACTCCAAAAATGGTGAGTTTTTTTTATTTTCTCCTTCGTGGGCTCGGAAGAACATGTTGGGTTCTAAAATGAAACACTGGGCCTCCCTGATCTGGCTCTCCTCTCCCTTCCCCCAATCGCAAAGTCTTCCTTTTATCTCCTAATAAGGTTGGGAGGGATGTCTGAGACCTAACGGAATAAGTGAACAAGTGACAGATATTTAATTAAGAGTTAATTAGGTTAGAATTGGTTACAGAAATAAGGGGTGTTGTCATCAGTGGGTTGCGAGTTTTTCAGAGTGCGTTTAAATGAAATGAAGCTCTCACTAAAAGCGTGGTCTAGGAGTTTATCTTTTAGTATATTATGCACCTGATCAACCTCCTCCTACCTAATCACATACCTGAATGCTGGAACCAACCCGATAGGCCCCTCTGCCCGATGCTGCATTCCTGCTTGTTTGACAACATAAGTTAAAATGTCACATTGTGGAAGGTCATACAGTTGCCACAGAATAAAACAAAAACCTCTTTAATCACTGATAAAACCTCTCCCAAAACATCAGCCTGATAAGTCAGTTTGTAGATATTTTCTAATCGGTCTGTTCAGAGATGTTATGATACACAATAAGTCCATTGGCAGCACAGCTAAAATAAGAAGGCATGACAGGATCAGTTGAGGTGCATTTCTTTGGAGATTCTCCTAATTGTCTACCACATTCGTTGTGATAAAACTCATTGACAATAGGTGGAATCTTGTTGAGGCAACAGAGGTCTCTGCAGTTGGCTAGAGAGCCAGAGAAAGAACCACTTTCCCTCTCCTTGGAAAGGCCTGCTGATTACAAAAGCAATGGGGACCTTTGCTGGGTGTTAGGACACTGGGGATAGAGGTTCTCACCCAGTGAGAGCTGCAAGCCACAGAAGACACTGTGGCTGCTGCTGGAAGGACACCCAGGATGGTGGAAGACCAAGGTGTAAGGTCAGTGATTTGTGGGGGTGATTTCTGAGTTTAGGAGTTTCAGGGAGAGAGGAATGAGGTGGTCAGAAGCAAGGGTGATGGGATGGGTGGGAGGTATATGGCTCCATGGTGGACACCTTCCTGCCCTATATCCAGTTCCTTGGCCAGACGTTTATTGAGGGGGACCCCACCCCAGGGTAACAAGCTGCCTACACGTGTTAGACAAGCCACATGGTGACAGGCCCAATGGCAACTGGTTTAATCCAATGACTGGCTGAGGTCCTTAAAATTGTCCTTCACTGATTCTGGACTGTCCATATCCAAACTTAATTCTGTTGGGATTTAGGTATGACACCAGCCTGCCTAATTATATTGTCTTGCTGCCTGTAGACTCTCTATCTCCAGGAGCACAAGATTCAGCCCAATATTTATACCATTTTACAGGTATCATTGTTGGTCCACAGCAAAGTTCTGATGGATGCATGGGAGAATGTGCACAGTAATTCTCATCCAATGCCCTCCTTATGACTTGTCCTAACATTCCTTGTAAGTATAACTCAATCTTAAGTACTCAGCTACGAAAGAACCTCTGTGAAAAAAGATATCTCTTCTAAATCAGTGTTTAATATATAGGCAATGCTAGTTTCAAGATTCACAAGCTTGTCATTCAGTCCCACACCTCCAAGATTCATTATTGATGATTTGGCCAATAAGAACTGTCACTACAAACCTTTTTGTTCTTAATTAATCAAATTACATGAGAATTTCTCTTGCTGTGCTAAGATGACATTTTCCTATATCCCCACCAACATTTTCTAATCAACCTGTTTGGAGATATCATTATACAACTCTAGAGAAGGTGGGACTTGAACCTAGGCCTACCTAGCTCAGAGGTAGGGATACTATCACTGCACCACAAGATCCCTTAACTAAAGCTTCTGTCTTAACAATCATTTACCACAAGCTGAATCGTCCATGGGTGAAATTTCACACTTTTTTTAAAGTGTGAGAGTTGAGTGTGTGAGATGGCAACTAATACAGAAGGCCCACTGGTGACATAACTCACCCATTTACCCACCAATCAGCTCGTTAACAGCTGACAAGTGAGCGAATACCTCACCCTATCACAGGCCTCAATACTAGTGAGCCAGGTTGCCAAAAGCTGCCAGACAATCAAAAGTTGGCAGCTTCTGGATCCTGAAATCCACCAGTCATGGCCTATTCATCAGGGGATTCAGCCGTGAGAAATCAAGTCTTTCCATTCTTCAAACAGGGTGGTAGTTGTGGGGAGAGGCCAGTCAGGATTTGACTTTCAAAGTTCAGCCTCTTTCTCCTACCATTAATTGACCACCTAATGGCCTTAATTATTGACAAATTGAGTAAGCTGTTCATGATCTTGCCCATTGCCTGATTGCCAAGTTGGCGAGAAGGGAGTGAGTTTCTCTCCATGTCTAACTTACCTCATTATTTCCCCTCTCGCCATCTCAAGACAAGGGAAAATTGCACCTTATGTACTGTAGTGACACAAGCCATTAGATTTGTTTAATTCTTTTAGGATTTCAGAAAGTATTTATAATAACACTGTTACAGGCATTATCAAATAAATGATAATTCAGAATTATTTATGACAATTAAGAAGCACTTTTTGCCTTATTGAGGCAATCTTATGCACTAAGGATTCTTTAGATCAATACATTTTTGGCCCCCTTTGGCACATTTAATAAAACATTACCCTAACTTTGCTTTCCTGGCCTTATTCTGATTATAAAGGTCACAGCAGCACCTCCCTTAATCCATACACCATGTAGCTGCAGGAATTTACAAAGGTCACTTGATTCTGCACCATCCAGTGAAACCTGCAAAGCAGCAAAATCAGACATGCAACTGTATTTAGCTTATGTAAGCACATTTCCCCCATCAACTTTCCCTTATCCTATTACATTACTTGCATTTTCACAAAACAAAACAATATTTTCGAATGCATAGTGTTTACCTCCACAGATTCAACCTCAAAAGGGCTGCTGCTACTGTCGTTCTTAAACCAGTTTCCTATTTCACCTTGGGAACCATAGCTGGCAAAAACCAATTTAATCTTAGAATAAATCTCAAGCCTTTTTGATCACTTTGATCCCATTATAGATTCTACAACTTATACCTCTTCATGCACTCATCTAATCTTTTTTTAAAAAATGCATTGCTTCCCAGTCTTATTACCTCTCCCAGGTTGGCTGTTAATGGGTTCAGTTACAAAGTTGGCCATTTATACTTTTTTGTTGGACCCTCTTCAGAGTTTTGCCAGAGTGATCAACTGTATTTCATCACTGGCCAACATATTTTGAGACTGTGTCTCCAGAGCAAAGTGATATGTTAAAAGAATAATTTACGCAACTGAATTGTTTTACATTACCTCCAGTCAAATCTTGGAATCACATTCCTTGCTTGATAGATAGTATTTTCTAAATATGCTATTATATCCTTATACTGGCATTCTCTTGCAAGTTTTAAAGGTGTGTTTCCACTTTTATCTTCAGTTTCTAGTTCTACTCCACACTGCAATATGATAGAAAAATAATGTAAGAGCTTATGAGCAAAAATGACAAAACAACAAAAACAGCAACTTTGAAGAGTTAGATTATAGCTAACATTTCAAATTCTTAAAATTCATCTCAATAATATGTCACATTTGATTTTATGAAGGCTTGGCAATATTTCTGCTTGTAGCTGGAGAAACAGGACAGTTTTGAGATGCAGGGTTAAAACCAATCTCTGAGATGCTTGATATTGTGCATATGTAAGTAAACAATTAATTCTATAAAATGACATAGAAGTGTACTGACACTAACACATATTAGCCAAAATGGAAACAATATTCAGGGCAAATTCCAAATGATCAGGTGCTAAACTGCTGCAAGCTTTTGGCTGCAGTATTGTAACATCTCATGACCTGCCTGGAACTAATTACAGCAATGTAAACAGGAAGGAATAGCACCTGCCAGTAATCGTACGCTAAATATAAAGTAAAATCTTCACTGAACAAACCAGCAGTATCTGATCATCTCAAACTCTGAAAGGCACAGACCACTACATCAAGTCAGTAACTTTATTTCCATTTTACAAATCACTGTCCTTACAACCTTGAATTATGTTAGGTTTTCATGATTTCAGTGTATTTAGAATCTGAATGGGCATCCTACATGCTACATATACACCACATTCTACAGGAACCAGAGTTGATTTAAAGATAGATCATTTTAAAGTGTATGACCAGTGCATGTTAAACACAGTGAAGCTGTAGCTAAAATAAAAGTTTATATTCAAGGTGCAAGTCATTACAAAACAAAGAATGCCATTTCGTCTTTGCACAAGACATCAATTTAGCCTCTATTAGAACACTGTGGCAAGTTAGATCTCCACACATGATATGGGATATTTAGGCTTTGGAAAGAACAGAGAATAGTGATGTGATCAATTTCTAGTTTAAAACAATTTTGTTACTCAAACAGGGTCTGTATGCTTTACAGAAGTGTACAGTCAGGTAATTTTAATTGATATTGTAAAGCAGCAAAGGCGCTACAATGTATTTGTGTGGACTATTATTTCAACTGGATAGGTTAGACCGGCACCAGGAGCACACTTACATGTTAAGTAATTGCAAAATTAGATGGTAGGTTTTTGTAAATCTTCACAGAATAGTAGACCTCTGGAACAGATTACTGGTTCATGCAAATTTATTGTATTCCTTCAAGAGAAAAACTAGATTTGTTTCTGGCTAAGGAGGAGGGTCACCCCATACAAGAAGTATTTAACCTGCAATATAAATCAAGGTCACATTGACCTTCTGGGCTTGTTTCAATGATTTAAAGAGGTTTTAGTATAATTAAACATTTATTCTCATTGATTGACTAAAGTTCCTATGCAATTGTTCATTTAATATCACTTTTGTACACAAACCTTTCAAAAGTATCACATGTAAGACAGGGTTAGATAACAAATACTTTTTACAGAAAACTCATCTTGTATTTGATTATTGCTGAAGAAACACACTTTTCATTGAAGCTTCTCATGTTGCATTCATCTGGACATTCGCAAGCAGGGTAAAGAGAAAAACAACATTTATATTAAACGACAGGAAACTGCTGATTGGTTGGCAGGTGGATGCTGCCTTGTAGAGGTGTTGCAATGATGAATGCATTTATGATGACTGACAGTTAATTGCTAAGCTGTATTTAAATTTTAAGCCAGGCAAGTTGACTCTGATTGGTCAAGGCATTTTCTTGAGAAATGAACTAGAGAATAAATGGCACAAATTCTGTTGAGTTGAAACAGCCATAGTGCATGTCCATGTTGTTTCTGCCTACAACTCATATATGACAGCTAGGACTCCATGATTGGACCAGGTTAACAGTCCAATCAGGGAACTCATATTCTTTGAGTTCTGCCTGGTTAAGCTCATTACAAATGCTACACAAGTTATTTGTGCACCATGCAAGCTTAATGCTGAAATAAGATACATCAAAGCCATCCATGGGATAGTGTCTTTCTTGAGCAGGCTCTTTCTTGCTGTATAATGTGCAGACTCATGGGAGGGCCTAAGACATTATGCCTAATGCACAAATGAGTAATGTGGTATATGAACATCAGTGCTGGCAAGACACTAGGTCTGTGTGGCCCATGTCCTAAAGACTGGTGGATATAAACAGGAGTGTCAGAGATTCTGTTCACTCTGAGAGCTGGCTTTGAGGGAGCTGGATCAGTGTCAAGGACCCTCTATGTGTAAATAAAGGGTGAATTGGTGACGGGATTCTGGCCTCTATGGAGTTACTTCAACTTGGGCTCTATTTCTGGGGTAACTGATGAAGCCAAACTTATACTGTATGGAATTGTGGGAATCCCAATGTTTGTTCTGATTTGTGAAAGCATATCTGTGGTAGGCAGCAGTACAGAACACACTAGGTGATTTCTCAACTAGGATATCAAAGAGAGGGAGCTCATTTGACTACTCCCTGGCTACTCTGATCAGATTGTTTCTTGCTGTATACTGTGCAAATTCATTCACGGCTGAGGCTGTCACTTTTGGTCCTGAAAAATGTCCAATTTTCCTCAATTTTACAGTTGTACATTAGTAATCTACTAAGTACTATTTTCCAGCTTGAATGCCATCTTTTCAAAACATGTAAAGTTATAATTTCTTGCAAAGAAGCACAAACTGAAGGCTAATACAGTTTGGCTTTAGCAATTGATACATCTACTGCAACAGTTAGAAATATTTACCCAAACAGCTGGTTAAGTTCAAATTTCATTCATAATCTTACTATTATATTAAACTATTCAGCTTGATGGGGACATTTAAAATTCAATCGCAATGCAAATCTTTACAAAGTAATCTGTAAGCACGCTGGCAAATGTAATGGCAGTACCCTAAGACAAAGTATCCTAGCTAAACTGATAACCTTTTAAGGAGACTCTTGCACTTCATTAGACAGGCCCAAGGTGCACCTAATATTGGATTTGGCAACTCAAAATCATTAAACAGGTGAGCTGCGGACAATTAATGTATATCTCCAGAAAGCAAGTCAGAGACAAGGCTTCGAAGATTGGACTGCTGTATTTCCTCACTGGTCATTAGGAAAGCCCTTAAAGGCTACCAAGAGGGCAGGACTATTTTTGAAGGCAGAGTGGTAGTGGCAATTGAGGAGGATATCGCAGTGATTAAATACAGAGAGGCTGAATGTTCTTCCTGTCTTCACATTCAGGCAACTATTTATGAGCGAACCTACCCTGCACTAGACTGTCTATTACAGGGCATGTATAAATTTATGAAAGTCATGGCAAGTAAAAAACACTATCAAGCCTGTCTACACTAATGATGGCTACAGCATCATGATTAAATACTTTTCTTACTTCCTCCTGCAACCTCGTAACCTCTAATCATAGACTCAGAGGGTGTAGTAGCCACCGGCACAGGGGACACATCAATCACAAGGACAGTGGGTGCATCAGCCACAGAATCAGACATCACACCAACCTCAGGACAGATGGTACATCAGCCAGAGGTTGCAGATTCTGGCACTTAAAGAAACCATTACTGTTGCAAATGAGACAGTGCATACCTCCCAGAGGCCATGCCCTTATCAATGTCATGTCTCATTACGTCCAACTACACATCAGTGTGATAATGTTATACAATTGGAAGGCAGAACTGAGCAGCTCTTAAATTCTCATTTCACTTTACTGATGCTGAAGCAGCAACATCCTATCAAGTAAGATAATTGCAATGTATACAATGGTATAATTGTGATAACAGTAGCCATGTGCTGGAGTCTGAGAGGAGAGCGAATAGTCTGTACCAAGAGAGGTGTACTTACTTACAAGTGTAGAAAATATTATAGTGTGAACAAAAGAGGATGTTGCAGTAGAGGAAAAAGTGGAAGCAAAATCATAAATCACTTCCCCTTACTCTGTTCAGATATGTTGCTACTCGAACTCCCTGCAGTCTTCTGGAGGACATAAGAACATAAGAATTAGGAGCAGGAGTAGGCCATCTGGCCCCTCGAGCCTGCCCCGCCATTTAATAAGATCATGGCTGATCTTTTAGAAACTCAGCTCCACTCACCATAACCCTTAATTCCTTTACTGTTCAAAAATTTATCCAGCCTTGCCTTAAAAACATTCAGCGAGGTAGCTTCAACCGCTTCACTGGGCAGGGAATTCCACAGATTCACAACCCTTTGGGTAAAGAAGTTCCTCCTGACCTCAGTCCTACATCTGCTTCCCTTTATTTTGAGGTGATGCCCTCTAGTCCTTGTTTCACCTGCTAGCGGAAACAACCTCCCTGCCTCCACCTTATCTATTCCCTTCATAATCTTATATGTTTCTATAAGATCTCCCCTCATTCTTCTGAATTCCAATGAGTATAATCCCAGTCTACTCAGTCTCTCCTCATAATCCAACAGTGAATCCAACAGACGTCAGTGAGGTTACTAATGACAGCATCCACTTTTGCAGCCAAAGGAATGAAACAAAACTCCATGAAACAAAGTACCAAAGTGGATCTTCTGTGCGATGGATCCAACTAATGTTCACCAACTTGCATTCTGCAAATAGACCACTCAGATGGCGGTGTGATAAAATATGTTGATTGAAAGGTAATTCCTTATTAAAAAAGAATTCCATTATTTGTTTTTGATTGTGAACAAAATTACTGAGTACATTACAAATGTTGCAAAGGAGAACCTTCAATTGTTTTGATTTTAACAGTGAACATTCCACTGGATTTTAGAAACATTTAATACTCTCTCTCTACTCACTTTTACATGGACTCGAAACATCAACTTTTCCTGCTGCACTGATGCTGCCTGGCCTGCTGTGTTCCTCCAGCTCCACAGTGTGTTATCTCTGACTCCAGCATCTGCAGTTCTTGCTATCTCTTAGTTGGAATGTGAGGAGCTTTTCACAATACAGGTGGAGGAAATAAGTGCAAAATTGTAGTGTTTCAGTGCCATCACCAGTGAAGACTATTCTGACAACATGAAGAGTTTACATAGATGGTTTTGCTTATAAATGTTGACATTGAAATTTATAATTTAAAGAAACAGTTTATTTTTATAGACACAACACCAGTGTGAATTTATTTTACATAAACTTTGCTCATTATTTTTTCATTTCCATATTTATTGACTTTGAAAATCCAGCCCAACAAAAGTGTCACGATGTGTCTGACACTTCTGCTTCTCTCTTAAACTAATTTTATTCTTTCTGTCCTCCACCTTCTCTCTCTATCTTCTCTTTTTCTAACTCAGTGTGGAAATGGTAGAACTCAAAGGACAGAAAGAGGACCTTCAGAGTAGCTTATCCTGCTGGTGTTCATGCTTAACATATGCTTTCCGTCACCTTAATTCATCTATGATCATCTGCATATCTTTCTTTCTATTCCTTCCTCACTCAAGTATCTATCTAGTTTCTTTTTAAATGCATTCATGCTGTTTGTCTCAAACACTTTGTGTGGTTAATCTGGGCCAATCAGGGAGCCTTGGCTGACAGAAATAAACAGAAGTGTCAGAGGTTCTGTTCACTCTGAGAGCTGAATCAGTGTCAAAGACTCTCCATGTATAAATAAAGAGTGACCCAGTGATGAGATACTGGCCTTTGTGGACTAATTTCACAAATCTTCCTGAAGACTAAGTGTTGAGAGGCTAGGGGCTTCCTCTCCTTCAACCAGTTTCCATGAGAGTCCTTTCAACTTACTTCCCACAGAAAGACTTCATTTTCTTCTCAAATGCAACTTTAATGGCACTCAAATTAGAAAGAGGAAACAAGTTGCCATTTTAATCCAGTCAGTCTTCTTGGTGCGTGTATCAGAGATGCTAAAAATTAGAATTACACTGTTATGTTTGTAAGCAATTAGCCTTGAGCTTTACAGTTTAGAAAAAAAATACATGGGAGATTATTAGTTTGCTTTAAGCCTCAGTTGGTCTATTCTAAGAAATAAATTTACATGAAATGAAGACACATTAGTGCCATTTTTTTATTCACTGTTAATTTAACAAGAGACAACGATTACAACTGTACCACTTCCCTGAGGGCAACAGCAAAAGGTCAGTTGGATAGTTAAGCCACATCAACAAGCGAGATAAAGTGATGAACTAAAACAAAGTTGCTGGAAAAGCTCAGCAGGTCTGGCAGCATCTGTGAAGGAGAAAACAGAGTTAACATTTCAGGTCCGGTGAACCTGCCTCAGAACTGATGGTGGCTGGGAAAATGTCAGTTTATATGCAGAAAATAGGGAGGTGGGTGGGGTAGGGAGTAAATGATAGGATAGAGCCCAAAGAGAGAGAAAGACAGTTGGATGGACAAAGGAGTTGCTAATGATCAGGTTGAGAGGGTGAATAGTTGTTAATGGGGACTGTTAGCGACTAACAACAGGGGGTGTGTAATGGCAGTCTATGTAGTAACAAGGCCTGGTGTGTGGGGTAGGGGGCTAGGACATGGGAGAGCTTAGGCCCTAAAATGATTGAACTCAATATTGAGTCCGGAGGGCTGTACGGTCCCCAAGTGGAAAATGAGGTATTGTTCATCCAGCTTGCATTGGGCTTCCCTGGAACACTGCAGCAAGCCAGAGACAGAGATGTTGGCCAGGGAGCAGGGTGGTGCGTTGAAGTGGCAGGCAACAGGTTGCTCAGGGTCTTTTTTGCGAGCAGGACGTAGATGTTCTGCAAAGCAGTCACCCAGTCTACACTTCGTTTCCCCAATGTAGAGGAGACCACATTGTGAGCAGCGAATGCAGTAGACTAGATTCTGGGAAGTGCAGGTGAAGTGTTGCTTCCCACCCACAACTCTTTCTCTGATACATCGATGATATCATCGGTGCTGCTTCCCTCTCTCGTCTGGAATTGGAAAACTTCATCAATTTCGCCTCTAATTTCCACCCTGCCCTCACTTTCACCTGGTCTATCTCTGACTCCTCCCTTCCCTTCCTCGACATCTCTGTTTCCATTTCTGGGGATAGACTGGCCACTAATATCCACTACAAACCCACAGCTACCTGGACTATACATCCTCACACCCCACTCCCTGTTAAGACTCCATCCCATTCTCTCAGTTCCTCCGTCTCTGTCGCATATGCTCAGAGGCCAACTTAGACAAGGGAGCCTCCGAAATGTCCACCTTCTTCCTCAACTGAGGATTCCCCAGCTCCGTTGTCGACAGGGCCCTCAACCAGGTCTGACCCATCTCCCGCACTTCCGCCCTCACCTCTTCTCTTCCCTCCCACAACAGTGATAGGGTTCTCTTTATCCTCACCTACCATCCCACCAGCATCCACATCCAGAAGATCATCAAACGCCATTTCCACCATCTCCAGTGAGATGCCACCACCAGACACATATTCCCCTCCTCTCCCTTGTCTGCCTTCCGCAGGGACCATTCCCTCCGGGACACCCTGGTCCACACTTCCTTCACCCCCAACACCTCCCCACAGCCCTACAGCACCTTCCCCTGTAACCAGCGAAGGTGCAACACCTGCCCATGAAGCAACGCTTCACCTGCACTTCCCAGAATCTAGTCTACTGCATTCGCCGCTCACAATGTGGCCTCCTCTACACTGGGGAAACCAAAAGTACAGAGAAGAAGAAGGGGCAATTGATCTGCTGAGTGAGGTAAAGTGGAGCAAGACCTTGCTGAGATGCTGTACACCATAATAAAGAAAGTAGATTAAAAAAATGTAAAAAGAAATGCAGATCTCATAGCCATGCCATGAAGCATGATGAAATTGATTATAAAGTGTAGACTTCAGAATCATCTGCATAACAATATAGTCAAGTTAAAATGGGTGCTAGAGAACAATTTGCTTGACCAATCTTCTCATCTTTGGTTAATTAATTAGCCAAATAGGCCATAATAAATTACGTAATGTGATGTCTCTTTATAAGACACCAGGTAAATCTCACCTGGAATGTTTATGTTCAGTTTCAGGGAGGTGTCACACTTTAGGAAGGATTTGGAGGCATTGGAGACAGTGCAGAAGAGGTTTCAGGATAAGGAATTCATGAACATAGATTAAAAAGTTGGGACTGCTTTCCTTACTGAAGTGAAAGCTGAGATGAGATCTGATTGAAGCAATGAATGTCCTGAGACATCTGGAAAGAGTAAACAGGGAGAACACTTTCCTAATCAGGAAAGGAAAAAGAACAAGAGGGTACAGATTTAAAGTAATTACTAAAAGGAGCAAAAGAGATTTAAGAGAAAAACAAATTCATGCAATAAGTGATTAGGACCTGGAATGCACTTTTAAGTGAGGGTGTGGCAGAGTCAAATAAGATTTGAAATAAATTCAAATTAGACATTCAAAGGGAATTTGTTAATTTTGAAAATGAACAATCTGCAGGATTCCACGGAGAATGGTCCTGAATGAGACGTTCATTTGGAGAGTAGGTGCAGACATGATGGGCCAAATTAACTTCTTCTGAGTTGTAATTTCTTTTGATCTAAAAGAATATTTAGCTAATTTTATTAGTTGAAGTTGGTTCACCTTTCTTATTCGGTGTTTGTATCTTAGAGGAATGTATATCTTATGTAGTACTTATTTAATTACTTGCCATTACTACCTACCATCAAATCTCTTAGTGAATCTTCCCAATCCACCATAGTCAGCTTGCCCCTCATCCTTTCATTTGTTTTCCTCGTTCAGAGTTAAGACCCTAGTTTTAAAATGGGCGATATCACTTTAAAATTTAATGGTTTTAGTTAATATTACTGGTGTTAATATTAATAGCTCAGCTATTAATTAGTCCTTTCTCATTACATAATAATAAATATAAAATAGTCCAATCCTTAGTTAGTTCTTCAATAGTCTCCGCCAGAAATCATCTTGCACATACTCCAAGCATTCATTCTTCACAGAATCAGTGTAAGCTAACGCAGCTACTGACATTTGTGAAAGAAATGATGATCTCCTCCCATGAACTGCCAGAGGATGTGGTAGATGCAGGTACAGTTACAACACTTAAAAGACATTTGGACAGATACATGAAAGGAAAGGTTTAGAGGGATGTGGGACAAATGCAGACAAGTGGGGCTAATTTAGTTTGGGAAACTTGGTCAGCATGGGCGAGTTGGACCGAAGGGTCTGTTTCCGTGTTGTATGACTCTAACACTCTATCTGTAACTCCCCAGTCACCAAGCTCATACCTGCCCATCCTGCTTGCTACCTACACTCTGTTTTCTACAATGTTGTAAAACAGGCTGAAGGTTTGCAATTATGAAGTTAGTTTCTGTCGATGCAGGTGCAGAGAAGATACAACAGCAGGTACACAAAGACTTCCAATGGGGATTTACAATTTATTAGATTTGAGCCTTGACTGAATACAGCCTCCCTTGAAGTGTTGTTCTAGTGATATAGTGGTCAAGGCTCTCACTAGAAGTTGCATCATATGGGCATGTAATTGTGTCATGTGACCAATAGACCAATTGGCCAACAGATCCAGTAACCTTTTGGTAAAATTGGCCATACCTAATACATCCTGAAGTTGCTGACTCATTGTCCTTCTAAAATCACAGCTGATGCATCAACAAATTCACAGGAGTGATTAAAAAAAGCTAATTTGTTGAACTACAAAGCCAGAACAGTCTAACACAAATCAGACAATGTAACAAACAAGTTGTGTAGTGCTTTGGTCTGTCTGCTGTTTGAAGTAGTGCATCCAGTTCTTGGCAACAAGAAAACATAAGAACATCCAAGCAGCCAAGGCAGTGCAAAGAAGAGCCAGGATAATTTTGAAATTGTTGAGGTCAGCATCATGAGAAGGTCAGTAACAGAATGAACAAGATAACAAGGTGTAGAGCTGAATGAACACAGCAGGCCAAGCAGCATCAGAGGAGCAGGAAAGCTGATGTTTCGGGTCTGGGCCCTTTTTCAGAAATGAACAAGATTTGGGTTTGGATGTTGTCTGTATCAATTTCCAGAAAATTATTAGCGAAAATAGTAGCACACCAAATTGGAGGTTATGTTAATAAATGAGTTGGAAGGATAACAGAAACATAACCTGGTTGATGGAATTTAACAAATGCTGTTTCCTAGGAATCTGTGCTTGGAACTCAGCTTTTCAGTATATAACTATTCACTTGGATGAAGGAATGGAGTTATATATCCAAAAATGAAGATGGCTCTATCAAGAGGCTCAGAGAGTTGTGTCAATATGAGTAGAAAATTCCAAATAGTCAGAAGGAGATGAAATTAGTGGCTAAAAGTATGACAGAGGGAATGCAATTTGGGGAAAGTGTGAGGCTACCCTCCATGGATCCAAGAAAGATATATTGAAATACTTTCTTCATGTTGAAAGACCAGGAAATGTGGAAGAACAAAAGGTGTTTGCAGTCCAGGTGTACACATCGTGATTTCAGCCACATGGCATCACTGTAGGAGTTCCTCAGGATAGTATCATGACCCAAACATCTTCAGATGCTCCATCAAATGACCTTCCCTCCATCACAAAGTCAGGACTGGAGATATTTGTCAACAATTGCTAAATGTTTAGTACCATTCACAGTTCTTGCAGGTACTGAAACAGTCCATGCATGAATACAGAAAGTTCTGGACAACATTGAGGCTTGGGTTGATAAATGGCAAGTAACATTTGTGCCATACAAGTGCCAGACAATGACCATCGCCAACAAGAGAGAACCCAACCACTGTCCCTTGATGTTCAATGGCATTTCTATCACAGAATCCCCATTACCAATATTGTGGGCTTTTAACTAAGCTAAACATATATATATTCTAATAGCAGGCTAGAGGCTTGGAATTCCACAGCAAGTGACTTACCTCCGCACTCCTCAAAGCCTATCCGTTATCTACAAGTCTGGAGATTGATGGAATATTCCACTTGCCTGCATGAAAGCAGCTCCAACAACTCAAGAAACCTGACACCGTCCAGGACATAGTGGCTCACTAGATTGGAAACCTACCCAACACCATCAACATTCACTCCCTCTATCACTGATGGACAATGGCAGCAGTGTGCACCAACTCCAAGATGCAATGCAACAACTCATAAACCATTCTTCAACAGCAACTTCCAAATACACAGACTCTACTAACTAGAAGGATGAGGGTTGCAGATACATGTAAACAATATGTATGATGTGCCACAAATCATCCTGACTTGGAACTATATTGCTACTTCTTCACTGTTTCTGGGGCAAGATCGCAGAACTCCCTCCCTAACAGCACTGTTGGTGTATCTACACCCATGGACTGCAGGAGTTTAAGAAGGTGGTTCATCACTACCATCTTAAAGGCAATTAGCGATTGGCAATAAATGCTGGTCTAGTCACTGACACCTATATCCAATCAACTAATTAAAAAAAAACACATCAAATGCCGATGAACAAGCACCAAAACTATTAATGGCTAATGGAATGATGGTCTTTACATGAAGGAGACTGGAATAAAAAGTGATGGTGTTTCAGCTTCAGTTGTACAGGCACTTGGTCAGACCCCACATGGAAAACTCCATTCAGTTTTGTGTACCCTGTTCTTGGGTTGATAATCCTCCAGGATTATCTGGCAGTTTCCTGCAAATAAGGCATGAATCTTGAAGGAATGGGTCCTGGTAGCCCAGCTGTTCTTCTCACTCTCCTGCTGAAGCAGAAACCCCTTGGTCCACTCTGCGACATCAATGGCTGACACTGCGGACAAGCCTTTTAATCAAGAACATGCTCCACTTCCTGTTACTGCAGGAAGCCATGACTTTGCTAGGAACAATTTGTGTTCTGCTGTCAGATTTCGGAGTCACAAGGTGGTGAGGAATGGTAATGGGATGGGGTTTAGGAGTTTGGGGAGAGACAGACAAAGATTATGGAGATTTGGAAGGTAGATGAGGGGATAGGGGTTGGGGGAGAAATTAAGATTGGGAATTGGGAAAGAGGTGGGAGACTGTGTTTAGGTAGTTGTGGGGAAGAATCCAACAGTGGGGAATGAAGTAGGGACAAGAACATGATTTTTTTAATGATGTTTTGTGATCAGTCAAATCCATGAAAAATCTCCAGTCAGAGTATGTAACACCCATTGGTTGAATGATAATTTGTGAAGTTAATATTCACTAGAATCACTGGGTTTAAAGTGAGAAAATCTGAGGAGAGGGTGCACAATTTTTGTCTGTAATTTTTTTGAGAATGTTGAGGTGTTATTTTAGTTGTGTTTTTAAATGATAAAGGGCTATGATAGTATGGTTATACAGAAACAATTTCCTCTGCAAAAACAAGGAGCACAATCTCAATATCTTTTTACACAGATCGTAATGGAAATCATGAACTCTCACCCTAAAATAGGATGGCAGCTGAATCAATTAAATTTTTAAGGCAGAGGCTGAAAGAGTCTTATCACATAAAGCTATGAAAAAACATGGAACAAAGGCAGGTAAAAAGAATTGAGGTACACTTGAACCACAACCTGATGGAATGATGGAATAAGACTTCAGTGACTAAATAACTGACTCCTGCTTCTATAATGATTGGATCAATCCAAGTATTTCACCTTAGAATGTATTTGAGAGGTTTTACTGGGGAGGTAGTGGTTTAATGATATCAGCATTAGGCTACTAATCCAGAACTCAGGCTTAGGCTCTGTGACCAAGCTTTGAATCTGATCATCGCAGACGGTGAAATTTGAACTCTATGAACATCTTGAGAGGTTATACTGAACCAGGAGGCCCAGGTTCAAGTCCCATCTGCTCCAAAGGGATGTAATAACATCTCTGAACAGGTTGATTAGAAAATATATTGAGGGCTCATGTGGTGTGATGGTAATGTCCACATCTCTGAACTAGGAGAGTCCAAGTCCCACCTGCTCCAGAGGTGTTTGTAATGTTTCTAAATAGGTTGATTAGAAAACATCCTGGGAAGTTATATCACAGTAGGTTGCTAAGGGCATTGGATTAATCTGGATTATTACTTTAAATTAAAATCCAAGTAGCTGCATTATGATGTCTCCCTGGACTGTCTAATTTATAGACTGAGGTGTTGGATGAGGAATAAATCAAGGCTTAATGAAGACTGGAATCAATGTTATTGCATCACCTTCCATGTTATTTTACACTGCACATCAACACTGCTACAGTATATATTCAGTTCTGCATTAACTGCTGTAAAAATCTTCTTGGGGAATGGGTGGACTACCGATGGATCTTAAATAATTCTGTAATATTTAGATGCACTGATTTCTAAAAGATAATTTGTTCCTTCAGCTCCACACTGTGTTATCTCTGACTCCAACATCTGCAGTTCTTGCCTTCTCGGAGTAAACTGAAGGGATAACTTTAATCCAACACATTTCATGCTAAATTGACACAAATTGATTTAGCTGTCTAATTTTACATCTATGTGATTTTACTTTACATCTGACAGGATGTAAAATCAGCCATCTCAATGAGTTATAGACTTATTTTCAAAACAATACTATATATTGGATGATACCCATCTCATCCAAATGAGGAAAACTATTCTTGGATCTTGTTAATCCCCACTTCTCAGTTCCTTCATTTTTATGCTGATCATCATTTTTGATGAAGCTGCATAAGTATTGTTGGGCACAAGTCTGCAGTTCCAAACAGAAATGTGTGTAAAATTAACAATATTCAAAATATGCTTAGATCAACATCTGTGTTGCACTATTAACATAGCACAAATATTAAATTCTAAGTTTTGAAAAACTTTAATGTTAAATTACCAACTTTTGCAACTTTGTTTTCAAGTTTGAGTGCTACAATTTATCCTAGAGCACGGAAGTTCTTTTCTCAAGCAGGTACTAAATCATGTTGCTGCGCACACCTCCATCATACGGAATGAGCTAATCTTATCGAAATCTTTAAAATGCCTGAGTAACATGAAATACAACACAGGACAACAGGACATGTTTCTGTCCTTTGAACTTACCTGCTCACAGAGCATCTGGACTGTGAGGAGATCTCCACTAAGGACAGCTAGATGCAATGGTGTCTGGAAAACAAAGATGCATACAACGTTTTTATTTAGCTGATGCTTTGCAGCTTTTGATTTTTCAAATTGTTTCAGACTGTTTTTGGCCAAACTCCACGGAATTGCCCAACCCCAGGCTTGTTTTGAATAGTGAACACTTTGTAGCATGGATCTCTCTGATAAATAAAGCCCACTATCTTGATGTATTCATTTTGGGATACCACTAACGCTATCCTGACTCTTCATTCTATCAGAAAACATTTCATGCATATCAAGGCTAATTTTCTTATTACATTTGCTGATTGCATTTCATAATCTAGATCATAATTTTGCCACTTAGTGTTTGGATTAAAAATGTTGACAGTAAGTTTCTAATGAATGATTGAGATGGTCCTTTGGTGCTATAAAATTGGATGTCTTAAAATGACATTTATCCCATACAATTTGTGACATTACATCCCCATTTTAAGTATTATTAGATGAGCTTGTGAGAAAAGAAATCATTGTATCAATTATAGGGAGATAGTAGGAACTGCTGATGCTGGAGAATCTGAGATAACAAGGTGTAGAACTGGATGAACACGGCAGGCCAGGCAGCATCAGAGGAGCAGGAAAGCTGACGTTTCGGGTCTGGACCCTTCTTCAGAAATGGGGGAT